>NC_062998.1:28885415-29510415 GCF_023078275.1 Leguminivora glycinivorella
TAAAGTCTTTGTTCATTATTCCAGATAGATTACAACTTCAATATAGACCCTGGCCCCAATTTCATATCGGTGACAGGTGCGACAATTGTCACAAAATATTATATATTATGTCGAATTATTGGTTTCATTCACCACGCTGACAGGTGCGACAATTGTAGAATACAATTGTCACGACTAACCATAGGGACACATGTATCAAATCATTAATAGTTGTTAACTCAAATGGCAATAAGTAAATTTAATTAATGTATAATTTTATGTTTATTGGCTGACTATAAATGCCTTTGTTAACTTTGATAAAACTTATTTAAAACAATTCATTGTCTAAATCCTCTCCCACCATTATATAATTTTCTTCGGTAGCATTATTTATGTGTATCAAGTAGGTATTGTGGTACGTGTTAGTTAAGTATTTTGTTACAAAAACAATACTGCAATATGGATATAATAAGAAAGATGACTATTTTAAAATTGATTTCCGACAGCAAATTCGTGTTATTTGATAACAAATTAACATTCGAAATGAAAGTTAATACTTAAATAGAAAGGAATAGCTCAACGTTTGAATGAAACGGGTGTGTATGACAAAGATTAAAAATATCTAAGAAAAATACCTAACTTGGCACTATACTAAGTATTTAATAAGTTTCAATTATTAAGATATATAAAATTGATTTCTTATAAACGTGAAAAAAAGAATAAAAAGTAAAAACATTGACCATTACTACAATAAAAATATACAAATAACAAAAAAAATAAAATAATTAAAACTGTTCTAAACCAATAGTTAAAATGCTTCAATAATATTTCAATTTGGAATTCGGTGTAAATGCGAAGGTACGTCGTTCATTTAAAAACGCTCAAATAAATTTGAGGGTATATGTATAAAATGATATTAATTATAGCTATTTAGGTACAATAGGTATTTAGTATTTCTTATGACACATAAGTTTAAAAACACGTATAATAATACATATAACGCAGAGAAATCTCAAAAAATACCTAAGTACTAAATAATGTTACGAAGGGGCCAATAGCGTTTACTAACAGCAACACTCTTAACTAATCATCGGTAGGCTTTATGCCCTTGTAATAAGGATTACAATTGAGATATTCGTAGTTGCTACAAATTTAATTTAATATTTTCTTAGCATTATTTATACAAACATGTCGCCTAGAAAGAATAATTATTGTTTCACAACATAATTGTAATACATACAATTGTAGCAGAATGCATGTCATGTTTGTAAGCAATTCTATAGAAAATATTTTATAAAATTGTAATATGTCACCTGTCATCGACAATTGTCGCTCGACATATGTCACTGACAATTATAGTATTTTTGAAACAGGGGCCAGGAATAAGATTATGCTGCCATCAATTAGGGCATCGATATTGATAACACCGAGCATTCTGTCACGTGGACTCATTGTTCTGTGCAGACCTTATCGCTTGGTCAACTTTTGGGTTAAACAGATAACGTAATGCACTTACAACAGTAAAGTGGACAGCGGTAGCGCTTAGTAAATCAGAGCAAGTGATTATAGTTAGCAAGTGCACGTATCGTACCTACGGCATGCAATATGCGCCGATAGGCCGGCGTGTGGGCAACCGACGATACAGCACGCACTCCCGACTTACTTATTCGCGCATGCCGTCTAGACACGTTTCGGCCGAACTACTCGTAGAGCTTTGCGATAAAGGTTATATTCCACTGTATTTTCCTTGTTAACAGTAAAACGTTACTTGGTTAACAACTTGCCACAGTGACTCCATTACCTAATATCAACAAGTATTGGAAATTTATCTTTACATATGTACTGATTAGGTAGTCTATACTTATACAAAAATGTTTACTTGCATGTAAAAAATAAAAATACAAATAAGCCATAGTTTACAATATAACGTATGCTCAAAAGCTATGTATACAATAAATGTTTATCAGACTTATCAAAGCAATGAAACAAGTGTATATCAGTGGTAGCCCGTGGTAGGCCTATATACTTCCGTACCTATATCATATTTTTTTACAAAGCACCTAAGTACCTGTTAATCAATAATAAGGTATCTAGTATCTACATACTTATTACCTCTTATAGTTTTCCATTACGAGAAGGTAACATGACGCAATGTTGGTATTGTAGGTATTGCATCAGTTATGAAAAGTGCGACTTTCTATTCCAAAACAGCCCTGATAGTCATACTAGTTATGAAAAAAAAGCTGCACTTTTAGATGGAAGCAAGCCGCTTTGCATGGTGATAGTAGACATCATAGTCAACAATTTTTTCCGAGGATATCGAAATTTCGTCCCTTAGGAATCCGAGCGTAGCGAGGTGTTTTATGAAAATGAAAAAAATTCTATCTTTTTATTGTATCATCCGATTTTGACTAAACGTATCTCAAATGAAATGTATTGCTCTATGCAATTAAAAAAAAAATAGAAAAAAATATATTATAAAAAAAGTAAGAAAAAAAAAGTAAATTCAAGTCTCGCACTGAATAACTTCAAAGAATGACAGACAAAAATGTACAATGTCGATATATGAGTTTTTTTTAATCAAAGACAGATAAATTCATAGTTGAAAACTAAAGACCGCATCGAAATCGGATTAGCATTTTTTAAGATACAAGTTGACAAAGTTGGGAAAATTTGAGTGCGATACGTAAATTTACTTTTTTTATTTTTTTCTTGCTTTTTTTATAATTTTTTTTTAATTACATAAAGCAATACCTTTCATTTGAGATACGTTTTGTTAAAATCGGACTATATGATAAAAAAATATTTTTTTTTTCATTCTCATAAAACACCTCGCTACGCTCGGCTTCCTAAGGGATGAAATTTCGATATCCTCGGAAAAAACCGTTTACTATGATATCTACCTACTATCACCATGCAAAGCGGCTTGGTTCCATCTAAAAGTGCAGCTTCTGGCCAAAAATTCTCCATAACAAGTATGACTATGATGCTTCAAGTGCAATAAGGTATTTTCTTTTTGAATATCCAACAGATATTCTGATAAAATAGTTTTGAGGCACATGTAGCTTAAGGTCCCCACTATGTCGGACAGCTAACTACAATGATACGATACGATACAATTAAAAGGGGTAAATATTTTAGGTATTCAGTTATTAAAATAATTATTGTAATAATCAATTCGATTATTGAATATAATGTACCAAGTCTAATATTTTCTAATAGAACAGTGAGTAATTAACCAAATATCGTAATAATACGTGTGTAAGGTACTAAGGTACTCTTTTAGGATACTTAGTATAATAAAATCATGCTTACCTACTGTATCTTTTATATTCTGAAATTAGGCTTTACAATTTCTTTTAGTAGTAGCAGTAGTAGTAATTATTTATTGTACAAAAACACATTAAAATAACATTGAGATGTGAAGTACAAAGGCGAACTTATCCCTAATGGAACTTATATCCTTTGGCAAACTTATCTTTATCTTTAATGTCTATTAAGTATTATTATTATCCTAAAGAAATCATAATTTAGGTGTTATGAACTACATTAAAAGTTGCTGAACAAAAAAAACTATGTTTAAGAATTACCTGCTATCTGTGCTTTCATTATTTGCTCGTCTTACAGGTGACACATGGTTGTACTACCTAACAGGTAGTTCGTTTTCGTTTCCCATAACACTATTAATACATAAAAAAGCACGCATTTATGTACTTTAGCCAGTTCTTAAGTACCGGCATACTATAACTTGTACAAATACAAGTTAAAAATCAATAAAAGTATATTTCAAATTATAAATCGGAAAAGTTGCCCAAGGTAGAAAAACTGTGATTTACCTCTATACAAAAATTAGGATCACGTAAAATAACTTTTCTCAAACATGCAATGAAATATTGTCTTTACGTTCCTTAAAATGGGCTGGGAATAGCTTTTTGGGCGCAACAACTCGAGAGGACTGTAAAGGGATTTCATATTATTTTTTAGGCCTAAACCTGCAAATTATTTTTTTTAAATAAAATATTGTCCTTTAGAGCATTTTTTTTTATTTCATTGTATGTTTGAGAAAAGCACTATACATGCCTCGGCGTGAAAACGGATTCCCGGCCTCGTATCCCTATCCGTATATACCCACTTGGCCGGAAATCCTCATTTTCCCGGCCTCTGATGTAATGTACTATTTTACAATGTTACATCGAGATTCCAGATTTTTGGCTCGATTTCTAAACTTGCGTAGTAGGTACGTATGGTAATGAATAATTTAAAATTGTACCAAAATGTCAAAACTGAATCCTAATTTTCATTACTCGGTTTAAAAATATTAGCATTTCGCTGTTTTTGGCAGATTTACGGTTAATGAAATCTAGCGATTAAAATTCAGCCACCGTGCTAAAAATGCGTCTCCTATTTTCATTATACCACTCTAGAGCATAACATAAATAGCTCCGTTGAATCTGGTCTAGACAGCCAATATTAAGGCAAGTCGAAATTAAGAATGCTTGGGGGCTTTTGGGGTGACAATGCGATAATGTATACCTATTATGAAATCCAGAAACAAGCCACTTTATTATTTAATAAAATAAGACGTTATTACTTTAAGCAAAGTCTTTGTGTTAGTATAGGTTTGTCAACAACCTCATCTTGACTCGCCAAGTCTTGCGTTTAGTAGGTACAAGTGGCTTGTCAACAAGCTAATTATAAGCCAGTGGGAATCAGGTAAGGCTATTTATAAGAAGCTTACCTACATTCAAATTCCGCTCTGACTATATAGGTATGTTAAGTAGGTACGGTCACGGACTTTAATTGTTGATCCACTTGTAGCTCATTTTATACTGGACATATCATAGTTAAGCTATGAAGTTCCAATATAAAATGAGCTAGAAGTGGATCAACAATTAAAATCCGTGAATGTACATGCCCAAGTAATATTGTTGCGGTTTACGAATAAGTATCTTTCTTTATTTACCAATATATGTAACTAAGTACACGTATTTATATGCCAAAAATCTTAAGGACAATAGGATTTTGTTTGTTACATGATTTGCATATTTATCTATCGAATCGATACACGATACAGAAACCTAATTATGCTTATCGGTCTCGGTATTAAACCAAAGTAATGGAACATAAGATTTTATTGACTTAATAAGTACAATGTTGTTGAATGCAATTCTTATGTTTTGGATGATGTCTCCAATGATAATATGATGTTTATTATGATTGGATATTGCTAGTACCTACTAGGCTACTACCTACATACCTACTTTGGATCACGTTAAGATGGAACTCATAATGTATTGTCTGTTTATGTTTATGCAAAAAACCTGCCCCTAGTGGATCGTTATCAGATGTCGCCGATAACGAAATACGAGTATGTCGCTCTTGTAACTATAGGTGTTAGATATTTTTCCCCTCACTAGCTCGGAAACACGTGTTTTGTCCTTTAATACCAGCGGGTAAAAACGCATTTTATCCACTAGTGGGTAAAGTAATTTGACCTTGAATAAAGTCAAATTAACTGCTCTAAAATTGATAAAAGCAGGTAAATCTAGTAATAAAGATGATTTACCACCTGTGGAACTACTGGAAGCAGTGATAAAAGCATTTTTTGCGTTGTAGTTTCCTCGCTATAGTGAGGGGAAAAGTTTTGTGTTACACTCGGGTGCAAATGTATTTTACTTCTCGTGTGTTAAAAAACTCGCAAGTTCAGGATTCTATTCTCGAACTACTCGCTTCGCTCGTGGTTCAACTATAGAATCCTTTCACTTGCTCGTTTTTCAATTCCACACTCGGCGTTAAAATACAACTTTGCCCCCTTGTATAACAAATAACTATTATATACTTACTCACAACATCGTCGTTCAGAACACAACCTAATAGTGAAGTAGCAACTAACCTGATATCAAAGAAGAGTTTTACACATAACCTTAAGTAGGCAGTTACAATACAGGTCTAGTATAATTTAAATGCCTAGTAGTGGAGATATTATTAAAGAGCGGCCGAATTTTTAAAATTTTACTCCCTATGTCTTGGCTTTTGCTACAGAACCGAAATACGAAATCACAAACATGATGTTTTCTTTTCGGATACATAATCAGTTCCATATTTGAGATTTGTCATCCCCAGTCCCTGTCATTTAACTCATTAAATTATTTTGAATAGATTATAATCCTGATTTGTATGGGCTTGATAGTCATTTGTAATTTACTCTGTTCATATTTTATAATTATTAAATAAAACCCAGTGCTATTTTTAAAATGTGACTTTCTACCTACTGATTCGGATGTTAATCAGTTTGAGGAGTACAGCCAACAGTGTATTTTTGTTCGTGTTGCAGGCCCACAAACCACCTCGACTACTTACTAGACGGAGCATCCAAGACAACTCAAAGTCACCTCACATATTATGATTTCCCGTAGTATTTGTTTTTATTTTAGTATGGGGACACAATCACTTGACCCAGTTGTGTCAACGTTCACAACCAACACTCGTGTCATTTAGGAATGTTAAAAAAATTGATCATGTGTCTGGTGACCATATTGTGCTCCTTGTAAACGCTTCATAATTCGGTGTCTGGGTAGTCTGTGTGCAACCCACAGACGGTATAATAAATTAAAATAATAGTTAGTAGTGGCATATTTATTACATTAGTATTTCTTCATATATGCGGCTTCTTTCTGCTTAACACAACATAACTTTAATATCAGTTCAACCGTTTGTCAATTTATATTGTACTTAATTAACATATATGTCGCAGGGAAATGGCCAAAATAGAGATTTGATCAAATCTCTAAGGGATATGATCAAATCACGTAGGATGTGAAAATGGCGAATCCATTTCATCATCTCTAGAAAATTTCAGTCGTTTGACTAAATCCCTGACTCTGTTTAGTGAAATCACAAAATCGGCCAATAGACATGGCACGTTTTGTCATTTCACTAGTTTGTTTAGCGATTTGATAAAATCCCTGAACTACAACAGTAAGTTGACGAAACGAGCTTATAAAGTCAACTTGTTTTATCATTTCGCGACGAAACCTGTCCAGAGATTTGATCAAATCACCATATTTAGTTATTATATGTGTACCATATTTCAGTTAAGACTTTATCGTTTCCCTAAATTCGTTTATCGAAATGTTAAAAGAAATTGACTGTTTGATTTCGTTTCGTCAACTTACTGCCGTGGTTCAGGGATTTTATCAAATCCCTAATCTAGTGAAATGACGAAACGTGGCGTGTCTATTGGCTGATTTTGTCATTTCACTAAACAGAGTCAGGGATTTAGTCAAATGACTGAAATTTTCTAGATAAATGATGAAATGGATGCGCCATTTTGGCATCTTACGTGATTTGATCATATCCCTTAGAGATTTGATCAAATCTCTGTTTTGGCCATTTCCCTGCGACATATATATATTTATGCGTATGTAAGGTTATTTATGAGATTTTGTTATTTATGCCAACATAAATAACAAAATCTCACAGAATACAGCTTATATTAATATTATATTAATTCTGCCCGGGGCATCGTCCCTAGGATGCTTGCTGCGATTCCTCGCTGTACGGTTAGGCTCAGCCGTTGTGCAAGGAAATTGGCCGTGCGTAGGTCACCAGATATCCAGACAAGTTTGGTGGAAATCTTTTTCACAAACTGCTTAGTGACTGATGACCATGGTCCTAATGTTTCAAATGCAAGTGCCGCAAATATGTAGTTGTTTTTTAAAAATGCATATATTTTATGTTTTAAGTAAAACTTGTACAAAATATGTTCTATACGTTAAACAAAAATCTATCTACATATTCGGCATTACTCAGTAGGTTTACCTTGTCCGTCCTATTTAGAATAGAACTAGGTACCGAACACAATTTATAATTAATGACAAGATTTTTTTCTGGATAAAAATAGAGGCGAGAAACGTAGGCAGGCACTAAATCACCAAGTAATTTGATTCTAACGTATGCTGGCCCCGTAGCCGAATGGCATTTCTCCGACGCGAAACGAAAACGAAACGCCGCGAAAGCTAGTCTGGCTCTATCGCGCCAATACGCAAGCGCGATAGATAGATATCTACTAGCGTTTCGTTTCGTGAGCGTTTGTGCCATTCGGCTACGCACCCAGTTGTCAGGTTTCGGTGGAGTTCTTTTATTTTTCACAAAGGCAACATTATTCGTAATCGTTTGTTCCTGATATTGAAAAACCACTAACAAGCTGCGAAACGATAATCTGTGAAACGTTGGGTTGTTGAAACCACTTTAAGACAGTGTCCCACAATCCTGATATTTCTAGTTACTTTCTTTGGATGACCGCTTTTATTTATTTTTTGAATTTTCTCATTTGCTTTCATCGTTTTAGTATGACTCGATTAATAGTTACGGGAAGTAAAAACCCAGATTGTCCAGCAAGCGTTGCGTGCGTGGAGTCACTTCGTATGATAAGTTATGCTAGCATTTATTGCCGAGAACCCAAATGGATTAAGAACATCGTTCTGTCCTACCTAAGAATCAATACCCCGTAGACGTCACTCCTACGTCTTCTACTTTGCGCTATTAAATCGGGCAAATGCCGGTGTGGAGTATTTTCAATCTTAAGAGTTAGGGCACAAGGAGGGCTGGGCCGCGAGCCGCGGTTGTGCACGTCTTGATTTATGCGATACATTAGCGACCGGTGCATGCGCGCTCTGCTCTCTGCGATTTATGACTGCAAACCAAAAATTATGCATAGAATTTATTTTACAGTTCTCACTTGTGGCGGCATTACCTTCTTTTATAGGAATACTCAGCGGAAAAGAAATGTTATTTTTAAAGCAATTATAACGTTAAAAATTAAGGGAACGAAATAATTAATTTACAAGAAATGCCAAGTTACTTTGTTTTGGTTAGTTTTGTTAAGCACTTCTTATAGTCCCTTTTAATCGAAATCAAATTCATCATTTTTTTCAACATTTTCCAGCCATCAAGTTAAAATTTGTATGAAATTACTTTGCACTCTTGTGGGTAAAATGCAACTTTCTTATCCATTTTGAAGAGAGTCTTTACCAGATGCTGTGAAAAATTACATGTTCAGAGCTCCGACCGACCTAGGCCAACGTGCGGTTGTCGGTGGCGCTTTTAGACCACTTGAGATCACTGCGCAGCGTCTGCTGCGACCGCCAGGCGCCGCCACTTAAACCACACTATGCAGCTCCTAATAATACTATCACCCGAGGGTTGTCACTACGTACTTCCTTGCTAAACTGACCTAGTGTTTAAAGTAAGTAGGTTTCATATAAACATACCATTATTGTGTGACTGTTTTTGTAGTCTAGACATTTTTTTCAGGACTAATGTATCTAAGTTCAGGAATATGTACGTATCTGTTAATTTGTAAGTTGTGTTTGTATACCAAAGATGTTCAAGGTCTTTTTTGCATGTATTATGTATACCTATACCATTTTCAAGCTTAGCATGCCAATGGATAGATATAATCTATGGTATATGTATAAGTACATACTAGCTGTACTCTACATGTAGATGTTTGTATATGTATGTGCATGGTAAAAATAAATTGAAGTGTCATCCCTGACCTGACCGAAAATAGATGACGTGACCCTGTATCTGGTGTATCTTGTATAGATAATCAATCAATGTTTATTACACAGTGATACATCCTAATAAAAATATCTATTATGCTGCTTGTGTACATGAAAATGAATACTAAGTACGTAATTGCAATACTGGTACTCGGATTTATATGTACCTAGACGTAAAACTTTCGAGAAAAAAAAAGTTAAAATATTTAAATCAAGGACGTATAATACCGGGACAGACAAAGCCCATACAAAAAAGCGTACCCCTGAAACGTATGGGCTTTTTAGGCTTAAATTAAAACTAGATGGCGCTGTTTCGCGGCCTGGAAGTGACCAAAATCATATTTTCCCCTCATCATTTTGTTTGCGTGTTTTTATAAGAACAAGATACATGCTTCGTTATTTTAATATCATGAATCAGGTCAATACACATTCTGAAAAAAATAAATTTGTAGGCATCAACAGTCTAGTTATGATAGTATTCAATAGGTGGCGCTAAAAAATTGAGGTACGATTCTTAGTATGAAGGTTGTAAATCCTACATAAATCATCCTTTATTTAAATATATGGATGTACTCACGTTATTATATCGCGATTGGCGCCACGTTTCGAGTCCTATGGAGACCCATCATCAGGCTTGAGCGCACAATCTACTCGTGTACACGGATTTGTTTAAATGATTCTCGGCTAACCCCCATATTCATAAACGCACTCTAAGGTTATCAAGCCGATAAAGTTCGTTTGTCCTTTTCTATCACATCAGTACGTCGGAAAGGGACAAACGAACTTTATCGGCTTGATAACTTTAGAGCACGTTTATTAATATGGGGGTATGTGTTAAAGAAATATATTTTTTATAAAAGACTCTATTTACAACACTTATTGTTTAATTTTATTGCATTACGTATAGGTAGGTACCTGCTTTTATCTCTGTGTTTCGACACCATTAGACCTAATTTTTTTAATTTTGTTTGATACGAACACACAAAAAATGTTTCTTAACTAACACTACTGGTAGGCTACTTTTGTTGTTTTAAAGAGTTCGATGGAGTTTTTATGAAAGAAATGGCTAATTTCTCTTTCCATCATTTTCATTTACATGATTAAATCATGACCGAAGCGAATGATTCTTTAAAACTAGTATTAAATCCTCAGTACACTTACTACAATTATCGGGATGGACAGGTACCTTTCTTACGTGGCTAAAATAATACATCGTTTATTGCTACACTACAACTACATATGTAAACAAATAAGAGTGATCGTTTCAAATGTCAGCTTCCTATTTCAAATGCTCTCCAAGAAAAAAACGCCCGAGTTAGATGACATCGAAGCGATTCCATATGTTACAATTTGTCACGTTTAGTTGACAAGCATGGTGGTAAGAGTTGTAAATCAGAGCTGAGGAGTTGAATGTCATGCTATCATCTGATTACTCTCACCTATAATAACTCTTAACCAGCATTTTTATAGACAACAGTTTATAATATAATATATAATAACAAGCTCACATCTTGAATATGAGTTACAGTTAAATAAATCTATTGTAAATATAAATTCCTACACTGAACTTGGTTCATTTGCCGGTGAAGTCGACAACAACGCATATTTTATGGTTTTGACAGAAGAGAAGTATCACGAATTAATATACATGTGGGTACTAATATTTAATATGTTGCTGGCATAGGTACTTTATAGATATACATTTCGACACTACTTTGAAAAATGTATCTCACACTGCTCCTCAAAGTTAAAACGCAGTAAGTCTATATGCATTGCATACATACTTATTACATTTTTCTTTTCATTGACAGAAGAAATACAAGTTTTTTTCAAAGTAGTGGCGATTTGTAAAAATCTGTGAGAAACCAAAAAGTAGGGATTGTTTAAAGTCGCGAAGTCGGAAAAATATCATCAGCAAAGGGGACGATACGAAAGGAGCGACATGACACTGGTTAATAGTCGATGATGAGAAACGTAGGTCATAAAAACGCATAAGACACAGTTCCCACATTATAGCGGGACTGCGTGCATGTGGCGCCAAGTGCGGCGGCGTGCGGCGTGCAGGTGCAGCCACTCCAACGCCGCCATGTGACTCCACCACTTCATATCACCACTTTTTGTTTCATTTTTTAATTGCCAATTCAATTAAAACACTGGCTGGTTGAAGTGAAACGACCGCCGCTTTATTATTTGTTTCTCTAAACTTATTTACACGGCAACTACAATAAGGTAAATTTTAATTTACCTAAGGCCCATTTACCTATACGGTGCTAGAACTAGTATAATACTCAGCTCAGTACACCTCAACAGTACGCAATGTAACTAAAATCCTATGCGACTGCGCGCCCTGTAAATAGGCCCTTAAAGACTTTTATGAATTATTATGTAGGTTTATATTTATATTTATTTAAAATACTAGGTACTTGTGGCTGTCGTTAATTGTACGCTGCTATGAATTTATATCTTATGGGTTACTTTACTTAAAGTGCTAATTTTAGAAAACTAGTTATTTTTTATATTAGATGGGTTTATTATAGAATTTGTCGTGTACGAACATTCAGCCGAGTGCCCGATTAACATCTTGATGAATAAAACCGATTACCAAATACTCGGCTCATCTCTTAGTATCACCGCGTATCTAATACTTGGTTTAGTTCAGCAGCCTTGTGTTTTTACAAATATTTATTACTTGATAGCTTAACGCCTCAACCTAATCTCTTTGTCTACTATAAATAAATAAATAAATAATAAATAAATATTGGGGACACCTTACACCGATCAACTTAGCCCCAAACTAAGCAAAGCTTGTACTATGGGTGCTAAGCGACGATATACATACTTAAATAGATAAATACATACTTAACTACATAGAAAACATCCATGACTCAGGAACAAATATCTGTGCTCATCACACAAATAAATGCCCTTACCGGGATTCGAACCCAGGACCGCGGCTTAGCAGGCAGGGTCACTACTGACTGAGCCAGACCAGTCGTCAACTATATAGCCTGTATCCTCTCTTCACTTTCTTGAACTTAGGAGCTCTTTATTCGAATACATTGGCCTAGTTGGTAATGACTCTGCATGCTACGCCGCGGTCCTGGGTTCGAATCCCGGTAAGGGCACTTGTTTGTGTGATGAGCACAGACATTTGTTCCTGAGTCATGGATGTTTTCTATGTATATAAGTATTTGTAGGTATATTATGTATATCGTTGTCTGAGTACCCACAGCACAAGCCTTCTTGAGCTTACCATGGGGCTCTGTCAATCTGTGTAAGGATGTCCGTTATAATATTTATTTTATTTATTTATTTATATTGGTTTCACTGTCATTTCAAAATTAGGTAGCGGTAAAGGTATTTAAAGGTTTTGCTTTTGATGAGGGGTTGGAAATTAAAGTTAACAGAGTCATAAACGGTGGATAACGGTATTTGGGATGTTTTTTGCGAAGCGCTGTTGGCGCGTGCTGTGGAGCCGCCACCGCACCATGTGCCGCGCGATTAGATAGCTGCTGAAATATTGCCGCCGACACCAATTAAATTACCGCGCGCCCTGCGCCGGAGCATGCGGGCGCCCAACTCCGTTTTTTCCGTTAACACGAACTCCATTAGCTGAAACCTTGACTCGCTAGCTTATCTTCCGGCTAATTATCTACGACCTTATGTTTGAAGAAATTAAAAAGAAAGAATAAGACAAATCATATGAACCCGAGTCATAAACTATTTTAATGTCTTGGATAGTTTTGTGAGTAAAAACAATGATTTGGGACATAAAATAGCATATAAAAATAATAACTGCGTAGATTTTACTTTTTATGCATTTAAAATAATGAAGCCTAATTGGGCAATTAAGGAGCCGCCTTTTTTAAATTTTGTAGGATTGGCGGAGGGTTAAAAACCGGTCAATAAAATTGTGGACTTCATTCAGTCATTTTGCTGTAAATTAATCTTCTATAGCTTAACCCGACAATTTTTTGTATGTAGGTACCCTCACCCTGATGTACACAAGTTCGACGGACGGACGGAACGGACGGAATTCTTAAGAAATAAAACAGTATAAATAGGTAACTGACAGATTAAGTAATAACAAGCACAATTCATCTGTAACATCCAGTTCTTAAACAAAGTGCTACTTGTATTTTTTTTACGTCTATAATTGAGGATAATTTCTTACTTCATTTTCATTAGAGTCTAAGTCTCATATTGGCTATATCACCATCTAAAAGTCGTTTAGAACTAAGTAACAATGACAAAATTACTCTGAAAGATGGAGCAGAAATGTTTGTAGACATTTTAGTGTTTCAAGGAGCGTTCCCGAAAAGATTGTAAGGACTGTTCAATTTACTAAGCGGACACAAAAAAGCATTTTTTTTCTGCATAGTAGGTATAACATCTTATTTAGCTGAATGTTATTAAAATGACAACAAACGTAATAGATAATATTTAATATGAAAAAAGAACTTAATTAAGTACATTGGTAAAAATTTCGGACTTTTATACGGATACGACGCATACTGCCTGCACATCACTTCTTGCTACTTTTCGGCAATTTGCAGACCACATTTGTTTGAATTCATCAAGAAATATATCTTCTTAGACATTCTTTCGTAAGTATGTCTCAACAATGGTCCAGTACCGCTCGATAGGTCAGAGATCTGGACAATTTGGTGATAGGCTACTTTTTGAACAAATTCCTCGTTTTTTGGTTTTAGTAGCTCAACTGTCTTACCAGCATAGTGAGCACTTGCTAAATCAGGCCCAAACAAAGGAGAGATAATAATGTATCGGATGGATGACAAAAAATCGTATTTGAATGCATTCTTTTCTGTAAATTTCGCCACCAATAGTACCAGTAGCAAAATAAGATACACTCTTAAAGCAACAGGAACATATTGCCTGCTAAACAAGTACTTTTTTCCGAATTTATCCATTTTTATGGTTTTCTCCTCATCTAGCACATACTCTCCTACGACGTCATTGTGGGACTGGGGTCCCGGTAATGTACTATAGTCAAATTTGACGTACGTTTTGTCGTTCATTAAAATGCAACGAGATTTATTCTTTAGCAACATTTTATACAATTTTCCGTACCATTTTTTGGATCGCAATTTGTTATCTGCACTTCTCTTCTGCATTTTCTGCTTCTTATAAGTCTTTATATTATTTATTTTTTTATATTTTGAACAGTACCTACGCGAATGCCTACTTTTTTTACAATTTGGTGAACTGATAGATAATTTTATGATTTTAACAACTGCCTAACTTTATCCTCGACTTGAGGATTTGCCGGACCGCTTCTACGCCTAGATTTCGGTAAATCCTCAAGCTTATGATGCTCTTCAAATTTTGTAACGATTTGGAACACCGCTGATTTTGAAAAATTGTACATATTTGCGATGTTTTGCAGATAACACTTTCTAGTACACCATTTGTGCAAGATTGCTTTGCGATCGTTCAAACTAATACGCTGCATCGTGAAATATAATTAACTATGGAAGAATAACTATGTAGCGATCGACGTTGATAGCTTTTATTACAAATTTTAAAGATGTTTTAGTGTGTCCGCTTAGTAAATTGAAGTCCTTAAGTCATTTTGGTCTTTAACGAAATATGATCTGGAATAAAGTAGATATTTTTGGGATACTCGTGGAACACCGTTTATTAGTGTGGTATTTAAATTCCGTTTTTATTTTGTGTATGACGCGTTCAGATATTGATTTATTGTCTTTACATCTTTATGATAATGATGGATGCCTTTTTAAGATATATTTAGTATTTGCATTAACAAAAAATATTTAGATTCCGTCGTTTTGAAGAAGGTAAGTAATATATCTCCATGATTTGTATTTCGAAATCGTGAGCGTCGTCAGTGAAGCATTGGTTTGGTAATTGGTTTAGTGTTATAAAGTTGTATGGTTAAGGTGTAGTTTCGGGTGGGAGCGAGCGCGGCGCGCGGGCCGCGAGTCGGGAAAGCCTCCGGCTGGGTGGCGGCCACGCCCGCCGCCCGCCGCCGCCGCGCCCGTGCCGCCGCCCCGCCAGCCGGGATAGCCTCGCCCTCATGCTCCCTTCTGGTCACCCTCACCACCCAATACACTCGTTGAAACTTACTTCAAGTATCTTTTGAGTTCATTAGGTACAGGTCTTTTTTATTTTGTAGAATTCTGTACGCAATGAGGACGAAATAATTTGTTGTTTATATAAAAGTTTACTTTAATGGAAATAGTACCTATACAGTTTTCGGTTTATATTGCATTGTACTCGAAATAAAAAACGACAAGGCCCACTAGCCCAGTCGCAAAGAGGAATTTTATAGAATTTAATAAAGCCTGACCAGAAATACATACGTATAATGACTATTGTATAAATATCAGTAACAGCAGTTTTGCACTACGTCCGATGCGAAACAGTGAAAATAAGATCCGTCATAGCCGTAGAACTATTTGTATGGTAGTTTACGCACTAGATCCGGAGAATGACGAAAAGAAACCGGACGACGGAGTACCATACAAATAGTTTTACAGCAATGACGGATTTTATTATCACGGATTTAGATCGGACTTAGTGCGAAACCGCTGTAAGTGTGTACTATAACCAGCAGAAGGTTTTTAAAATCTTTTTTAATTCAACATTGAACGTTTTGGATTCCGTTGATAATTATTTCTTATTCAATTTATAATAGTTAGTAGAATTTATGAAACAGGACTTAATCGCGTAAACACTTACATTTATATTTGGCCCGACGTTTCGAACATCACATTATGTTCGTGGTCACGGGTAGACTGGCGAGGAATTGCATCAACATCTTCTAGCCGCGCGAGTTTCTCGAACTACCCGCACTTGTTCTTGATTATTCACTTTTGCGCTAGGGTTGTCACTTTGCCTACACACAACACTCACGACATCAGCCGGTGTGTCCCTCGGTGTTTTTTCACGCTTACATTTGCTAATCACTGGATTCCACGAAGAAGAAATTCCCTGTCCCTCATTTTGGTTGAAATTTCGATGCTTCCTAATTTCAATCGCTTCACGTACTTTTCTGCTGTAGAACAGACGTTCCGTTGATAGAATTTTGGGACTATGGAGCTCGATCCAGTGGTTTGGTCCCGACTGTAGCAGATGTTCAGCTACCGCAGACTTATTAATTTGGCGGTTTAAGTCCCGTTTTGTTCTAAAATTATGAGTGCAAATCGTGTTAGTCTAAATCAATATAGAATTTATGAAGTTGATTTTGTTATTTAAGACGCAACAGGAGGGGTACATTTTCCATAAAAACGCTCTCGACTATTTCCTCCCTGGTTTTTTAAGCTAGAGCAATGATTTTTTCAACACAGATTATTCTCTTTATTCATTTTAGGCTAGGCTATTTTATAATATGATTATAAAAGTAAAATACAAAACCACTTACAAAACAATACAAACTATATAAACACATTATAAAAAACCTAGGGTACCGCCAGCAGCGGGGCAGGGCCCAAGCTGCCGGTGGTTAGGGCTGCAGAGAGAGGTACCGTCGGACTATCCGCGCCGTGTCCAAGATCACCGCCTTCTGCATCTGGCCCTTGATCCAGCCACCTAGCGAGAGTCTCTTAAGATGTTGGTCGACACTCTTGGCTATGAGACCGTTCGCTGAAACGACTATCGGAACAATGATCGTTGAATCAACATCCCACATGGCGGTTATCTCGTGAGCCAAGTCTAGGTACTTACACAAAGATTATTATTTGTATGTCTTTCCCATCACGGAACAATGGTGTTCCGGACCTTTGGGAGGCGTGCGCGGGGCCGAAGCCAACGCGTAGAGGCCCTTTTGACACTTTAATGAAATGTAAGGGGTACACCGAGCGGATGTTGCCCTTGCCCGTATCATGGGACACACGCAGAGGCAGCGGGTGCCAAGGTGTAAGGACTATTTGAGAGTTAATGGAATCTAAAATGAACTGGGCTATTTTGATGAAAGTGATGGACTAAATACTGGGCTATAGATAATAATAAATAAAAAACTGGACGCCTGCCTAATAAAACGATATTCAATTTTATTTCCGGCAGACGGTGACTCGTCCCCACAAGATGGGCCCCCACAAAAAACGACATCAACGATGGCTCAAGGGCAACACCGGTGTGAGAACTCAAGGGTGTCGAGAGGTGTCCACCGCTTTCTGCCCAGTGGCTGTCAAGCCACTGTACCAACTCGCGTCTTATGCAAATTTTCACTTCCACCTCTGGAGCATATAGCCCTAACGACTCCACTCTGGACGGCCAGCCCAGGTAAGCCAGAGGTAGAGAGTACTGTCTAGGGTTTGCAATCCGGATATTCGAATATCCGAATTATTCGAATATCCGCCAATATTTTTATCCGAAAATATTCGAATAATCCAAGTGAAATTATCCGGATAAACGGATAATTTCTATAAACATTATTTTTTATTTATAAGTAATATATTTCATAGACGTCACTGAAACCAATTTCGATCAATTCTTAATACGGATAATGTTATTGCTAACAAGTTAACACCTATTTAATACTATTTATCTTCAAAATCAAACTAATATTATTTCATTCTAGCCTTTCTAGGCAAATGTTTATTTTATTTAAAAAACAAAGAAAGCATTCGTGGACAAGAAGTAAGCAGAAAGCCTCACCCCACGCACTCAGTTCTTATCGAATATTCGATTAATTGGATGATTTAGAAGAGCAGAAAAACGTTCAATTATCATTTTTTAATATGAAAACGTTACCCCAATCTACTTTCATTACTGCTAATAGCTAACGTGAAGTTATCTGTAAAACCGTACTTAATAAGGGAGATTTATACCTAGATTTCCTGGTCCCTTGTTTTTTTGAAATTTATATGCATGCATGTTAATTATAAGATGTAATGTTTTGAAAAGACGTGGCCCGCCGAGTTTCTTGCCGGTCCCATAGTGGATACCCCCCTCCAACTGAGGGGGACTGAAATCTTCTCGAGGCTGAGGCGTAGGGTTAGAGCCGGCGTAGCTTTATTTGACGTTCATAAGCGCATTGTAATATGCCTACTTGGAAAATAAATATTTCATTTCATTTCATTTCATTTCATGCAAATGACTACAGTGGTAGTATCAGCATGGCCATTATGGCCAATTTGCCACTGTCTTCCAAGCCGAGACATATGCAACAATTGCCTGTGTACATGAGAATATAGTTAGACAAACCCAAGGCAAGAATATCTATATACTCAGCGACAGTCAGGCGGCACTCAAAGCCTTCACATCGCCCAGAGTTGACTCTAGACTGGTATTAAATGGCATCTAAGCTCTTAACAAGCTCGGAAGGTAAAACAAGTTGCAAGTGGTATGGATACCGGGGCACGAAGGCTTCATTGGCAATGAAAATGCTGATGAACTTGCCAAGGCCGGATCTGAAGACAACTTCATAGGTCCGGAACCTTTTGTGGGCCTTTCACAAGGAACCATTAAAAGGGCTATGAAAGACCAAACAAAGGCTAATCACCAAAAAGAGTGGGATTCCCTGGTAGGTCTGAAGCATTCAAAGCTCTTTATGCGCGGAGGGTAGACTCTGGATGGAGCAAAAAGCTAGGAAAGCTAGGCATAAGACAACTCCAAATTATAACGGGGATGTTTACATGCCATTACGGGATCAAAGGAATTTTGGCCAAGATGGGACACGCTGACAACACTGATTGCCGCATGTGTGGCGAAGAGGAAGAGACCGAAAGATCTAATGTGTGAATTTCACGCCCTCGCCAGACAAAGAATGAAGAACTTTGGAGCAGGTAGCCTGTAGTACCAAAGGACTTCAGAGAGCTACCCATGAGCCTCATCATCCGATACGTGGAGATGGTCGAGAAGCTCCTGAATAGCTGCCTTCAGATCTTAGGATCGAAGGGGGTAATTACACAAAAGATCCCGATGGGTCGAAGTGTATCCGGAAGGGCCCCCGCAGATTTAAGATAAGATAAGTATCCGATCCGATATCGAGCGAAGAACTGACTCCTATACATTCTCGAAATCATTCAAGGCGCCATCTTTGATTTATGCCTTTGATATCCTTCCTACATCCGATATCGGATCGGATAATATGACAACGCTGCATAGCCCTATAACCATCATCATATCCAATGATATTGTTTCACGTTCCACTCTACACAAGCCATCCTCTCTACCATCCATTTCCAAGGTAAAGGTGTTGTCAGAAAAACTTCTCCTTATACCTAACACCTAACTAATCACTACTACTAACTGTCGTATATCAACAGCTCACTATCTGATTGCAAGATTCTAGTCATAAAGATAGAAAGCTAGGTGTGTTTTAATTTCTACAGTTTGCTGATTTACGCAAAAAATAAATAAAATATGTAGGTAAATTTCGCATTATGGCACTCATCTATCTCAGCCGTTATCAATTCCACGCTTATACGCACCTGGAACATTCATTTTGTTCCATTTAATAAATTATCCGAAATTATCCGATTATTCGAATAATAAAAATTGTATTATCCGAATTATTCGAATATTTAAAACCCGTCGGATAATGCAAACTCTAGTACTGTCCCACCCACCCGCCTTACGGGTAACAGAACTCCCCAGGAGCACTCGGGTACGTGGGGTCGCTGTTCCCCAACAGCTCGCCACAAGCTGCCCTGCGTTGACTGATTGCACTGGTAAAACCAGTGGGCGATGGGATCGTCACATCCCTACGCCTAGATTATTATTATTATTATCTGTGTCGGACCTATTTTGATTTTTAATGACGCTAGAGCCCATCAATATTTCCAAAAACGGGCGTGCGCAAAAAAGGTGTGATATTCAAAATTAGTAACAATTAGGCAAAAAACTAAAAGATTTTTTCGCAATATCTTTTAACTGAGTTGTTCTTAATGGACTATTTTTATTCGATAAATATAGTTAATTACACGAGTATATTTAAATAAGTTACCAAATTGAAAAGGGGGCTCCTTTCCATTTTAGCATTTTCGCTCCTGTTGCGTCTTAACAGTCCTATTTAATTGGGGGCAGAATCACAATGAATAAATCAAAGATGAAATGAAATAGTTAATGCAATTTTTGTAAATTGGAAAACGATCCCAAATGTGCCATAACTGCCATATTAAAAAGAATTGTTAAAGAAGTGTAAAATCATCATCAATATGGTACTTAGTCGTACACTATTGCATCGGAGAAGAAAGTTAACTTACAAAGTGAAACGTAATAATAGGAACATGCAATGCAACTAATTACCTACTTTACTCAATAGTGACTAATTAACACATTAAAAAAATAATCAAAGGTACTTACATAAAAATATACGGGCAATAAAAGTATGAGTACCTAGTAGATAGATAATCGAGTTAGTCTCTTAGTAAATAAATACATTTCATGAAGTTTTTTTTTCAATTTATTTTTAAAGGACCTTTATAAAAATTACATATCGGCCCTGTCATTTTCATGAAGTTGTTTTTATTTACTTCAGTCCGTGTTTAAAATCGAACCTTTGTATATGGAGACGCTGTTTAATTGCGAAATTTAGTGCGAGTGTCAAAGTGCATCTTATCACTGTTTTTATCAGGAACAATCCGCACCAAACTTATAATAATTTAAATAGCGGTTTTTAATTACCTGCATCCTATTATTTGTTTGAAAGTGTTCAGTACCATATTCTTCTCCGTCTCTGATGACAACGAAAGGCGGTCTATGAGTCCTGCAGTACTTTGATCGGAATCCATTTTTAGGGTTCCGTAGTCAACTAGGAACCCTTATAGTTTCGCCATGTCTGTCTGTCCGTCCGTCCGTCCATGTATTAATTCCAAGGATGATTTATATAGGACTTACAATCTTCATACTAAGAATCGTACCTCATTTTTTAGCGCCACCTATTTTCAAAATGTGTATTGACGTGATATTATGATATTAAAATAAAGAAGCATGTCATTTGTTCTTAATTTCTTATAAAAAATTAAATCACGCAACAATATTTGGGGAAAATATGATTTAGGCCACTTCCAGGCTGCGTTTCAGGGGTAGCTTTTTTGTATGGGCTTTGTCTGTCCTGGCCCCGTAGCCGAATGGCATTTCTCCGACGCCAAACGAAAGCGATACGCCGCTGGCTCTGTCGCGCCAATACGCAAGCGCGATAGAGATAGATATCTACTAGCGCTTCGTTTCGTGAGCGTTTCGTGAGCGATTGTGCCGTTCGGCTAGCCACCCTGGTATTATATCGTCCTTGATTTATTCTATAGATTTTATGACCTCATAGGATAAAAAACTGGGTTCTTCTAATTGTCTAAGAACTAAATATAAATAGAGAGAAGAGGCAAGTTAAATTAGTACACGACTCATGGTGGGCGAATCTGAATCGTACTCGGTTGGTTTTTCATGCCAATCGCTTATGCTCCGTAGCGAACGAAATTTCAGCTTCGAGTTAGAGAGAGAGAGAGAGAGAGAGAGAGATGCTGTCGTTTCTCGTCACTCAGACCGGGAGCCATTGAGAACCAAGAACTAATTCGCCAAGTTAGAATCCGCTGCGCTTCTGTTGAAAACGTATTCTTCAAATACCAAAAGTAACATTACTCAATACAAAGCTGATACCATGATGGCAAGTTGAGTAAGTAGGTATCTAGGCTAGATTTGGCTCACGAGATAACCGCCACGTGACCTTTGGGTTCTAAGAACCTTTTTTATACTTATACACAAGAGTACTAGACTATTTAGACTATTAAATTGCGGTGGCGGTGATATATAAGTAAGTTAACATTTACTTGCATTCAATAAAGTAAGGGCCGGCCTGACAATAACTAGGTATATTTTATTATTCATCCATCGATATATAAGCTATAAGATATCGTCCCAAACAGAAATACGCCTGTACGTACTTATCCCACTCGGTCGAATTATTATGGTAATGATGAGCCCGATTCAGATATTGGAGGTTCGAGGGGACACTTTCCCATACGTCAGCTGGGAGTTGCTTATCGCGTGGCGCCTGCATTAGTGGCCCGCGGCCCCCGACCCCGCTCCAGCGCTCTCCTCTGCTGTCCGGCGCCGGCGCCGCCGCTCTTAAGCCGCGACAACATTTTTTAGTTTTTTTTGTCAGCTCTCGATGTGGAAGGTAATTAATGAGGCCGCGGGCCCTCTGTGAGAAAGAAGACACTTGACTTCAAAACGCAGAATGATTCGCGATCACATAGTCAGACCTCTTGCGCATGACAACAAAAATTCACATTCATGTTTCATCACATTGCAATTCGCAAAACAGTGAAGAAATTAGTATTTCATACCAACAGTCAACAACATCTAATCGTTTTTGCTAAAGGATATAGTATTTGTTTCAAAGGGGTGCGTATCGATCGATATAACTTTTTTTGATATATTTTTAGTCGTTATAACGATCATTTGATATAATTATTGAATCATATAACAACAAATAATATACTAACAAATTGTATAATTCTTATTTAATATAATGATCATTTTTTCGAATAACATTTATTATAACATACTTTGAGTATAATGCTTATTTCTGATAATAAATAAATTGTATAACACAAATTCTTTCTAAAGCACAGTTAGAATAAAAAACAATTGTACAGTAAATTAGATCCATCATTTACCAGAAAAGTACCTAGATTAGGTTAGAATGTGTCCCCTACACACAACGCGCTGCTACCAGAAAAATAGGTTAGGTTAGGTTAGAACTGTGACCCTTAAACATATTTACTGCTATCAGAAAAGTAGGTTAGGTTAGGTTAGAACTGTGATCCCTTCAAAAATGAATAAATATAATTCATGAAATGTTTTATACTGTTTGCTAGTTATATTATACTAATCGTATATCAATCGATAGTTATACCATATAACGGTTATTATAAATAAGTATTATACGAAATAATGATTATACAAAATAAAAGTAGATATTTTGTGGTTATACCAAATGTTAATTATGTCAAATGAGTAATTATATCCTTTAAATATATACGAAATGTTGTTATATCAAATGTTATTATACCAAAAAAAGTTATACCAATCATTACACACCCGTTTCAAAGGTAGGTTGCATGGGTGATGGGTCCATCAAGCGGCAAATATCTAAGTGTAAATTTTATAATATCTGGTTAAAGAGAGTTTTAAGTATACTGAACATTTTCAGTTTGTTGCTGGATTCGGGCACATTTACAAGCGTAGGTAAGCTAGGCCTAGCCTCCAATTAGGTCAGGGTAATAAATTAGGTACGTGTTAGGTAGATAGATTTTGGTCGGATAAATAGTAAGGACGCTAAATAAATCGACATAATCAATTTATTAATTTGGCTCATCGAATTAAAGATAAAGCGGTAAATAGCAAACACTGCACTACTACAGTATAATAAAAGGTACAAATATTTATCGTACTATAGTGTCTCTAGTTATTTGAACAGGAAACTAATGCTTACAAGGAAGATGTCTAAGTACTATAAATGCAAACTAAGTAATTAAAACCTACATACTTAATTAATGATAAAAATGTTACTCTAAATTCCTAAAGAGTATTTACCTAAAATACTCCTTATTATAGCCCAAATTGGAACTGACCGCAGGCGGCTGCTTTATACGCCGGCGCGAACATAAGCACAACATAGAACCTTTTATTTGATAGCTATTAATAACTGAACCGAATCGGAGTGGATTAACACGTTAACAGGTTCGCTGTCACCAGAATACTTAAAAGCATTTCCGATTTGTGCGGGAACTCTATAACGAAAAAAATTGGTGACAGGGTCAGACGGCGGGGTAGAAGGTATCAATAAAATGAGTAGGGCTTGTAAGTTGCAGCAACGGGCGCCACTGGCCCCGCCGCGCCGGCGTTCGTTGACGATAGGTATGCCTTTTTTGATTTAGGTAATATTTATTTTACTACACTTTTTTGTACGACATCCTCTAATTATTCTTCTGCAAAAGCATAAGGTAAGTAGTGTATGTTTTAGTTTAGAAACATCAATTTCATGATATAGTAATTTACTAATAAGTAGACATAAAATATTTTTTAATACAGTTGCTCAAAAAGTGCCCGTTTTTTGGCTGTTTAGCGTGCGAGAAGTTGTATTTTACGAACTAGTGCGTGCCCGTTTTTTGGCTGTTTAAAAGTATTTACGTTCCATTTTACGACTACTTACCGAGCTGTTTTCATATTAGTCTAGTTTACTAAGACAGAATAAAACTATAAACATACTATTAAGTGATTAATATTTAAAGCGTTAATATTTCATATGTAATTGTTTACTTTTAGTCATACTAAACATAATTTATAAAATGGTTTATACTTTGAAAAATCGGTCATAATGAGTCGTGTAAACAGAACATGATTGGAACGAAACGCGTCTTCTACTGTCAAAGTAGAGGCGTCTACCATGTTTTAACTTAATGCACGTTCAAAAAACCTCAATATGTTACGCGATTTGTCATAATTATTTTACGTTATTTGCAATACGTCGGGGCATAAATGGATCGATTAAATTAAAATGTAGTTGTACATTAAACAATCGTCCCAAATCGTAAATGTTTATGTTTTTATGGCACCCAATGAAATAAATTATGTTAGATGAATAGCAAACTCGAAAATATGCACGCAAGTTTAAAAGCTTCAAAAATACGCATTTGAATTGTCAAATAATCCGTCAATGTCCATGGGAAAATTGATAGTTCGGATTGTTTTATTTCGTTGTAAGTGTTTTTTCGCAACTGTATTAAAAAACGTCGTTCGTCACACGTGCAAGAATGTCATTCTTCACTCGTCCCGAGATTTGCCACTCGCGTGCCGCTCGTGGCAAAATGTCTCGGGACTCGTGAAGTAATGACATACTTCTCGCACTTATAACGAAATGTACTATTATGTCTACTTATTAGTAAATTACTGTATGGGTAATTGGTTATACCTCTCCTGTGGACATTACAAAAGTTATGAAAATCTAGTGCTAATTTTTAGACGACATTCTAATGGCGGGAAACTTTTTTTTATTTCTTGACACTCAAATAGGAAAAACGGGATGTGAATGTACCAGAGCCGTTAACTTTATAATATTCTCCACAGAAGTGACGTTTTTACTAAATCTTTTTGACCCTTAAATGTTATTACATCATCATACTTATAAAAATATATACTATGAATGTTACTCGATGGATGGCAAACGAAGCCGTATTAGGTACTAAGAAGGGTCCGTTAGTTCGTATGCTTGTCAGTACTCAGTAGGTTCTATCACAAGTAAGGTACAGCGGTGCAAATCTCGACTGGAGGGCAAATGTATTGACTAGTCTATTTATTCCATGTTTTACAATGTTTGCATTGTTAAATAGAGTGTTCACCGGTTACATATGGTAGGCGTGTTCAGTGGATATATGTAGAACTTAACATCATAGTGTAATAATGGAGAAAATGGATTAGTTACAATTGCCTCCCAGTCGAGATTTGCCCCGCTGTACCTTACCGTCATAGTTATAGGTAAATGACAGATTAGTTAGTACGTAATCAAATTTTGGTCGTCGAACCATCAGCGACCTGTCTGCTCGTTGGCCTCGACGGGAATATGGTCAACGACGTTTAAGGATGATGACTGATGAACTTTTAGGGATCCGTAGTCAACTAGGAACCCTTATAGTTTCGCCATGTCTGTCTGTCCGTCCGTCCGCGGATAATTTCAGTGACCGTTAGCACTAGGAAGCTGAAATTGGGTACCAATATGTATATCAATCAAAAAATGGAAAAAAATGTTTTATTAGGGCACCCCCCAGGTACAGGTAAAGTGGGGAGTGATTTTTTTTCCTACCAATCCTAACGTGTAATATATTGTTGGATAGGTATTTAAAAATGAATAGGGGTTTCCTAAAATGATTTTTTGATATTGTTAATATTTTCGGAAATAATAGCTCGAAAAGTTAAAAAAAAATGTGTTATGGTTCAGAAGTTAGAGACGGGGCTCTCTAACAATAATAATAATAACCACCATCTTAAGAGACTCTCGCTAGGTGGATGGATCAAGGGCCAGATGCAGAAGGCGGTGATCTTGGACACGGCGCGGATAGTCCGACGGTTCCTCTCTCTGCAGCCCTAACCACCGGCAGCTTGGGCCCTGCCCCGCTGCTGGCGGCACCCTAGGTTAGGTTTTTTATAATGTGTTTATATGTTTTATATTGTTTCGTAAGCGTTATTTTTATTTTACTTTTATACTCATATTGTACAAAACCTAACTTAAGAAGGAAGATAAATAAAAGTCATAATAATAATAATATTCTTTATTGTGCACATTAAGTAATTACATACAACAAATAAGATCAAACAAGAAATTAAGCAACAACAGGCGGTCTTATCGCTAAAAAGCGAACTAACTAACTTTTGAACCATAAGTTTAAAAAACATGAAAAAAATCACAAAAGTAGAACTTTATAAAGACTTTCTAGGAAAATTGTTTTGAACTTGATAGGTTGAATAGTTTTTGAGAAAAATACCGGAAACTACGGAACCCTACACTGAGCGTGGCCCGACACGCTCTTGGCCGGTTTTTTTTTTCTTTAGACTCAGGTCAAGTGCTTTGTCTTGATAATCAAGACCAAGTGCGGGTAGTTTGAAAAAATTCGCGCGGCTGTCAGAAGGTGTTCATGTCATTTCAAACCAGTCTTCTCCAAGACCACGGCATGCCTACGTCACTCGCTCGCGGTCGCGCATTAAGTACCTACCTGCTAGTAGTTGCCTCGAGGTAACAAGTGGCCGAGAGGCGCCAAGCGCTCGCCTGTGTAGTCGCGTGGCACGTACCTACTATTCTTCTGAGTTTTACCAGGGGCGGCTCACTCCGTGATTCTATCGCCGCGCTACAAGTACATCCTGGCGGCCGCGAGTTCGCGGCCTACTAAGGGGTGGCGCGCGTTATCACGGAATGCACGTTCGCACTTTCTATTGTTACTTTACGTCGTCAGGTTTTTTAAGCATATTAAATAAAATAGACCATACCAAACCATAAGACATTCTTACACAGATCTACTTCCCACGGAAAAGTTCAATAAGGCTTGTGATGTTGGAACTTGTACAAAAATATATAAATACAGTATAATTATATAACTAGAAAATACCCAAGACTTGAATATAATAGTACATTTTATGTGAGTATTAATTCGTTTGGATCCATTGGTAACCCTATAACCGGACGCCGCGCACGTGCGGCTCGTTTCTTTGTAAGAATTTTGTAGGTATTTAAAAAGGCGGCATTTCATGAACATCAAAGCAGTGAGCCTTCTGTACTTGTACTATTATATATTCTGTGGTTTTACGTAGTAACTAAAGTAACTTATGAGTATTATATTAGTTAATAAAGCGTAGGTATTTGTCGTTTTGCGGGCAAGTGAAGGATCTGTTACGTTAGTAATTTAGATGTCCAACTAGTACGCCTCTTCTGTTTTCTATTGTCTTTAATATATTTCTTTTTTCTTTAATCGTATTTTTTTTGATATTTGTTTTTTTAGAATATCAAACATTTTTTTAGAATATATAAAAAAATATAATGCAGCCAGGTGGGGTCATGTACAGTCAGCCAAGAAATTAGTTTACCACTAGTCGACTCTATTTTTTAAACACGAAGTAAGGTCGAAAAGTGATAAACCACTATTTTGGCTGACTGTACATATATTGCCTGTATGGTGACGGGTTAAGAATTTCACCACCCCCTTTCTTCCTGTGGGTGTCGTAGAAGGCGACTATGGGATATGGGTTAAATTGTGGCGTAGGCGAGAGGCTGGCAACCTGTCACTGCAATGCCACAGTTTCGTTTTCTTTTAACCCCTTATTTGCCAAGAGTGGCCCTGAAGCTTTAGTAGTTTCATGTGCTCTGCCTACCCCTTTATGGGATACAGGCGTGATTGTATGTATGTACATATATTATTTTTAATATACCGGGTGGGCCCTGTCACAAAAGCACAAAATTAAACTGTAGGCTATACTCCTTAAACTGAACTGTGTGTGTTGCCGGCCTAAAGGATGACAGAAAACGTCCATGACGACATAATGGTGTACACCATTGAAGCTAATATTTATTTAGTACGAAAAATTTTAAGTGAATTACGAAATTTTAAAGTTGTTGTATAACCGTTGGACAGTTTAAAGAGTAGGTATTAAGTTTTTGATTTTGTTACAGAGCCACGCGGTATGTAATCACGTTGTTCTAATTAATGATTTACTGAATCATGCTTCTGTACCAATTTACCTCGAATTTTGCTAAATAGGTGGAAGACAAATGTTATGTTTAAGGAAAAAATAACCTCTGTTTGTCATTGATATGACTGAAGTGGGTTATTGTTTTGTAAATGTATTCACTGTAATGTGACGTCCTAGACCCAAAGACTGAGTTGCAGCGATATTTAGGGTTCCGTAACAAAACTGGCAAGACCTTTTTTTCATGTCAGGCTGTTTCTCTTTCACATGTAAGGTAACGGACCCAATCATGGACAGTTTAAGAAAAAAATTCGCGTCTTTTTGATATTTCACTCATAAATGTAAAAATTCTACCACTAAGCGTGTTAAATCTTGAATGTCCAAACCTTCTTTTACATTTCAAGCGTATTGCAGTATGGATACTTCTATTGGTTTCTTCATAGTTAACAAATTAAAAATAGGTGTTTTTTCTCCAATTATGGACGGCAGTTCTCCAGTAATGGATCCCCCATTATGGACAGTGAAATAAGTTTAAAATTTTACTTTTAAAGCCAACTGATACTCAATGAGTCAATATTATATACCATAAATGCAATTAGTTTGAGTTATTTTAACACGTTTACTGCGGAGCCGGATTTTGTGAACTCGCTCTCAGTGCGTTACAACCCATGAGAGTCCTATATTGAGCTTTCTCTCTGTGCGGTACAAGTCAATTACAGCTTGTAAGGAGTGTTTCATATTTTACCTAAAATACCTTTACCAGATACACATATATTAAATTTTATTGAAACAATGTTTAGTCTAATAACTAATCTACACAATACTGTCTTCGCCGAAGTTGATGACTGTTCGTTTAGATTTTATAGACGAATTAATTAACAGGTCAAAATTGACTTGTACCGCACAGCCAGACCGGGCACAGGTAAAAATGTCGATGATTTAGTAGTGATGAGGAAAATAAACGAACTAATATATCGATCCAATTCTTACTTTCTTTACCTTTAATGTAACCAGATTTTTATATACAACCAAAACTTTTAACTTTGCTCTTAACATTATTTAAACAACGATTTTTAGAAATTTTAGTAAATATTTTGCATCAAGCAATTTAAACTTTTTACAATATATTTTTACGTAATAATATTTAGCAAAATTGTAAGCGTTTTGCGTATAAAAGCGTTATATTGTATTTAACGAATTTCATTTAAAACAATCGAAACACATTTTTTCACCACAATATAACGTAATAACGTAATATGGTAACAACACTAATGCATTTTGCACTTTGCTCCAGTGCTATACAAGGTCGTGCGTAACAGGTCATTAAAGGCCCTGTTCCGCACTGAATAACAAAAGTCTAAGACTGGTGCGAACAGGACATATGTGACCTGTTTATTAATTTATATGCTGTCAAATAGAGTGTAAAATGACAAATATAAACGTATACTTGACTATATAAAAATAATAAAATATAACAATGATATGGGCTTCGCACCAGGGTAAAGTTGCGCATTTCTGTCGCCGCACCAGGGGGAAGTCCAGAACAGGGTCAGAATGACCTGTTTCGCAGTGAACGTGTTAACATAGAATTGTTTCTTGTAAATTTTGGTTTTGTAAATTGTTCCTTGTCCATCATAGGAGGTAGGCAGTTTTTCGGTTCCAGTAATGGACAGTCGCAAAATAACACCATTTCTTTATATCTCTGGAGCAACAAACTAGTATGTTTTATACCTTATCTCATGCCTAATGCAGTAAGTAAAACGCATTCAAGTTTACACCGAGTATTATTTTTTTATTATTTTTTACATGAACTCAACTCTCTTAGCAACATTACTAAGAATTCGTCTTGATATTTTTTTCAGTAAACTTATGAATTTTATCTTGTCGCCAAATCCTTCAGAAATAACCGAATTAATTGAAACTTCAAAATGAAACAGTTCTACAACTCTAGTTTATGGTACATAGCCTTCAGTTTTTAGAAACTAATTTTAGATACTTATTTTTAAGGATTTGTGTTTTTTTGTCCATAATGGCATCACCGTCCATTATGGGGTATTTCACCTTATTCGAAAAAGTTACATACATACATACATATAATCACGCCTGTATCCCATAAAGGGGTAGGCAGAGCACATGAACTACTAAGTTTCTGTGCCACTCTTGGCAAAAAGGGGTTGAAAGAAATCCAAATTGCGACATTGCAGTGACAGGTTGCCAGCCTCTCGCCCACGCCACAATTTAACCCATATCCCACAGTCGACTTCTACGACACCCACGGGAAGAAAGGGGGTGGTGAAATTCTTAACCCGTCACCACACGGGATCGAAAAAGTTATGATACAAATATTATAACTTTTGCAAAGTTGGTGTATTATGTGACAGTCGAACTAAGTAGAAAGAGCTCAAATTGTACGTATCAAAACTATTTTTTATAATTTTTCTGTAGTGGAGAAAAAAAAATATGAAGGAAAATGTACTATCAGCTGCAAAAGTGCATGGAGAAATTATGAATGAACTAATTGATAAATTCGCCATGCACTTTTGCAGCTAATAGTACAAAAAATACCGCCCCCCCCATCTCAGAAGTTTACCAACGAAAAATTATGAAAATTTTACGAAACATTGGTTTTATGAAAAACATTACAGGAAAAATATAATTGTATCTGTAATTTGACGGCCGGTCTGGCCTAGCGCGTAGTGACCCTGCCTGCTACGCCGCCGTCCCGGGTTTGAATCCCGGTAAGGGCATTTATTTGTGTGATGAGCATACATTTTTGTTCCTGAGTCATGGATGTTTTCTATGTACCTATATAAGTATTTGTATATTATATATATCGTTGTCTGGGTACCCAAAACACAAGCCTTCATGTGCTTACAGTGGGGCTCAGTCAATATGTGTAAGAATGTGTAAATTTATTATTCATTTTTTATAATAAAAAAAACTTTTTTAATAGAAAAAAATCAAATTTTAACTTTCAATTTAATCACCTTTGCGGGTATATCGTACTTCAAATTAATACGAGATTTTTCGCAAAATTCTCTTTCAAATGAAGCAAAATGGTTTTTTTCAGGTGAATAAATAATACGAACGTACGATTTTTTCGGGATTTGTAACGTATCATTTTAATTAATATTTTTCTGATTCATATTCATTCATATTATTTTCATTCGATAAACATTCAGTATACAAACTTTTATCGGGAATCCCCGATGCGGCGTGGAGCGCAGAGAGGCGGTGGTGTTGCCAACAGTAAATAGCGATAACTACCAGCTACAGATTTCGTAAATTTTAGTTATTATAAAACCAGAAATTTAAGTTATTAAATTAAATTAGTTTAATAGTTAACATAAAGTCTTAAAAACCGTTTAATAGTAGGTATTAACTGCATTGCAAATTTTGAGATTTCGTACTTAAAAAAAACATAGTCTAGAGAAATTTTTTTCAAGCCAGATAAAAAATCGTAGTTTTGCAACCCTAGACAATGGTAAAACATATTTTTATTTTTTTTTATGATTAAGTGGATACTAATAAAAGGAAATATTCTCACCGTGCGTCTAATTTGAAAAAAAAACCCACGTAAATTCTTTACACGACAATCATTGTTAATATGTTCGGTTATGTCATTTAAAAGTAACCTATTCAAAAACTTAATTTTAATCGTAAATGGCGGGAACATAATTATAGGCAGGTGTTCTTTTTTCTGAATTAAGGCACGGAACCCCATATTATGCTTGGACCATCACTCACTTGGCCGCTTTCCCAGATATTAACATTAAATTTGCAATCCTGAGGTGGGGCCTTTTAGAAGAGGAAAAGTCACAAAAGAAACTTGAAAAATGGTTTTGGAAATTGAAAGTTTTTATTATTGTTATCCCATTGCTGGGCAAAGACCTCCCTTATATTCTTCCACGTGTAGTTTAGCGTTCTAGCCTCAAAAGTCTCCTACCACTTCACGTATAAAAGATACCTGATGTAAAATTAATTCGTTTTAGAGTAATATGAAAGGAATAAAAGATAAGTCGATAGAAGAAGTCGTCAGTAAATCCACTTCCACATTCATTGGATCCTTCTAATTGTGTCGGCGGCGGAGGCTTAATGCCGGCGAGACGGGGCCTGCGGGCGCGGCGCGGCGCGGCGCGGGGGCAACACGGAAAGGCTTTCGCGGCGGCGCTTTACAGGCTCGGCTGGCTGCTAGGGCCTCGGACACACCGCTTCTCAACCTACTGATATAACTTTAACATCGTTAAGGCAAATTATTACATTTGACGTGAAATGTTGATAGATTTAGATTTATTTTCAGTTAATGCTAAATACTAAAAAAAAATACTTCGCAAGACCTAGACCTGAAAAGTAGCATGAAACCCCTTTTCAGGTAATAACGTTATTTGATGAACAAAATCTTATTAAGTATGTAGTTTGCAAGGCAATTGGTGTTCTTACTGTACATGTCGTCATTCAAAAATGCGTTAATTTTATATATAAACCGAGCCTACTTTTCTTTTAACTTTGAGTACCTACCTATGTGATTCGAGATTTGTTTCTGTGCATAGGCGATGTACAATAAAATAACGATTTTTTTTTAATTAGCAAAACTGCCTTTATATGCGGCTGTTTCTACTTTTCTGTGTGACCGAGACCTAACAGCGGCTCTATAGCGCCGGCGCCCCAAATTCATTCGATGCACAATACTTTAAAAAAATGTAATACAGCTTATTAATGTAAGGTACGGCGTCTGTATTAAACATACACTAAACATATTACTGCTTTTAGATTACCTACATACCATAAACACGTATCATCTAATATCATGTCAAACGCAAGGACACATCGCTAAAATAAGTAAAAAAAAGCCTCTTCTCAGGATCCGACCTCATTTTTAGGGTTCTGTAGTCAACTTGGAATCCTTATAGTTTCACCATGTCCGCGTAATACCTATAGTCCATTTCTGTTGTACGCCCGTGACGAGATCGGTACTGCTAGAAACTTGACATTTGGCGTAGTATAAAATCAGTCAACTACGCCGGACGCCTATATTATTAAAAGTTTTTACTTCAACCCTACATATAATAATACTCCCTATAGTACGGTATGTCGTTGGATAGAATGGATAGGTCTTTCAGAACGAATATAGGTTTTCTAAAACATTTTTGTGATGGAAATAATGAAAGTCTAATAACAATAATGTGTTTCTATAACAATTGAACTGGGTCAAATATGTAAAAATCGGAAATAGTGAAATTTTGTAAAAAATATCAAGGGTGTTCCCAGTCTCATTGATTGTCTATTTTATAGTCACTGAGAATGATTTAACATGCTCTTGGCTCAATTTGTGGTTTATAATTATTTGAATTTTCACAATTTATTTAGTTTTTAGCAAGGACCATATGATACGGGACAGACAAAGCCCATACAAAAAGGCGTACCCCTGAAATGTATGGGCCTTTTAGGCTTAAAATTAGATGGCGCTGTTTCGCAGCCTGGAAGTGGGAAAAATCATATTTAGCCGAAATATTTTTGCGTAGTTTTATTTTTTATAAGAACAAATGACATTCTTCTTTATTTTAATATCATGATATCACGTCAATACACATTTTGAAATAAATAATTTGTAGGCATCATCAGTGTAGTTATGACAGTATTCAATATGAGGCGCTAAAAACAGGAGGTACGATTCTTAGTATGGAGATTGGAGACTGTAAATCCTATATGAAATAATTTTTGTTTATTAATATACATACGAGGTGCTGTCCAAAAGTCTTCAGCCCGACAAAAAATATGGCGGAAGATTTAAAAAAAGAATGGATATCATGCATTGTGTTCGTCATTTATTCCACTTTTTTTGGTGTATGGTTTCTTTAGGTGTTTGTTGGCTGTAGGTTTTTTTACGGTGTTTAGTACCAGGTTAGTGCCCAAACTTTTATCGTGCTTACAGTGAGATGAGTGAAAAACCGTGAGTTCATGAAACTTTAGACCAGCGTATAGTGCATAGCGAGTTTTATAAGTACCTATTGATTGTAATTGTTTTATCTTTATATTACTAAAAATAATATTTTTATTGGCACAATTACTTTTGGCGAACTCCTGAATTTTAAATCAATCTACCTTGCAATATGTATGTCACATTTTACGGAGTAAATATTTGTATGGACTTTTATATTTTCTTGTACAGTGACATTGATTGTGGTGACGGTGACACGCTCAAACAGTCAGTCTTTTAGCTCAAAGAAACTACCGGTGACCAGAGAGCTGGCAGCTTTCTCTCGCAACGCATTAGCATTGCTATTCAGCGAGGGAATGCTGCCAGCATCTTTGGCACCATGCCGCGGGGGCCATATTTAGACGTATTTTAGTTTATTTTTAGTTTAGTTTAGTTTTTAATTTAATTTTAAGTTGCTTTTTATTGTTATTTTTAGAGTTAGATATGTCTTTTAGTTAGATCACAGAATATATTTATCATAAGTAGTAGGTACATATAGCTGGCATGTAATTTGTTATATATATATATGTATTTGTATGTTTATGTATTGTATTTTATTTTTATGTGTGTAGTATATTGTTTTGCGTAGTATAGTTTGTGCTAGATTTCCTCTAAGTACATTTAGTACACCTACTTACAAGGTTAAATTTATTATTCTCCACTACCTAGGTTGTCTGGAAGAGATCGCTCTTTAGCGATAAGACCGCCTCTTGTTTTACCTCTTAAGTTGTTGTTTATACTTGCTATGTTGTTTCGTGTATTGAGGTGTGCAATAAAGAGTATTTGTATTGTATTGTATTGTACATGTACAAGTGGTTAAACATTGCGGAAAAAGTTGAAATTATCATAAAAAATATGCCTATATTTAGTTGTTTTGTTTTGCTTTCACAATATTTTACGATTGCTATGGTGAAAAGATTTCTAGGTACCTACACGAATTTTTGAAACTGTATTTTTTGAAGAATTAATAATATGCCAATAGGAAATCTCGCACCCGTTGTAGTTTTTATGTTCGCAGACAGTTTGTATTCTAATTTGACAGCCGTGTTAAAAATAGAAGGGCGCGCCGAAACCGATGCGACGCGCGATTTACACGATCCTGATTAGATAGCACTGATCTCCACGGATAAGCGGCCTCGAGACCCGGTGCGCCCGGCTCAACCATATTACTTAACCTTTTGTAGATGACGTAAGCTCGTATCAAATCAACACCAAAACTGCCCTACAAGTATGCAAATGTAATTATTATTGCAGAGTTCACGAAAATCGTAAAATCTAGCCGTATCGCAAAAAGTAAAGTTGTCCTACAAATCTAAATATATAAAAGAAGAAACTGACTGACTGAGATATCAACGCACAGCCGAAACCGCTGCTTCTAGAGATCCCAAACACGTAGGTTCCTTATAAGGTGTATTGGAGGAGCACTAAGAAAGGATTTTTCAAAATTAAGCTCCTAATGGGGTGAAATGGGGGTCCAAAGTTTATATGGGAAAACAAGATTACGTACGCGGGCGAAGCCGCGGGAAAACGCTAGTAAATAATATGGAATTTTGCACTCAGTATTATGTATTTAAACGTCCCGAGCCGATAAACAAATTAACGCAAATTCGTGATTTGTTTCTAGTTAGGTACATGTACCTTATTTGAAGTCCAATATAATTAAAATTACAGAATATAATAATTAAAATGATTCCTAATAAATATAAAAAATGGGCAGTAATAAAATATGAAAAAATATGGGGAGTTTAAACATCTTCAAAAATGCAAAACTTTTTTGTCACCAGCCACACCTTTGTTTACAATAATCCCGTCTATATAAAAATGTAAGTAGGGAATGCAATCTCGACGAGATTGGAGCCCAGGCGAGATCTCGGGAATTCATGAAACCAATCTCGCGAGATCTCGCCAATTTCGAGATCTCGCGAGATTGGCCGGTTTGTGGGTTTATTCTTGTAAATAATCAATCATTGTAAATATTCTTGTAAATCATCATAATCATCAATCAATATAGCAATGAATGAGGATAACAATAATAAGAATGATTGCTATTATGAAACAAATATTTATCTTGACTATTTTTTCATATTTTTTTGATGTATATTACATTGTTTAACATAAATTATGTACCTCACAACTCACAATATATTTTTAAAACTTTGAAGTATAGATTATTATGTAAGAAAATAAAATAAAATTATTCACGAATGAGTAGAAGCGTGCCAAATTCGAAATCGTTGTCATGCCAACCGCGAATAAGTACACAGTAGAGACTACTTAAAAAATCCGCAACGTATGCCTTTATTGATGAAAGGATAAAAATTTAACATTATAAAAATCAAGGTTATCCCTACCATCATTAAATAGACCCACATAAAAACATTAACTCTACTCAATTAATTATGACTAGTTGACTACTAATAAATTATTTAATTATATTAGACTACCAATACAATACGCTTCTTAAACCCGACAGTTAAATAAGAAACTAAAATAGAAAGGAAAACGGAAATATATACATAATTTATCATTAAATAAATATTATTTTTTCACAGATTGACTTAGTCCCACGGTAAGCTCAAGAAAGTTTGTGTTGTGGGTACTCAGACAAAGGCATACATAATATACAAGTACTTAGATACATAGAGAACATTCATGACTCAGGAACAAATATCTGTGTTCATCACACAAATAAATGCCTTTACCGGGATTGAAATCCAACACCGCGGCGTAGCAGTCAGGGTCACTACCCGCTGGGCTAGGCCAGAGCGGTCGTTAAATATATAATAATAACATATTACAATATATAGTAGTGTAACTATTTAAAAAAGAAATAAAAAAATATATAATACAATAATTTGATTTTTTTAATGTAAAATAGAAATTGTTATTGGTTGCCTAACAAACGACAGCCGTAGTGAGGTTGTTGTAGGCTTCTGCTCTCTCGACATCCAACAAAACTCTGTGCATGAAAATTCGTAAAATAGATGGTTATATACACACAGCCGTAAGTGTAATACCATAATGGCGAATCACGCAAATAGGCCTGGCTGACACCCTTCGAAATATTTCGAAACGGTCTGAATCTGTCATTCGTCATTCCGAACTGAGATAGGTAAATTATTGAGCGAAATAAGCGAGTTGAATCTCTAGATCTCTACTGAGTTAACGAGTTGGCGAGTTCAGTTAAATGATATAGTTCATATAAATCATTTACAGCTTGGGAAAGAAACATGTCTAGTCATTTCGCGAGCTTTTTATGCTTGAGTTCAATCTCGTTGATCTCGCGAGATCTCGTCAATTTTTCGGCCGAGATCAATCTCGCTAAAAATGACCGAGATCTCGTACAAAAGAGATCTCGCGAGAACGAGATTGCATTCCCTAAATGTAAGTGAATATCCGCTTTTTTATTGTTGCGGAGAAATGTATATGTTATCAATTACTTGCATGATAGTTATTTGCACTCTTTTAGGAAACCAATCATAATCGGAGCGTAGGTACGTACAGTTACACATACACACGAACGTTACACATTTACAATTGCTCGAGAGAACCTTTCCTTGCTGATTATTTACCGCCTCACAAAACTCGTTGTGGGTTGAATATACTTGTTCGTGTGTTGTTTGAAAATATGTTAGTACATACTGAGTTTCGTGTCGGTTATCGCAGTTTTATTTATTAATTCCTTTTTAAGGTTCCGTAACTCGGTAAAAAGGTAAAAATGGAACCCTTATATAATTATGTTCCTTATCAGCCAATTGCTTTAGAGCTCCGGGACTGATCGAGTGGAATAAAAATATACGTATAATGTGTAGGTATAACACAATAGGTAGGTATGTAATACATGTACTCTAGAAGTCTGTAGAGGCGGCAATACATTTTTCATGGAAGAGCATTTTTGGGGTCAATAAAAAAAGACCAACAAAGTGTGTCTATCTACTGCGTTTGACACATATGTAAATACCCAATAAAAAGGGACACCTTGTTAAAATACCTCACTCTACAATTTAAACATAACACGCCTACAATTTGGTACAATGCCTCAAGGGGCTATTTTAGACATTAGCTAGCTTTTAAGTTTAGTCTTAGTTTCTTATATAATTATGTAAATATGTTCATGTAAATAAAGAGGTTTTTTACACGCAGATATTTAGGCAAGACATTAATTTTGTATTATTTACTAATTTAATTTCGTATAACTGTAATTGTAATATCTGTAATTCTTAAGCTGTAATTGTTTATATTTTGTATGACATGTCGAAAGTGCTTAGGTATTTAATAATTAAATAAGCAATTTCAAATATTTATTCAAGTAGGCTTTATTATTAAGCCTAGTGAATAAATATTTGAAATTGAATTAATATTATTTATTTTATTTTTCAAACATATTTAAATTTAAAATTTTACAAATGCCATTTAAAAGTGTATAACGCAACCCTTGGGGCACCAACCCGCCTCGTTTTTGGCATGTTTTGTATTAATAACCAAATCTCGTGCGCGTTTCTCGTTGACCTGTTTGCTAACAGAAATTAAGTGTTAAGAAATATAATAAATATAAGTATAATACGTATTTCAGTTAAAGTTAGTAGTAAAATAAGTGGTACCTACACAATATTTTGTTGAACAAGTTTAAATGACAAAAAATGCACAATGTAATTTTGATCATCTGTTCGATTACCTTTTTCGGTAAAAACGACGTTAAATAATATGATTATCCTTTAATTGTAGGTTCCTAATTCCTATCTCGTTTTGGTATGTACTTCTGGTAGTGTAGTTGGCCTATCATCATCGTGAAAATAAGGTCCGTAGTAGCCGTAGAATGATTTCTATTTGTATGGTAGTTTACGCACTAGATCCGAAGAATGGTCCAAAGCCACTAGCCGAGCTACTTCTCTGTATTGCCAGTGATATACGCTGGGAGAGGTAAGCGCCAGCTCCCGGTACGTCGACCAGCCGCGTCGAAAGGGCCACCAAAAATGGTTTCCTGCCCGCCAACAAAAGGTCCTATTGCTCCATCGCAAGCTTCGCAAGCGCAGCAAACTTGTAGTAAAGACGAGTATTTGCGGCGCTTGAGTAGCTGTTGGGCATGGTCGGCAGCAGCGCCGACCTGCGGGCCTGTCTGTTCACGGGTAGCCTGGGTGTAGGTCTGCGTAAATGTGGCGTCCCACACCAGAACCTACAATACTTTCCACTAAAGATGCTCCGTCGGCTTTCTTATGAATATTGACATATTTTAGAACCTCTTAAGTGTTTTTTGTGTAGTACCTACCTACTACAGATCACCTTAGTGCTCTGGCCAATATGGGACGTTTTGTTACATCGCTGAATTTTTCTATGTAATATACCGGATCTGATTCCGTGCGTTTTGGCGATTTCAGTCTCAAGGTCTCTGTTTTTTAATTTAGAAATTGATTGAGAAATTTCCTCGTTTTGTTGAGCTATTATGTTGATAGTTTCTTTGTGTCTTTGGTCTCTTAGACAGTTGGAAGTCATTTTTGTATCCACATGTAAAAATATCAGCATGTTGCACTCGCTTTCTTTCAACATGGATAACTATGACGAATTCAAACGACTGCATTTTTTTTTTCATATAAAACCACAAATAATGGTTAAATGCGCCTACATTTTGCAAACACTTATTGAAATTGCAATACTTACTCATAATTATAGTCGGGCAATTAAACAGTATTTAAGTGTAAGATCTGAAAACCTTAGTTAAGGAGTAGGAAGGTAACTATTAGTCGATAATCATTAAACGATAACTGAAACTAGGAGGTTGAGTTTTAATAGCCCCTTTTTAGGAAACCTTTACTTGATTATACTCAAGCAATGTATTAGTTATTGCATACAGGATATAAACAGGACAGAAACAGGTGTCATAAATTGTTTCCATTCCTTAATCTATTTTACCATATTATTGTATCTAATGAGCTAATCAAATATTTGCAATGAACTTAAGCAATTTATAAAGATATTATTAATACAGACACGCAGTATTATATGAATCTCACAAGTACGAGTAACTATAGCACTTCCTAAAACAGAAAATTAAATATATTATATCTATCACACGTGGGGTGAAAAAGAAACAGCGGGGGTTGTAGTGTAGACAGTTAGACACACACTTTCGTCGGTTCGGTAGCACTAGCCACTCGCGCACATTCGTGGTTGAGTCCGGTCGCCGGCGCGAGCGGCTTCCTCACGATGGGCTCTTTGATGTTTTATTACGTTTTATAATGGACATTAATCCCAAGTATCACTTATAGGATTCTGTTGAATGTCAAAAAAAAGTTTTTGTACACACTATTGCTCCAAAACAATGAGAATGATTTATTTTAATGCGTTAAGTAGGTGGGTACTTAGTGTACTTACTGCATTATTAAAAATCTCTAGGCAGAGTATGTCGCTCTTGCATAGGTTTGTTTAGTCACCAAAAGCGATGTTTAAGGCTAAGGTAAGTAGAAGTAGGTTCAATTGAGCTTTGCCGTAATTTGTTTTACATAGTCGATTTCTTACCAATTTAACAGTTAATTAAATACAACGTACTTATTCGATATTACTAGGAGCATTTCTATACTTTTTTGCCCTAACAAGTCTTAGGAGCATTTCTATACTTTTTTGCCCTAACAACTTTTACAGTCATCTTTTAGAAATAATAATAAATTTAATGTAAATCCCTTTATTAGGTATAACCGTCGTTTACATCATAGCTGTTATACTCGCTATGACTAACCAAAGCCGCCGAAAAGTGACGTCAACTCGAAGAGAAAATACGTCGATATTTGATTCAAAAAATTTGTGGAATGCCATAAATTACACGCCGGGCACGAGCCAGCGCATCGCGTTGCACGAGGGACGCCTCACGGAGCAAAAACTAACACATTGTCTTCACACAAATATTGAGCTATCCATGACAGCACGGGCGGGGCCGGCGTCAGCTAATTGTCTGAGGGAGCGGGACCACCGCCTGCCTTTGCGAGACAAAGACGCAACGCAACCCAATAATCCCACTATAAATAACCAGGCTCCTAATGTGCAGGCGCCACGCGTTTTTACCTTTGTTCACAACGGCCGCCGCCCGATCTTGATACTTGCCAATAATAGGTGGCCAGATAACTGGTACGTTTGAATAGAAGTGATATCTAAGATATACATAGTTGATGATTTGAAAATTGAAAAAAAAAAACAGTCGATTTGAGTTGAAAGCCAGACGATTAGAATATTCCAAGCGTATGGATCTCCGGGCTACCTACTCATCAACATTGTGAATTCGCCGCCGTAAAAACAATTTTACAAAGGAATAGAATAAAAATTTTTTCGTGAACACGGGCAAGCAAGACAAAATACACATAATAACAACAAGACAGAAAGGAATGAAGTGCCACGAATACTTATTAAGTGAATAATTATTAGTATGTATACTGTATATACGTATATATGCAAGAATATATGTATTTTTATGTATTTATAGGTATTTTCTAGTTTTTACATTTCCTAATAAAACTACATAACATACACAATAAGATAAATAATTACACCTGTCAAGAAGTGTGGGTCGCACTGTCCACACGAACCCAGCGTTAAGTGCGAAATATTTCCAAAACCTTCACCGTTTTATTTTTTGTGGCGATTTTAAGAGTACTTAGCTATGCTGCTTAGTCGAATGATCACGAACAAAAAGTTAATGGGCCTCCACGATGTGATGTATCGATTACAGAAAATTGGCTGGGCGGAGAACATTTTGATATACAAAGTATACAAACATGCAGTTAACACCACTGTGACTTTTTATATTTGAAGGCTAAGTAAGTTGAATTATGTTAATAATATCTTCATCTAATACTCAGACAGGATACATTTTAAAAAGGGACAGTGCTTTTACTATAAAAGGCCCATTGCATATTTCTGACGCTTAACGTAGCATGACCCCACCTGCAACGTTTTATTATCATCATTAGATTTTTTTATTCAGGGTATTTAATCAATATCAGTCACCTGAGGTGTCTCCCTGAGTAACCTGTTACATAATGTTTATATACACACTACGCTACCACCAGTCCAGTACAGGCAGGCAATTATGGTCGCGCGATAAGTGATAAAATAGCAGGCCGTCCCTATCGCACTATTTCTAAGTGCGATAGGGACGGCCTGATATTTTATCGTCTATCGCGCGACCATGCTTCCCGTACAGGACCACCAGTATTAGAAAATAACCCTTTACTGAAATTAAAGTTTAAATTTCAGCAAACATTATTTATGTGGTAAAGGGATATTGGTAACAATAAATCAAGAATATTAATGACTATATAGTATATCTATCTGAACGAAGAGCAAACATTAAACCCGTTCAATGTTAGGTCACACTGAGTAAATGTTGCTATGGGACCAAAACTAAAATCGTTAAAAAAATTTAAGCTTTCCTAGATAAATTAAGAACCAGACCAAAATGTAAGAAACAGCCAATTACTTTTTTTGGATTTCAGGGTTGGTCCCTTAGTAAAAGTAGCTCAGTATGAGCTAGCCGTTAACGGGTTTTAGCTTTTCGTTCCCAGACACATACTGTGTGTATATTATATTATATTACTATTATTGTCTATACCTAATTGATCTCCTAAATGAAAGGGATTATTAACTATTTTCACCAGAACACTAAAACTACGTAGTACCGGGGAGCTTCGCACAGTTCTATTTGCATGGAATATTTTTTGTGACACCCCTCTTTTTCTCAACGGGGGTTAAAACGAAATCGAAAAAAAAAGCAAACTTTATTTCTAGCCGGGACCAGGGTCGGCTCACTCCGCGACTCTATCGCCACGCTACAAGTACTACATGCTGGCGACCGCGAGTTGGCGGCCTAATCAGGGGTGGCGCGCGTTTTTACGGAACGCACGAACGTGCGCTTTTTATTGTTACTTTACCTCACGAGTAGTTTTTAAGTTTCATATGCGATGTCTTGTGTACTTCACTCCAGTCTATCGCTTATTAGTAATAATTTGAGTCGTAAGAACCCCAGTAAGATCCTAGGGATGATTCATTTTACAACACGCCGAGTCCCTGCCGAAACTAAGCTGCTGCTCTTCATGTACAAGTAAACAGAAGTCAGTGTAAGATACAGTCATTATTTAAATAAACTGTCACATACTTATTATACAACTAGGGAACAAATCAAATTATTTAATTGAATATTTTTTTGATTTGTTCTTTTTCCAAGTAGTCACACTACTATATATAAATTATAAATTGAAATAGATATCATACACGAAAGAAAAAACGGCAAGGCCCACTGGTGGCCGAGCCGGGAATCGAACCCGGGTCTTCAGCTTACGCGGCTAACGTCTTTACCACTAGACCACACGCCCGCCCGCGGCGGGCGGCCGTGGCCGTTTTTTCTTTCGTGTATGATATCTATTTCAATTTATAATACTTATTATAGTTAAGTTGCAGAAATACTATTACTTTGTTATTATCTTTTATAAAGGTATATAGGTAGATACTTATTATGCTATAACGTTGGCCTCCTCGCATGATCAATTAGTCACCAAAAACGAACAAACCTATTAATAACAACGGAATGCTTCTAACGTGAAACATTTGCGATCAGATAATCACGTTCCGGAACTTAGCTGAGCTCGTAAATTTGTTAGTGCGTTTTTTAGCGAACCTTTAAGTGTCCGGGGTGCGGTGGCCGGGCGGCTGGCGCCGCCAGCTTCCTGAGATGGTATCTCAACGTTATATTTATTGTTTTCTAATGAGACATATCAACATTAATGCTATCTGATTGCTATCATAGATCACGACCTCCGGCGCGCCTGGTTAGCTTTTGTTCTTGAATGTGCATTTACTACTTTTGCATTAAAAAATACTAGGTTGCGGACCTTTAATTTTACATCTTATTATTCTGCGCTCCTAGCTCTCAAACCCCGAGTTTGGACTTCTGAGCTTTTGTCAAAGATGCAAGCAGGGATGCAAGTCTGAGCACCGTAGGTAAGAACTGGAAGTACGCACAGGTCCATGAACCTATGTTTGAGTGACAGAGATACATAAATAGGTCTCCCTTCATGAAGTGCTTCATCGAGCTCTTCCAGGCGTTTGAACAAATATCAGTTAAACAAATTAACAGAAAAGTGCCTGGTGCATGTGGTTTAGACGTGTACGTATCTAATGTTTTCACATGTCCTAAAATGGTTATACATTCCATCTTGTTTTAGGATACGAAGCATCAGCAAATTTCCAAAACTAAAATAACTAGGTAAGTACATTAAGTAAATCGTATCGAGCGGGATATTTTTATTTGCGTAAACTTGAGTATGAGTACCTAAGTATTACATTATACTTACCATAATATGCAGAACTTCTGTCAGTTTTGATACTGATTGACTTGAATAATAGGTAAAGCATTCTTGACCAAATTCCTTACTTTTTCAAATAGGATACAGGCTATGGTTGATAAAACTAATTTAATGGAACTTCAATGGAAGCTCGCGCTCAGAACAGTTTTCAGTTACGATGTTTTATTAACGTGATCGATTGTTTCAATTTCAAAGATAAAAATTTAACGTTAGAATTTAGATTGCACCAGTATTACTGAAGCGGTTGAGATGCATCCGTTTTGCAACGCAACTTAAGTCCTAAGTGTCATCGTCAATATTAAAATCGTTGACGCTGCCCGGAATTTTGACATTTGCGGCAACTTGCAGTAGGCAGTAGTAGTGCTGCATTGCTGTAGTAATGCTTTTACCGTGTCAATCAGAAACCGGTAGGTATCTTAAAAGAGTGACATAAATTCTACATGATATTAGAAGAAATAGTCTTTTATAAACGTAAAAACATTTTTAAAAATTACGTACCTAGCGTAACTTTGCTGCTGCCTACCTACTATTTTATTTCAAATAAACGCGCGTTGAATGTCCAAGAGCACGAATTGTTTACCTAGTACAAAATTTACATACAAGTTACACTCAACAGCAAACTGAGATTTCACTGTACATAATTATTACTGTGAAAAGTTTTGGACGTTGTGGTATTTGTGTGCAGTACCTGGGCCCGAGGCGGAAGCTTCGGCCGCCCGGCGCCGGCGCAGCGCAGCGACACGTCATCGGTGACAAACGCGGTGTTGTGTGTAGCGGCCCTTGCCATTGTTTCGTGTACTTATTGCTTTACAAGTGCATGTCATAAATGCCACAAGTTTGAGGAATAAAACACCGTTGTGAAATTCTAAAATGGGACTGCTTACGAGTGATGTTACCTAAATAAATAAAACGTCATACTACCCCTTAAGCCTTTGGTACAGAGTTTATACATAAAAAATACATGTTCAATTGACAATAAATGCTTTCCACTTCGTGACATCAAATAAAATAATAGCATCATTGACATCAGAAAGATTTTTATAAATTTATACTATAACTAGGAAATGTTAAGAATGTTTTATATGTAGGTATGTATGTTTACTATGTTCATGTCAAGGTTTAACAAAATAATATATTTTTAAAACCTTTAGGGTTCGTCATGTTCCACCGTGTATATACTCAGTTACCGTGTGAACGTTCAATAATACAAAGCTGATAACTGGCTCTACGGCTCTAATTGAGTGCATTACTTTTTCAGTACGAGGAGCTGGGAATCGTTTAATTATTGAAGAATCATACTCACTACGCCGTTCCGCATGACATATTCGGCCATTAGGTATTTTACTAGGCCTTGTTTATATAAAATATCTTCAAAAACCGGCCAAGAGCGTGTCTGGCCACGCTCAGTGTAGGGTTCCGTAGTTTTCCGTATTTTTCTCAAAAACTACTGAACTTATCAAGTTCAAAACAATTTAACAATTTTCCTAGAAAGTGTTTATAAAGTTCTACTTTTGTGATTTTTTAAACATATGGCTTCATATGGTTCAAAAGTTAGAGGGGGGGGACGCACTTTTTTTTCCTTTAGGAGCGATTATTTCCGAAAATATTAATATTATCAAAAAACGATCTTAGTAAATCCGTACCTATTCATTTTTAAATACCTATCCAACAATATATCACGCGTTGGTTTTGGAATGAAAAAAAAATATCGGCCCTCACTTTACACGTAGTACTCACTTTACATGTACCCTAATAAAACATTTTTTTCCATTTTTTATTTTTGCACTTTGTTGGCGTGATTGATCTACACATTGGTACCAAATTTCAGTTTTCTAGTGCTTACGGTAACTGAGATTATCCGCGGACGGACGGGACGGACGGACGGACAGACAGACATGGCGAAACTATAAGGGTTCCTAGTTGACTACGGAACCCTAAAAATGAGAATAAGCCTAATTTGTTAGTCTGCTTAAAAATTGTGTTGGCATCTCCGACATAATCTGTTTCAGTGATTTACTGTTTTCCTACTTATTGCTTTAATTTGTTGCTACTATAATAAATCTAACTCAAAAAAATATCACGATTACGTGCTTGCCCTACGTGCTTAATCTAAAACAAAATATATAATACCTACGTGTTTGCGTATCAAGGCGACAGTTTCTATTGTACGAATATACGTCTACAGAACTAGTTCTAAATATCACCTCCGTCCTTCAGTCCGAAAAATCGCCAAGATAATAGGAACCTACCATCTAAGTTCATCTAACTTATTGAACTGATTGAATGCAGCACATCTACTTATAATTGTTTTATCAAACTTTACCGAATGTGTAGGTACCAGGTAATAATGCGATTCTGGTTGAAAGAAACGCAAGCATTTTCGTTACTGCTTGGTATAATTTTTTAACCCGTGAAACGCTTATGTCGTTCCACACACCTACGATAGCATTCGAGTCGAGTGTCAAGAAATGTTGGGACTTTACTGCAGCAGCGTTGAAGCCGCCGAGGTATCATGTATTATTGAATTTTGCTGCGTTTAGGATGTTCCATGCATCAAACATTTACAGATACGCTAGTACCCAACAATAGTTATTTGTTATACAAGGGGGCAAAGTTGTATTTTAACGCCGAGTGTGCAATTGAAAAACGAGCAAGTGAAAGGATTCTATAGTTGAATCACGGGCGAAGCGAGTGGTTCGAGAATAGAATCCTGAACTTGCGAGTTTTTTAACACACGAGAAGTAAAATACTTTTGCAACCCGAGTGTAACACAAAACTTTTCCCCTCACTATAGCGAGGAAACTACAACGCAAAAAAATGCGTTTATCACTGCTTCCAGTAGTTCCACAGGTGGTAAATCATCTTTATTACTAGATCACCTACTTTTATCAATTTTAAAGCAGTTAATTTGACTTTATTCAAGGTCAAATTACTTTACCCACTAGTGGATAAAATGCATTTTTACCCGCTGGTATTGAAGGACAAAATACGTGTTTCAGAGCTAGTGAGGAGAAAAAATAAATGGAGTCTCTAAACATACGGCACAGGTGAAAATATGTTGCCTTTATAGGTAGTATTTATATATTATGTAATATATTAAAGCTTTCTAAGGTCGTACGTTTGTGGTCAGGTCACCTACGATGGTTGTCGCATGTCAAGTCGGGTAAAATGAGACGTGGTAACGATAAGCCTCGATAAGAATGTAATGTATTTCTACATTCAAAAAATGTACATAAATATTAGAATATAGGCTCACATCATGTACTAAATAATTTGCCACTTGAGAACTTGACCTAAACCTGTTAGTAATTTTAATCAGGAGCAATGCAATGCAAACTGCTGTTATTATTTATAAGTAGGTATAACAATTAAAGTTGTAACAAAGTTTTCACGAACATAATAGGTACGTGTATAATGTGGTTCCTTAATCTTTACTGAGTCGCTATTTACTATTTGAATAGCTTTTAGAATAGCCAGTCTTACCTGTCTTTTTTGTCTACTATGTAGTTTTGAATTTTATGATAAAAAAAATTTATTTAAACAAAACAAACATCGCAGAAAAAGTAAAATTTCCTACTTAGCTTACCAGCGTATTTCTTGGGAAAGTTGATTTCTCTATCACTCACCTATTGAAATATGAATGGGTCCGCTCGACAGAAATGGTTCAGTCGTCAGCTATGACAATAAATAGAAATCACCAAGCACACACGACTCGATCACTAACGTACTTTTAATCAAATTGGGGTAGATGAAAAGATGAGATAGCGGCACTGATGATGAGATAACGAACGCGTGCGTCAGCGCCGGAGCGTTCGGGAGCACTGGCAGAGGCGTGGGCTTGCCGCCGCGGCGCGCGCCCATTCGAGCCGCCCAGGGGCGGGGCCGGCATCGCCGCCTTGCCCTCTTTCTTGTAACGGTATATCGAAGAAAATAGGAAAAGTTGTTTTCATAGATTGCAGGTTCCAATTTGGTGACGCAATGCAGCCGTGGTCAGAAGACGGCGATGTGCGCGGGGTGGCGGGCCGGCGTCGCTCGCGGGCGGCGCGGCCGATGGGCGGCGCGTTATCGGCCGCGAGTAATGGGCGCCGCACACAGATTTATTACGGCGGGGTTAGTTTTAGGCCTTAATGGAATTATTGCTGGCTTTTTGTTTATGGGCACGCGGCCCGGCGCTGTAATTAATCCTCGCTCCCCACCTCTCCCGAGCGGAGGCGGATGTATTGGTTCTTTAATTAATTAGTAGCGCAATTGCTCTAAATCAATCTGGAGGGTAATAGACGGACAGCATTAATCCAACGGTTTCGCGGCAGCACTAGTTGTCCACGAGGCCGGCGATGCTCGTCTCTGATAGTATAAATTATCTATTATTTCCAGGAGGGCCCATAATTATTTGTTTGGCTTTAAGCACCAGTAAATTATATATGAAGAAAAACAGAAATTTAAAGATTTTCCAATTTTATTTTATTTTCATACATATCTAGGTCAAATTAATAATATAAATTTTTACGAAAATTACTTAAGTATTTTTAATATGGTGTCGAGTTAGTAAAGTTAAGACATGTAGAGTTAGAAGCTTGGCTCTACGTGAGATCTAATATCTGTTTAACAGGTAGATAGATAGATAGATAAATAACTTTATTCGTATCCACAACACAAATGGGGTATCCAGGTGGCCTTACGGTTTCGTCTTGGCAACATTTTACATGAAAATGTTTTGGTGGGATTATATTATTAGAAAGAAAAGTTAGGGCAAAGTTAGGGCTTCCGTAGCTCAATTGGTAAGAGCATTGCACGGATTGCAAAAATGGTGTGGGTTCAAGTCCCGCCGGAAGCGTAAATTTTTCCATTTTTTCCATTTTTTCCTTTAATATAAAAATGTTTAGAATCGTTAGCAGACGTTTCTGCTTAATAAAAATTAATTTAGTATGGGTTAGCACATTGTTACTGGTGAATTCTCAATATAACTTGAGACTCCAGTGCCGTTACAAGATGTAATAGTCTGTCGGTAGATGGCGCTAGACGTCACCCCAAGACGTGTGTACAAAAGGAAAGGCATGGAAAGATTTGCGAAGTCCGGCGTGGCTTCCGTAGCTCAATTGGTAAGAGCATTGCACGGATTGCAAAAATGGTGCGGGTTCAAGTCCCGCCGGAAGCGTAAATTTTTCCATTTTTTCCTTTAATATAAAAATGTTTAGAATCGTTAGCAGACGTTTCTGCTTAATAAAAATTAATTAAGTTAGGGCAAATTGAAATAATATTTCATGTTGCCTCGTTTCTCTTGTGTCTTATTTATGTGTAATTTTTCGAAACGGGCAAGATGGAATATTTATTTCCTTTATTAAGGGGCTCCACGCGGCTTTCATCGTTTTTTCAAGTTTTGAGTTGAAACTCCTAAATTTTCACTACAGACAGAAATTATTAGACGAACGGTCATCCGAACTTCAATTTTTATATCTATTCGTAAGAGTAATTGAAAAAAATTAATACTTATTTTTTTATGATTTTTTTTAAACATGGTCTAAAAAAACACTTTTATCGAAATTTCATTTTAGTCTAAGGGTTTACATACGTGAAATCGACATGTTTGAATTTAGGTACCTTTGACTTTCCTAAAACTTCAAGAGAGATTTTAATTTTAAACTAATTAAAACAAAAGTTATGATCAAAAAACCAGTTTATGGCCCTAACATTGTTCAACTTTGATGCCAAATATCACAGAAACAATGAGCTGTGAAGTAATTATGAGATACTATTTTGCTTTAAGACGTTACTGCCTGTTAATACTCGTATGATAGGCTTTAGGAACTATCATAATATCAATGGGTTCAAATCGAAGGTCATTCGCGCAAGGATGCCCCTTAACATCCCTAATTACCGAAAACCAAATTATTTATGCAGAAATTGAAGACTTACAGAAAACTAATTTGGTGGTTTTTACTGTAGTAGTGTAGATATTTTATTAAGCCATTTAATTTTTCCATAAACCTATGTACGTTTTATTTAATTGTTTTAGCATTGCTACCCTGATTCGGTAACCCCCAAATATAAATATCCTTTTCATCACACTCGCACACTAAATGTGCTATTGCACGCAGGCGGATCGTGACTTATAGAAAAATCGTTCTCCTTAGGGAGTTCAGAAATTTCTAGTACTGTATTGAACTCTTTTTTACCTTTTTGCATATTTTTAATAATGCAAGTGTGATGAAAAACATTGTGTGTAACTCGGGAAGTATGAATATTACTAACGAGAGTAAGTTAAATCGCGACGGCTTGCCGGAGCGATTTAAAGACTCGAGTCAACTTCCTCCCCTTGTTGCACAATGTACTATTATAGTGCACTATAAAAATAAAATAATGTACAAAAAATAAATAGTTAACTAGTTTAACACTAGGTAACATCAGATACAGGATATCATAATGGGGCTATCATAAAGAGTTAAAGACTTCGCTTCGGCCGTTGATTCCCTGTGATATGAAACATAAATTTCTCACTTCATTGCCCTTGTGTGCCTACTATGAGTATTATGTAATTTATGTAGCAATAGATGTACCTGAATAAAACATTACGCTTGGGCGTAAATTTTCAAGTGTCAATCATGTTTATGGCACATTAACAGGAAATAAAAAAGCGTTAGCGTAGAGTCAAGAAAAGAGAGTACTTATAGGCCGGCAACCCCTACATCGCGTCTGATGTTTCGGGTGTCCACGCACTGCGTGTTTGCTTGCCATCTGGCGATGCCTCCTCTCATTAAAAAAATATCTATTGTAATGTAATATTATGATATGTAAACACATATTTCTCTAAATGTAACATGTACCTTAGTTACCAAGTTTAATATACACCGTGGGCCTGAATAACCCGATAGATTTTAACAGTGTATTCCTGACCACATTTAGAGACTATACTGTCATATAAATTTCTGGATATCGCCTAGTTTCAGAGTTATTACCAATTGAAAAAAAAAATGTTACTTAGTACAAAAGGTCTTTTCTAACGGCGATGATGCCATTATGGAGAATAGTCTCACTTTCCTCATTGATAGATTTCAAAAAGTGAAAATCATTTGTTGAAAAAATGATGTTTTTAGAAAAACCGGCCAAGAGCGTGTCGGGCCACGCTCAGTGTAGGGTTCCGTAGTTTTCCGTATTTTTCTCAAAAACTACTGAACCTATCAAGTTCAAAATAATTTTCCTAGAAAGTCTTTATAAAGTTCTACTTTTGTGATTTTTTTCATATTTTTTAAACATATGGTTCAAAAGTTAGAGGGGGGGGACGCACTTTTTTTTCCTTTAGGAGCGATTATTTCCGAAAATATTAATATTATCAAAAAACGATCTTAGCAAACCCTTATTCATTTTTAAATACCTATCCAAAAATATATCACACGTTGGGGTTGGAATGAAAAAAAATATCAGCCCCCACTTTACATGTAGGGGGGGTACCCTAATAAAACATTTTTTTCCATTTTTTATTTTTGCACTTTGTTGGCGTGATGGATATACATATTGGTACCAAATTTCAGCTTTCTAGTGCTAACGGTTACTGAGATTATCCGCGGACGGACGGACGGACAGACAGACATGGCGAAACTATAAGGGTTCCTAGTTGACTACGGAACCCTAAAAACGTTAAAACTCATTTTAAGTGCCAGTTTTGTAAATAATATTTACTTTTTATGTGAAAATACATTCAAATATATTTAAAAAAAATACAATTAAGAATTTAATTACAAAATATCATATAATATTTTTTGTTTGTTTTACATCAGAAATGCGTGGTTAAAATCTTTCGGGTCATGCAGGCCCACGGTGTAGGTATATCATATTTATATCTGGCCGGCAAGTAACGTCGCGCGATAAATGATAAAACATCAGGTCGTCCCTGTCGAACTTACAAATAGTGCGATAGGGACGGCCTGATATTTTATAATATATCGCGCGGCCATGTTTGCCTGCCTGGTCGGTCCTACCTAACACGACACACTTTCTTTGAGTTATGGCATCTTTACTCATTAGCTGGGACACGACACTATGAGAAAAGTCTAGTATTATTTGGCTTTCTATGTACTTACTTCACCAGTTGAGTTTAGCTCTAAAGTTTAAATACTTAATGTCCCCTGTGTGCGAAGCCGAATGCACAAACGCTTCCCGAAATGCTCGCTAGTTGTATTAAAATGTTCTAGTTGAACTGAATATTTTAATACAACTAGCAAGGTTTAACCGTAGTATGACTACCTATAAAAAAATGCAAATTAAAATATTCTCTATGAACTTGTTCTTAGAGTATTTCTAGTTGTACGAATTTTGAACTACCCACACTTTTTTATTTATTACATATTTACGTTTACGTTAGGGTTGCCACTTTTACTACACACAACAATCACGACATCTAATGATATGTGACTAGAAGTTATCCTCAAAGACAAATATACCTCTAATTTAATACGTTTATGTTATTTTTAAATAGTGGAGATTATAAAGTAACAATGAAAACAAAAAATCTGATAGTGTGTGATTTTTACTTAATTTTCTTAAATATTATGTGTGTATTTTGAACCTACACTAAATAAGACATATTAATAAAATGAGCGCTAAAAAATCTCGTTCCTTTATTACCCTTCGGGTACGGAATTCTAAAACTACAAAAAGTCATGGATGTACAAGTATGTAAGTACCTAATTAGTGGTTGCACCCGGCAGGCCCGCTTGGAGCATTCTCGGCTTATCGTTATCAGCGTAACACGACTTCGGCAATTACTCTCCATTCAAGTTCCTTTGTTGCCAATGCCGCAAAAGACCACAAAATAATTACATGTAACAAAATAAAAAGTCCTAACAAAGGCGTAAAGGGATTAGCAGAAAACCCTTCACTGACACCCAAATATTTAAGTCATTTACAAGGAAAGTGGTGTGGGCCCGAGGCTGACCCGCCAAGTTAAGCCGATGGCATTACGTAGAACGGTGAGTCGCACTACAATCTCAACAACTTTTGTTTCACGTGTATTTATTAGCTAAGTCTTAAATAAAGGTCTCAACCCACCAGGTGATGGAAAAAAGAACAGGTAACAATAAAGTACTTTTGAACGGTTCTAATTTTTAGGAACTTGTCTAATCAGTATAAATACACGGTGTAACATGAGGAAACCGAATAATTTTAACAGTGTATTCCTCATCATATTAGAAGACTAAAATGTCATATAAACTTTTCTGGATTTCACCTACTTTCAGAGTTATAAGCATTCAAAAAAATAACAATTACTTATTATTTCTCAGAACAAAACGCTATTTATATGGTCATGATGCCGTTATCGGACATAATCTAACAGAACTATCCTCGTTGATAAATGTCAAAAATTAACTAGTAACTCATTGAAAATTTGTAAAATGTAAATTTTTATTTTAAGAGACAGTTTTACGAATAACATTTACTTTTTATATGAAAATGCATTCCAAAAAAATACACAACAATTTTTTTGGCTTGACGTCATATAACATTTTATCTCTATTTTGCCCTCAGAAATGCGTAGGTATTTAAAATCTTTTAGTTCCCACATGTTACACCGTGTATATAAAAGAAGAAACTGACTAACTGACGCACAGCCGAAACCGCAGATTCTAGAGATTCCAAATTAAGCACGTTGGTTCCTTATAAGGTGTAGAGGAGCACTAAGAAAGGATATTCCAAATTTCACCTCCTAAGCTGAAATGGTGGTCCAAAGTTTGAATAATATTACTTTTAGTACGCGGGCGACGCCGCGGGAAAAAGCTAGTTAGATATATATTTATTATATTATATTATATTTATTATAGGTATAGCCTACTTCATTTTACAACGTTCCGCGGAGACATTATATATTTACTTATTTCATAGTTTGCTTAGAATTTCCACTAGGTATATCCATATATGTACGATAATCCAAGACGAGCCAACCGATGAGCAAGTATACCTTCACAACTTTTTTAAAACCTTCACAACTTGGCTTTATATTGCTTACCAGTAAAAGAAAATTCGTGGCATACACACAAAGTTTCAGATGCATGGCTCTTACGAGTATTATTATTTTGTAGATATTTAAATAAAAATCCGATTTCGTAGCTATTGACATGAATGCTTTGGGTTTCTTAGAGGTTCCGTGGCTAACGATGTATCGATTGCAAAACATTCTGTTATAATTATTGATGCAGTATTTACGGAGCAAGAGTATGTGACATGTAATAAGATAAAGAGATGCACGAGTGATCATATATATAAGGGCGGACAATTTTTCCACTTCAGGTATAGAACCCTAAACAATAAACGCAATATACATCAAAATTTGAAATACAGGTATAAAAATACTGACCAATTGATCTCTCTAATCAGAAATCTCAAGCACCATGTATCGATCACATAAATTGACGAAACCGAAATGGATACGGTAAGCATCGAGTAGGTAATATTAATTTGTCTGATGTCTTTCCTATTATCACGGAACAATGGTGTTCCAGACTTTTAAGAGGCGCAAGAAATGCTAGGGGTAAGCGTAGCTGAGTGGATGCTGCCCTCGCCTTAATTATCTTTTCATCGCACTTGCACAGGAAATGTGCAATTGCACGCAGGCAGAGTGAAAATTTAAGAAAAACACTTAACAGTTCTCCTAGCGGAGTTATGAAATTTGAAGTACTTATCTTTGGTAGTTATTTATTTTATCATAACTGTTTTTTTGGTGCAGTTGTAGTTTAGTTGGAGTAATTCGGGGCGTAATAATATTGCAAACTCGAGTCTTTCTATCGATCCGGCAAGTAGGTACTCTCGTTTGCAATGTTTTACTTCCGCCCCACGTTCTACTATATTTTTAACACAATTTTGCGAGAAGAGCCTCTTAACTGTTCGCTAATCGCTTTAATATAGGTACCTAGTAGATTTGTTGTGCGCTGTCTAACTAAATTTACAGTTGAAACCGAAAAATTGAACTTGCTGGACACTTACAGGCTCCTTTTCAGGCATGTTGCAAGGTAGGCAAGTTATGTACTGCCGACTAGATCTTTGATTTGCCTGCTAGACGTTGTTCGATCTCCTATCTACACTAAAAACATTGTAATATTTACATACATACAAGTGGGACCCAAAGCCGATGACCTCCGTCATCATAACTTCGTAAGAAACAGGCCGCTAGGGCCTGATTTGATATTAAATTTACATGAATTGTCGCCTGCGGTATTTCCGGACCGATACGACCTTCAAATCTTCAAGAAAAGAGCGTACACCCATCTTAAAGGCCGGCAACGCACCTCCAACACCTCTGGTGTTTCGGGTGTCCATGGGCGGCGGTGATCGCTTACCATCAGGCGACCTGTCTGCTCGTTTGCCTCCTATCCCATATTATTTATTTATTTGTTATTTGTTAGCCTGTTGTGTCCCACTGCTGGGCAAAGGCCTCCCTCTCTTTCTTCCACGCTTCTCGGTTTAAGGCAATGTTCGGCCAATCTTTTCGAAAGACGTCAAGATCGTGCCGCCATCTTATCCCATAAAAAAAAAAAAAAAAAAAAAAACATACATTTTACCCGGTACAGCTCGCGGAGGTCTTTTTGATTAGTTTATATATTTTAACTAGCTTTTACCCGCGGCTTCGCCCGCGTAATAAAAGTATTTTTATTGAAACGTTTACAAAAAATAAGATTTTCATTTGGATCCGTAGGTTTCTTTGTAGGTACATCTGTCCGCGATTATTTCGATTAAGGTAAAGCGGGGCAATTCTCGACTCGGCCATTGTAACTGATCTATTTGCTGTACGGTCAGCCAAGAACCTTACACTGCTTTTTGGCTGACTGTACCTTACACATATTACTATTGTTTTAAAAGAAATTCTTGCAATGATTGTAGAATGTATGTATTTTACCTATATAAATATTTATACTGGGGAAACTTCATACAACCCACATAGCCAGTATCTCGACGCTATGGTCGGTAGGGTAAAAGTACTTCCTTGCATTATCGCTTACAATTTTTTCCATTTTGCTTATACTTATTGCAAACGTAAACATATAAAAGGCAAGCAAACAACGATCTTCTTACAGCACATTGAATATAATAGTTATCACGGATGCAGGATACTCGCCGATGCCTACTTACTAATCCCTTCCCACTGAGCCACCTACATTTTACACTGCCTAGATATCGATTGCCGACCGATTATTCCGACCCCAATCCCTATTCTTATCCCCGTCCCTATCTCTATCCTTGTCCTCGTCCCCGTCCCCGTCCCTTCCCTGTCCCCGTCCCTCCCCTATCCCTATCCCCGTCCCCTATTCCTATCCCTATCCCTATCCCTATCCCTATCCCTATCCCTATCCCTATCCCTATCCCTATCCCTATCCCTATCCCCGTCCCTCCCCTATCCCTATCCCCGTCCCTCCCCTATCCCTATCCCCGTCCCCTATTCCTATCCCTATTTCTATCCCTATCCCTATCTATCCCTATCCCTGTCCCTGTCCCTGTCCCTGTCCCTGTCCCTGTCCCTGTCCCTGTCCCTGTCCCTGTCCCTGTCCCTGTCCCTGTCCCTGTCCCTCTCCCTGTCCCTGTCCCTGTCCCTGTCCCTGTCCCTGTCCCTGTCCCTGTCCCTGTCCCTGTCCCTGTCCCTGTCCCTGTCCCTGTCCCTGTCCCTGTCCCTGTCCCTGTCCCTGTCCCTGTCCCTGTCCCTGTCCCTGTCCCTGTCCCTGTCCCTGTCCCTATACCTATCCCTAACCCTAACCCTAACCCTATCCCGTTCCTGTCCCTATCCCTGTCCCTGTCCTTGCCCCTGTCAAATTATCGGGCTAGGAGGTGAACTTTGAAAAATCCTTTCTTAGTGCTCCTCTTATGGCTATTTTGGATATTTTAACCCTATTGCACTACAACAGGGGAGAAAATTTATTTTCCACCTCATTAGATTTTAAAATCGTTGTATTTATCGTAATCAGCGACCCGATAAACCATAAAAACGATACCCATATTGTGTTTTTGACTTTACCCCCTTTGCACCCCTTTAGGGGTCAAATTTTCAAAAAACCTGAAACATGTATTTAGTCATATGTCTTTAGGAATCCTCCTGTGAAGTTTCGTATAAAATAGTCAAACTAATCTTGTTTCCCCATACAAACTTTGAACCCCCCATTTGAGTCCCTTAGGAGGCGAATTTTGAAAAATCCTTTCTTAGTGCTCCTCTACACTATATAAGGAACCTACGTGCCAAATTTGACATCTCTAGGACCAGCGGTTTCGGCTGTGCGTTGATATGTCAGTCAGTCAGTCAATATCTTCTTTTATATATATTTTTGATATTTAAACCCCATTGCACCACAACAGGGGAGAAGGTATTTCACTTCCGCCTCGTTATATTTTAAAAACGTTGTATTTATCGTGATCAGCTTCCCAATAAACCATAAAAACGATACCCATATTGATTTTTTGACTTTATCACCCCCTTTTCACCCTTTTAGGGGTTAAATTTTCAAAAAACCTGAAACACGTATTCAGTCATATGTCTTAAGGAATCTTCCTGTGAAGTTTCGAATAAAATAGTCAAACTAATCTTGTTTCCCCATACAAACTTTGAACCCCCATTTGACCCCCTTAGGAGGTGAATTTTGGAAAATCCTTTCTTAGTGCTCCTCTACACTACATAAGGAACCTACGTGCCAAATTTGAAATCTCTAGGACCAGCGGTTTCGGCTGTGCGTTGATATGTCAGTCAGTCAGTCAGTCAGTCAGTCAGTCAGCTTCTTCTTTTATATATTTAGATTTAGTTTTATTAAAAAAAAATTAACGTAGTTTAATTTTAATTTTTATATTATGTTTGTTTAAGATTGTACATATACTCTGTCAAACAAGTCTGTCAGTAAATAAGAACAAAGAAAGCTATAGGTATCCTCTTTTCTAGCATCATAAAGAAAAGGATGCATATAGTTTTCTTTGTTCTTATTTACTGACAGACTTGTTTGACAGAGTATATTAGTAACTTATTATTTCTCTTTACTAGCAAAAAAAAAATAGGTGTAACATGTCAAAAAAAAATTGAAATAGGTACTTTAGCTACGGTATGGAACGGTTTTTTCGAAGTCAAAAGTGATTTGTTTGAATTTAAGTTGACACTGACATTTTTGAGTTGTTACCTATTGGCAACTATTGGCAACCATGAAGAATAGAGATAAAGGAGCAACCTCTTTATGTATCAGAAGTGCACATATTAAAGAAAAGATAGGTGGCGCTGCAATCGCTGGTGCATAACGGTATGACAATCTCTTAGCCTTCTCGTTAGTGACCCCGCCTACGGAGCAAGAGGTCCCGGGTTCAAATCCTGATGAGAGCTTTTTTATTTTTTTCTACAGATATTTTTTCCTGAATTATTTTATTTTTTTAATATCCAATAATATTTTGTTTAGTATTGAGAAAATTAAAATACTAAAAAAAATCAAAAAACAAAAAGATCGCTGTCTGGATCGAACCCGAGAACTTCCGCATACGAAGCCAGCGCACTACCACGGGACTACATCTTGACTTTCTCAATCCGACGAAATCAGTCTAGAGTAAAGAACGTCTAATGTCATGTCACGTGTCTGAGTATTGAGCGAGACATGCGCTCCTAGCGGAGAGATTTGTAACTGCAATTAATAGGCCTCAGCCGATCATTTTTGCGACTGTTCTACTTCGACAGATTTTCCTCCTTACCTCTATTCTCCATGATTGGCAACGTGCGTGAAGCGTGACGCCGCTTGTCAAACAGACACGTTTTCTTGGATATGTCAAACATTGGTCGTGGGAATTAATACGATTCCTAAATAAGATTTAATAACAAGAAAAGCCCATAACAAACAGAAGACTACCAGTCGAGGACCTAGCGAAAATAGCTGTTTGTCTCCTATTAAAAAATGTGTTATATACTTAATTGCTAAAACATCAATACCCTGTCAAAGGAAACTGAAATGTTTCAAGATGAATTCGCTTGAAGATCTATATTTCTCACAGATGCAACATTTTCGCATAGAATAGTGAATCACATAATAGATTGTCCAAAACTACTAACATTGTTGAACTGTTAACATTTGTGCTTCATCTCGTTTTCTCCGTAATTTGTTTGAGTTGCTTGTGGGACTTAGTCGATTTGTGTAAAAAGTCTTCGTTCTTATTTATTTGTCTTTCCCATCACGGAACAATGGTGTCCCGGGCCTTTGGGAGTCGTGCGCGGAGCTGCAGCTAACGCATAGAGGCCCTTTTGACACTTTAATGAAATGTAACACCGAGCGCCAGGGTGTAAGGACTATTTGAGAGTTAATTTAATCTAAAATGACCTGGGCTATTGGACAAAAGTAATGGACTAAATACTGGGCTATGGGATAAAAAACCGGACGCCTGCCTAATAAAACGGTACCTATTCAATTTTATTTCCGGCAGACTGTGACTCGTCCCCACAAAAAGCGACATCCAAGATAGCTCAAGGGCGACACCGGTGTGAGAGCTCAAGGGTGTCGAGAGGTGTACACCGCTTTCTGCTCAGTGGCCGTTAAGCCACTGTACCAACTCGCGTCTTATGCAAATTTTTACTTCCACCCCTGGAGCATGTAGCCCTAACGACTTTACTCTGGACGGCCAGCCAAGGCAAGTCCTGTCCCATCCACCCGCCTTGCGGGTTACAGAACTCCCCAGGAGCACTCGGGTACGTGGGGTCGCTGTTCCCCAACAGCTCACCACAAGCTACCAGTAAAACCAGTGGACGATGGGGGCGTCATATCCCTACGCCATAATCCCAAAGGAATGTTATTACATATTAATATCTTAATACTTAATATTATTTGCGTTGCTTTATAATTTACGTCATTTAAACGTAAATGTTGTGACATTGTCGTCAAATTATCGAGTAGAGAAATAATGATATGTAGCTGCGTCTCATCTTCCGCTAATCACTCAATATACCTACGTTTTAGCCTCAAAACGTATAATCGTTTAACCCTTAATTTGGCAGAGACTCAGATGACATTAATTTTCAAATTTTACTAAATATATTGAATAACAGGTGTTTTTAAAGCTTCCGAAAAATATTTAAAAAAATCTAGATGTATTAGTTTTGGAAAAAAAGTATGTCCGCCGTAGCGGACTCTGCCAAATATTGGGATACATTAATATGTCCGCCGAGGCGGACATTGCCAAACATACGGTCATTTAAAATAAACAAGTATTTCATAACATATAATTATTTTAAAAATTAAGGAATATTATAATTTTGTATGAAAATCAAATTGACACATATTTAAAGTCACTAATAAGTCAAATATCATTATTTTGCCTTTTTTCCGACTTTTCAGCCAGGTTGCACTGGCTGTGGTGATGTGGTCACGAAAACTGATGTGACAGTGATGTCTCAGCAAAATGTCGTCGAAGATGTAAACAACACAAAACTATCCGATATTACTTTATATTAATATTAGGGGTAGACAAAAAAATTATAAATTTTTATCTACCCGTTTTTGTTTAATGTTTATTGCCCACCACACGACACGTAACATTCACAATATTCGCGCACTACTTATACCTATAAGTGACTAAATTTAACTGTTTGGTCCAGCAAAACACGCTGTTGGATTAAATAAAAAATCTAAGCATACAAGACCACCAAAAACCAAAATTAATGAACAAAATAAAATAATAATTGGTTAGAACACGTGTCACCACAACATTGGCAAAGTCCGCCACGGCGGACAAATCGTATTTAGTATATATTTGGCACTGTCCGGTGCGGCGGACAACTTGTTTAGATGATGATGATGAGTATTAGAAATAGAGAAATACATTGAAAACATAACTACATGCCACTATTATGTAATGTATTTTAATATTTTTATAACAGAAATACCTCGTTCCTACAAAAAACAAAAGAAAAAAGCATAAATACTTTGCTAAAAACAGTTTACTTCTAATGCGGTGTCATCTTGACGAGCAACTGTCAAACGAATGTTGACAGTGCTCAAATAGTATTTTTCTATCAAGCATGTATAATCAGAGACTCGATTTCCATATGTTAAATTAAATTAAATTCTACCTAAAATGCAAAATAATTTTTTTTATCAGTTGTCCGTCCCAGCGGACAAAATCAAATTAAGGGTTAATATCGTAAAATTGTCGTTTTTAGGGTTCCGTACCTCAAAAAGGAAAAACGGAACCCTTATAGGATCACTCGTGTGTCTGTCTGTCCGTCGTCACAGCCAATTTTCTCCGAAACTACTAAACCGATTAACTTGAAATTTGGCACGCATATGTAAACCTGTGATCCAAAGACGGACATGTAATTTAAATTAAGAAAATTTAATTATAGGGGCCACTTTTAGGGGGTAAAAGTGAAAATTAAAAAAATCAAAATTTCTAGAACTATATTGTGTTACATGTCAAATGAAAGAGGTTTTTATAAGTATTTCAAAAATATTTTTTTTTAATAATTTTTAGTAAGGTAATTTTCAAGTTATTTAAGAAAATAGGCAAAAAATGACCATCCCCCCCTCCCCCTTATCTCCGAAACTACTATGCGTAAAATTTTCAAAAAAATACACGAGATAGTTTTCAATCTATAGATTACAGGAAAACCTATTAGAAATCTTTGCAAAAATTACTTAAGTTCCTACTAAAAAGGAGGCGCTTAAGCCTTTCTTGTAGTGTACGGAACCCTTACAACGCGAGTAGAACTCGTACTTGGCCGGTTTTTTCCAAAAACCTCAGTTAAACGCAATTCAAGATTGCTCATTAAACCTAAAATAAATAAATTAAATTCAAGGTGTATAGTTCACCACGATGTATCAGAAGTATGTTTACAACTGGGCTTGTTGGCTATTGGAAATATAAGTAAATGTATCTAATTACGACTTGATTAAATTTCATTAAATTTTTTTAGGAAAGATAATATCAAACCTGTGTCTGGCACATAGATGCGTGTCCTGATGTCCCGTCAGCACGGCGGCTGCTTTGTACCTATTCTATTATTCCGTGATCCGATAAAAAAGGAATAAAGAGTCGCAGCCTAAACGCAGGAATGTTGTAGATTCCGTTTTAGACGGCGCCGGCGCCGGGCGCATTAGTGCCCGCTCGCCGCGACAACACTTACACATTAGCCCCTCGCAAGTGAGGCACTTGGATCTCATCTAAACTATCCCCATCTATACGTGGGCGAATTTAAACTTAACGCCCCAAACTAATAAGCTTACATTCAAAACGCCCTTCACTTGCCATCTTACCTTTAAACATCATTCGTGAGTAAACAGCTTTACTTCGGAACGTAGTAATGAAAACGTAAGATTAATGAAATTGAATACGAATTCGAGGCGAATTAAAGCCATTAGGGTTGAAAATAGATTGGAGCATGTGGTCACTAGCGGGGCAGGCGGACGCCCACTTATCGAATGAACAATTCTTCCAATACGTGTGTACGTGTAATATATCAGTTGTTGCGGCTGCCGTCCGTCCGTCCGTCTGTCGCGTCGGCTAATGAATATCGTGCCATTAATTGCAGCTCGTGGCGGCCGAGTGCGCCACTCTCCTTTACATTCCCCTATATGTCGAGTGGAGCTCGATTCACTACTTTACCAAAACAAAAAGGCTAGCGACAAATATCATATAAAAATAAACATTTTACAGAATTCAGTCTGTAGATACTCTATATTTAAGATTATAAGTCTCCAATTCATGCGAAAAATGGGGGTGTAAAGCGCGTTGATGTCTTTTGCATCTGACGAGTCGAACGAATGGATTATACTTCCAAGAATTGTTTTTAAACATTTTTGTGACTGCTACTCCATATTAAAATTAGTTATCACAGACCGCTACTGATTCTCTACCAGAAGTTGTATGTAAACCTAATCAATACTCATTACAGTTTAGTTACTATTATAAATATAATCAAGACAAGGTATGTATGTAATTGGATTACCACTTGCATATTTAAATGTCACGTGATAATAACTATGCATCAATATTTACTTTTGGTTTGTAGTCATTACTAACAAATTGGTGGCGCCTGCATTTATTGAGCATAGTAATCATTTCAGTTCATTCGAAGAAAACGCAGATTCGCAAATTACTCTGATAATTCATTCAAAAAAAAACTTGCGTAAATGAGTAGTATTGGTGAGGTTTATGACTTAATTTTGAATACTTATTTACGCTTAGCTACCTACAAATAAATTTTGTAAAAGTTAAATAGATATTTAGACTATTTAGGATTAATCCTTCCACTGATCCAGCCACACATTTTTCTACCTATCAGCATACATACATACCTACATCTCGGACACTGGCGATCAAATATATGAAAGAGGCGCGTTCCTATAGCACACAATCTAAGCTCGTGTAGGTGAACGCGTACCATGCTAGTATGAGTGAGTTGACAGGTTGACTGTTCGTGTTTTTGACAGGCGGTAACTGTAAGGTAACCGAGAGGGGGCGGGCGGAACTTTCAGCGGGGAGCGGGAGTAGCCATACTGTACGATTATAGTACTCTTTATTATACTGTGCTATGAATTTGTTTTAAAATGTTACATGTCATGCATGTACTTTTTTGTACAAAATAGTATTTTATACAATCGTGATATAATACACAGCTTTTCAGTCGAGTACCATGTTTAGGCCACGAAGCTTGCTGAGTGGCCTAATAGTACGGTACGAGAGTGAAAAGCTTAATTATATCACTATTGTATACAATACTTTTTCTACGAGTCATCATCTTCATCATCAATGGACAGAAATATCATCACTCAAGTTAAAATTAATTTTAATAGCGTCGTTCACCGTTGTATCAACATCGAATTACCTAGCAACCAATTGTTTGTAATAGTCGTCTGTGATTGGCCGATAACGCGACAGATAAAAAAAAATGTGTTTCAGATGCAGAAAAATTGGTCAGGTATCGCAAATTACGAGGGGCGTCCGATATATTCTAAGCCTAAGATAGAAAGATACAACTGAGAAAGATTTAACTGTTTTTATTTTTCAATATAGTCTCCCTGTAGTTCAATGCATTTTTTACTTTTTTTATATAATGATTTTAAGCCGTTAAAAAAATAGTTATTATTTTGGCTGTCAAAATGTTCTTGTACAGCTGCCTTAATTTCTTCATCGCTACCAAATCGCTTTCCCCTCAAGTCTTTCTTTAAATTGCTGAATAGGAAATAGTCGCTAGGTGCCAGGTCTGGACTGTAGGGTGGATGGTCAATTACTTCAAAGCCGATTTCCTTTAAAGCAAGCTTGGCAATTCGAGCTTTGTGGACGGGAGCATTATCTTGCAAAAATAAAATGCCTTTGCTTAGTTTGCCCCTTCGTTTCTCGGCTATGCCTTGTCGTACCTTTTTTAATAGCTCGGCATAATAAACTGCATTTATTGTAGATCCTTTCGCTAAATAATCGATTAAAATAATGCCATCGCAGTCCCAAAATACCGTGGCCATTAGCTTAGAGGCAGATCTTTGTACCTTAAATTTCTTCGGCGGCCTTTCACCCTTTTCAATCCACTGCATAGATTCCGATTTAGACTCCGGATCATACTGTCTGATCCACGTTTCATCAACAGTAACTATGCGAGAACAAACTTCATCTAAACCATCTTCGCACAATTCTAAAAATGCGTGACAAGTTTGAACATGACGTTCTTTATCGAAAGCTGTTAGCATTTTTGGCACCCAACGAGCACTAACCTTCGTCATGTGCAAATGTTCATGCAAAATTTCTCCAACCCTTTCTTTACTAATATTTAAGACTTCAGCTATTTGCCAGACCTTAATTCTCCGATCCTCTAATACAAGTTTTTTGACTTTCTCAACGTTTTCTTCAATCATCACCGATATTGGTCGCCCTGAGCGAGGGTCATCTTCTATTGACTCCCGCCCAAATTTGAAAAGTTGACTCCATCTTTTAACGGTGGCATAAGAAGGCCCAGATGTACCGTAAACAATAGCGATTTCCTCAAATGTTCAATTTTTGTAATATGCATTGATAATTCACTCATTATGAACTTTAGAGTTGAATATCTCGAGACATAATAAAAGAAACATGACATTTTTTTTTTAATTTTTTACTTTTTAAATTGTCTTTTTAGTGGCCAGCGCTATTAACACATATACAACCTAGAAATATAATACCTTAAGCTTGGAATTTATCGGACGCCCCTCGTACTATAGAAATTGTATGAAGTTCTATTTTTGAAATTATTACAGTTAACTAAAGTCAACTATAATGAGATATTATAGTTGAGTCGGAACTGCCATAGAGTATCCAACACTGAAAAGTTAGCACTTATAGTTTAGTCTGTGGTGTAATTGATAGATTACAGACGACGAGTAGAAAAATATATATTTTACATATTATTCAATCAATTATTATATAATTTCTTTTAATATCATTAATTGTAAGCCAAAGACCGAACCTTGGATCTGACACTAAACATACCATACGCCTCAGCACAGACGTTCCCGACGACTTTGGAAGCTTTCAATCAGTTTTTTTAAAAAGCCTCAATGAAATCCGCAGCCTTGGTGTTTTTGTGAAGATATGCCTTGGTTAGTGTCCAAAAAGTCTCAATAGGCCTGGCTTCTGGGCAGTTCGGAGGATTCATATTCTTAGGACGTATTCGACTTTGTTAGCTTTATACCAAGTGTGGTCTTCGAGTAGTGAACAAATGCCAAATCCGGCCAAAACAAGTCCATCGTTGTTCACGAATCATAGGCAGACTCGGTGACGTAGGTAACAGACTTCATTGTCTGTGTTGTGACAAATGGCTTGGACAATTTGCCGCACTCGCAAATTGCTTGCCACATCATTGCTTTTCTACTGAATTTTTCGATAAATATGGATTTGTTGGCGTCTTCGTGTACGGTATAAAATTGGTCACCTGGTAGCATTTTAATATCACACCCGATATTTACACAAGAAAATATCCGATATTTATAATATATTATATCAAAATATCAGATATTTATTATATACTTGAATTCTGTATGAAAGCCATATTATTATTTTATTGCATTATTCATGAATCCATACTAATATTATAAATGGGAAAGTGTGAGTGTCTGTTTGTTTGTCCGTCTTTCACGGCAAAACGGAGCGACGAATTGACGTGATATTTTAAGAGGAGATAGTTGAAGGGATGGAGAGTGACATAGGCCACTTTTTGTCTCTTTCTAACGCGAGAGAAGCCGCGGGCAAAAACTAGTACTTTGCGAATTTTTTTATGTTGTATTTACACACTAAGCATCGTGCATCTTTCACCAGAACTCCAAAAGCGGCGGTTTTTTCTTAAAAAATATTTTGATTTCCGTTAAATTATACACGTCATTAGGCTCATTATTTCATTTCAGTACAGGTGGTGCTTTTTTAGCGCACTAGTGCAAGAAGTAGGTAATTTTTTATCAAGTCGATATTTCACAGGGCCATCTGAACTGAAAAACGTCGGACGATACACGTGCAAAATGAAAGTTTGAAACGAGTGGCAACTTAAAACACGACCGAAGGACCGAAAATTTGGATGTACTGTTGAAAGTATCTTTCCCGTATTAAACGATATCAACGCTCCGGCACATCGACCTTGATATGATCGTCTTAGACTGTAATTAACTTGTTTGCCCTCAATAAATTTAGCTATCACACTGTTAAAGCATTCAATTATGTTGGAATGTACATTTCTGATAAGGCTTCTTGCATGGGATGAAATGTTACCAACAATAGATTGTAGTTTACGCCATAAGAAGCAAAAAATTGTTGTCTGTTATTTTATTTCTAGTATTTTTATTTATTTAACCTTTATTTAACACAAAATCATATAAACTAGTAAAAACTAAAACAATAACATGAAAACTAAAATTAAACCTATAAATAAAATTAAACCTATAAATAAAATTAAACCTATAAATAAAACTAAATAACAAACTAAAAGTTACCTACAAAAATACCCCAGTTATAACGAGAAAACCCCTTCCAATAGGTCGGCCTGCGGCATGGACCCCATGACGCTGGCGGCGTTTCCTCTTTATATCGCCAGTGAGATGCGTTGACAGAGGTACGCGCCAGCCCTGGGGTCTCCTGTGGTGTCGACCAGCCGTGCCGACAGTGCCCCCATGAATGTTTTCATATCGTCTGACCAGGGACCCAAAGTCTCAACTGCGAGCGCCGCAAACTCGTAGTCGTTGAGCAACGACGAGTATTTACGGCGCTTGAGAATTTGGGCCTGGTCAGCCGCAGCTCCGGCCTGCATGCGGGTCCCCTGAATGTGGGATCACGTTGCGTCCCACACCAGGGTCCTGCCGAGTTTCCACGGCACCAACGTTGCTCGGTCGGGCCGCCTGCCGTCGTCCCTCGTCATGCCCACAGGTTCCAACACCGCAGGCACAGAGACGGTGGCAAGCGCGCGATGGACCGTTATTTTATTTACTTACGTGACTGCAGATTGCTTTATTGCAGTCGTTACGTTAATTCTCTGTGAAGTAAATCTACCCTATCTAAATGAGCACTGAGGTTGTGTAGGTTAATACTATTAATTATGTATTTTCTAGCACTCATTATTACATTTTTTGTTAATAATTTTCGTTCACTAATTCTGTATTTGGTGTCAGTTTTATTATAAATATCTAAGTATCAGATATTTATAATATGTGTAAATTTTTATGAAAGCCATATTATTATTTAATTTCATTATTCATGAATACCTACTACATGTCTGTGTTATATAAACATGCTAAAATTTTATATCAGGCAAACTCAACAAACAACAAAATAACAAAATCTTTTTTTATTAATTCTAATCAGTCATACCACAGTGATATTCACACTGTTAAAGTAAAATCTATACTCGTATAAAATTCGCACGGAACGTAGGTGTCGTAATTTTTAAGTTATTAACTAAATAAAGTAAGTTTGGTAAAAATTAAAATTAAAAAGAAGATGTATATTTTTGGTACATTTTAACTAACATTAATCATTATTCTTTACTATGTAAAAAAATGTTACTTTTCCCGTGATCGATTTCCTGAACAGTCGTTTCGTCCACTCTCTTGGCCTGTTGGTTCCACGTGGATGGGAATAAATCGATATTTTGGACAACTTTGCGGGTCTTGTTCAATTTATATTTTCATAATTGCCCAATAATTTTTGAATGGCCGAAACTTGGGCAGTTTGGAGGATTCAGCACCTGGGGTATGTAAATCTACTTGTTTGTTTACACACCACTCCAAAAATATTGTTGAGTAGGTAGTGACAACTGGCTAAATCTGGCCAAATTTTCGCAGGATCGTCGTGTTGTGGTTTCTAACGAAACACTTTAATGGGGACACTCCTTGATGTATATATTCTAATTCGTAGTGGACGATATAATGAAGGTTTTTGTTTGAGACCGCAACTGCAGATTTCTTAGCATATCATACTTTTTTTGAAAACTTTTCATGTTTTCTTATCTTTGGTACAAATCTGCGATTTGTTTGAGTCTTCCTCTCGAAAGATACGGTCTCATTAACTCGTTTTATTACCCTGGAAACAGTAGTTTTCGGAAATTTAAGGGACAGAAATATTGGTTCTGGCCCAATAAGGATATTGTAAGTACCTGTTCACGATTAATTTCCTATTATCGATTTATATTGTCGAAAAATAAAAAAATGGGCGAAGCTAGCCTTAAAATATTTTCAACATTTAAACTTCAAAGAACTAATCTTCAAATTGCTATTGCTATCGTCATTTTGTTTTTACACGGTAAGGTCATTTTTAATTGATCCGTAATTATGTACCAATTCTATTCTCTAATTCTATACATTTTTACTTGGTAGTTCATGTGCTCTGCCTAAAAAGGCGTGATTGTAATATGTTGTGTCTATTCTAACTATACTTGGGAAAAAAACAATAAACTTAATAAATTCCTAATAACTCTAGATTATAGTCAAATAAATAAGTCATTAATCAAATAAATAAAAGAATGCCGTATTAATATTCTGTTTAGACTGCAAATGTAATATGTCAGCTTACGATTCTGAAGCTGTATTGGAGGACATCGACATTTTGAATCATATCATCCGCCATCAAGAGTAGGGGATCTTATGTATATCTAATCTAAGTTCCTTTTCTTTGCTGAAGAGTTATTGAGACGTTTAAAAAACAAGTACACAAATTTCCAAACGGTTTCTCAGTTTCGACTGCACCAGACCAAAACTTGAGAAAATTCTTTCTAGATCCTCTGTTGAAGCAAAAGCAGTCAAAAGCTGTTCACACACATTTAGGAAACTTTTTTATGTTTCCATTGCTCCCATTGAAAATCTGTGGTGTACAAGTTTAAAAGTTTCCAAGAATATATGTAGCAGTGGTTCCAATGTTCATGTAAACATGTAAACCAATGAAACGAGAAGTGGATACTGGATCTAGGGCTACTAGTTCACCTGTTATTTTGTTGGCCATCTCATTCGAGTTGACTTCCAAATATTCTCTCAAATCGTCCCACAACCACTCCGGCAGGCTTATAGTAAGAAACAAATTAGCTGGACCATTAGTGTTAGGTCATGCAATTCAAGTCGTTCCTTGGTTTTTTCCAATACTGCTGAGTGTTACACTTATTTTCATTTTTCATATTTTTGTTGCAATTTTTTCTAAGGTTTTTACTTTAATATGTTTTCATAAATAATCTCTGTAGTAAAAAATGGCAATATACTAATTATTTACCCAAACTCTATATTTTGCAAGTAGTTAAAAATTCTAGCGTGAATGAGATATAATACAATTGGGTAACTATTTACAAGCTAGTCACAATACAATAAAGAAAGAAGGAAGGAAGGAAATTTTTAAAATCATACCTGTTCAACAATAGAAGCTAGACAGCCTATAGCCAGACCATTGGCACCTTTTCTAGTGATCACAGCGCTGCCAAGCTTGATAACCAAGCGCCTGGCATATTTCAGCTGAGACCGGTCGCTGAATGTGTGCTGCTTTCGTAGCTCAGCGCTGGCTAGTGTTCGCTTGTCCACATTAGCACCCTGGAAAAAAAAAGAGAATTTTATCACAGTCCATCCCCCTTTTTTCGGTTTTTCCTTACCCGCTTCTTCCTTCCACATGCATCCGTAATAGTTTAACAATAAGTCCAACCAAAACATTCGAATAAATATCGACGACTCAGTCGCTTAGGTCGTGTTTTAATTTATCGCACCTTTCTACTTTTGCGCACTGATGAATCTACTATTTCACATCACCTATTCAAAACGGGGACATTTTTGCACAACATGGAGGGACCACAGTAACACTTTTCTTGAAGAAAAAAAAGAGTATAATATGACACAAACACTGTTTCATTGACTGTAAATGTCGTCCTCAAATTGTTTGAATTTAAGTTGCATCCTAAATACGTTGCCATTGCTGAATTTGCGGCTGCTCCGACAAATGGTAGGCACTTCAGTGCCGAAGTGAATGTGGCCGTAATATAACGTTTACTTGTAAGGACTGTTCATTTTACTAAGCGGACATAGAAAAATAGGTTTAATTTATACATTTTATATTAAAAAGTGGTTTTATTATGGTAGATATAGAAAAGGGATAATAAAATAAAGTTACGTATAACAGAAATAGTATTTATTTTAATTGCAACGGTAAAAATTTCGGACTTTAGCCCGGATTCGTCTCATGAGTGTTTGCACACAGCTTTTTGACACTTTTCTACAGGCAGCAGTCCACAACTCCACATGGGTTTAAATTCTTCCAATGTTCTAGCTTCTCGGCCATCCTTCCTCAAGTATCTCTTAACAATTGCCCAATATCGCTCGATGGGGCGAAGCTGCGGACAGTTAGGTGGATTGTCATCTTTTTTAACAAAATCGATGTTTTTTGAATTTAGCAGCAGCAGAGTCTCGCCAGCATAGTGAGCACTCGCTAAATCAGGCCAAAACAAAGGGGGGATGCTGTGTTTTCTATATATAGTAAGTAGCCGTTTTGTGATGCATTCTTTTCTATAAATTTCTCCACATAGTCCCGGTCGTAAAATATGACGTACTTTTAAGGCCGCAGGAACAAATTGCCTGCCATACAAGGACTTTCTTCCCAAATTTGTCAATTTTTATGGCTTTTTCAGAATCAGGCACATTTTCTCCAACAAACGCGTTGTAATTAGGGTGTGCAAACCGGTTAACCGAAAAACCGGTTAACCGAGACTTTTTGGCCTCTGTTAAAAACCGGTTTTTATAGTCTCTAACCGGTTAATAACCGAAACTGTATTTATTTCTCAAAATTTGGAAAATTAGCCATAAAAAGGTTAAAAAATACGTAATTATTTAATGTTTTGTAATAATAAAGATTTATTCATTACTTTTCATTGACAACATTATTATCTGTAATGATTTTATTTTAAAAATTAGTCCCGAGTCTATTCATTTATACATTTTATACAATACAGTAGAGTCCGGTTAGTTTATTACGACTCCGCATAGACCTAACGTCCAACCTCTTACAACGACATAAGCACAGGCATTTATTTGGTTTTCGTATGTGATAGTATGAAAGTACATCCGTTTATTACGACTCCGATTTTAACGACCAGCCGCTTTTTACGACACATTTTACACAGAATCCGTCCGTCAAGTCCGTTGCAACGACGAGCGACAACGTTTTTAGTTTTACTAGTAAATTGAGGAAACAAAGCTACTTCCACCCGAGCACGGCCCCCTGTCTTGCCTACAACAAGTAGCAAGATGACATTGTGGCCATGTAACTTTTTGGAGTACTTTTAAAATTTTAACAATTTGTTCACCTCGGGTCTAATCCTAATAAGCTAAATAGAACCCAATTTGTATTTTTCGATTGCGTATAAACTAGCTTTACTTACAAATGATGAGCAAGCACGCATACTAAAAACGACTTTTTCTAACTAAACTAGTCACAATAAAATAAGGTATTAATACTATGATAATAATACCCTGTAAATAACTTGAGAGTCTTCAAGAGAAAGTTGAAGCCATGGGCCTGCGAATCAACCGACGAAAGACTGTCAATATGCGAGTACAATCAGCTTGTAAGGAACCTTTGTTGCTCAAAAACGACCGCCTTGAATCAGTCTCCAAGTTTGTGTACCTCGGCAGTACACTGTCGTGTCAGGGAGGTGCAGACGATGACGTCGAGAGCAGAATTAAGAAGGCAAAAGCTGCATTTGCTCAACTCAAGCCTGTTTGGGATTCAAACGTGCTTACTCGTCGCGTGAAAATCTCCCTCTTCGAATCTATTGTCAAGACCGTGCTTCTCTTCGTCTGTGAGACATGGAGAGTGACAAAGGGGCTGACGCACAAGCTACAAGTGTTTGTCAATAAGTCCCTCCGGTCGATCCTCCGTATCTTCTGGCCGAAACTATAAGAAATGAGGATCTGTGGAGTATGTGCCGACAACCTCCGATCGCCCAGGAAGTGGCTCGCGGAAATGGAGATGGATCGGTCATACCCTTCGGAAAGGAGCTACCAACAGCACCAGTATCGCGTTTGAGTGGCGGCCTCAAGGAGGAAAGCGGGCCCGCAAACGCCCCGTACACACCTGGAGGCGGAGCGTTGAGAACGAGCTGAGGGAATATGGACTGAGCTGGAACGAGGCCAAGGCGGTGGCTCAAGATAAAAAGGCGTGGAAGGATCTTGTGGAGGCCCTATGCACCTATGGGGTGCCTTAGGACATACAACAACAACAAATAAACCTATTGATTGAAATGTTCTAGTAATAGAGATGTAGATATTATTTTTAATTAAAAGAAATGAAATTCGTTTTGTACGACATCCGGTTAGTGCGACGTAATATCAGCTGTCCCTTGAGCGTCGTTGTAACCGGAGTCTATTTCCGTATATTTCAAACTATATTTTTTAAAAGAAAGGTAAAATGGAGATCTTGGTTTTCTTACATCAATTGCTTGTATTACTAGGGGCTCTGGGAGCTGTAGACCTTCGCCACATGCCTAGAAAACGCAAAACTGACGTCACATTCAAACCACACAAGCCTTTTTTTGCAATTTCCGCATTTTACAAAATTTCCAAAAACTGGAGAAAAATGATCTTCATCGTGCAAGTAATACCTGCTACGATATCATCAACATCAGAATTCTTAAAGGTAATGGTAATTATTGCGTAGTACGGCCATTTACTAAAAATCCTCAAAACCTGTTAATAACCGGTTAACCGGTTTTGAAGGAATTGTCTCGGTTATTAACCGGTTTTTTTAAGTTAACCGGTTTTTGCAAACCCTAGTTGTAATACTGGGGCCCAGGTAACGTATTGCTATCAAACTTTACGTACGTTTCATCGTCCATGAGTATGCAACGAGATTTGTTCTGCGGCAAAATATCGTACAAATTGCGGCACCTTTTTTTTGACCGCTTTTGTTGCTCGGCACTTCTCTTCGGCATTTTTTGCTTTTTATATGTCCGTATGTTATTTCTTTTCTTGATATTTTGTACAGAGCCTACGCTAATACCTGCTTTTTTAGCAATTTCACGAACGGACATATATTTTTTAGATTTCAATAGACGCACCACTTTTTCTTTGATTTTTGGGTTTGCCGGGCCACTTCTCCGACGCGATTTTGGCAAATCGTCGAGGGTATGATGCTCTCCAAACTTTTTGATAATTTGGAACACTGCTGACTTGGAACATTTAAACTCACTCGCAATTTTTCGCTGTGAAAATTGGCCTGTACACCATTTTTGCAAGATTAATTTGCGATCTTCAACACTAATACGCTCCATCACGAAAAATATTTAGATATTGAAAAAAACAAATGCAACATTAAACAGACATTTCTATGTTGTTTTTATAACCAGCCACAGTATGTCCGCTTAGTAAAATGAACAGTCCTTACATTCCCATACCAATATATTTGTACTCATTTAATACTTATTCCTATACCACACTTGTCTTGTAGATCTAATAGAAGTACGAGGAACTTAGAATATGTAGTTATAATTATAATGAAGTATGAGTAACAAAAACAAAACTAAGGAAGTTCGACTTACTCTATCCTTATGTTCAGAAAATCGGGTTAAGAATTTATATTATTCTCAAAAGAAATATATTAGGTGCATTTCACTTATTAGGATATCCATTTTTCGGTCTAGGTACCCTTGACTCAATCAGATAATTGAAGTAAAATGCTTTCAATTTTGGTTCCATACTGTGCCAGGGGTGGCTCACTCCGCGATTATATCGCCGCGCTGCAAGTACATGCCGGCGGCCGCGAGTTCGCGGCCCGTTCGCTTGTGACGACCTTCGCGCGGCGCAATAGAATTCAATGTCGGCAGCTCGCGTGCGGTCCGTTTGTTAATGTAGGTAAGAATTTAGAATGGCGTCATTTTGTGAACATCAAAGGAGTGAGCCTTCTGTACTTGTACTATTATATATTCTGTGACTGTGCTTCGAAATTGTATCATGTTTTCTATTTGTTCTATTTTCATATCTCGTTTTATTCATACAACTGATACAACAAACAAACATATTTCTTTTCTAGTAATGTGAAGCTGACCCTGCACCTGGTAGAACTAATCATGTCGTTTATTTATTACCAAGTTCCCGCTATTTTCTTGTTCCCAGAAAATACTGTTTGTTATATACCTTCTGAGACTGTACTTCTTATCACTCCGTCTCCACTCTATTCCGCCTGGACTAGCTGCCAAAAAAGCAGTTTAAAACATAACCCACATTTTTGTATGACATTGAAATTTGCTATTTTAGTTCTTCAGCCTGTTTCCTTCCATAACGAATAGATTTTACGTGGCTTAAATACATTACACCACGTCCACTTATGAGCTTTATACTAGCTTCTGCCCGCGGCTTCGCTCGCGTTAAATTTGAAAATTGCGGAATGATTCATACATACATACAAACTTCCATAATCATAATCGTTTATTTATTGCACGATGGTAAATAAATACAAGTTGTTACAAAATAATAGATGTTCCTCATGGACCCTGGTAGGGTATGGCAAACATTTCCTTAAATTAAGTACATATTAAATAATAACAAAACTACTAATTACTAACTTTAATATTAAACTATTAATGTTGTTACATTAGGAGATAAATATTATTTACAAAAAACTATCAGTAAGAAATTCGGTTACGGAATAATATGCTTTCTCAGCTAGGAACGACTTCAACTTCTTTATATGTGTTATATCGCTTTTCACAGCTTTTATATGATTTGGGAGGTGATTATAATATTTTACTGCCGCATAATAGGGGCTCTTGCGGTATATTTCTAATGTCGGCTTAGGTAACACAAGTTTATATTTTAGTCTCCGATTCTGTACCTCTTTGAACAAATGTTTGTTTTTCGAACCGGTATAACCCCGAGATGGTCCCATTGGCACCAAGTCAGGGTCTGATGATGGGATCCTGGAGAAATCGAGGGAACTCTTCAAATGTTATAGGCACATGTAATGTTTTTAGTCTATTTTTCAAAGGTACACCAGTATTTACGTCTGATGGTAATAATTTTATGTGGCTGAGCTGATGATGTAAGGTCAACTCCTCAATGGTTAGGAGTTAAAGGATAATTCTTTCACTACTGTACATGTATTCGGACTGATACATATAATATCACTAGGAACCACTAAAAATCAACAAATAAATAAACTTTTTAACAAAAAATAAAACCGCCTTCAAAAAAAAGCGCGTAACAAAACACGGAGAAACTAAAAAGCCAAAAATAATAAACCTTTCAATTCAGATTTCTTATCGTATTGCAATAAGCTAAACATCCAAATTATAAACAAATCAATTATTTTTGGAGTCGGTACCAGCCTGTGTATGGTTGGGTGGGGCAAACAGGCAATTGGTACCGACTACAAAAATAATTGATTTGTTTATAATTTGGATGTTTAGCTTATTGCAATACGATAAGAAATCTGAATTGAAAGGTTTATTATTTTTGGCTTTTTAGTTTCTCCGTGTTTTGTAACGCGCTTTTTTTTGAAGGCGGTTTTATTTTTTGTTAAAAAGTTTTTCTTATATATGTGCATAACTCTATTCCCCATTTTAGGGTAGTGGGAGATTAGAAAGATACAAGAAAGATACAAAACTATAGCCTTAAATAATCACGTCAATTCGTTGCCGCGTTTTGTCGTGAAAGACGGACAAACAAACACACACACACTTTCCCATTTATAATATTAGTATGGATAGTATGGATGACTATTTTTCATTAGAGGGGCGCATTTTATAAGGCCTCTTATGCATACTTTTACAGAGGCCAAAGCGGTGAGCCGTACTTTCTTCTGTTGGTGCCAAGTGAAATCTGTATGCAAAATAGTCTTTCTTTCTCAGTAGGTAGGTACTGTAGGTAGGCATCGAGCCTGTTGAGTACACTTACGCAGAAACCGAAGTATTTCTCTTTCTCTTCAATTTGTCCTGGCCTAGAAAGATAATTTAGATATTTAATGTTTATTTCTATTTAATAAAAACAACAAATAAGTACCTAATTGCTTCCAAACTTTTGGATTTATGAACGAGTAGGGTTTGATTCTACGTTATCAAATAAGCTTTTTTTCCTTAACAAACTGTTTTAGTTTCCCATGACAGAAAGCTTATTCGAAATGTCTATTTCCTCTGAATATTTAAGAAATGTCAAATCAAAAAGTTCTATACGTTTTACATAAACATTCGTGAAGTATTTGTCCTTTACTAACGATTTAAGTACATTATTATATAGAAACGTCTGAAACGAACGCAATAGTGTAGTAATTTACTCGTACTGTGGAGTATTAATCGAACTGAAGAGTATTTAATACATTTTCCAGGCTCTTAACTATATTTTAATATTTACGTCAATTAAGCTGTAAGACCAGTATGGGATCGTTTTCGTGTAAATTACAGAAATCAAAACCATTTACGCTCCACAGTACACCGCTGAACAGTGAACAGGTTTCGTTATAATTTGGTATTGAGATAGTTTGGAATTTAGGAATGTTTTTATGTCCAAAATCATCCTTTCGAGGAAGTAAAAAGGGGTGTGAAAGTTGGTATGGGGAAAACCATTGAGTGATTTTGGATGAAATACTGCATGTTCCACATCTCTACACATTAATTGCAAATGCAAATACTTTTTGAATTTATCATACGATATAGAAAACCCAAGTCTGCGGAGTACATCTACATCTTATCGAGAACCAAAGTCTCGATGACCCAGCATTGATTGGACTTTTGGGTCGTGCAGGTTGCATCAAAGCTTGTCTAATGGATATCTTCTTTACGTCACATTCTTTCGTATTAGTACTAATTATGATATCTAATACATAGTACATTACGATACAAGTGCGAAAAAAAGGAAGTTCGAAACGAGTGGCGATAAATTAAAACACGACCGAAGGATGTTTTAAATAGACACGAGTTACGAATTTCCTTTTCGCACGTGTATCGTACGACGTTTTTCAGTACAGATGAGCCTCCGAAGTTTCGACCTAGCATATAATGAACCACTTCTCGAACTAGTGCGTAAAAAACCGGTCAAGAGCGTGTCGGGCCACGCTCAGTGTAGGGTTCCGTAGTTTTCCGTATTTTTCTCAAAAACTACTAAACCTATCAAGTTCAAAACAATTTTCCTAGAAAGTCTTTATAAAGTTCTACTTTTGTGATTTTTTTCATATTTTTTAAACATATGGTTCAAAAGTTAGAGGGGGGGGACGCACTTTTTTTTCCTTTAGGGGCGATTATTTCCGAAAATATTAATATCATCAATAAACGATCTTAGTAAACCCTTATTCATTTTTAAATACCTATCCAACAATATATCACACGTTGGGGTTGGAATGAAAAAAAATATCAGCCCCCACTTTACATGTAGGGGGGGTACCCTAAAAAAACATTTTTTTCCATTTTTTATTTTTGCACTTTGTTGGCGTGATTGATATACATATTGGTACCAAATTTCAGCTTTCTAGTACTAACGGTTACTGAGATTATCCGCGGACGGACGGACGGACGGACGGACGGACGGACAGACATGGCGAAACTATAAGGGTTCCTAGTTGACTACGGAACCCTAAAAAACGACCATCTGTACTGAAAAAAAGTTGCAAAATAGATTGTACATATGAACTTTTTATTTTCATGTTCTGTCTCAATATCTGATGGGTAGGGATAGTACTCCGTCAAAATTATTTTTGTGTCTGTTATGATTCGTTTTGCGGCTGCTTCACGATATTTATCTAATAGGGACTCCTAATTGTTTTTGTTTCTGGTAATCTAGCTGATATATCAGGTACTGTTGTTCTTCGTTGGGAACGATTATGGCGTAAGAAAAATACTGTTTAAATTTTTGCAACATGCGCTGATTAGAGTGATAGTATGTACATGGTTCATTATAAATCATATATTATGGTGGGAAGTCTAATATTAGTCGTCAGCTGCTGGAAAAAACAATTCATCATTTTCTTGAACCATACCTACGTCCAAAAACGCGACATTGTTGTATTTGTCTGCAGGCTGTCCCAGAGACCACATAGGTATGTTACTTTTCTTAGGCAGCAACATTTTTCTTTGGTATTGGGTTAGCTTTTTGGAAGTTTACTTTGCATGGTGATAAATGGCATGTGCTGCTGGCAAATCATTGACTGATAGCAATCGTATTGAAATTGCCTGACCGTAAGGTATTTTTTGAGTTACACGCCTCCATCACCGAATTTTGAAACAATCTTTGGTATTTTGGTATTCAAGTTTCAACACTTTGAACTCACGCTTTCACTTTCAGTCTACAGTAGCATCTTCATTTTGCCTACTTTTTATTGTAGACATATTTTCATTTATAAGGAGTTGTAAAAATACTTAGGTACATATACGTACATACCGTTGGTCGGAAAAATGATAGGGATTTCGTAGCATTTTTAGTCTTACGCCCACTTAGGTAACTTTTAATGGCGCAATATTTCACCATTTTTAGTCAATATGTGTTTTAATTATTAGCTTGATTCGCTAGATTTACAGGAAACACCCGGTTTTCAAATTTTATTACTAACTTTATGTGGCAATATCTTGGAGACCAAGCTTTGTTCGGAAAACATAATAACACAAAAATGCGCGTTTTAGATATAATTTATTTATTTATTATTTATTCACAAGAACGGTTACAGTATACCAGTTACACTTGCTACTAAAAGTAAGATAAACATATTAATAGAATGTTAAACAATGAAACTCATTAACAATATTTAGACTATTAACTATTATACATTTAAGTTTAACAGAGAAATAAAAATCTATACTACTAAAAGTATAAGAAGCATTCATCATCATACGTCACATGTTCATGCACTCTCACAATAGGTGAGGCACCTGGAGATTAGGTTAGGCCACCGATCCATGAAAATATCCATGTGTGGATTCGTGCGCAGGAGCCCATTGAGTGAGTTTATCATATCGCACAACGGTGAGTTTCGGCGCGCAGCGGTAGCGCGCGGGCCTGTACCGTCCCACAGCTGTAGGTATGGTCGCCGACGAGAGTTATTGGGAGGTACGACTATACAGTTAAGAACATTGTGCAGTTCTATGCTATCAATTTTGTTGTAAAGCACCTTACACACTGTTACTAACCGCTCGCATCCCCTACGTACCTCCAAAGAGTTCAAACCTAGGGTGCCAAGCAGAAACTTAGTTGGATACATGAATGGGTAGTACCCATAGAGCTTTTTGTATAAAAAACGTAAAAACGCTTTTTGTACCTTTTCCAACATAAGCTTATACTTAGCTTCACTAGGACTCCAAACACAGGCGCTGGCCTCCAGTTTGCATCTAACTAGAGCCGTATAGAGGAGTTTGATGACGCCCGCACTGTGAAAGTCTTTAACGTTCCTCATCACGAAACCTAGCCTCCTATATGACTCTTTGGTGAGGCTACTGATGTGCTCATGGAATGTGAGCTCGCGGTCAAACTTCACCCCAAGGTCTTTAACTGAAACTACCCGATTAATTGCCTGGCTGTCTATCTTGTAGTTAAAGTCGATAGGGCGTTGGCGACGTGTAAATGTCATTATTTGGCATTTATTGTTGTTGAAGTGAAGTTTGTTCACGATACTCCAACGATACACCCGATCAAGATCCTCCTGAAGCTTTAAGCAATCCGACTCCTCCTCGATGCCCATCACTAGCTTGAGGTCATCTGCATATAGTAGGCATTTGGCGCGCTTGAGGTCACTTACAAGGTCGTTCACCATAATTAAGAAAAGCAGAGGTCCGAGGCTCGATCCCTGACTTACCCCCGATCGAGTGTGGTACGGAGAAGAAACATACGGTCCATATTTGACATATTGTGTCCTATCTTTTAGATAGTCAGCGAAAAAAGCGAGTAGTTCGTGGTTGAACCCTATACGCCAAAGTTTAGTTAGAAGTACGTCATTGTCAACGGTATCGAATGCTTTCTGGAAATCAAGATAAATTACATCAGCTTGTGTGCCGTTGTCAAGACATTTACTGATGCAGTCCACATGTATCAGCAAATTAGTATTTACAGATCTGCCTGACCTGAAAGCGTGTTGGGCATCGCAGATGAATTGATCGATTTGTCGGTATATTTCCTTGTGCAAAATAGTCTCAAAGGTTTTGGCTGCTGAGTTGAGAACGGCTATTGGTCTATATCCATTTACTTTTATCTTATCATCAGTTTTAGGTATAGGCGTGACCCGAGAAAGTTTCCATAGAGATGGATATGTGTGTTGTGTGAGTGAAAGGTTGAAAATATGGCACAGTGGTTTGGCAAAGATATCACAGCAGGCGTGTAGGATGCACTGTGAGATTTTAAAGTTTTTAGTGTGTTACAGACTTGTTTTGTTGTAAATTGTCTGATGTGTACGTTTAAGTTATGGTTAGGTGACGGAGGCTCCGTTGCGGACGTTGCGGTACTACAGTTGTTGACATTGAGAGTTGGGGTAATTGGGAGAAATACGCTACTAAAGTAATTGGCAAATGCATTTGCTGCCGCAATACCACTGTGTTTTTCGTCATTGTAAGTAACATACTGTACCAGACCACCTTTGGATTTTAAGCTAGATATGTGCTGCCAAAAACCCCTAGGGTTCATTTTTATATTATTTTCAATGCTTTTCATATGTGCGTTGTACGCATCAGATGTTCTTACCTTGAGAGCATTTCGTAGGGTGTTGTACAGTTGACCCGTTTCCTCGTCACCGCTGCGTTTCCATTGACGATGTAGTTGCGTTTTAAGGCGTAAGTCTGTTATTATATCGCCTGTGAACCAGACGGGATATATTCTACGACGTCCTTTTGTACGTCGTTTCTTGGGTATACACACATTGAAATGGGAATATAGGGTTTCATAAAAGTAGTTCGTAGCCTTATTTACGCAGTCGGATTCGTTAAATACTTTTTGCCATTGTTCAGTTTTAAGTAAGTCACACAAACGCGTGAAATCCCCTTTTTTGAAATTCCAATCATGGTCGGTACTAATATTACTAGGATCTTGCTTTCGTGACTTTACCGCGGTACTAAATGTGATATTTATGTCTAGCGGGGGGTGGTAAGCATCCGGAGACACCAAGTCGATATCGGCACGATTCACTCTCACCTCGCCAACGCACTCCCGAGCCAGAACAACGTCCAGGATACCTCCCCTATTATTTTTCACGTCGTTCATCTCTTTCATGCAACAATAACTTAAAAAGTAGTTGTAGTAATTAGTAATATTTTGTGATGCACTATTTAAATTTAAATCACCAAATACTAGTATCGGACATTTGATTAGACTGCTGACAGATTCGACTTTACAGAACCAGTCCATATAAACGTTATCAGTAGCACTAGGTTTAATATAAACGACACATACATACACATTGAGTCCATCAATACTTAGCGACGCCCATAGATCTTCACCGCAATCGGTCTCGAAATCGCGAAGGCGTTGCATCACGATGTGCGAGCGAGCGACCAGCAACACGCCACCGCACGGTGTCCCGCGGTCTCGTCGTAACACACTCCAGCCTTGATCGACTAGTTCAGCGTCTTCTACGGTGTTGTCAAGGAAGCTTTCAGTCACGGCTATTAAGTCATGTTCGAGGAGAGCTAGACTTTGCCTCCACTTTAATAACTTCGTTTTCAGTCCTCGTACGTTCTGATACATAACTTGTAGACATTGGCGACGCTTGGAGGCTACTGGTGGCTGTATTGGGACATAGTTATTTTGTCTTTTACCTTGTGTCCCCGCTTGCCTCTCCGTTAGCGATGGGGATAGCGGGCACGGCGGGAGCGGCCGGGGCTTGAGGCGCGGGGGGATTAGTGCGGGCGGCGCTCGCAGCGACATCGGATGGCGATCTCGAAGATACATTGGTGTTGTCTCCCCGCTGCCCGCGGGGACGCGCTTGAAACCACTCGGTGAAACGGACATGCTGGGGCCATACCGCGGGCGAGTTAAACTTATCGAAGATACTTTCAGGGATGCCAATTACGAAGGACGCATGTCTGCTTGTTCTGATAGCGCGCTTTTCGACAACATAGCTATTGTGTTTTTCGACCTTATTTAAAAAGTTTCTGACATTTTCGGCTGTAGTTTCAGGCCTAAATGACCACGCTTGTATAAACTTAATTCGATCGACTGACTTGAGCTCGTCATCACTACTGCCAGTACCTACAATTATTTCCCTGTTCTTCTTACGGTAGCGTTTGTTTTGCTGTATTTGCCATCCTTCGGCAGTGTCGAATAAATCAGAGTCGTTTTCAAAATTAATGTGTCTATCTGGGGTTGGGTTGTCAGATGACACAAGTGTTAAAGTCGTCAATTGTCTGCTTGTAGAGTTTTGTACGTTTGGTGATTTGTATCATTCGTGGCCACAGCCTTGGGCGTTAGGTAATTTTTATTTGGACCCTCCTCTCCATTGCTACTTGTTTCAATTCTTCTTAATGTATCTCCTTCTCGACCTTCATTACTGTTGACTCTTCTGACCTGATTTTCTTCCTGCCTGTTTATTTGATCTTCATTTTGTGTTGTGCCTTCTCTAACGGTCTCTTCAGTTTCTTCGTCCATTGTCCAAAGACCTCTAATACTTTCATCATTTTCTTAATTTGTATATATACCTTGCTCATCTTCATTTATTCTTACATCCCTCGCTCTTACAATTGTTTTTGTTTCATCCACCCATATTTTGTAACCATTCCTGATATAGCCAATCAGGATTCCCTTTTTGCATCTGACATCTAGCTTTCGTACACCAGAGTTTATTTTATAATAAGTTGATGAACCAAAACGTCTTACATGTGATACATCAGCTTTGATGCCAAACCACATCTCTGCTGGAGTTTTGTCTTTGCCTTCGGTAGGACTTCTATTGATTAAGAAACTTGCAGTTATAAGAGCTTCACCCCATAGATAATTTGGAACTCGGCCATCGAATATTAATACTCTCGTTCGTTCTAACAAGGTTCTATTCAATCGCTCTGCTTTTCCATTTAATTGAGGAGTGTAGGGTATTGTTAGATCCATAATTATGCCCTTAGAGCTGCACCAAGACATTAGGTTATTGTTCGAGTATTCTTTTCCGTTGTCGCATCTGATTTTCCTAACTTTTGTATTGAAATGGTTCTCCGCTAAAGTCACAAACTGTTTTATTTTATCAAAGGCTTCACTTTTAAAAGTAATTAAGTAAACAACACAAAAATGTGTAAAGTCATCCAAAAAGGTAATAAAATTTTTTTTATTATCCCAAGTGGGAATTTCTATCGGACCGCAAATGTCCGTATGGATAATTTCTAAAGGAAATTTTGCTTTAATTCTATTATTTTTGAAAGGTTTTCTAGTCATTTTTGCTTTAATGCATATTTCACAAAAGTTTTCTTTATGTTCCCCCCCAATTTTGATACCGTTCACCAGTTTAGCTAGACGCGGCACATCCGATACGTGACCTAGCCGACGATGCCAAATATCGGCGTTCTCAGAAAGCAAAACCTCGCGAACAGTGTTAGCAGAAAATTCTGTTTCATAAAGACCGTTTCTAGTTTTATATCCCGTAGGAATAATGCGATTATATTTCTTTACAGTTACCTTGTTTCCAACGAAGAGAACCTGTAGTACATCTTCCAGTTCAAAACCATTTGTTTTTACTGTACCTATGGCTTGTGCGACGAGGTTCTCTGCATTAGCACATCTTATTTCTACATTTACATTTTCTGTGGAGTTAATGACATCATTATTATAGAACATGTGAGAGGATGCACCCGAATCAATAATGGCTCTAATACTAGTTGTATGCTTCAGTTGTTCACTCACCAGACTAAAAGTGCGACAAATATTTTCAATGTGTCCCTTTCTGTTACATTTCCTACATACCTTTGTAGAAAAACATTCACTGGAAGTGTGGCCACTTTTATTGCATATTGTGCATTTTTTATTATTACAGAATCTCGCAATATGCCCTCGTTGGTTACAATTAAAACAAATTCTTTCATTGCTTTTCATTGCTTCCTCTGTTTGGTGATTTATATCTGAATTGACTACTATTGAATAATTATTTTTAACAAGCTTAAGTTCTTTTTGAATTCGTTCGATCAATGTATGGTTTGGTCAGACTTCGGAGTTACCTCCCATACAGTCTTGAAGTAATTTAATTTTGAAGGTAAAATGGTCAAAATCTTTTGTATAAGCATGTCATCATTTATTTTATTTGCGGTGGATTCTAGTTCAAAACACATATTTTGCAATTTGCTTATATCTTGAAGTATATCTCCGGTAAATTTGTAGTTATAAAATTCTATAACTCTGAGGTGACCGTCTTTTTCCACTTTGTAATTGAAGACAATATCTAATTTTTCAAAAATATCCTTTGTCGTGAAGCAATTAATCACATAATGTAAAATATTTTCATCTATTGAATTTAAAATATAGTATTTAGCTTTTGCGTCTTTACCTTTATCATCAGCTCCAATTCCTTTTGCATCCAGAAATAATTTAGCTAGTTTTCTCCAATTAGAATAATTCGTATTTAATTTCAAGGTCTTTATGTTGTCCTTGCTGTCCATGATGTAATTTACTTACGGTTTTTCTTTAACTATGATGTTACTCTCGTTGCTAAGGTTATGTTGTCAGCAACTGTGGCTAACGTTATTCTCGCCGTACGAAAGCTGACTAAATAATGCTGAAAAAATACAAACACTTCCAAGCACGGATTATATACGTTCTAGTTGCAAGTGGTTATTAAAACGTTGTTCCTCAGGGCCAATATAACCTGTGAGAGGTTCTACAGGAGGTCCTTGGAACAATAGGAAGGCACTTTGGATTATCCGAACGTTATTTATTTATATTGATTTACTACAACATGTTTATATCTCGAGTCCTGTCAAAAGAGTGTCTATTTGAAAACTCAAAATTCTGCACATAGACAACTGAGATTCCAAACTTAAACTTGGTCAAGCATGAGTCGATTGCATATACAACCTTCCCAATAACAAATATAATACCAAAAATCAGTTTCCAAAGCATTACTCGCGGTATAAACTTTCCAACCCCAGACTACAGAAAGAGTCAATAAATTGGAGCTGGCAGGGCATATAAAGAATCTTGAAGAACATAGGAGTAATGGTACAAGTTCTTCGAGCTAGTGATATGATATTCGCTAAACCTCCGTCCCGTTAATGCCATATAAAACAAATCTAAACGTAAGTACCTAGTCATGTCCGCGGCCGCAGAAATATCCGACACGGGCCTATTCCCAGGCTAGGCCTGAATCTTTAAGCATAATCTTTTACGGTAGGAAAAATACTAACAGCGTATTGAACAATATTAGGTAAACAAAGCTTAAATATAATTAATTATAATGGTTTGTTTTGACATGTCACTTACGTTTTCTTTTCACCGTAGCTATCCATTTAGTTCTTTGATCCAATTTCCAGTGTGCTCTAAGAAACGCATAGAACGTGCAACGACCAGTTATGCCATTATTTTTACAATTAACAACGAAACAACATTGATGCCCCATATCAAACATTACACATTGTATTATATTTTATGAGTTTTGATAGATGACAACCACAATCAGTGTCGATTTTGACCACCGCAAGCACTGCGATCGCTTTGCTTACCCCCTCCATGCACTTCGCACGAAACTGTTCTGATCTAAAAAGAGCAGTTTCCTTATCAAGGGCACGGCTAGGGACGGCCTTATGTTTTATCATTTACCGCGCGGCCATGCTTGCCTGCCAGTAGTGCCAGTTTTACATTGCCTTGAGAACATTTAGTGTATTCCGGAGCCTGCGTCCAGCATCCTCCTATATACATATATACAAAAATTGCTCGTTTAAATGTATAAGATGCCTGAAGTATGTTGATTGATTTATTTATTGGCCAAAACATATTTTACAGGTCAAGATTATAAACAATATTTACACAATTTATTAAATACTAAAAATATTTACAAGATGTGATTATTTAGTATAACAAAATATGCCTAATTGCCTATTGTAAGTGTAAGACTTTGTCCAAGACGGCTATGAGTGGCAAAGGGGATTGGGAAATGGACTAGATTTACTCTGGTATTACTTAGCGTGTGAGCAGGAAATCCTATACTATACATTTTTGATAATGTTTTGAGACTTTCCACATTCGTACAGTTATTTTTTATCACTGACAGCGTACTACTTCACTAGTCAATAACGTGTAATGTCATGTCATGTTATGCTCTGTAACGTGTTTCTCGTGCGCTCCCATGGCGGAGAGATTTGTATTTCAGTTTGAAGCTGATAGCCGATCACGGTGATCGTTTTTGCGACTGTTCTACTTTGACAGATTTCCTTCCTTTCCTTTCTACCTACACTCCTTTTGAGGTGCATTAATTTTTTTAACAAATTTTATACATAATTATAGGTAAACCGCACAATTTGATTTTATTTTAATATGTATATTTAAGTATGTATATCGTCGCTTAACACCCATAGTACAAGCTTTGCTTAGTTTGGGGCTAGGTTGATCTGTGTAAGGTCCCCAATATTTATTTATTTAATAGAAACCTATTACTTTTTGTTTAATAATATTAACGTCACAACCTTAAGGCGTAGTTTCCTGATATTTAATACATACCTACTACACACGATTTTGTTTTCACTTTCTAAATTTAAACTGTTTCGTGGTAGAAAACCCGCGTTTTACATAGGTTTTTCTATATTTTGTAGCATGTCAAAAATACACACATAACTAAAAAGACCAAAACAGACTCAAACAGTGGTCCAGTGGGAAAAGGCTTGTCAAATCAGCTTCTTTTTAAAAACTGACAAAACGAATTTGAACGACTGTCTAATATGACAGGAGGAGACTAATGGTTAAGTAACTAATGTTTAAGTTTTTTTTTGCCTATTTTTGATAATGTAAAAATTCTACCGCTAAGCGTGTTAAATCTTGAATTGTCCTATCCTTCTTTTACATTTTAAGCGTATTTTAGACAGAGATGTTAAAAAATAGGTAGTGCAATTTACTTATTTCAAATAAAAATACAAAATAGTTTTACAAAAAGGTGTTTGAAATACAAAATGCAAAATAGGTATTTTCAAAATACCTTTATTCAAATAAAATACTTTTTTTACATAAGGTAAACCTTTTATTTTAAAGATGTTTGTGTTTAAAACACAGAATCACCAGAGAGCCCAGGAACCTGGCTCTATAAAATTAACACGTTAAAAAGTGAAGCATGGACTGTCTCCATGTCTTTTACCTAATATTATAAAAATCAAATGAAAGATTTATATTTCCGAATTATGCAAAAAAAAAACCTAAAATAATAGTAATATTAATTAAGCATAATACATTACAGCTGTACTAAATAGAAATGCCTACAGTCATTAGGTATACGAATCATATGGATTTTCCCCGATTTTTCGATGTTCACGGTCAGGGTGCCGGGTCTGGGATCTTGCAACAAATCGCTTACTATTTATTGAACCTTAAGACGATACGGTAGGGGTCAATTCTCCATACAAACGCTCTCGACTATTTCCTCCCTGGTTTTTGAAGATAGAGCAATGATTTTTTCAACACAGATTGTTATTATTTTTATCTGTGTCGGACCGTTTTGATTTTTTTGATATTCTGCTTTTTAAAGATTCTAGAGCCAATCAAAATTTTGCAAAAACGGCCTTTTTCATTGTGGCGCAAAAAAAGGTGTGATACTCAAGATTGGTAACAATTAAACAAAAAACCTAAACGGTCCGACATAGATTATTTCATTGTTATTCAGATTCTCAAATTTCGTTTCGATTGATTAAGTTTTGAAGGAGGAAAGAGTCGAGAGCGGAACCTCGATTTTAAAGATTTTTTTGAAATATCTTTTGACTGAGTTGTTCTTAATGGACAATTTTTTTTCGATAAATCTAGTTAATAACACTTGTATGTTTAACTAAAATTCCCAAGTTGAAAGGGGGGCTCCTTTCCATTTTAGCATTTTCGCTACCGTATCCTCTTAATTATTATAGGAACCACTATGTTGGCAGCACTGAAAATAAGTGTGTTTTGTAAAACACTAAATTGAGTGCTTCCGAACGTGTTGTCCTAGTCAGTACATAACTTAGGCAGACGAAGAAAAACCGGCCAAGTGCGAGCTGTACTCGCGTTGTAAGGGTTCCGTACACTACAAGAAGGGCTTAAGCGCCTCCTTTTTAGTAGGAACTTAAGTCATTTTTGCGAATAATCGATATTTTGAACAAAACGAAACAGAAATTAGTTTATATGTAATATTCAAACGCGCTTACACAATTTCAAGAGATTTGGTAACTCCTTATGGTATTTTGTATTTTATTTGAAATGCTTTTATTTCAAATAGTTAACATCTCTGATTTCAGAATAGATATTGCTATTGGTTTCCTCATACGAGTAGTTGACAAATTAAAACAAGCTGCTTTTTCTCCAGTAATGGATCCCCCATTATGGACAGTGAAATAAGTTTACAATTTTACTTTTAAAGCCAACTGATACTCAATGAATCAATTTTATATACCCCAAATAAAATTAGTTTGCGTTATTTTAACATAGGATTAGTTCTTGTAAATTTTGGTTTCGTAAATAGTTTCTTATCCATCATAGGAGGTATGCAGTTTTCCGGTTCCAGTTATGGACACTCGCAAAATAACACTGTTTCTTTAAATTTTTGGAGTAACAAACTAGTATGTTTTATACCTTACCTCATGGTTAATGCAGTAAATAAAACTCATTCAAGTTTACACTGAGTATTATTTATTTATTATTTTATACATGAACTCAATTCTATTAGCAAAGTTACTAAGAATTCGTTCTGATATTTTTTTCAGTAAACTGATGATTTTTATCTGGCCGCCAAATCCTTCAGAAATAACCGAATTAAATTAAACTTCAAAATTAAGCAGCTTTATGACTCTTGTATATGGTAGACCAGTACAATGCCGTCATTTTTTAGAAACTAATTTTAGATACTTATTTTTAAGGATTTGTGTTTTTTTGTCCATAATGGCATCACCGTCCATTATAGGGTATTTTACAATAATAGGATTTCGTGCTAAGTGACGTCACGGTCAACTCATTTACTTTGTATTTTTCTGTCCGACTTATTAAATAGAAATTGGATTTAAATATGACTACTGTCCATATTTTTTTATAATTATGTGTAGCATTATTTCGTGCACGGTATAAGTGCATACGATATAAGTGCCAAAAAGAGGACCGAAGGGAGTGTGTTACTAATTTTTGAATGTATTTTTACATAAAAAGTAAATGTTATTCATAAAACTGGCACTTAGAATGAGTTTAAACGTTTTTTCTAAAAACTCATTTTAGAAAGGTTTTACTTCTCACTTTTTGTCATTTGGGTGAATCAACTTATTCTTGCTTTTTGCAAGAATTACCCTTACTTATTATTAGGTCCACTTTTGTGATTTTTAAACTTACCATCGTGAATAAAGATCCTTATTTCACGTATAACAATTAGGGAAAAATTTAAAAACGATTCATTTTTAATTAAAACAATATGTGACCCAGTGGAAGAGACACTTTTTTCATACAAAAGTGAGGGACAGCTATGTCCACTGGGTCACTGCTCGAAACAAAGTTTTAAAATAGGAAATCCTATATTTACATGTTGTATTGTATGTAGCTAGTATATTTGTCTTTAATATAATAAGTATACATTAATTAGACTAAATCCCAATAAAATTTTCTGACCACATGTAGTCGAAGTATGCGAAATTTTGCTGGCAAAGAAAAGTTGATTCACCCATCTATCAATAATGATAAATAGTGAGACTATTCTCCATCATAATGGCATCTACGCCGTTACAAAAGCCTTTTGTACCGAGTAACAACAAGAAACAATTTTTTTTTAATTGGGTAATAACTCTGAAACTAGGCGAAACCCAGAAAAGTTTATATGGCTTATAGATGAGGAATATATACGCTGTTAAAATTACTCCGATTCCTCATCGGCACCTTTTATAAACCCAATATCTCCTCTACTATAGGTTTTTGCTTTCTAGCTGTCCATAATCCCTTCGAGTATTTTTATTGTAATTTATCCTTGGGAAATTTAGTAACCTTAACAAATTAAAATTTATTTTCAATTACAATAGGCTTACTTTCTCGCCTTGCTGCTGCATACAAGCATACAACGCCATCTTTCTCAGTTTATCGAGTAAATTATTCTATGCTCTCAAGTATTATTAGAAGCTTCCTTCAGTTCAACTTATGACGCCATCTACACGGAAATGGGCGAACCCTCAGTTCATTACACCTTACATAGGTGGCGCTAAAGGTGGCAGTAAAGAATATTTCGTCAGATGTTTCTTTATTTAATTAAAGCATTTTCTAATAAAACGTCGTCTGGATAGAGAATGTGAATGGATCGAAAATCTATATTATATGTTTAGGTATTTATAACTTGAATGCATTTAAAATATTTCGCTATAGATGGCAGAATGTAATGATTAAAAAGGTCCAGATAATAGGGAAAGTATAATATAGAAGAAAATAAATGTATGTAGGTACATACATCTTTGGGTGACCAAAATATTCGTTGACAAAGGTTATAAATATCTTTGTATCAATCCACAAATTATAATGTCATTATTATCCACCTTGCGTTATCCTGGCATTTGAAACGGCTCATGGGAGCCTGGGGGTTCGTTTTAAACCACGCTGACCAAAGGGAAACCACAGCTCCGAGATTACTTATTTTGTAAATCCATCGATGTAAGTAGGTATCTAAATGTGAACTTATGAATTTACGTATCTTATAAAATGGAGACCAGTCCAGCCAAAACGGTGGATGCAGAAATAGCCAAAAATGACATGCGTGTTAAATATCATTTTAGTAGCCACATTACTTTGATTAATTTCGCCTTTTTAATATTTTTTGTCAGCGTATTTTTGAGCCACCCTGTCATTCGTTTTCGTTTGTAGTCATTCATTAATCGAGAGGTCTTTCCTGCCACTTGAGGAGTTGAGCGTTCTTTTAGTTTATTACACTATCGATTGACGTAAAGTATAAATAAAAAAGATAACAATGTATACCATAATGTATTTCGTAAGCTCGTCTAACTTAGTTTACAATTTGGGACTTTACTACGTCTATTTCTTACAACATTAAATAAAAATAATTGGAAAAACTAACATTTATTCTAAATTACTTATTAGCTTATTATTAATTAAAGTCTCTAGTAATAAATTCGTCGAAGTTTTATATTAAGTTCCTAAGGTTATTACTTTGTATTTTTAATAAATAAGTATTCAAATGACACGAGGAAGGAACCTTTAAACATTCACTTTATCGAAGAGTGCAGTATGATTGCGAGATGTTGTAACACTGTCCTAAAGTACACACAGGCTCTGAAAATTAACCAACCATGATAAGGAACAATGTTCTTTACACACGGCATGCCGCGGGTAAACATCGCACTCTTATTTACGTCTACCAATATTTTTAAGAGATCATATATGTAATCCCCTAATAGTTCAAGTCGGCCTGACTTACATTGTACAAATGTATTTTATTATAAAATAGTAATTTGTGTCAAACAGTGTAAATACCCACATTATAATAGTTAGGTATTTGTTTTACAAGGGGGAAAGTAGTTGTTGAACCGCACGTGCCAATATTGAAACCCAAGGAAGCCGAAGATTGCAGTATTGAACCGCGAGCTTAGCGAGTGGTTCGAGAAATGGAGTCTTGAGAGTTGCGAGGGCTTCAAGGCACGAAGGTTAAACAAATGTTGCCACCGAGTGAAACACATAATGTTTCACCACACCAACACGAGGAAAATACTAACCCAAAACATCAAACTGATTCAAATCCATCAATCTGTTATTTATTTATGACTGAAAACTACTTTCCAATTCCTTCAAGCCAAACAGATTTGGACAACACGTTAAAATCTGTATGAAATTACTTCGCACTCTTGTGGGTAAAATGCAACTTTATCATTAGTTTCCAAAGAATCAACAGACTTAACCAGTTGGGGTGGTGAAATATAATTATACCAAATGCTCTGTATTTACATATCAGGTCCTGTTAGAAATATTTAAATTAGTTTTGCCTAATATCTTTTCCATAGCTGAATTCTATACTCTATACGTATATAAATTATCTATAAGTATTATAAATTATATTAAATGATATCTTAAATTGTAGTGCTTTTTGGTAAACAAACATAATTACATAGGTAACTAACTATGTGCTAAATATATGCCTATACAAAACTTGTTACTGAACTGAACTATTTTACTAAAATAATTTGATTAATTCTAGTACCAAGTTTATTTATAATAAGTTAAGTTTTAAAACTAATGATGTTTGTGGCACTTTTGTTTTTATTCACAACTTATCTTTATCCTTTAGCTACACATTAACCATAATATACCAAGATAAATGCAATTTAGTAATATAATTAACATTTGATAGTAGAGTCATGCCATCGTAAGTTGGCAATAATTTTGAAAACCCTGCCTGCAAGTGTTATTTGTAAGGTCAATATGATGTCGTTTACGTGCATGGTTATCAAAATTGTTGCCAACTTGCCAACAAACGAATAAATAATTAGAGGTCCGGTCCGGTAATGCGTTATGGCGGGCGGTAGTGCGCTGGCGCCACGGTCACGGCAGTCCGGTCTAGCGGTGATATCCTGAAAAATAAATATGTATTACACATTCTGTAGACACCACACAGGGAACCGCGCCACTGACCACTCATACCAAGCAAGCTGCAACTGGCCAAACAGGCGTGGCCCAGGCGTGGCCAAACAATACAAGTCATGTATATAAGGAAAAAAACGTAGGTACGTCTTCATAGCTTGACTTCCTATCCTAACAAAGGTGATTTTTTTATTTATTTAAATATTTGTAAAAAATAACAAAGTATTGTTTATCTCTAAAGATATACAGTAGTAATAATTGACTATTATGAATGATGCCCAATTCCTACATTTCGAGCAACCGCCAACTCATCTTCAAATCATCACTAACTATATTTATATTACTTAAAATCACTAAATTACCCCTTAAAAGACTTGAAAGATGATTCTTCATGTTATGAGTAAAGCTTCATGTAAGGTGTAGGTACCTAAATAAATTCAAAGAGTTTTTATATTCCTATTTTTTCACAAAAAGGCAAAAATACGAGTATCACTCACCGAAACAGCATAAGCAAACTACAACCTTGAGATAACGTAAGACTGATACAAATAGAAACAAAGAGTAATGTAAATATAGGAGGTTTTTATAACGACACTTTAATATGGAATACTTACCTATTTCTCGGTAGCAAACATAATCGTCTAATAACAGTATTAACGTAAGGTATAATCATGAGTAGCATAACTTGCATATTCGCTGGAAATTTTATAACGAGTAAAGAAAAACAACATTTGGGTAGGTACGACATCTTTGCTGCGAGTATAGTAGGAATAGATGCATATCAACTCTGATTACATTTAATGAATGGGAATTGAAGGTATTGCAAGTGTATCAAGTCCTCTAGCCAAGAGTGCAATTATTAACGCACCGTGGAGAATGATAAGTACTCAAGAGTATGTTTCGCAACAATACTGAGGAGCGATAGAGCGATATAACTAAATTACAAATACGTTAGTTTTCGGAACGTCAACGAGTGTACTCTTTGCTCGAAGCTGTGCGTTGAGTGATGCGTCTGTGCGAAGCCAGTTGATGAGGAAGGGTACTCACATGTCGGGGTGGTGTCGCGCCGGAGGCAGCAGCAGCAGCCCCGGGCCGGCGCCGCCCTCCACCGCCGCGTACAGCGGAGGCAGCACCTTGTGCGAGTGTGCCTCCACTGCGGACCACCACACACCACAGTTAGCCTTACAACTAGCCGTGCACGAAAACTGATCGCGGACAAAATCACATATAAATGTGTGCCTACAATTGAGGAGTGTCTTTTCAAGAGGGATTATTTTCACTATTTTTAGTGTCAATTCATTTCTGCTTACAGCATAAAGTTAAAAAAAAAAGAATTTTAAGGTTGCACGATCGTCAGAAAATTGTATTTATTCCTAAATACCTAAGTGAATTTTAAAAACAATACTAAGTATATATGCACGTAACAGCGTCTTCACATCCGATATCGTATTAAGTATATTAAAGGCGCCATCTTCTTCATCTGCTTTTTACATCCTTCGTACATGCGATATCGGATCGAATAATGTGAAAACGTGTTAGTCTACATACGATATAAAAAAAAAATTAGTCTCAAAAGTAATTGAATTTTATGCTATTTTTGAGAATAAACTGCTTAAGGCACTGGTCCCACCGCTAGCTAGTAAGCTATGAGCTATCGGCTATAAAAACGAACAAAAGATAAAGCACCCCCGTGCAAATAAAAGAGATGATTTGATAGCTTACCGCTGGGCGAGTAACTATAAACATCGCCGTGTCTCTTTTATTTCCACGGGAGTGCTTATCTTGTGTTCGTTTTTATAGCCGATAGCTCATAGCTTACTAGCTCGCGGTGGGACCAGTGCCTAAACCGTTTTAGTTCTGAAAGGACTTATTTAATTATGTATATTGATATCACACAAATCAATTCCTACAGTTCGCATTGAAAATGTTAATTGGGAATAGTTACGTATTCTGTTCTGAACAAATGTTTTTTGGTTGGTTATAGGTATTATAAGCACTATTAAAATGACACTCCTCAATTACTGTGATGAAAATACATGTTTGATGGCCAATTTATACTAGACTAAATGAAATGAAGTACGAGCTTGTCTGGAAACTAATGGATATGTAAAATTGAGATAATTATTCCAATCCATCCCATTTTATTTTTTATTTTCGACAATATCAAAAAATAAATAGGAGTTTACACGTTATCATTAGAATCTAAATGGTAATAGTGGTACCTACCTAAGTAGACAATATTTTGCTCGTAATCCATTTGACTGAATTGGAGGGTAGGTCAGGGTATTACCTATATACAACGATTAAAAAAAAGACTAGGCACGTAATTATATACGAATAAGTGTGCCATACGGGGATAGGTGTGTCTGTTTGTGTCTGTTCATACATTTGCTACTATTACTTGCTACACGCATTTATGTACCTATGTACGAACTCTTAATAAACACTGATTATTGTTTAAGCAGGCCGAATGTGAAGGCCAGACACAGTTCCTCGTATGATTCATTTGCCCGTTAACTAATTTTTGTACAATCGCTGACACCCCTGGCAGGCAAGCATGGTCGCGTGATAAACGATACAACGTCAGGCCGTCCTTTTCGCACTATTTGTACTTAAGTGCGATAGGGACGCATCGATGCGATAAAGTTTATCGAATTAGTGTGCTACGCCCGCTGATCAGTAAGCAAGGTATAACAAAATGCTAGGTATTCACACCTCTGACAGGCGCGGTACTAGCGCCACGTACCAGGGAGCGCGCCGCCGGGCCGCGGCACGCCGTGGGCGCCGCCCATGCTCTTCGGCTTGCGCTTGCGCGTCTGGATGCCGTCCTTCTTCATACTCAGTGGCCGGTTCACCTGTAGCGAATTACAATATGTTGTAAACGACGGGTAACTATTATGGTCTCGTTTAGCCCTGTTTATTAAAATATTTAATGAATAATAATAAATAAGTGAATTTACAAGGACTGCAAGCTGGCAATTATGTTTTATACCAAATGCCTCAAGTTCAACCGTGTACTTATTTAGTACCTATTGTATTATCTTATGTGTTGTTAAATTGTTGATGTTTAGTTTTTATGTAATATAATATCACTACTGCTGCATAAAATAAAACTACTGCTCCATGTAATGAGTTTTTCTTAGTACCATGAGGCATAAGCGACGCGCAAGTTTATAAAGGCTTCTGGGTCATTTGTAACCCTTTAGGTACTTAATTATTTACCCAGAATGTGCACTATGTCAAGTTTTTTCGATGCAAGTGTCAGGCATGCGCCTTCGTCAGTACAACTGCCATTCCCAGACGGGGGAACTCCTCGTAATCTGCCGCCACGCGGTCCTATCATCCTTTAAACAAGCGTATCTACATGCGAAGAGATAATTGATAAAAGATTATTTATCTCATTATGAATATTCGTGGTCGTGCGATGATAATTCTCTATCAGTCGGTAGCCCCGGCCGTTTTATCTCGCGAGATTAGATGACACCCTGTGTTTTGATTTTTTTTACACAAACCAATATTTGCCGAGGAGTTCCCTGATAACTGCGACTGCACTGGGCTACGATTAGATACCTGCTGTGTGCGTATCGCGCTGTAATCAATACACCGGTCCACGCGCGCAATCCTATCTAGCGCTGATCCCGCGTGTGCTAATCTGTTTTTAAGTCTATCGATAACTTTGACATTACGTTACGGCATTTTGTAAATATAAAGCATTATGGCAATTAGTCATTGTTTTTTTTTGCCATTAGAGACAGAACGTGCATAATTTTAAATTGCTCATTTATAAGTTTTCAGTTTGGAGTTCGTCCGCCCGGGCGGTGTCGAGTTTCAATATCATCATTTAACGCTGTCGAAGTTAGGGACATGGCACTCTGTATTTAAAAAACAAATTAGGTACAATGGGTCCATGTTCTAATTTTTGGCCCGGGTTGCCCCTAACAGCAGGCACTAACATAAAACATAATGATGAACATGCAAGGTAGGTAAATATTTAGTAGATAGGTTTTGTGATGTTTTATAACTCACGTTATGCAGCTTGTAGTAGAGGCCGCAGGCGTTGCAGACGGGCTCGCCGTTGTTGTTGCGCCGCCACAGCGTGGTGTTGGACGTGCGGCAGTTTGCACACGTTACTCCCACGCGCCGGTTACCGTTTGTTGGCTGGAGATCAACATTCAATATTATTTTACAGCCTTCTCTTGATCTTCAAGTCCATCATTTATTTTGTTCTCAATTCTCTTACAACGACATGGACGTCCTGACATTAATGATACAAGAAATTTCCCCTACGTACCTATTTAGGTACTCGAAACTGAGATGTTATACAATTGTTAATTTTTATAATCAGTTGACTTATACGAATAGTGAGTTTAGCTTTAGGTATAGCAAATTAAAAGCGTTTACAAGAATTTACCAGTGCTTGTTGAGGTTTAGCTTTCTGCCCTTTAAGGGGTGGTCTATTAACACCATTGATGCGCGTGTAGAGGCCGCAGGCGTTGCACAGGTAGTGCCCCGTGCCGTCGCGTCGCCACAGAGGAGTGGTGGCCGCTGCGCAGTTCACGCATTCCTTCACTTCTCCCATCCCAGCCATGCCTATAAATTAGGAAAATGTTATATCCCATTGCTATAATTTTGATACAAAACTAAAATAATTGTGTTCGTAATGTAGCGATTACGTAGTTGTTAACTCACTGGCATCAAAACCGTCGTCAATAGGTAGCATGTTGTGTGCGGGCCACGGCTGCGACGGCGCCGCGTAGCCTTCCACAAGCAGGCCGCCGTCATAGCCAGACACGGGCACGTACTCAACGCCTCCGCCCTGACCCAGGTAGTGCTCGCCGGCGACTTTGTATTGTACAGCATTACCATGAGTATATAATGTTACCTGAAATATGATAATCAGCATAATATAGGTAGGTACATACGTATGTGTAACAAAAACCTGTTTTTCAGGGTGAAAAATAATTGAGTGCAATACCTGTTGTGAGTTTGGACTAGCTGGAGCTTCGTAAACTGTTTGCGATTGCGGTACCACCGATCCGTACACGACATGCGTTCCGCGCGTGGTCAGAGACGATGAAGATAGTGTAGGATCGCTTCGGTAGAGGAGTTGGCCGGGCGGGGACTCGTCTCCTCTCGCTCCGGAGGTCGCTGCGCCGGCCGTACCGTAAAGCGTAAGCAGCTCCTTGCTTCCGCCACCGTACGCTCCGTACCCTCCGGCACCACCATACTGAGGGCTCTGCCCCGCATATGCGTAGCCTCCGTGTACAGATGTTACTGGTTGCAGACTCGCATATGTCGTCGGTCGTAATTCAGGTTCTCCTCTGGTCTCATATTTAACTTGTTGGTACGCAACACCGATTGCTTGTTGACTGTTTAAAGAAGTCGTCTGTATCATTTCGAGAGATGACGACGCCGACACTTGATCACTCAAAACTGCTCCATATTGCCTGCCATCACTTGTGCCCGGGGCACCGATGTCATCATTTTGGGCGTATTGTAATTGTTCTGGCTTGTCTTTGGGTCCTAGGAAAGCATCCGGATCGTGATCTTCTGCATTATTTTCCTGAGCGACTATAACATGATGCGACGCACCGTACCGCAAAGATAGTCCCCTACCATATGCAGGGCGTTGCGGAGCACGAGCATATTGTACCTGCATGCGTTTATCTGGGGACGGTAGTGATCTATAAGATTCCGGTTTAAAAGCTAAATATCGAGCTGTTTCTGCTTCGGCTAAACGTAGCCTTTCTTCGTCGTAGTGTTGCTGCGCAACATTCCGTGCCTCGTTTTCTTCCAGTTTTGGTGTATATTGGTGCATGGAATGCTGTTCATGTTCTACCGGCGGTGGTTCGGGGGGCTCGTCTTTGACGCCATCTTCAGGATTGACGTCAACGTCATCTGTGGTGATGTGTCCAGCGGCAGTGATAGTGCGCACGGCTCTGCGAGATGTTATTACTGACTGCGACTGCGGATGCGGGGAATGCTGTTGGTCGACCGCGGTATCGGCCGGAGAACTCGTAGTCCTGTTTGCAGACTGATCTATCTCGTTTCTCTCTTCATGTTTTACGAGTTGTAGAGCCTCGGTAGTGGTTTGTAATTCCTGTTGATTTTCGCCATCACCCACCGTTGTGTTCGTTTCCGACTCCATACTAGTACTGTAAGAATAGATTTGGTTATGTTGAGTTTCGTATCTACGTCACACAAGGAGGTGCGTGTTTGAATTTGTTTAAAAGCGTTCGGCCGGATATTCCGCCGGCGCGGAAATGCAAACAGCACGGGGCTCTACGGCGCCGGCGCAGGCTATGGCCTTTGTTGACATCACCATGTCACTGACTCTTAAGTTAGTAGTCACGGTTTAGGTTTTGAAACGGATGTCTATTAATTTAGGGAAGCACTAACTAAACCTATCATGACTATAAGTAACAAAACAATATAGTGAATTAAGAAAATGCCCGCTAATTTTAGAAGAAAATCGGTACTTGTAATAATTTTTTGACTAAAAAATAAAACCTAACTACCTAAATACCCATTCCCAAATGCGTGAATGTTACTGTGTGATAAAATGGAGCTATTGAGATTCGGGAACTGCTTGAGCTTCCATTTTTGTCTTACAAGATTTGACGAAATAATTTTAGTGTCAGCATTGCTTTGTATGAAGCACAAATTATTTACATGCAGTAAAACTCGAGTGGATAGCATCATAGCACCACTTTCTAGACTGTCGTTATGCGATACTCAGGATTATCAATTTGTATAAAAGAATAAGGTATAAAACAGACACAGTTTAGATAGACAGTTGCTTTTTTTTTAATAAATAGAAAAAATATTATATAGGTAAATTAATTTACTATTCAAACTTTGCATGAATTACTGTTTTTACACGCATCAACTTGGTAAAATGTTATTTAGATTTTCTTATCATGGATGTAGGGGGATTCATGAATATGAACTCGGGTTTATTGGAAATTATGACGCTACAATCAAAAAGTGCGTAATTATTTTGGTAATAATAAGTACATCGTTCACCATTTTCACAAACCAAGTGTAATCAATGTAGGTACCGTTAAGTATGAAGTGGCATATTTTAATAAGACACAAGCAATATAGAGTTGTTATGTCGTTTCCGCTCCCGGTGGAACCCTCCGCGCCGGCGCGGCTCATGGCGAGCGCGATGTTTGCTCAACACACTGGTGGCGCGATAACCACACCAGGACTTACATCTTCTGATAACAACTGTTTATTAGTGTTTCATCAAACTAGCTATATGGTGTTTCGTAAGTCGCTTCACATCTCACCACTAGACAATGAATCTTCCTACTTTAAGACGAGACGTACCGTGAAACTGGGGATTAAAAGGAAACAACAGGAACGCGAGAAAATTGCGGCTGAATGCTAGACGTTCGCGAGGGTTTTTACCCTTTATTAAAATTATCTACATTGAAATATAGTTCTATTGTAACTTTGCTTCTCAGGTCCATCGTCTACATCATTTAGTATTTAGTAGTAAAATAATTAAATCATACTGGTACATACTGGTACATTACCAAATGCGATTTATAATTATGTATTTTTTGTATGCGTCGCCATCTTGCTAACATTAAACCCCGAGGTTTGATGTTATGATTAAAATTATATTTCTTATGGTATTTGCCCTTATGTAAAACGCAGGTATGGATGCAGTCATTATGATTTATATTTAGCTCCCTATTAAGAAAATACAAAAAAATACACAAATAAATAACTGACACATACTGGTTTGAGAAATTAAACGGATCTGAGTAAATAACCTGAGAATTTGCTTGCTGTTAAACGTGTAATGAATTAATCTGAAACTGCATATATTTTGTAAAATATGACGTCAAACTAAACGTTTTAGAATAAAGCTGTGTACAAAAAGAAAACATTTACTTGAGGAAATCGCCATAAATAATCCTGAGTATTTTTTAACACTACACGAAGGGTTTACGAAACTAGTCGTCAAACACTAAGGGATATCGACTTATTTAGTAATTGGACAGGGCAGCCCACGCATAGTTCGATTAATAAAAAGTATCTACTTGTACTTTAAAACGTAAACAAATTTTAGGGATATAATGCCCCGTAACGAAACCTGATTAACAAAAGTCCAAAAAGCTGGGACTTGCTTATCAACATTAAAATGTTAAATTCTTAATAAAAGTAGGTACCTTTAGGACTAAGTAATCAACGTTACACTTTATTGAAATGAAGCGTAATTAAATGGAATCGGAATTTGGACATGATAAATCATTTTGTATGAGATGTAAAAGCACACCTCACAGAAAAAAAAATCTTAAAGATGGAATCAAAATATAAAAATTTATGAGAATCCAAAAAGGGATTTTACTACAGTGCCGCATTTAATTACGTTACGTTTTTCTCTCGTGATAAATTTCTAAGTCAACCTTGTTTTCACAAGGCATAAAATTCACGGAAAGGTACATTATGTCTGCAATTTAACCATTTACCTAGTAAAACTGAACATTAAAAGTATACTACTTAATTAACACTAGCTTTTGTCATATATAAAGTCATATATAAAACAGTCAAACAATTTTTTTTTCCCATACAAACTCTGGACCCCATTTCACCCCCTTAGGGGGTGAATTTTGAAAAATCCTTTCTTAGTGCCTCTCTACACCTTATAATGAAACTAAAAGGTGTACCGGAAATAATCTGTAAATTTTAAATGATAAAACTGAGAAGAAATAGTTAAATAGCAATAATCTGGCTTGGAAAGATTAACCAGGAGGACTTAAATTACAATAGTTTATTTGTACACTGTTTTGTTTCCAATTTGTTTCCAATTTGTTTCCAGTCCTGACTGTCCAGTTTCTTCTAAACTCCTTTCAAAATATGTTTATTTCTTTAATTTCTCTCTGTCTCCACTTTCCGCATAAGTCATCTATGTTTCTAACAACTCTCCCCGTCTGCCTTTACCCTTGTTTCAGGCCCAACAATGCTCGTTGGGCGGACGTGTATCCCATAATGAGGGTTTAGTTTGGGTACTAAATTCATGTTTTTAATTTTCATACATTTCACGATTTCTTTGGCATAGTGAGTAGAAGCGGAATCAAGTCAAAACATAGTAGGATATTATGCCAAAATCAAGGGTATCCTAAGGAATACGGAAAGAGTTATCAGACACATTGACGACTTATATATAGAACTAGCGACCCGCCCCGGCTGCGCACGGGTACTATACCTACATGTAAACCTTCCTCTAGAATCACTCTATCTATTAAAAAACCGAATCAAAATCCGTTGCGTAGTTTTAAAGATTTAAGCATACATAGGGACATAGGGACAGAGAAAGCGACTTTGTTTTATACTATGTAGTGATGAGGTAGAATCCTGCAGCAAAAAGGGTGAAAAAATGTTTGGAAGGGGTTCGAAAGAAGCTGTAGATACAGAACTGAAAACACACAGTGGTGACAAAAAAGTAAGCTAATTTAGATCCTCTTGGTATTTTTTTTCAATCTAGTAATTATAGCCAGCTAACAATTCTATCGTAGGTATATGTATATATCACAAAATTCTTTCACCTACGTGAACTATGAAGTACTAAAAACCACAGTGAGATAGACCGGTGATTATTGCTCGCATACAGTCTAATTTTACCTATAGTCGGCAAGAATAGTGGAACTTAACCGAAAACTAGTTAATTTCTGAAAAATTCAAAAAATGTGAGAACTCTACCTACGCACAAAACAACAAATTATATTTGTAGGAACTTATTTAAAATATCTAAGCTCCTCATAGATACTTCTGGTGACCAGAGAGGGCTGTCCAATATTTAAATTACACCGGATTAAGTAGATCCAATAATTACGTAAAATCAGAGTCGGTTAACAGTTTTCATTAAGTAATTGATCTTGGCAAAGTGTCAGTCGAATGTTTTTAATTTTAACTAAACATGATTCAGTTCGCAAACGGCAATATCGCTCCAGCATGGCCACATTCGCTATACGGCAGAAGCATAAGCACGATAGGTTAGCTACATATGTACTAACTAGAAAATTAACAAACAAGGCAGCTAAAACATTCCATAAGAAATGAAAGATTTTCCCATTATGCGAATCAGTTTTTATAGAATACCTAAAATGTATTTGTATATTTAGAAATACATCAAAAATACTTAATATGCGGGTAAAAAAATATTTAAATGTCATTAATTACACACAAAAACAAATTATGAACATTGACAGCTTAAGCGTTTTCAATCTAAAGGACTGTATTCAATCCAGTAATATTTTTATACTAGCTCCGTTATTTTTATCTAATGAAATAAATGTATGAAATTTGATCAAAATTAAATATAAAGTTCCAATTACATTATAAAATACTCATTATTATATAATATTATTTAAAAAAATTTATAACTATTCTGCTCTACTACTTTTTACCTTTACCTAATTCCAGAACGCTATGTGATGCTACGGGGAGTACATGTTGGTTAAAATATGTTTTACAGTAGATACATACGGTGCTACGTCGCCTACGTCAGAAATTTAAGGGTCATAATTATGTAATATAAATGTTCGTGCGAATATTTAATTAGCGACTCATCGACCTTTCGTACGTGGATCGTGAACAATATATTTACTTATAAAAAATATGGCAGTATATACATACCTGAATCTGGGTAACAATGTTAAATAATCTCAATTAATCTTTGGCTCAATTTGAATCTAGTGCAGCATTTTGAGATATCACTATCACTTCACAAAATCGTCAAATCTATTATCCGAAAGATAGGCGAGGAGTAGGCGCGGCGCGGCGCGGGCGATGCTCTGGTCTCAGGCGCTGTGATCTATGTCAGTTTTCCAGGTGTGCGAAGCTTTCCGAGGTGAGGACGCCGGAGGGGGGCGCGGGGCGCGGGCGCGGGGGGGAGCAGGGCGCGGGCGCGGGCGCGCGCCCCGCGGTGTGCTCGTGCGCGTGATTGGCCGAGCGCATCCGCCTCACGTCGTTGTAACGTTTTTCAGCACGTAGCCAGATTAGTTAAACTTTTCGTTATTTTGGGTAGGTACTTGAAGCTGAAATTTTGATCGATTTTGCAAAACTATCATTAATTCTAAAACGAGGTATACAGTAACTAAAAGTTAAAGTATAATGCCCATAATTTGTGATTTTATGCACTCAACGGCGTCGAGTTCGAGCGAGACCCTACACCCTAGGAATATAAATAAGTAACTGTATTAAATTTAATTTAAAAAAATCTTTTTTATCACACTCGCACACTAAATGTGCTATTCCACGCAGGCGGAGCTTGAGTTATAGAAAAATCGTTCTCCCTAGGGAGTTAAGAAATTTCTAGTAGTGTATTGAACTCTTTTTTACCTTTTTGCATATTTGTTATAATGCAAGTGTGATGAAAAACATTGTGTGTAACTCGGGAAGTATGAAATTACTAACTCGAGTCTTTAAATTTAACTTTCTCTCGTTAGTAATATTCAAACTTGTTGTAAACAAACCTTGTAGTCAAAATGTCTTTAATTTACTCATCTAACTCATCAGATACTGGCTAAATCCATGTGTTATTTAATCAATTCATTTCACATTAAGATCCTCAACCATTAAAATAATAAAATTGTGCTAAAATATTGATATTTTGTATAATAGTTTGTTTGCATTGTTGACAATTTCTATTGACGGCGATTTTAGGTTTTAGTTGTATACAACTTTATTTACTTTTACTTACTCTAAGGTCAAAATTTTCCAAATGCTTTTCTACTTTATTTTTCAAAATTAAATTTCCATTGGCCTTAGGACCCAAACTATATAAGTAATTTTTTTTTAAATGAAAAAATGAAAAATATTTATTTCGATAATAAATGTTTACATTTTTTTTTTAGTTATAGGTTGGAGCTTCCTTTTAAGTATAATATACCTGTATCAGGAGGCTCCGCTCCTCCGTAGCAATAAGTTGTAGATTTAAAATTTTAAAAGTAATTGATAAAATAAAGATATTCTAATAATTGTTTTGCACAAGGGTACGAAAGGTGTGTGTGGTATGTGAATCGAAAGTCTACCTAACATTATTTGACCAAAATAGTCATTTGCGAATAAATGATTGCGTGACACGATATTGGACGAAGCGAAACGTTGTTGTGAATCACAGATTACCTCAACTATTTACTAGACGGAGCATTCAAATTAACTCAGTCACCAGTTCCACCACACATATGATTTATTTATTTATTTATTTAATCTTTATTGTACACAAAGAAAAAAAAAGTTATAGTACAAAAGTATTTAGTATTTATCGTAGTAATTTAGTATGGGGACGCCATCGCTTGTCCAGTTGTGTCAATGTTCACAACCAGCACTCGTGTAATTTAGGAAATGAAAAAAAAAACAAGTTTTATAACATTGAACCTGGGCTGTTATACTATATAGGGCCACTTGCACCGACGAAAATGGAGGGTTAACCCGAGGATTAACCAACCATTTTATTGACAGTTGACAGCCCACTAACCCTGAGTTTTTAGGGTTCCGTACCAAAAAGGTACAACAGGAACCCTTGTGGTGCGACTCTGTCCGTCTGTCTGTCCGTCTGTCACATTCCTAAATATCTCGAGAATACTAATGCTATCAACTTGAAATTTGGAACAGTTGTGAACATTGTAAATCTCTACAAATTGAAAGTATTTTTATTTTTATTTTATTTAATAATTAGGGTTCCGTAGTCAACTAGGAACCCTTATAGTTTCGCCATGTCTGTCCGTCCGTCCGTCCGCGGATAATCTCAGTAACCCTTAGCACTAGAAAGCTGAAATTTGGTACCAATATGTATATGAATCACGCCAACAAAGTGCAAAAAAAAACACATAATGTTTTATTATTGCATTATTGGTATTAAAAAATGAATAAGGGTTTACTAAGATCGTTTTTTGATAGTATTAATATTTTCGGAAATAATCGCTCCTAAAGGAAAAAAAAGTGCGTCCCCCCCCCTCTAACTTTTGAACCATATGTTTAAAAAATATGAAAAAAAAAACACAAAAGTAGAACTTTTTAAATACTTTCTATGAAAATTGTTTTGAACTTGATAGGTTCAGTAGTTTTGAGAAAAATACGGAATACTACGGAACCCTACACTGAGCGTGGCCCGACAGGCTCTTGGCCGGTTTTTATTTTAATTGTAGAAAATGGCCAAAATGAAAGGGGGCACACTGTACATTTCAAGTTACTAGGTCAAGTGGGGTATCGTTAGAAAGAGCGCAAATTTAACGTAAATAAACTATTTTTTATATTTTTTTTGTTGTGGAAAAAAAAAGAATTTTGAAGGAAAATGTTTAAAAAAAACCGTTACCCCCCCTTGTCTCCAAAGTTTATCAACGAAAAATTATAAAAATTTTAGGAAACATTGGTTTTATGCTTAATATTACAGGAAAAATATAATCGTGTTTATATCTTGAAAAAATTTTTTTTTAATTTACATAAAAAAATTCCAGAGATGGCGCCATACACAATAGGTACTAATGAACCTATACTTTTGTCTTCTAGTCAAGTCATTATGTCATTATGAAAACATGAGATTATTTTAACTACATAGTTAGTTTGAAAGAAAGTTTGTACGGAACCTTCGATGGGCGAGTCCGACTCGCACTTGGTCGGTTTTTTAAGTGGTTGGTACAAGTGGGCCTTAATGGTGTAATATAATACTCAATTGCGCTGGTGCCATGTCAGGTGACCGTGCACACACGCTCTTCGTAAGGCTACGAAATGCTGTGCGGTGTCTGAATTGTGAATAAATAATCTGCTAATAAAAATTGGCAGTAAATTACTAACTGCCTTATAAAAAGTATGTTTCATGATCATCATGAATATCATGATTGCCAAATTTAAGCTAGAAATGAAATAACGCAAGTATAATCTTATACTTTTAAACGAGCAATTCTTGTATATTTATTTATTTATTTATATATATATTTATTTACACTGACGATCTCGGAAACCGCTCTAACGATTTCGCAGAAATTTGTTATGTGGGGGTTTTTGGGGATGAAAAATCGGTCTAACTTATCCTTAGGTCCCGGAAAACGCGAATTTTCGAGTTTTCATGCGTTTTTCTTCGCGCGCCATCTCGTGTGCAGTAGTTGTACTGTTAAGACAGAATTCTTTCGGTCGATGTAAGTACTATTTATTGCAAACACTAGATGGCGACACAGGTCAAGGCTAAAACGAATAGAAAAATACACTATTTGAGTTTTTGTGGCGAAATGCGCGCCATCTCGTGTGGAGTAGTTGTGTTGTTAAGGCTGAGAATTCTTTCGCTCGATGTAGGTACTATTCATTTTTGAACTAGATGGCGACACATGTTAAGGATACGAAACAGAACCGAGCGAAGCTCGGTTGCCCAGATATTATACTATAATAGCAATAATACTTAGCATTACTCGGCATTTTCCTTAAAAGTTTTAAAATTACGCCTTTCCTTTTCCCAATCAGCAGAGAATAAGTAATCGTTTTGCAACATTACTATAACCACAGGATTACAATGTAAATACTAGTATCCTCCTTGCGTAATCCCGGCATTTGCCACGGCTCCTGGGAGCCTGGGATCCGCTTTGACGACTATTACAATAACTATTGGATCAAAAATATTAGTAGTCAGCTACTACTGCTCAGTGCTGCAGCTACCTGCAGGAACCCATCTATTCCATGCCATGACAATGGTTCCAAATTAGAAGAGAAATTAATATTCTGCAGAATAAAATTCTTCCAATAATAGTTATTTGTATTGTAATATAATATATAATATTATATTATATAGGACATTCTTACACAGATTAACTGAGTCCCACGGTAAGCTCAAGAAGGCTTGTGTTGTGGGTACTCAGACAACGATATATATAATATATAAATACATACAAATAAATGCCCTTACCGGGATTCGAGCCCGGGACCGCGGCTTAGCAGGCAGGGTCACTACCGACTACGCCAATGGCTATGTTTTACAAGGGGGCATAGTTGTTGTTTAACCGCACGTGCCAATAGTGATACCCGAGCAAGCCAAAGATTCCAATATTGAACCGCGAGCGTAGCGAGTGGTTCAAAAAGAGGAATCTGGAGCATTGCGAGGGTTTCAAGGCACGAAGGTTAATAGTTATTTGTTATACAAGGGGGCAAAGTTGTATTTTAAAGCCGAGTGTGGAATTGAAAAAAGAGCAAGTGAAAGGATTCTATAGTTGAACCACGAGCGAAGCGAGTGGTTCGAGAATAGAATCCTGAACTTGCGAGTTTTTTAACACACGAGAAGTAAAACACATTTGCACCCGAGTGTAACACAAAACTTTCTATAGCGAGGAAACTACAACAACGCAAAAAATACGTTTGTCACTGCTTCCATTAGTTCCACAGGTGGTAAATCATCTTTATTACTAGATTCACCTACTTTTATCAGTTTTAAAGCAGTTAATTTGACTTTATTCAAGGTCAAATTACTTTACCCACTAGTGGATAAAATGCGTTTTTACCCGCTGGTATTAAAGGACAAAACACGTGTTTCCGAGCTAGTGAGGGGAAAACAAACTTTGCCACCGAGTGGAATTTTGCACCACACCAACACGAACAAATACTGACTATAAAACATCAAACTAAATCAAATCTAATCAATATTTATGATTCAAAGTCATCATTTACACTTAAATTATACCAGCCAGCTCAAGACATCAAGTTAAAATTTAATAGCGAATTTATAACGTGTTACCTACGATCCAATGATCTGATTTGTCAAAACTCTAGTCTAATATCTAAATTTTCACTGTCTTTTCTAGTCCTCATTCTTATTGGGCATTAGCAGTCAAAATTATAGGCCGGTAAAAGTTTTGATAAAGCAATGCTAAGTAGATAAATAAAATACACTAAAGTTGAACTATCGTCGTTACTATATCTACATTTCGAAAGCATAGCGTATCGCAGCTCCACTCGAGGCGGCAAACGAAATGCTGAGGATCCTGTAACACCCACCCACTTGTTGCGTGACTACTCCCTAAGAGCTCTGTGCAAGCTGACTTGCGTTGACTAGTGGCACAGAGAAAACCCGTCTGAAAAATTGCAAACCTTGACATGATATACCTAAAGTTAGAAGATTTATACAAGATTAGAAAGTTAATAGAAATGTAGTAAACACATATATTTTAAGGAATTATTATAATTTTAATAAATATCTACCTAACTAATAACTATTCCTAAAAATTAACACTTTCGCTACCAAGAACCCGACTGTCGGGCACACCGCTCGTAGAAGCGTAGCCGATTACATGGGTTTCCCCGTATGTAGCGAAAATGTCGTAGCGCCGCGTAGAGCCCGGTTTCGAAAGTGTTAAAGGCAGAAAGATTTCTGTAGGTACCTACTATCTGAGTGTATCGCTTTTCTCTTCATTGTAGGATTCTTGAATTATTAATCATCACTTAAAGGGATCCTGTACCTAATCTTAACTGAAATAATTACTTTGAGGTAATAATAACAATACGAACCTTAATTAATAATCTCTCTAGAAATTGTTCTTAATAGTACATTGTGTATTAAGGGTGGAAAGTGAAAGATTACGATCGAGAGCCTGTTTGGAACCCGACGCCGAAGGTGAAGGGCTTTAAGAACTCGAGTTTGTAATCCTTCAGCCGCCCGTGATATACACAATGTTTTTCATCATACTCGCGGAGTAATAACCAAATTTTATACTAAATGTATTGAAATAGCTACTCGAACATTTCAAACATTCGTCCGCCATCTTGTAATTTTTGACAGGTCGTGGAAGGCCCCACCCAGGTATTCACTTTACCGCCCTCGTGCGGTAAAATAGCTCATTACGAATCAGTAGGCATGTACATAATAACACAGTTTACGAGCGAGTGTGATGAAAATAGTATTTTATACAATCGTGATATAATACAAAGCTTTTCAGTCGAGTACCATGTTTAGGCCACGAAGCTTGCTGAGTGGCCTAATAGTACGGTACGAGAGTGAAAAGCTTAATTATATCATGCAAGTTAAAATTAATGTTAATAGAGTCGTTCACCGTTGTATCAACATCGAATTACCTAGCAACCAATTGTTTGTAATAACCGTCTCTGATTGGCCGATAACGCGACAGATAAACAAAAATGTGTTTCAGATGCAGGAAAATTTGCCAGGTATCGCAAATTAGTATAGAAATTGTATGAAGTTCTATTTTTGAAATTATTACAGTTAACTAAAGTCAACTATAATGAGCTTATTATAATTGAGTCGGAACTGCCATAGAGTATCCAACACTGAAAAGTTAGCACTTATAGTTTAGTCTGTGGTGCCCTAATTAACAGATTACAGTCGACAAGTAGAAAAAGTATTTTTTCAGTACAGATGGTGTTTTTTTTACGCACTAGTGCGAGAAGTGGTTCATTATATGCCAGGTCGAAACTTCGGAGGGTCATCTGTACTGAAAAACGTCGTACGATACACGTGCGAAAAGGAAATTCGTAACTCGTGTCGACTTAAAACACTCCCTTTGGTCGTGTTTTAATTAATCGCCACTCGTTTCGAACTTCCTTTTTTACGCACTTGTATCGTAATGTACTATTGCAGTACAGATGGTGTTTTTTTACGCACTAGTGCGAAGAGTGGTTCATTATATGTCAGGCCGAAATTTCGGAGGTCCATCTGTACTGAAAAACGTGGTATGATACTCGTGCTACGAGCGTAATTGTATTTTAATCGTTTAATTATACATATTTGAATTTGGTTAAAATTAATAAATTAATTGAAAAAGCTGAACCAAACCAGCAATGTTGTAAGTGCTACGAGACTCCACCTTATATAATAACGGGTCTTACTCATTATATTTTTTGCACAAATCCTTTTTTGGGTCTATAGTTAATGAATAATACTTTCATGTTCTATATTGATTGTAGAATTTTTGTTATAGGTACTTAAGCAAGTTTCCAATATTAATCATTTTATGATTATGGATCTTAATAATAAAAATGCTGATAACAGACCTGGTAATGCGCTCAGGCCGTTATCTTATCAATTAAAGACTTACTTGAGACATCGATCATCGTTCTAATTGCGTACCTACTGTCGATAATGTGGTTTGTGGTTCGCTATTTGTGCCCTTCGAACATTGTAGTAAATAAGTAAGCAAACACGTGGTAATAGTTCAATACGTAGTTCAATAGTTCTTTATTTGCATACCATATAACTTTTACAATAAGTACATACATATATGGGCCATGAAAAGGGTATAGTAGAAAGTCTAAGAGTTGGAATGGGTCCGGACATAAAATAGTGAGCGCAGCGAGCGCGAATTTTTTTTAGATTTCGATGACGCAGTATAATAAGACCAACCTAGGACGGTTTGAATCGCGTGGTGATCCCTTTATCTTCCATCCATGATAGACATACTACATGTAGTCGGTTTAGTACTTACAATACCTATTCTATAAACGTATCTACTCTACAAACAGTAGACAGCAAATGTTGTTAAATTTACCATTATTTAATATATGTATATATATATTTTACACCAATGAGCTACTATCGCACCATAGTCTCTAAATAACATAAATCGCAACATTTAAGATAAACTCGTTTTATCTGATCTGTGAGTGATAAACTGAAATAAATATTAGCTATCTCTCGATTATTAAATGTAATTGGACTATTGGACCATGGATTCGAGCACCTATTTACCCACTAAAACTTCAGGCCAAGTAGAGTCATAACATATTGTTAGCTTCCAGCAATATTCTGTCAATTCAGTGTATTCAATAATATGACCCATACTTACAATCTTATCTAGGTTTATACCTAAGTAGGTATTTTTATTAATTTTATATGTACTTCATTGGTATATTTGTGAAAAACTTCGAAGTTCATATTATTTAATAAACTTCTAAAAAGAAGAGATGTGTGCTTTACCTTCATGGATGGCATTCAGTTTTGTTTTCTTGTATTGTACTATACCTATGTAAGTAAAATAAGTGAGAGATCTACTACTAAGGATAAAAAAAAATCAAATGATAGAATAGTTGAAATAATTAGCATTACTTAAACTTGTAGGTATTTATGTCGTGCTGTTTACACGATAATTGTACTTACCTATATTCTTGAACAAACCTATAACAAATTGTAACTTTCAGTTGAAGATTATCTATAGTAATCGGGTCAGCAAAAATATTATTTTGTGTGATATCTTGAAAATAGTCAGTTTTTGGGCAAATGATGGCAAGCGCTAGGCCGTGCACAAACATGGCTTGTCTTATCTTCCCACACTTGACGCCTTCGCGATAAATATTTCAGGATAGCTCCACTCCATCTCACGCTGATATATCACTATGTACCCACTAACGCGATGATTCACAGTACCTGCTGTTTATTTGATTATACATAGGTAGGTACATCATTTGTTTTTCTTATTAAAACAGCTTTTTTGAAGTATGTACTTTCATTTATTACAATGAACGATAGAAAATAAATAATTGTATTATTTTCGGCATTCTCTATTCACTGTCACGATTTTTATACATAAGTATTTAGGGCCAGTTGCATCAACCACATTCGACAGACACATCATCGTCACGCAGCAGACGTCTATGGAACTCCATACAATAACATTTAACGAACGCTTTAACGGTGACAGACGGTTGATGCAAACGGCCCTAAATATTGTAAATGGGACTTAATCGCATAATTCGCATATAACTTCGTTTTTAACGAACCTCCGACGTTTCAAGGACGGCGTTGTCTCCGTGGTCTCGGCGTAGGTGGGGGCGGGCTATTTACTAAACATTAGTAAAGGCGAGTCCCGTTTACAATATTAAATATTCTCTATTCACACTCTTATCATCATCATCATCATCATCATTTCAGCCATTAATCGCCCACTGCTGAGCATAGGCCTCCCTTCGTGTACGCCACTTATCCCGGTCCTGGGCTAATCTCATCCAGTCCACTCTTATCATATGCGTTGCTAAGATTTGAAACTTTGGTTGGCGTACATACACTTCAAAATTTAATGTTTTCTTACAGTTTTGATGTAAGTAGGTATTCTTTTAAAACGTTGGTAGGTAGTGCCAGCGTTTCGGATCCGGCGACCGTTGAACATTGGAGTCCGAAAATGCAGGCTCCCATCTCGAATTGGGGCAATTGGGGCTGCCTTCGGATAAATGATGTTTTTTTTACAGCCTCATTATTGTAAATACGTGTAAAATACAACAATGATGACAGCTACGTTTATGCAAGTCACCAGATATTTAAATATCTATACAGATGTATTGCGAGATGTTGTTTCTTCGTATGTTTACGGTAACGTACGAACTTTTCTTACCTACCTACCATTTCAGTCAGTCTCAATGTCAGTAGGTACTTCTTGTAATTGAATACTGAATGCATGACAGATAGGTACGCACATTTCCGAGAAAATACGATGGACAACTATAATGCATTACCCCTGTGGCTATAATTTGCTTGCATTATATAGCAAAATAAATCACTCTGGAAAAGTAAGAGTTACCGGCCGAAGAAAGCCAGGAAAAGAGCCACAGTTTCAGTAAATACGAGTAAAAATCTTTTGTTCAGTCCGTCGATTCAAGCACCTGAATGCTTACTTTAGGGCGTTGATAATAACATTAGTTTTAATCTGGTAAATTCCGACGTACTTCTGTAACTACAAATTATATTGGAGTGTTGAGCTTTTATATAAATAAAAGAAAGTTAGCTACTACTTACTTAAATCAAAATCAGCAAAATTGGCCGGGATCCTATGAAGATAAATTACAGGTATTCATAATAAAAAAATTGTAAGTGCTAGCTGCTTAGTCGAAATTTATTGTGACGCTCCTGCGCCTACTATCTGTAAGATGACAAGGCACTCGACATTCTCCACTCGTGATATACAATGACAAGATAGTAACAAAAACATGGATAAACCACAAATTTCGAAGTTTTAAACAATACGTACAATTTTATTTAGGTACGAGTAGCAGAGTAAACTCTGAATTACATATGTGTTGCAAACGCATGTAATGCATGTGCAGTAGGTAGTTGGGTGAATTGCACGTAAAATAATCTAGCTATGATAAACAGTCTCATATCATTTTAAATCTCATCATAAAACAGTGGTGTTTCTCACCTTGCTGTTAAATTTGTTAAGGTAGCATTTGGACAGTTTTAATGGGATGAAAGGAACATACCGAGCGTATGTTACATTTGTCAGAGGCAGCACACTAACGTATGCGGAATGAAATCTGGACAAAGTTTTGATACCGTACAGAGTAAGTAAATCAATCAATCTAAAATAATGTATAAAGATTGATTAAAGTTTATATATCTGTCATTTAAACTGGTAAGTTTCATGAGTATTGGATACCTTTTCTAGAAATTATGGTCAATCGAGAAGAATGCCTAGCGAAACTGTTTGTAATTTCTACATACCAATTTTCTGTGGCCGAATGCAAAGCCCGTGGAAAGTTTTGTAGGAAGGGTTAGCTAACAGTCAATTTATAATATTTTTGCGTCCTTTTTCTTTACAAAAACTACCGCAACAAAGCGTGGTGCAAGAAAACATTACAGCATTGGCAAGTTTTCTGGGAGAGATTTGATTAAAAGAAATGTCGGCCCCCTAAGGCACAAAATCTTACAAAGAGTTCGAGACAGCATTCGAATGGGGCAGCGAAAGTAATAAAAAATTTCTTGAAGACATGAGTATCGATACACATTCAAAAAAGTTAAGCCTATAGTCTTCAAAAATAAAATAAAAAAAACTTTGAAAATGCTGCTACGCCGTTAATTAAGTCAAAAAATGTAAAAAACAGCTGTTTTGCATTTCAGGGTTTATGAATGACTAATAATATGTCGATTAATAGTACATTACATCAGAGGCCGGGAAAATGAGGATTTCCGGCCACGCGAGCGAGGCCGGACAGGGATACGAGGCCGGGAATCCGTTTTCACGCCGAGGCATGTATAGTGCTTTTCTCAAACATACAATGAAATTAAAAAAAATGCTCTAAAGGACAATATTTTATAAAAAAAAGTTACTTTGCAGGCCTAGGCCTAAAAAATAATATGAAATCCCTTTACAGTCCTCTCGAGTTGTTGCGCCCAAAAAGCGATACTTCCCAGCCCATTTTAGGAACGTAAAGACAATATTTCATTGCATGTTTGAGAAAATGGAATTTCACGACAAGAAAACTATTATTTTGAGAACACTAATGATCCTATACGGACAAGAATGCGAAAAATGTCGAGCATACGAAGCTTCTTTAAAAAGTTATCACATGGAAGATAAATTTGGACCTTAAAAAATGCTAACATTGGTTTTGTCGACAGTCGACACCGATGGACATATTAAAGTATCACAAGTTCTGTGAGAAGTCTCATATTGGAGAAAACTAAATCTTTTATTTATCGTTATTCAATACATAATTAAAATCATGAAAGATATCAAAAACAAACTATGTTATATTAATTATATAAGACATTGAATTTTGACCAGATACAAAGCGTTAGGAACTATCGAGAGTTGATGAAATCTAAAATGAACTAGGTTAGGAAAATATAGGATGAAAGAGGCTTTTTAAATACTGGGCTATGGAAGCAGAAAAAGCAGCACGTAAGCCTAATAAAACAAATTGAAATCGACTGCCTCGTAAAAATACTGTCATGTCCGTCTTCCTTCGGGTGACAGCTAGAAGTTCAGGGGACCTTTCCGTCAAGTGGGGTCACGTGACTGATCCCCTGAATTCCTTAGTTGACTGCCTGAAGACTGAGGTAAACCTGCTTGTTTTCAAGGTTCGCGTAAACTAGATGTTTATTTATAATCATACGATTTTCGGTGGAAATGTTCTAATTTAACAGTTGGAGATTCGATAGCGCGTAGATATTCATTTGTTATCGCGTTATCAGAGCGCAGTGCCCCTCTCCGCCGCGTCCCCTGGCCCGCGGCTCGCCCAACCCTTGCCCGTCATAATTATGTGATGTAGGTACCTACGTTCTTGCTCATCTACTATCAGTACTAGCATTTTGTATTAAGGTAGGAAGAATAATTAGTTCTTATAAATGACATAATAGTGTCTTAGCTCGACGATTACCTAACTATTTCTTTATAAGTTCCTACTACTTAATATCAGAAAAACAAATCACTATTTCCCATATCGGCCACCAAAAAAGGTGAATTTATTGCAAAATTATTTATTCTTTAATAACGTTATAATGCAGTTAACTAATAAATCGTCAATAGTCACACGCTGACGTCATCCACGTATCTTTTGGTATTATATTGTAATTCGAGCGATTTTTTGCAACTGCGAATATTTCCACGACTATAACAAATCTTCTTAAAATTAGGTAATTCTAGTTTAATCAGTAAAGAAGTATGCAATAGGTACCTGTCACATACAAGAAAAAAATATCGGACGTTTTAACGTGACCGTTAGACCAGGCGATTTAGTGCAACTGACTCTTAAGGGTCGGTTGCACCAAACCGTCTGTCACCTGGACTTCATATCTACCAACTTCACTAAACAGCTTTCCTAATCAAGTAGTAAAAGATATAGATAAGAAGCCTATTCAAACAAAACATATCATAAAAAAATTTATGCTAAAAAATATCAATGAAGAAGCACTGATATAGATTAATTATAATAATTACTATAATATAGTATGTATTACCTGGTTACTACAATCTTAGATTTTAAAGATTACTACTAGGTTTAAGAAACTGTAATATTATTAATTTGAAATAAACAGTTTAAAGTTAAAACCGTTAAAGCGTTCGTTAAATTTTATTGTATGAGAAGTTCCATAGACGTCTGTTGTGTGACGATGATGTGTCTGTCAAATGTGGTTGATGCAACTGGCCCTAAGTGACAAGATTTAGCATATTCCGCAACTTCACAGCGCGCAGTGTAGAAGATGTGATGTTATAAATATGTAGCGCATTATACTTAGTTAAAAAATAACCTTAAACAACCCTCAGCCAATTATTCATACAATAAGGAGGACGATACGTAAGACACAACATTACAACATATGATAGGTAGTTTATGTCGTAATAACATGAAGCGCCAACGGACCCTTATCCAAGTGAAGTTGTCGTCCAAAGTTGTAGAAAATATGTTCATAAGACCAAATTTTCGGAGTTTGAAAATACATAATGATAACTACTTACAAACATATGAAGTTGCTTTGGAGATGCCATTTCTAAATAGAGAATGTGCGTTTTTAAAAACTCAATCACTATTTGCACTCGTCAGTATAGAGTGTTTGTTTCCGAAAATATGTTTAATAACTCATATTGTTTTCAAACACCTATTTTACGAGACTCCACACCAGTAAATTGATAACTTTCAAAATTATGACAGCGATCTGAGCAGCTGATGGACAACTTCCAGGCAATGAAATTGAGAGATTGATATGAGACTAACGAAATGGCGAAACTTAACGGGTCAGAGTTGAATAAAAGACTGAGAAAAGAAGTGGAGAAAGCAAGGAGTTATCCGTCAGTCATTTAGGACAAACATTGAGGGATTAGTTGTATAGAGTAGTAGGGATTGCAACTTTATACCGAGTAACATCACACATCCACTTTCATACCAAGCATGTGTTGTATATAGATAGGTAGGTACTAACATCTGGTAAGGATAATGCCTCAAGAATACCAGTAATATCTTGTCGAAATAGGGTCATTGATATAGGAAGCTAATTTTATCATTTATTGTAGGTATGTATATCATGGGGGTAGAGCAATGACCCTTCAAATAGATTTATCGCAGGTTTCTTTAGATATGCAAAACGTTATCTCGTTTATCTTAACTATGCGCTAATGTGAGACCGGTTATCTTAAACTTTTGATAATCGTATCTAACAGATACAGCCTAGTCGAACGGCCGTAGCACCCCGCAGCGCGCGCAGGCGAGGCCTTTCATAATTGCGTTTTACTACAGCTAGAATGTACTTGCAAGAGTTGCAAGTATGTCGATACTCCTAAACAATAAGATCGTAAAACACGTGAATGCACTTGCACTAAGTCATCGCTGAATCACCTATGTCGTTTCGAGAAGTAGAAGTGGAGCAAAAGAAATGCGTGCGCACTACAAGTGAGTAGGTAAGGCTATATCATGATATAGTACCGTTAGCTTAAACTTTTTTATGTTGCGAATGTATATGGGTCATACCAACTATTTAGTATCCCGTACAGTTCATATTTATAATGCAGCTTTTTGGCGTTTTTTAGGGTCTAGGTAAAAAATACTATATAAATTATGTTACTTTCAAATATTCTCATGGGTTTTCCATAGTCTTCTTGTTAGTTTCTTTTAGCATAGCGCTGATATGTGTGATGACGAGTGTTGTGCAAGTGAGGGTTATAATAAGCATTGCGGACGCGCCGCTCCGCTTTAGGTGTGTTCGCGAGTGACGTGATAAGGTAAGCAAACAGCGCCGACAGCAAATATTTGTAGGGGCCGTCGCCCCCGCCGCACCCTGCTCCTCCTACATCGTCCTAGGTCTCCCTCGACACCAGAACCACGATTCCAACCAAATCCTCTTATTGTACTAGCGACAAAGCGTCACCATCGCTATATGTACCTAGTAGGGTGACGCTGGTGGCGCATCGCCGTATCTCCGTATCCCAAGATATCGCGATAGCATCCCTGATACGGAGTAATTATCAGATAGAGACCTACAGATTTGATTAGGAGTACTCGTATCTGCACCGCCAGTCTCATTACACTTAACACGGCGCTCGCGTACCCACTGTTAAGATAAACCATGAGTAAAAAGTTATAATAGCCCATGCGGAACTAGTTGTTAATTAGGAATATGGTCCCCGTGTCAAGGGTAGCTTAGTTACAGCTCCATTTGCGAAGTGTCAGTGCAGTGGTAAAGTGTATTGTGGCTTTGGAGTGGTTGTTTGCGTCACCGGGCGGCGACCGACGCGCGCCTAATCCTTGGCGCGGATCTGATAGCTAAACACATCGACGGATTATTGATGGGCGCCGCTCACCTTCATCGCGATCTTATCAGTTGTTTTTTGTCGAATGTTTTCCGTGAAAAGCTAATAAAACGCAGTGGTGGCGGCGGATGCGCGGCGAGGGAGGGGCGGGAGTCGCACGTGACGCGCGATGGCCGCTGATAAGCCGGCGCCATATTGTTTCAGTGAGCCCCCTTCGCCCGCCTTCACCGCTTAACTAGCTTAGCCTGAAATTAGCACGTTTGTATCACAGTCATCATATCACGCACGCACGTTTATTGTGTTATTTGTCTGAATCATGCACTGTAATTGTGATACTCTATGCCTTGAAAAAAAAAACCAATGACAATTAATACAGACATTCCTAGTTTAATCTTCCTAAGTAAAATAAATTCAAAACAACCCCTATTAGATCTGGCATATATGAGATACTTTCAGGAGATGTCCTCACATTAATCATGACTAAATTACCTACTTAATTGAAATATATTTAGAACTTTGGGGGAAAACTTGTGTGTGGTACCGGTCTGCTTCAAACCTAACCGCAAGCATATTGTAATTCTTTACTAAGTACTTAGTCATTCTGCAGCGGTGGGTCCGGTTCAAAGATTACAACAATCTCACGGTTTACGTTTCAAGAACTGATTTTATAGTTCCGAGCGCTTGATTTTAAATTGAGACTTTACTGTAATTAGACACTCCTTTAATTCTCTTATTTAGTAGAATTTTTATGTCTAGCAGTGGAGATGGTTTTGAACTGAAAGCACGAAATCGAGCGTCGAAATGCTAATTTGCTCCTTTCCACCGCCGTTAAGTTGGCAATAATCGTTCGCAATATTTGAGTAAGGTAAGCGAAATAGTCTAATTGAGCCCAATGTAGGTAATAAGTGAAAATAGGTACCAACTGAGAAAATCAAAAAGTGTCATATTCATTAATATTACCCCCACTTCCCTAAAATTGGGGAGTGGGAGGTTGAGCATTCCGCAATTTTCGAATTTAACGCGAGTGAAGCCGCGGGAAAAAGCTAGTTTATTTAACAATTAAAATACTAATGAAGGTCCTTTTAAAATTATTTCAGTCGGTAATTTTTTTTGTTGATTTCGTCTTAAAACAGTAAACAGTAAACTAATATGTACTGTAGGTAGGTAAATACTTATTATAACTCAATACGTAAAGCTGAAGACAATCCGAACGGCAGGCAGGGGGACTAATCAAGTGACAATCGTCTACATTTTACAAAAAACTTAAGTACATACTTTATTCATCGCGCCAATTTTCGTTGCATCTTTCAAGTCGTTCGGCGTGTCAGACCCTTTGGCATCAGAATAAATACCTAGGACTAGAATATAATTATGTAAATATAATTCTTCTGTCCGCTGTTTAGGTAAAAGATTGCCCACTAACCCCTAAAATAATAATGAAATGAATACAATATATCGAGTGTAGGTATTTAATTGAAAGCGTTGCTAACATAATATTTACATGGTGTAGCATAAAGAAGGGGTGGCTAAAGTTGGCAAAGCAAATACATATGTATTAAACTATATCTCATAAATACCTACCAATCGTAGTAAATAGGGAACGTTTTCGCCCCACAAAGTTAATGCCAGCAATAGCCACTTCTTTGACATACAACTCAATCAAATTAAATCAGATATCAGTATAAATTTAATTTAACGTCATATAAAGTATGTTTTTAACATGCGGTTTCTTACTACTCAAATAAAATACAAACGAGTTATACAACAATATAAGGAACTATTTCATGAGGCACAGTCAAGACACTTGAGAGAGGTTATTTTCAGATCTATGGACTATTGCAGCCTTTGATTAAAACCTAGGGACCGATTTTTGAATTTCGAACGCAAGAATTCGCCGTTCGAGTCTGTGGAAATCGACATAATGCTATTTTTGAAAAAGGACGGCTAGTAATTTTAAATCTAGCGGTAATGTAATGATCATCTGTTTTCGATTCTGGTAGTAGAATTGAAATCGCTGGTAGTAAAGATATTATTGAACGAAATTCACGAAATCGAATATGGTCGACATTCAATAATCGGCCCCCTAGTTATTGATATTTCGGAAATAATTTTTTTAACAGCCGGTTGGCTGTGCACGGTCAAGGAAATTGATATCTGTACAATTTCATACCTTTTTACCGATAAATATGACTTTGTAGCTTGAAATCTACGAGTAAAAGGGACTGAAGATAAGTCCTGACACATAGAAATTCAAATAAGTAAAAAAAAAACCAATTACTTTAGCCTGGGATAGTACTATACGGGACGTTTTCAGGCTAATCGTAATCACACTACGTCTGTCCATACGGGCGCCACCATTTAATGCCCTGTTAAGCAAGACAACTTCTTCGCGATGACGGCAGATATTCCTTGTAAAGGACATCAGGGCGCGTTGTCGGACTGCTACGTTTTGGCTGTAATGCCTATTATTCTTTACCATTTGCTGAACTATACATTCTGACAGTTTAGTTAAAGTACGCCATTAGATATTCAATTTCTTTGACCGTGACTTTAAGCTATGTCATGGGTACCGTGCTACCGTTATATGTCGCCCTGTAGAGTACTTGTGCCTTTTAAAATAGCATTAAATAATTATACACAGAAAAACGGGTAGATATTAATTCGTGGTTTGATTGGAACGGATACGACCAGGCAGGCAAGCATGGTCGCGCAATAAATGATAAAACATGACGCCGTCTCTATCGCACTATTTTTAGGTGCCTGATGTTTTATCAATATCATTTATCGCACGACCATGCTTATACGCCAGCACGGGTAGCATGGTCGCGCGATAGACGATAAAATATCAGGCCGTCCCTATCGCACTATTAGTAAGTGCGATAGGGACGGCCAGATGTTTTATCATTTATCGCGCGACCATAATTGCCTGGCAGGTATCAGACCCATTTTGATCTTGACAGTCGACCACAAGTATCCTGAAGAGCGAAATTAGATATTTTAACTTTATTGGTTGTCTTTGACGGCACACAATAAATCCAATAAAATAGTAGGAAGGAATATTTTAACACTCAGTTTACGCTATTTACAGTGACCATTCAATTCACGTCTACGAAATTGATCTCCATTACTTGATGCAAGTTCAAAAACGTTGCTTAAACACAATCCATCTTCATTTATACCAGAATCAGTCAAATTAGAGACTATCTTAACATTTCTACAATGCACATTGCTTAAGTGTAATAAATTTATGGAATGTTTAACAAAGTCATGGAGTTTGGAGTTATACTACAACAATAATTTGGTATTATGAAACATGACGGTAGCCTCCTTGCGGCATGTCACGCGGGCCACGGCCACGGGCAGGCTACTGCATCGCCTAGCCCGCACCAAGGGAATGCTTCAGGCAGTCGTACTCGAGCTTTCCGAGTAATATATGGTAACAAAAATAACCACAAATAATTAAACTAGCTAAATGTGACGCTCAGTACTTACTTCAATTCGTCTCACATAATTATGTTAACAAGTGTGTCACATATTAACATTTATAAGTGTAATTGCAGTTAGAAGTATATCAACTTAATAATCTAAACTAAATAATGATTACTTCGCACCGGGCTACATAAACTGTAATTCGTGTATAGAAGGGAAAAGATGGACAATAAAGGAATAAACTCATTTGTTTATGAACAATACGTTTATTCATATAGAGACGCGGTAGCGTGTCAAGCCAGGTTCAAGTAACAAAAGTAGCAAGCAGCACCGTGTGTAATATTACACGAACCGTTTGGAGCCACATTTGACCCCCTTCTAACTCAAAAACTATTTCACATAAACGTGTTATAATGCAACGTAAAAAGAAACCAACGCGCGTAGTAAAAGTATGAGCCATAAGCGCTCCTCAATAAGCCCGGTACTAGCAGCCCGCCTTAGTGCGTTTTCACATTATCCGATCCGATATCGGATGTCGGAAGGATTTCAAAGGCAAAAATCCAAGACGGCGCCTTAAATGTACGGGATATCGGTCCTACTTCCGATATTGGATCGGATAATGTGAAAACGCACTTAACCCGCACGCGCGCGCGCAGGCCTTTATAAACCACCGCGCGGCCGGCGCTCGCTCATCCCAGTCGTCCTCAAAACGTCGACGTAAAACCGCCCCACAAGGATGGGGCGCGACCAGATACAGCCCTCACAGCGCCCAGCGCGGAAGGGGCTACTCACACCCCAGCAGGGGTGTTGAACGACATTACAGCAGCGCTCGCTCAGTTTGCCTCGCGCAGCGATCCGATCACATTGTAGCTGACTTGACGAGCAAAGCACCACGACCGCCCAATACTGCTTTGATGCGATAAATTCATAAATAAAATTCCTAACTATCTTCCGTCTCTACTTCGATGGGAGCTCCGTTAGTGCATGCTCCCGAGCATACACCACAGACACTGGAGCAGGCAATTCCTGCTTTTCGGCAGCCGCATCGCACCCCACACCCAGTCTTGCATCGGCAAAATATAGTTTTGAGAATGGAGTCAGGTGCCACTGGGTCGTTGGTTGTCACTGGCTTTAATATGCCATCGCCTCTTCTAGTTCATCCCCATTCAGTAGGTGGTAAATAAATTGTACGTTAAATACAAAATATTTGTACGCCTGCTTGAATATTGAATGCACGTGCTAAACTTACCTCTATTTTAGGAAAATTTTACTTATTGAATCCGAAAAAAAAGGCGTACAAATATTTTTGTATTTAACGTACAATTTATTTACCACCTACTGAATGGGGATGAACTAGAAGAGGCGATGGCATATTAAAGCCAGTGACAACCAACGACCCAGTGGAACCTGACTCCATTCTCAAAACTATATTTTGCCGATGCAAGACTGGGTGTGGGGTGCGATGCGGCTGCCGTAAAGCAGGAATTGCCTGCTCCAGTGTCGGTGATGTATGCTCGGGAGCATGCACTAACGGAGCTCCCATCGAAGTAGAGACGGAAGATAGTTAGGAATTTTATTTATGAATTTATCCCATCAAAGCAATACTGGGCGGTCGTGATGATTTGCTCGTCAAGTCAGCTACAATGTGATCGGATCGCTGCGCGAGACAAACTGAGCGAGCGTTGCTGTAATGTCGTTCAACACCCCTGCTCTAAACCTTTAACCTGGCGGATAACTTTCATATTAGTAATTTAGGTAAAACTTAGGTAGGTACATACATATGTATATTATAAGTTTTAGATTTGTGTACTTAACGCATCTAGTATTTTTTTTTCAAATACGGAAGATGTAAATATTTACAAAATTATGATATCCGACTGTACACATTGAATATTTGGTCAACTAGCTACGACTCTTTGGTCGAACTCGCTCACATTCCTAATCTAAACTACTTGGCTAAATAAAGTAATTTCTTAACTAAGTGAGATTCTATATTATTATTCTCAACGTTTAATATATATTATTTTACGCAAGGAGTCGGTGAGTCTTCCTAGCTAACTCCAGTTTGTTCCGCCGTAGTGTCACGTCGATGACATATTAATGAATCGCTACTTATACGTATAATAACAGAATATATTTATGACATTATACTTTTGTACCCTGATTTGAGTTTAGCACATAGGTACTAGATCGGTTTTATAACCAAAGTCACCGAAACTCATTTCAACTCTGAACTCTGAACTTGAACGACCACGCAAACACCGTTGATAGATTTCCGTAGTCGGGGCCGCGGTTCTGGCGAGCGAGGTTCGCCTCGTGCGACTCGTCGGAGGTGTGGGCACTCGCGGACACTCGCTCAGCTGCCGATGGAGACGACGGTGGGGCGTTCGTGGCGGTCGGCGGAGTCGGGCGCGCGCCGGAACTCGTCCTCGTAGAGCTGCTGCGCGTGCACGTGGTGCAGCAGCGCGGGCTGGTGCGCGTGCGCGTGGTGCGCGTGCGCGTGGTGCGCCAGCGCGCCGCCGTGCGCCGGCGGCGGCTCCTCCCGCTTCAGCTGCTGCTGCACGTAGTAGCCCAGCGACATCCCGCGACTGCTCTCGCCAACGGTCGACGCCGCCGTTGCACCCGCATCCACTGCGCAATTACAAACATTCCGTTTATTATCTTACTCAACTATATCAACGTGCTATTAAAAATATTCTGGCAGACAATAACTAAAGAGCTGGACTTCCGTTTCCGGAAGACTTCCCTAATATTTCTATCCTAAGCCTCACTTTCTTTCTTTTCTTTGTCGGTTGGCGTATTGCGTATCTATGTAATTCGTCGTTAAATCGTGGAACTTGGACGTGGAAATTGTCATTTTAGTTCGGCCTACAACCTACAACTAAATCATACACATTCATCATCATCAGGCCTTGTACATCTTTACAGATGATTTAAGCAGCGTCTCAGATCTAGGGCCAGCGGCGCTTGTGGCTATATAACCCGATTCGTGATCGGCATAACCTACCACATCTGTCACAAATAAAACTAGAATTAGTCTCTATCTCTACACGAGCGCGATCCTCGTTATGCCTTATTGCCCGTTTTCGGGCTAAGTTTTGAAACCAGGACCTGTCATGGGTTTCACGACCTCTTTCACGACCTAAATCATACACATTAGACCCCGTATATTCATAAACGTTCACTAAAGTTATCAAGCAGGTAAAGTTCGTTTGTCCCTTTCCGACGTATTGGTGTGATAGAAAGGGACAAACGAACTTTATCTGCTAGATAACTGTAGTGAACGTTTATGAATAAGAGGCTAACTAGGTATTTATTGTTGATAAGTACTTACAGATATTTTCCATTTTGACTGCGGTGGAATGCGAATGTTGAGTTAAATTTTTCAAAGTGCGCTCCGCTTTCAAGCTGTTCTTAGGCTTTCGCTTTCTCGTCTGAAAAAAGCCGGGAATACACATGCCTGTAAAACGGATCAGTAGCCTGCATATTAGTTAATGGCATGTAGAAGTAACTGGCACACAGTGTCTTTGCATGCCTGTATTACTAATCTGTATACACATGACTCTAGCTGGCACACTTGCATTCTAGTTCACCATTTTTCTAAACCCTTATTCAAAACAGATGGCAAAATTGCATTTTATCCACAAGAGTGCAAAGTAATTTCATACAAATTTTAACTTGATGTCTTAAGCTGGCTGATAGATTTTACCTATAAATGATGATTTTGAATCATAAATATTGAATAAATTGAACTGATTTGATTTAGTTTGATGTTCCATCTCCTTAAACCATGTTAAACTGGGTTTATGCACGTCACCCCGTCGGGCTCCGGATGTTTTTTATTTTTTGCACTTTATTCAATTCTTGATGGTAGGTAGAGGTACTTAAATAACTTTTTATTTTATTTTTAATTAAATTTATTTTACAGTTACTTTAAATTCCTCTTCAATTTTGGTGTAGGCGTTGACACGGGCAATTTTATTTTTATAAAGAGAACTACTCGGATTCCAGAGACATTCGTATTCTCTATACAAGTGAATAAACTGTTTCGTTTTCTCATCTCCCCATCGTAACATGTTGAATCCATACTAATATTATAAATGGGAAAGTGTGTGTGTGTGTGTCTGTTTGTTTGTCCGTCTTTCACGGCAAAACGGAGCGACGAATTGGCGTGATTTTTTAAGTGGAGACAGTTGAAGGGATGGAGAGTGACATAGGCTACTTTTTGTCTCTTTCTAACGCGAGCGAAGCCGCGGGAAAAAACTAGTACAAAATAATTCAAAAGAAAACGAAAGAAATGTAGGTAACTTTTATATAAAACAACCTTGACACGACCACTAAACTCCCCGAAAAAAAAACGCGGATCACATAAAAAATTTTTAGCTACTGGCATGCCTGTAGTTATCGTGGTTCACTCATGCCAGTTTCGCAGCCTTATATTTAGATTTTTCGATTACTTTAACGCTCCTTACTAAAAGATACTAATAATTAAAAATCTAACGCATATCTGTCGTTGATTAGTAAGTACAACAATCTTAATATTGACGAAATATTTTCAACAATGTTAATATCCGGAGAGGAAAATGAGGACTACTTTTATACAATTATAGGCGATTTCGTGGGGATTGTTCTTTCTTCAGCCAGCGTATGACCGGGGCAGTCGAGCAGCGCGACATTATTGCGGACTGCATTCCTGCTGCAAGTGTCACAAATCCTGACAGCAACATAGTTTGTAGAGTTTGTAACATTTGCAGCAGCAAGCCAGCAATGTCGCGCTGCAGTACCTTAAAAAAATATTTCAACAACCATTTGCTGCAAGCCAATGGATCTATGTAAGGTACACCAAAAAGTTGTACAATTTTATGTCTCAGTTGATTAAGAAAACAACAAGGAACCATGGGTAAAGCTAGTTTACATAGTGACTTTAGAAGCGGTTACCTGTATAGAGTCTTTTTTCATGGCCATAGGACGGTTGATATTGTGCAGTTTGTAATAGAGGCCGCAGGCGTTGCACACGGTCTCGCCGTGCGCGTTGCGGCGCCACAGCGACGTCATGGTCGTGCGGCAGTTGCTGCACGACAGGCCAGGTCTCTTCGTTCCCATCTGTGCATCACACGTCCACGTTGTTATCTCTCCACTACTTTAGGTACGTACTCAACTTTAATGGCTATCTGCTGTCTGTGTACATTAATGGGCCTGGCCAAGTGACATTCGTTATAATGATAACTTTCAACTTATTGATCGGCATTTTATTCGTATACTGTGTTGACAAAATGTCGGATAAAGCTTGGAAGATGCACCACTATTGTCATCTTGGTTACGGAGCCTGAACTCTCTGATATCTGGCACCTATGTTAACTAGTCGAAGCGATAGCCATTAAAAATATGACAGTAGGTGCAAGTTGTTTTGTTTAAATAAATATATCTATTGCCGATCTTCAATAAATGCACTATTTACAAACTTATATCATTATTTCATGCGTGATGATTGAAGCCTGGTAGACAGCAACATATGTTAATAAGCCAATGCATAGAATAGCGGGATCGGATGCAAGGATTGGACGGATCGAGATTAGGGGAGGACGTACCCCTTTCTTCGCTTTGTAGTCAGAGGGGGAAGGGCCGGCGTGCGACGACGCACACAGCGGCGCAGGCGCGGGCATAGAGTGCGCGTGCGGCGACGCGACGCCGTTATACAGGAAGCCTTTGTAGAAATCCGCGCCCGGCGGGGTCCCCTCCGCGGCCACTGCAACTAATACAACTGTCACTACGAGTCGGGGAAGTGGACGCTCGACGGGGCGCGGATTTCTGACGGGCGTGGGGCGATAGCGGTGGCGGTGTGAAAGGTGGCGCGGGGCGAGTGTTAGCTGTGTCGAGCGGAGGAATGTCTGCGTACGTCGTTGGCGGGCGCGGGCACGGCGTGCGCCGCGTGCCGCTGACGTACCAGCCGGCGGGGCTGCTTGGGCGGCCGGTTCATGCCGTTCATCTTGTTGTAGAGGCCGCACGCGTTGCACAAGTAGTGGCCGGTGCCGTCGCGCCGCCACAGCGGCGTGTCGATGGCGCCGCAGTTCACGCACTCGCGCCCCTCCGTGAAAATCTCCGCCATCTCGACTGCGCCAACACACCGTACGTTAGCTCACCACACACCAATCCCTCACTCACTCAATTAAATAACTTATCCACGTCAGCCGAGCGTCCATATTGAAATACTTTGTACATATGTTACATAATACATCGAACAGTATTCCAAGTCGGCATTACATTAAACTTAATTCATGTTCCAAAAAGTAACTAATAAAAACCAACTTATTTATTTTATCTAGGTTGCAGTCTGGGAGACGCTTCTTTAAAATACAATGTCATACTAATCTCGTTAGAATTTTTTGTTGATTCAATGAAAAAAAGCCGTAGCAAAGCGTTGATCGTCTCTGTCCTTGACAATGACTTTGTTCAGATCGATTCATTGATCGCTAAATACAAATCGCTGAGTCGGCGCGAGTGGCGCGGCGACGCCGAGCGCCGCGCGAGCACGTCGCGTCAAGGTCGCGCCTGCCTCAACGTGTGCACGCGTCACTCCTGATATTATTCTTTTGAAAGACAATTCAAACTATCCTATCACATATGTACCTATCTACCTATCATTATTTCTAGTGACCGGAAAAAGTAACATGAACTTCCAAGAATAACATGAGGCTGTGTCATGAACCTATTATCATACCTACTAATTCATTCATCAGGTTAATATTCTAAAGGTCTAAAAAATAAATAACTTAATAATGTCATTTAGGATTTCACTAGGCAGATTCAGTATGCGTGCAACAACAATCAATTTATAATTTTATACTGATTATGATTTTTTTGTATTATTATATCTACTTAGACTGATAACCGATTGACCCTAGGTTGTGAAGACAGGGTCTAAGATGGAGCTCACGGATTCAGTAATAGCCTATTCACTCTTGCTTTAAAGAGACCGAGGTCTTATTTTTCGAGGTTTTATTTTTTAGTATACCGATGGTGGGAGCGCATTCCATTCCTTTGCAGTCCGCATCACAAAATATGAGACAAATCGTTTTGTGCGGACAAATGGAACACTGCTACATACCCTAATATACTACCTACCTACATACCTGTCTATGTATAAGTAGGTCAAATCAAACCTAACAAATATTGAAAGATTCAAATCCGTCCTTAGACAATACCTACTATTAAGTAAGTACCTAGTTGTAAGATTGCTGCGCCCTCGCAGGGTCATATTACTCCCACATGTTATATGTTTGCAATAAATGCTTTGTTTGTTTGTTTGTTAAATACCTATTAAAAATTACACATGTAATTGAAAAGACGTCTAATAAATATACCTAATACCTCGGTCAAAAATCTTATATAGCCTAAACACAAAACATGAACCGTTGGGATTCAATTACACGAGTGCGCAGGACACTAGTCTGGTCGCAGAGATTTTAACCGGAATGGGTTCTGGCGTTTCCAATTACTCATAATTAGCGTTGGCAGTTGAGTGCTGGGCGAATGTGGTTGTCATTAGGCGTATTATGTTATTGAGTGGTGTAACGGGAACCGAGGCCATGTGCGGGGCGACCTGCGTCGTCGCCGTCGCCCGGCTTGCGCTCGCACTCATCGTCCTCCCAAATCTGCGGCTCTACTCACTTCTATTCCTACTTAGGTACTTCATTGACATTGCTTTATCAATTTAAGAGCAAGACATTTATTGTCAAAATTGAATTGTCTGTTGTACCTATCTTTTATGTAAATGTACCTAATTAGGCACTATTAGCGATCGATCGTGCCGTGTCGTCGCTTCACTAGGGTAACCAACGAAGTAGAACAAAGGATAGTACATTTTCTGTCAACAGGGTCGCGTGCGGTGCGGGTTACGTCATGGTTCAACTATGCAACAAACGTCATTAAGGGAGCTTTCTTTTCGTAAATCCCAAACAATATTATGAGTAATCCAGACTACTCGTCCGGGTACAGATAAGAAGTGCAACACATTCGAAACAGTATTAGTAAGCAAATATGCGGAGACGAAATGTAGTGTAGATATCGTGTGCTAGTTTGTTCTGTTGGCTGGTCTGTTTGCAGCGCCGGTTCTCGGGCCCGGGCCGTCCGCCGCGCCGGCCGGACGCGGCGCGATGTTTGCGCGCGGCACGTGCCTTATCCGATACCATTTACGGAATGCGATTTTAATGCGCTTAAAAGGGAACGACTTTATTTTAAAAGGAGACATCGTTTTTTGTCGGGACCTATGCAAACACGCGGCTCGTTCGTTACTTGTCTGATGCAACGTACACGGTGCTTTGTTTTCGTTTATTTTTATGAAGCTTGGTTCTTTGCTCGCTTGATAATACTATAATAACTACTTACTTACTAACACCGCAAATTATTGCTGTAGTAGGTACTTCTTTAAAAATGGGTTATGTATTAGGTAAGCCTTAAAGGTCTTAATGTTAGTTATTTTCTTGTTATTTAAGTATATTCACGCCTAAATAATGCGTAGATTCGTTTGAGACCCTATATTTATTGATATATCTTCAATCTTACCGGGATTCGGGCTTCAAAAAGGCACGGTCACTATTAGTGTCCTACCTAGGCCAGACCGAGACCAGCCGGGCTATTATGCTTCCAATTCTATCACTTATCTACATGGATAAAGCATCCGTCACGTTCTGGCAAGTATGTCAGTGTGAGTGTGAGAGTGACAGATGTCTTATCCACGTGGATAAGTGATAAAAATGGAAGCATAATACACCGGCTGGCCAGTCTGGCCATCAAAGACACTTGACATTGAAGCTACTTTTTGGCAAGCAGAAACGTCTGCAATCGATACCACTAAGCTTAGATTATATTTTAAAGTGGGAAATTACTGTCTTGGCTACATCCAGCGGCATTTTTTAAAAAGTTAATAGGCATTTTTTTTTTAAGTTAATTAAGTCTACTTTTTAAGGGCATGGTTAATCGATGTTTTTCAAAGTGTGGGTCGCGACCCCCAGGGGGGTCGCGGCATTTATCCAGGGGGGTCGCGAAGTTCAGCTTTAAGATAAACTTATGACAGGCTGGTTAAATTTTTGTTTAACTTAAAAAAGTCAAATTCTTGAAAATTAAAAGGTTAATCTTAAAACAACTTCATCATCATCCTTGCGTTATCCGGCATTTGCCACGGTTCATGGGAGCCTGGTGTCCGCTTTGACAACTAATCCCAAGATTTGGTATAGGCACTTGTTTTACGAAAGCGACTGCCATCTGACCTTCCAACCCGAAGGGTAACTAGACCTTATTGGAATTAGTCCGGTTTCCTCACGATGTTTTCCTTCACCGAAAAGCGACTGGCAAATATCAAATGACATTTCGCACATAAGTTCCGAAAAACTCATTGGTGCGAGCCGGGGTTCGAACCTTAAAACAACTTATTTTATGATAAATAAATAAATTGTCTTTATTTGTTGAAAACGTCAGCTCGCATAAATATGAAGTAGCAAATGGGATCGAAAGTTTAAGGGCTTCTTTTACTAAATGTGGATATTCAGCCATTCTTTTAGCCCAGAACGCATCAATTGAAATGTTGCTTCTTTCACCGAGGCGTTGAGATCGGCCAGCTCAACGGACTTAATATTAAAAAAAAATATTCAAAATCCAACTTTCCATCACCAGTCAATGTTTCAGTTGAGAAATAACTTTGGAGTTGGTTTTTTAAACTTTGCAAGCCCTCCACCGTATCTGATGATATTTCTTGAATGATTTTAGCCATGCAAGGGAAATAATCAAACTGCATACGCAAACTGCATGCTGTGTAAAAATGTTGTCCAAAACTCAATTTTTGCTAGAAATCCGTTTTTTATCTTTTTCTGTAATTATGTTTTCGTCCCTTTCTTTGCAGACTTGCGATCATAACATTTAAGTGGTCAAAGATACCGGCAAGATATGCTACTTTCAATATCGTAACATAATCAGCAACAATATTGTAAAAACATTAATAATTCTGATTTAAGCTCTATAACGCGTATCAAAACCCTTCCTCTCGAAAGCCATCTCACCTCTGAGTGATAAGTGATAAAGTACACCCATATCTACGCATACTATTCGCAATAGACGAGTTTGCAAATCTTTACTTTTTTTTGATCGAATTTACAACTTTTATTACATCTTTCAGCACTAAGTTATAGTTAATATTAGAAACGAGTTACGGGGGTCGCGAAAAAATTTGAGAGGTCATAATGGGCCATGGCGCCATAAAGTTTGAAAAACACTGTGCTAAAGTAACGCGTAAGCGAGAATAATTTCTACTGCGTACGGAAAACTAAATCCATGGAAGGTTCACTCGTAAACTTTGAATAAGGTTAAGTGTCGCCCTTCGACATTTATATGTAAAGAAAAAATCTAGTGTGGGTTCCGATCGCAAAAAAATAGTTTTAGGAGGCTGAGAGTGCTGAGACGAAATTTCTATTTATATCTACTTACAAATTGACAAATGAAAAAAGGCAAAACTAGTCGAGGCTTAGTACCTAATCAAGTCAAGCATAGCTAGATTAGCTTCTGCAATAAAATAATGTGTGAATTATAAAAGTACTTAATGGTATACAAATACCTAAGTTTATTTCTATTAATGAATCAGATTTTAAAATGGGATATAAAATCAGATGGTATTTAGCATAACTAACTATGTAGGTACATCACGTATCGAGAAATAACATTGAAAAAATGTCAGACATCTGTTTCGTCACCTCTGTTTATCCGCTTACTGTCAGTAAATAGTTAACTGTCAAAGGATCGGTGCTGCTAACATTCCAGTATATATAAAGTATATAAAGTAATAAAACTTAATTTAAAAACCGGCCAAGTGCGAGTCGGGCTCGCGCACAAAGGGTTCCGTAGCAGCAAATATAAGCTAATATTTCTCGTAAAAAGTACCTACATTATAAAGATTTTATATCATCGCGGATTTTTAAAGGTGTACAATACTGTAGTATATTTTTTGATCTATCTTATAAGGTTCAGCCATCGTTTTCAGTGTAAGCACAATAACTTAACCAAAATTACAGTTAAATCAACCTATCTCAAAAACTATAAGAGATACTTTGATCAAACCAAAAATCGTTGAAAGAGTTAATTAGCATGCATCACCTCTATTTTTTTTAGAATTTTATACCCCGTAGTTATAAAAATAGAGGGGGGGGACATACTTTTTACGACTTTGAGAGCTGATATCTCAAAAACCGTTCACTTTAAGAAAAATGTTTTTTAGAAAACTTTATATCATTTTAAAAGACCTTTCCATTGATACCCCACACGGGTATGTACATCGAAAAAAAAATTTTCATCCCTCAGTTACATGTATGGGGGCCCCACCCCCAATTCTTTTTTTTACTATTTAGTGTCATAATTTTGTAGCGGTTCATACAACACATATTCCCATCAAATTTCATCACTGTAGTACTTATAGTTTCCGAGTAAATCGGCTGTGACAGACGGACAGACGGACAGACGGACAGACGGACAGACGGACATGACGAAACTATAAGGGTTCCGTTTTTGCCATTTTGGCTACGGAACCCTAAAAAACGACAACTAAGTAATTATTATTAATAAATTTCACATTGAAAAACACTGGCCTTATCACACGTTTTGTTTATCACAATGACAATACATCCCCACTGTTATTTAGAGAAGAATATTTTATAGTTTTGACAGTCGACCGGGGTTATCGCAACGACCCGCAGCAAAAAATAAACACACTAGCTCAAAGAAGCGAGTGCTCGCTTAATATTTACTGGAATTGGACGAGTGTAGTTATAACTAGGAGTGTAGTTCACTGAATATATCATTTTGACTTTATCAAACCCTAATGCAACTGCCTATTTATATCTTAAAAGTCATAACGTGCAGATGACTGTAATCAGATATCGGACTTAGTTTGGTTTGGCAAAGGCCTCGGGCCGTAACGAGCCGAGCGCCCGCTACCGCCATGTAGACACTTCCTGCTCAACCACCATCGCAGCCCAGTTTTATCACGTCATGTCCTTTCGTCTTAAAATAACAATAACTGAAACTTTTTGTTCGTATGTGCTAGTAAATGTGTCAATAACGTAATATATGTTTTTTTTATTTTGTTTAACTAATCATAGATACCTAGTTACTCTATTTTAAAATGCTCTAGGGTTCATAAATTACTTATATTCTTTTTATTTTGTCTCAGACTATTGCTTATCAAGCTCTCTCGCCTCTCTCGTCAAACAAACTGGTCCGCCTCGTTATTCTAGTTGGAAGTTCATTATTTGACGTATATACAATTAACCTTTGCTAACGGTACATGGTAATAATTTAAAGAGAGAAAAAATCTTACTTGCTGATAGATTGGCGGCTGCAGAGTACTGTCGACGACTGCCTTCTATCCATACTTCCTGAAAATGTCAAAAATATTCAGTTAATCTCTAGAGAAACAATATCATAACTGAAATTTTTTTTTTTTTTTGGGTAAACATGCTTCATCCTAGACTGCATCGGCACTTTCCATCAGGTGAGATTGTGGTCAAATGGATTACCTGTTCGTCATAAAAAGAAAATGATCCGTATAGGGCAGATGTTTAGATAGGGAGATATGTATTACTCGTAAGTATAAATTAACGTTCCTGGTAAAATAGTCATACTGGTATACATACTATTCGTTTATTTTGATTTGAGTAGAATTAGACACTACTTGCATATAACGTGCTTCCTTTTTTAATGATACTCCTATACTGTACATATAATTGAATAAAATTGATGATGGTGTGGTTAATGAGCACATCAACATAGATAACTCGTGTGTACCTGGGGCACGTAGGCGTTAGAAGACAGAGCTGTGGTCCCATAGACCGTGGAAGGGCGCGAGGTGGCACAGGCGAAGGGCGTCCCGCCGAAGCGGGTGTTGAAGGCGGGCAGCGCGCCGCCGCTGCCGGGCGAGCCGCCGGCGCCGGCGCCCGCGCCGCCCTCGCCGTACTCCTCCAGCACCGCGCCCGGCGCGCTGCCGCTCGACCCGCCGTACGACGGCGAACCACCTACCGATAACATTTATGTTCACTCTCATTACCTACAGCCCGTGGATTTCAAAAGGACCTTCATTATTCGGGTGAAATTAGACGTCATCGTAAAATATTATTGCTCTTAAATCCGAAGGCCCTTTTGAAAGCTCACGCACTGTACACCTCTGCAAAGTTCGTTTAAATCTTTTATCGACGTTAATTGAAAGTAGGTCCCTCCAGCATTACTCTACAACATAGGTACCCTACACAAAATAAAAACATGCATAAATGTTAACATTCGCATAGCTCATAACAAATTTGACAGAAACTTTTGTACAGTTGGCATTGCTTTATTCGCTAAAGGCTTCGCGTGACGTACCGTACATACATAAATTATGAAAGCACAATGAACGCAATGAGTGGATGTACCTGCACTAGAGGTCCAGATCTGAGGCTGCGAGGACAGGTCTGCGCCGTTGCCGAAGTAGGGCGCGCTGCCGGGGTACGCGCAGCGAGCGTACACGCCGCTGCCACCGCCGCCTCTGCACATGCAAATATTCACTTGCTCAATTACCTGAACTTTCTGGTAATATTAACTTAGAAACTAAACAGATGGCAGCAACCAGGTATTAAACGTTAGATTAATTAACCACATTTTAAGCAAACAACGAGTTGTCCATAGAGTAGCGAAATCTAGCCGTGTTTATTAAGACTTTTAATGCATTACAATTACAATACTTGAAGTGTTTGTGACCTGAAGGTAATACTGTCATACTGTTAGTTCTGATAATATACATAATTCAGCAGCGGCTGGTCCATACAAGCCGATTCCCACCGGCTTGCCTAAAATTGATTACTAGTAAAGTACCTAATGTTGAAGGTAGGTTTCTTTTTGCTTTGGTGTTGCCTAGCAGAAATTTTCACCAGCCGCAACTGATACATATAGAAAATCGGTGAAAGAACACGTAGACGGTAGACGATGAATATACTCGATCTGAGTAATAATAGAATTTCAGGAAATGCGGCGGAGAAGGTGGTGTAATCTCCCGTTCCAACATCAGTATAGTATAGATAGATAGTAGGTGTGATGATCATGCAATGATCATTCACTATTAGCAAATATAGAAATTTTGGCTGGCCTAGTAGACGCCAATTAATGTTCTGTTTACGGCCTCTCTGATTTTCAAAGATTAAGTTCGTCGTAGTTCAACTATGGCATGGCGTAGATACCTACTTAAACTTGGAAAAGTGACCAAGCTCTTTTACTAAGCTGCGTATCGATCAAAGCTGAATTGCCTGAAGCTAAGTAAGATATTACGGGCATGAAGTGGCGGTAGGTAAAATGGAACGCAGTCGCTGAGGCTAATGGCTCGGAACGTCTCGGAAGTGCCCTGTGTTGCTGTGCTTATCGCTCCTGCCCCTCCCCGCGCGCCGCCCGCGCCCTCGACCCGTTTGCATTCATTACCGTGTGGTGACGGAGCTACCGTTGCACCAACACAAGGGGGCCTTGTACCGTACCGATGCTGATAACGAATACAAATTCAACTGATGTCTATGTTGACAACCCCATAACACACGAGACAGTCTAATTTTTCAATACATGTAAATATTAACAAAATTAGTAGTCTAATAACACCGTAGGTCCTGATACCTAAACTAAAAAGCTTACTCAGCGATGATAAACCGTAACAACTGGGGCGGCGGCGTATGCCTTGTGAGGAAACGAACATATGGAAACACGGATATTTACAGTAACTAAACACCGGCTCACGTCGAGTATAGTGAGACGTGGTCTTTGAACCTAACCTATTAAAATAGTAGGTACCTATAGGAATAGGTACGCTACCAATACCTACTTATAATATAAAGCTGCAAGAAAGTGTAGTTCCAATTATTTTTATGTTGGAGTACCTAATTATATTTATTTGTTTGTTTACCTACGCGTGTTTGATTAAATAACGACCTTTCAATTCCTTTTGAGGAGGAATGTATCTAAGTTAGGGCAAACATTTAATAAGTGACACTAGCCCGCATCAGGATACGGAAACGGTACATGTAGGTGTACGCACTCGGTGCAGGACAGTATCGCCCGCAGACATCCCTGCTTGGTTGTCGAGGCGTGTGCGCCCGCACTCTGCCCCGGTCCGCAGTCCACATGACGACTGGACCTCAACACTAAAGCGGGACCTCTTCGTCCTTGATGTTAATAAGTATTCTGCCATTTCCAAAAATCCACAAGTTTTATAATGTCTAATACTGATGTATTATTACTTTCTTGTTATATAAAATTAGCCGTTATTTGCGCATCATCACCCTGGATTCACAGCAGAATGTTAAGTGCCTATACAAATAAATCATTTCGAGACACTCGACCCGTCATTCTACGAGGACAAAAAATGAGTGTACAAATTTTGAAACGATCCAAGGGCTCTTAAAACGTGTAAAATGGCGCGATAAAGGCAGATGAGAACAAAAAGTGTGGTTATGTTGTCAAGGGGTGCGAGTGAGTGGGGATGGGAGGGTGACTAGCGACTCTAGCGAGCGCCGCTCGATTTGAGGTTCGCGCTGCGCTGCATCTCCGAGCGTTCCGAGCCTCACTCATCTCTAGTGTCATATCGTACAAATATTCTAAGGAACTAGTCCAGTCAATACTTTTACTCTTACAAATGGTTTATAATCATTTATGTACTTTAAAGTAGGTGCCCTCAACTAGGTGCACTGTGCTATGAGGTCTTTAACCACTTAATTTTCCTTGTATTAGTTACTTGTTGTAAACAATATATCTCAAATAGCTGTACTGTACAGGAAAATTTAGTTATTATGTGGCAATTATTATACTCATGACTTCATTAAATAAATGTGAAATTATTAAACATGGCGAACGACGTGGGCACAGTAACCACAGGATACCAACAACATATACTTACCATACATATATAGGTAATGAACAATAAATGTTGATCCTTAAGTCATAGATAATTAGCTTATCAAATAGATCAAATAAAAGGAATTCAAGATTAAGAAGAATACGAATTGAATTACCATGACATAGATCCCAGTACTAACATATTGAAATGGATAATGACGAGGAATTTGTTTGCTTAATTGTTTTGTGATAAATATATATTTATTTGGCAAGTCATTCACCAGAAGATGTATTGTGGAATGTATGAATGTGTATTAAATATTGTTATTGTTGCAGCTTTCATTGAATATCGTCTGGTTCTCACGTGCGCCGCTCACCACGCGCGCACCCGACACCGCGGGCGCACTCCCATCCAGATCTGACGTCATGCGGTCAACCACACACACATTATTGACATTATCATACTACTAATTGTGGGACACATTTCTCTACCAACTCAAGTCGGTAACAATCGCTACTGATGATTTTAATCCAACTAACTACAGATTCATAAACATTACCTACTATTTAATACCTATGCATCAAGCAGTCACAATTTTTTCGCAAACACACTTTTGTTGTGTAAACAACCTCTCTCTTCATCACGCAAACAATCCCATTTTTTTATTCTTCCGCTGGAGCTTGACGTTTCTTCCCTGTTTGTAATAAATAAAAAAACGTCCCGAGCCTATATTATACCGAGCACAAACGCCTGAGCCAACACAATATTTGCATAAGCAATTGACTTTATTTAAAGGTCCCGTTTGCTTTTAGTTTTAGAATGTTTGCCATAAATTAATGTGAGTTTGGGCCATGAAACAGCGTGTGTGAGCGCGAGGCGAGAGTGCTGCGCCCGCGCTGGAGCGCCGCGCCGTTGGAGGCGGTAGGTATGCGCAGGATCACATCACCGGAAGTCCATGCCATAATTATATTTTCGTAGAAACCACAATGGGACTGCTCACTTATAAAAACATCATTATTGCCTTTGATGGTTATTTGAGTTTTAATTAAGTATTAATTTTTCGACAGTATTACAGTCTACATTTATACCTACTAGTTATATTCGTAAGTGTTATCACTATGTAGAATACGCTACTAAAAATGTCTTAAGATATGGGAAGATGTGGCACTTAGATAATTTACTTATGTGTCCATTTATAGATTTGGTGCATTTATTTAGGTACCTAGAAAGTCGCTGGAGCATTGTATTCGCAATTGCAATTTTAGTAAAATATTCGCTTAGCAGCAAAAAATAACAAGCGTTACGTGTCCGACACACCGATCATCAAAAAACTCTAAAAAATATCCACTAATCGTTTTTCTGAGTATGTTCCCTGAAATAAAAAATAACACACCTATCGTATAAATTTACGCTACAAATCATAATATGGACCAAGGCACCAATGAAGCAAGCAATGGTTCCGTTTGTCATCCTCAAAATTGTTTAATGAACATTCTGAACTATTACAATAATGTAGAAAATACCTTTAAATTCTTTGTTGTCTCGAAAAGGTAGGTATGGAAAGGCTCGTCTCGTAATGACACACATCATTAGACGAAATGATCAACTTTCAGGGCTTTAAGTGTGTCTACTCGTATAGGTGTTCGACCTAAATGTTATATCGAAAATTCGAAAGTAATCAATGATAAAATTTCACCACAATTCGGCAGAATAGTGACATTATTCAATTAAGTACACCTAACCATTACGTATCTTTGCATTACACATGCGCGCAAAACATTATGGTACATTCATTATGTGAAAATGAATTCGAGGAAAGTTGTGCATTATATATTTTTAGATTTAATACATTGCAATGATATATGATGGGTTTATTTTTATCATTATCATCGGTTGGCTGGCTATAACTGTAATCACTAATTGTGAATATGTATTTGAAATTTAATCTGGTGATTTGTTTACGAACAGTTTGCATACTGAAAATGAACTAGACTCAAAATTTCCGCATATAGGGATGCGTAATATTCGGTTGCCAAGTATTCGGAAATCCTACGAAGATAAGGTCGAATATTGGGCATTCTTTAAAAACTATTTGTGTATCAACAACAAAGCATATTGGGGCGAATTTTAGCGATCGACCTAAAACTTAATTCGGTAACATTTGTCTCTAATAACTTTAGTAAAGCAAGTTGTAAATTCTTATTTGATAAAAGATACATATGACGATAAACTAAGATTATACAAAACTATAATTATAGCTTGATTAAACATTATAATTTTCAATTATGTATTACTCAAAGACGTAGTGCACGCGAGTAGGTATGCGCATCCATATAGGTATTATGTAGTGTGTAGTAGAGGCATGAGACCGCAATAAATAAAAATATATTGCATTGATGTTTGAGTACAGCTAACGTATATAGTTATGTCGGTTGTATCGAGCACAAAGCGTAGTGACAAAGCGTAGTGCATAATACTTACTCATACTGTAGTCGAGTCGACTGCTGCTCATGCTTCTACCCGCACACACTCACACACGTGTATTGGATGTTTGACACACACAAGCTCTAATTGAACACCATATAATGAGCTGATAACGGTAGAGGACAATTGCCATCCGTTCCATACCATCACCAAAATATTATTTTGTCACTAAATCGCATACCTCGTAACTCCATTTTTTATAAAACATTGCTTTGATACCTACTTATTTATAGGTATTGGAACACTAAAAATACGCTCGGAGCGCTTGCACAGATTAGACGTGTCGCAAAAATTATTTAAAATTAAATAAACTATAAACAAGCTAAATAAAACTGTGTGTGAACTACGTTAAACTTATTTTAAACTATCCATAAAAGTGTGGTAACGACTATTCAACAGTGCGCGATAATCACTAATCACCTGGAGGAAAGAAGACGGTCGCTATTTTTCATCTCCCTCTAACGCCGACCGCTGCGCGTAAGTGCATACAATAATCAACCATATCATCAAACTACTAAAAATGGGAGATGAGAAGCAGGCCGCTGGACGTTCATACGGTTCACAACCGGACCTTTCGGATTTGCAAAGAGCAGACGCTGCAGATATGCAAGTCACACTACGAAAACGTAAACAGCCGCCAGGGCCGGACTGTACTTGCACAAGTGAACTATCGTCCTTTAAAAAAGAAATTACAGATTTGTTTAAGACCTTTACTGAAGGTCAAAACCAGTTCTTAAACACATTGCGTGAAGATATGTCCCAAATAAAAACAAAAATAGATAATTTACAACAAACTACAGATAATCTGGCTGCCGACAACAACGAAATTAAAAAAGAGATTTCACAACTTCAGCAGCGTTCTAATACAACAGATGACAAAGTCAAGAGCTTACAGAATGATATCAATACCTTGAAAAGCAGCACTTCTTGCGACATACAAAGAACAGGCACTTACGACAACGAAACATTAATCAGGGAGGTCAGCGAGCGAGGAAACAGAGCAAAAAATGTGATAATCTACGGAATAACAGAACTAGAAGAAGGCAGCGCCGAGGAAAAGCAGGAACATGACAAGAACGCAGTTCTAAGTTTAACCGGATCTGTAATAGATAACATGCCAGCCCCGCGAATGGTGATACGACTGGGAAAATCTAACCCTGCTAAAAATCGGCCTTTGAAAGTTTGCTACGATTGCACCCAGGTACCGAAACAATTGATTCGCAATAGGAACAAAATACACAACAAAGACATTAAAATTTACACGGATCTAACACCTACCCAGCAGAATCACCTCAGACTACTTCGTCAAGAGCTTAGTAATAGGCAAGAAAACGGGGAAAACGACATTACCATCAAATACATTAAAGGTATCCCCAAAATAGTTTCAATTACGCCACCAAAAAACTCCAAGGCATAAAAGATCACAGTGGCAAAACTCAAACTCAAGACGATACCAATGTAACATATGAACTACCAAACTCATACGAAAACCTTAATATGGGTGAAAAATCGCTCAATATTTTTTACACTAATATACGGAGTGTAGTTAAGGCGGGAAAACTCGACGAACTGAAATGTATTATCCACTCCACGCCAAGTAAATTGCACTTAATAATATTAACAGAGACATGGATAAAGTCGGAAGAAGAGAAAGCAAATATACAAATCCCCAATTATTGTCACTACGCAAATTTTAGAACGGATGCCAGAGGCGGAGGCGTTTCCATCTTTGTTCATGATGATCTGAAACACAATATTTTGGAAGAATCCTATACAAACGGCAACAACTACCTATGGATACATATTGACAAACTTAACTTAGATATAGGTGCAATATATAAACCCGGAGATACAAGCAACAGCAGTTTTTTGGAAGACTTTGAACTGACCTTGCAGAGGGAAAGGCGAGCGGTAATACTCGGAGACTTCAATTTAAATTTATTATCACCAGATAAAAATACAGATAAATACAAGGATATGTTGCAGGGATGTGGATTTTCTATACTTAACAATATCGACATAAACTATTCAACTCGAAAATCCGCAACAACTAACAGCATACTCGACCACGTTCTGACTAATCTTACAAACAATAATTTTGATATCTCTCTTTTGGACTCTGCACTTTCGGATCACGTACAGATATTTATAAGTGTAAAAAAAATTAAATTAGAAAGAAAAGAAAGTATAAAATACGAAACGATTGACTATAAAACACTATGTAACTTAGCTGAAGCTCACAATTTCGACTCTCAAAATAACAGCTACAATGATTTACATTCATCAATAAAAAATTGCATTATTAAAAGTACTGTATCCAAAACTAAAATTCTCAATCTACCCCGTAACGATTGGATTAATAAAGAAATCATTAACAACATAAACTATAGAAATCAACTATGGAAATCATTAAAATCTAACCCAAACAATACTAATATCCGCGAAACGTTTATCAAACAAAGAAATAAGACTACAAAACTAATAGCATACTCAAAGAAAAAATACTACTCTGAAAAATTTTCTAATCTCAAGAATGATCCGAAAAAAACCTGGGCCTTAGTAAATGAACTATCGTGTAATAGAATAAAACATGAACGCCATCCTCCTAAATTAATAAGTAATTCTGTAATTGTCACCAACGGCGATGCAGTATGTGAAATTTTCAACGATTTTTTTATAAATGTAGGTCTTGATTTGGCTCGCAAAATACCACAACAAAACCAGAACCAAATGTCTACTTTCGAACACTCACCATCAACATCAGATCAGCTATCAAATCTAATGCCATGCTCAGAAGACGAAATTTCTAAAATTATTGATTCTTTAGATAGCAACTCCAGTGTAGGCCTTGATGGCATTAGCACAAAGTGCATAAAAAGCATAAAAAATTACATTGCTCCACAGCTAACTAACTGTATAAATGAATGTTTAGCAAGTGGTATTTTTCCAGATGAGTTAAAACTTGCTAAAGTCAGCCCAATCTACAAAACGGGTTCCAAAACTGAACCGGGCAATTACCGTCCAATATCTATCTTACCGGTGATTTCCAAAGTGTTCGAAAAGGTTCTTTACAACCGCCTTGACAATTATCTAACAAATATAGGGTATCTTTTTGAACGCCAATACGGCTTCCGCTCTAAATCGAGCACATTATCAGCAACTATAGATTTGATAACCAAAATTAGATCGTCAATTGATGCAAAAAACTTAGTCTTAGGTATATTTATTGACCTAAAAAAGGCTTTCGATACTGTAAGTCACCCTATACTTCTTAATAAACTCACCAGCATCGGGATAGTGGGCAATGCCCATAAAATATTTTCGTCCTATCTTTCAAATCGTTATCAAGTCGTTAAGATTGGCAAATACCAAAGCACAGCTAAACTCACAACATGTGGCATCCCCCAAGGATCGTTATTAGGACCGCTTCTCTTTAATATCTATATTAATAGCATAAGTACACTTACTCTACATGGTGATATATCCCTATATGCGGATGACACGTGTATTTTCTATTACGGCTACTCAATAACTGACATCGTTAAATCAGCACAGGAAGATCTAGAATTATTACATACATGGTTTCAGCTCAACCTGCTGACAATAAACGCCTCTAAAACATCGTACATGATATTTAAATCTAAAAATAAAAAATATCCTACATTTAACCCATTAACTGTTAACAATACCTTAATTAAACAATCGGCACAAGAGAAGTACCTAGGTCTCATACTAGATGATGGCCTTACGTGGACTGCTCACATAAAACAAATTAAGTCAAAGTTGATTTCTATTCTGGCCTCCATTAGAAATATTGTTACTTTAATTCCTCACCAAGTACGCTGTAATATATATAATTCACTGATAAAATCCCGGTTGAACTATCTTATCGAAGTTTGGGGCAGTGCCTGTAAAACTAATCTTAAAGAAATTCAAATAATCCAAAACAAATTAATAAAAAAACTTTTTCATTTTGATCATTTAACACCTACAACAACAGTTTATTCCAAAACTAAGCTAATGAGCATAAATCAACTATATTGTTACAATACCAATTTACTAATAAGGAACATACTGCACAAAGAAATACACTGTCAAATCTCATTTAAAACCAACAAAGAAAGTGGCAAAAGAAATCTTCGAAGTGCAAACAATCTATGCTTACCCTTTGCGCGAACTAAAAACTTCGGTAATAAAAATTTTACATACCAAGGTGCACGAATATATAACGACCTTCCCAAAAATATAAAAGACTCACCAAGTTTACCAATCTTTAAAAATAAATTAAAATCACATATACTTTCTGAAATTCCGATTATCTAAATACGGCCCTGACAAACGCAATGTCTTATCACCAGGCTTAGCAACCGGCCGGTTCCGATCACCCGGTGCCGTGCCGCCGCGTAAAATATTAATGTAAATTCACCTACCTACCACACACATATCTTTTTTCCAAAAGAGAAAAAAACATGTTTATGTGATATATATATATGTTTTGAGAAATATTCTATTGTTTGGTAGAATAGTTAGTTTTATTTAAGTAATAACTTTGTTTAATTATTTATTTCAACATATTATGTACCTATGCATGTAGGCGCTCACTACATTTGTAAAATACCTTTACTCATTAAGTGAAATGTAATTATTTCTTTTGAGTTAATAAATGTCTTTAACCAGAAATAGCAGTAAACTTTATGAACGTTATAAACTATCAACAGTAGCAACCAAGTAGGTAATTTAAATTATCTAAAATTTAGTATAAAAGATGAAAAACGTAATTTACAAGGCGTAAGATCAAAAATAAAGGAAAAAGGCAAATGACAAACAATAAAAAAACAGGAATGTGACCTGTGACGTGTGATGCATGTAGAGAGGCAGCACCCGCCAGGGTCTAAGGACTATGTGAGAGTTGAAAGTGATAGATTAAATATCCTAGCTCTAACGACTCTGTTCTGAACAGGGTCGAGATATGCAGCTATAAGAAGCAGGGAACGTTGTGCAAGCCTACCTCCCTCGGAAGACAAACTCCCGGGAGCACTCGGACACGTATCATCTACATGCTGCCCGACTTCATTTCATTTAATTGCTCCTTCTAGATCCCAGTTATCGCGAGTGTTCCGAGTTTCCGACGTGCGCCAGGCCGGTTTTTTTACTTAACGGAAACGTTCGAGTGACACACTAATGGTAGACAAAATAGTCAAAGAAATTCCTTCAAACTAAGACGACTACTTCAACTCTTTACTCAAACGAATTACGAGTATTATACATTAAATGGTTATCCGTAAATGAAGTAAGCTATTAAACAGACCGCAGTCTAGCCGGCCGGTAGATGTGACCGCGCACGCGGTCATTTCGATTCGAACCCAAATTGTTATTTAAGGTCCCTTGTATTAGACATACCTAACCGGCAGTTCGTATGTTCGTATCCACGTCAAATCAATACTTGAATAAATCTCTTGTTTAACCTATTAAGTTTTTGATTAGATTAACAGTTGTGTTTAAGGTTTAGATTAACACATAAACAAATGTGTTTTCCCCTCACTAGCTCGGAAACACGTGTTTTGTCCTTTAATACCAGCGGGTAAAAACGCATTTTATCCACTAGTGGGTAAAGTAATTTGACCTTGAATAAAGTCAAATTAACTGCTTTAAAATTGCTAAAAGTAGGTGAATATAGTAATAAAGATGATTTACCACCTGTGGAACTACTGGAAGCAGTGATAAACGCATTTTTTGCGTTGTAGTTTCCTCGCTATAGTGAGGGGAAAAGTTTTGTGTTACACTCGGGTGCAAATGTATTTTACTTCTCGTGTGTTAAAAAACTCGCAAGTTCAGGATTCTATTCTCGAACCACTCGCTTCGCTCGTGGTTCAACTATAGAACCCTTCCACTTGCTCGTTTTTCAATTCCACACTCGGCGTTAAAATACAACTTTGCCCCCTTGTATAACAAATAACTATTTCTATCTGGATTCAAACCCAAAGGAATTATCGGCTTCATGTGACTTTATGAATATCATCAAAACTTACTAATTCGACTAGAACATTAGTTATCTATAAATATTGTCGCTCTAAATGTCTCTTATTACACTTCTTTGTAGCTGCCAATATTAGAGTGAAACCAAAACTACTTAAGTCTGTTAGAGCAAAGTCTGCATACATTTACATTCCCTACGATATGGTCCCACTCTGATGCTTGTTCCAGACTTTTTTCTTATGGGTACAATATGACAGATGAAACTAACCATATAGAATACTAGCTTTTGCCCGCGGCTTCGCTCGCGTTAGAAAGAGACAAAAAGTAGCCTGTCACTCCATCCCTTCAACTATATCCACTTAAGAAATCACGTCAATTCGTCGCTCCGTTTTGCCGTCAAAGACGGACAAAAAAACAGACACACACACTTTCCCATTTATAATATTAGTATGGATGTCTGAATCTGAACTGGGAATGGTAATGGTCATTTTTACTATGAAGGACGATTTTCTTGTAACACCTCAATTTACATATTAACTACCCATATTAAGTCATTAGGGTGGTTATGGTGATTAAGAAAATAAACATGAGCTCATTGGGTTTGAGCGACGAACGTCAATATTTTGGGCAGATGTCAAAGTCACGTGTCCGTGTATAGATACAATGTTGGAATGTTTTCGTTGTGTCGTGTTGCAACCATGTCCGCACAATGTGTCACAACATGCCGAGCGCCGGCGCGGGCACGTAGCGAGACGTCGCACGTGACCGCGGCTCATGCTGCCCCCAACCTCACAATCACTTTCATAATTCGGATACATCTTATAGAAGCATAAACAAGCAATCTACCATATGAAATATCGTTTTCGAAAAATAGTTTTCTAACTCGACAGACACTTGACAGGTGTCATTACTGTAACCACCCCCTTTCCATCCGTGGATGTCGTAGAAAACGACTCTGGGGTTTGGGTTCAATTGTGATGTAGGCGGTGGGCTAGAAACCTGTCACTGCGAACGACAATTTCGTAGGAGGTAGGATATAGCGAATGATATTTTGTGTGGTAGGGCACAGCACAGCGGATATCATCTCGCTCGAATCTGGAGCAGTGTCCAACTGGGGAAGTACCTCCGCCTTACAGTAGACCACAGCCAAATAGCACTAGACCCTACTCATAGTGTTGTGTTCTTGCCGGTGAGAAAGGCTGGCAGAGCTCAACGAGGGTGCGGTGTGCTGGTGACCTATTGGCGGTCTACGAGGGTCATGCCAAAAGAAATTAGATACTCAAAATTTATATACTTTATTCTTTATTACAGCTATCTATTTTTTCGTCCGTCTCATACACGTTTTCATCCGTCTAATCTAAACCACTTAGAAAATACCGATGACCACTCTTCTTTAGACACCTCAGAAATTTCGTAATTATACGCAGCCAACGCATCTTCTTTGTTCTCAAATCGCCTTCCTTTTAATTTTTCTTTAATTTTAGGAAAAAGATAAAAATCACAGGGGGCTAGGTCAGGGGAATATGGGGGGTGGGGCAGAATAGTCACGTTTTTTGAGCTGAAATAGTCAAGTGTTCTAGCGGAAGTGTGCGGGGCAGCGTTGTCGTGGTGCCAGAGCAGGTGCCGGGTTCCTGACTTCGGCCGCTTGTCACACCAAGCTGACAGTACTCTTGAGGCACAAACTGTCACATACCATTCTGAATTAACTGTCTTTTGATCTTCTAGCACTATTGTAGCAATATGTCCCGTCTTGCAGAAAAATGAGGCAACCATTTGTTTTTGTGTGCTTCGGGTTCGGCGACATTTTGTTGGCGTCGGCTCATCTTCAAAACACCATACTGTGGACTGTCGCTTTGTTTCGGGATCGTAGTTATATAGCCATGTTTCGTCACCTGTAAGTATATCATATACGTTTTTGTTCTCGCCTGCGTCGAATTTATCTATCATAAATTTGCACCAATCCACGCGACGGTCTTTCTGTAAATCGGTGAGCTTGTGCGGCACCCATCTTGAACAACGCTTATGAAGAGACAGTTTACTATGAATTATAGTTTGCAATGCTGCTGATCCAATGCCCAGTTCACGCTCGAGCTCTACATATGTAATTCGTCGGTTCGCACGAATATTTTTTTCCACAGTCTTTACATTTTCTTCAGTGACTGCGGTTGGCGGCCGTCCGATCTTCGCCTCATCTTCAAAGCTCTCCCGTCCTCTTTTAAATTCAGAAAACCAATTGAAAACAGTTGCACGTGAACACGCAGACTCTCCAAAAGTCGAGACTAAAAGTTCAAAACACTCTTGAGGTGTTAAACCTTTTTTAAAGTCATAATATATCATAACACGAAAATCACGTCGAGTAAGCTCCATTGTTGCGGAAAATTCCCGCCAAAATTATTTAGAAAAAAAATAATTAAAAAAGGAATCCTAAGAATTTCCAAGTATTCCATTTTTAAACTTATAAGCAGATAACCTACCTTTACATTGGTGTATAACTGGCCAGTATCAATCAAATGACCATGGAGTATCTAACTTCTTTTGGCATGACCCTCGTATTGTCCTTTGTTTGAGTCGTCGGCAACCCAGACCCTCCTTAGAACTTGTACACTCTTTTTGCTGTGTACTTAACACAGCAAAAAGGAGTGTACTTACAATGTACAAGTTTCTAATGGGTTGGTAACGCGCATATGACACTCCTTGAGTTGCAGGCGTCTATAGGTGATGGTGACCGCTTTCCATCAGGCGGGCCGTATGCTTGTTTGCCACCGACGTAGTATAAAAAAAATCCGATTTCATCTTCGGTTCAAGACCCAAGAATGAAAAATAATACTTTATTCTTTATTTATTTATTCCTTAAATTAACATTATCAGCCTAGCTAAACATGTCAATCGTACAGGAGGGTATAAACATGATACACACATAGGAGGGTATAAACATGGTACACTTATATAAAATAGTGTGGCGGAACAATAAATGTGGATAAATAGTAGGTACTCACAAGTGGATCGAACTTGGAGTCGTGATAGACTTGGAGACTGATAGAGTTGGAGTAACGGGCGCTGATCGCAAGGAATTACGACTCCGTGCTGTAAAACATATCCAATTTTCTGTCGCAGGCCAGTATGTCATTGAGAAGGGTTAAAGCGTGGTGTAGTGGAGGGTGCGACAGAGCATGGGTGCGTGCCACCGGGATGGCGAATAGTCTGTCGGCGGGGACGGATTTGTAAACCGGTGACTGTACGCTGACACTTTGAGTGAAATGGGCGACAACAAGGAAGGGTTAGAAATTTGGCCGCGTATTAACCTAAAGAAGAATTTTACAAGGGACAAATTCCTTGTGCACTCTAGTGAAGTATAGTTTACCATTCCTAGTACATAGAGGGTGGGGTAAAGATGTGGATGATATCCATAGGTTTTAAGGAAAAGTGCAGAAAAACAACGATAAATATAGACCTATTGCTATTTATATGCGATCAAAACCATGTCACTGATACCAGGGGGATTTAGCACGATGAACCACGGATTCAAGCGGGATGGGATGGATCTGGCCGAGCAACACTAAGATGATAGTCTGATCTAATAATCCAGAATCTGGTCTGACTATCTACTCCTACGATTTAGCACAGTAGCTGGTAGGTCCTACATATGAAAGGATCTGCAATCTGGTCTTACTCGGATGGTAAACGAAGCCTTTAAGAGGTTTTGACCGGTTTCCTAATGACTTTCATCAAAAAGACCTACAAAATCTTTCAGGAATCTAAGAGTCTGGTTATGCTGCTTTTATGTTGTAACAGAAAAAGTAGAACTTTTTATTGTAAGTCATGAGGTGAGTGATGAGGTCATGAGGTGGAAACCTCAGTACTAAAGTAGTCTAGTGTCCCTTGTGAGAGCGATAACAGAATTTTGTCTGAATTCACCATAATCAATCGTGGATGTCAGTAGATATTTTAGTCAATTATTTACGAAAACAAATGAGTTGGTAGCTTGGGCGTTTTGGAAGGTCCAGACTTCCAGAGCAATAGAGAAATTATTCGAACTGTTTGTAAGTAGATATCAACGTCTGTGTTCTCGAACTGAAACTTTACTTTATGCTAATACAGTAATACGTGCACTAGTTTTTATAGTGATATTGTATGTATTTAGGATGATATTCGAGTAAAATATTTTAGTTATTATAATGTGTCACCCGCAATACAAAGACGGAGAAGTATGAGCGAACTGCGCGATAACTGATGAACAATTAGACGCCAGAATCAGCCTGACGGAATGGCAATGAAGTTGTGTCGCCGACAGTTAGTTAATTATAAGTACCGTAAATACGAAACACAACAAACAGTACGTTTTACCGATTCTTGATTGCTTGCTTTATTGTATGGCTTGCATTGTTTAATCTGCTAACTCCGTGCTAAACTGTGGTTAATTTTGCGTTCCTAATCTAATTGTTGTTTTGAAGATAAGGATAGAAGGTACTTCACGTATAGGTACTCTACTAATTAGTTAATTTACGATGAGAGTCATTATAAGGATTTTAATCAGATTAATAATTGTTTTCGTCCCGTGAAATTAAAAACATACAATTTTCACTGAGTGATATTCTAAGTGCCAATACACGGCATAGTTATGTTATATTATAGCATACCTAATAAAATTCCAGATTTCTAACGAAAGTGGAAGATTTTGAGACTGATTGAGAAAAACAAATCATGTTATTATTTAAAGGTGTAAATGAGTTGTTACTAATGTGCTGAGTCGTTAGCTGGAGGTCGACAATCGTCGCGGCGCCCACGCCATTAGAGCCAGCCAGCCTAGACTGTTGTTCCCACAGTGGGCTAGCCACTGCCGATTGATAGTCTGAAGCGAACCAGCATAAGCGTTATCGTTCAATAGGTACCTTGTTGCATGCATCTAGGTCACAGTTGCTTAAGCCGAATGCTCGCTTGGACAGGGCGACCGATCAGCATAGGCTGTATAGAAATGAGTAGCGACGACACACGGTAGACACTCAATTCTATTAATAATACAGTATTACATAGGTACGTCAACCTTATGTAGTTTGCTGCAGGCGCAGTTACTCTTATGCTTTATTGAAGTCAAAACCGGGGCATTACATGCTGAAATACCTTAACGTTTTGAATTTCGACACATTGACCATGTTGGTTTTATAAATCTGCGTGAACTACTAATTCCGCGAAGTTTTGAACGAAATAGCTTTATAAGTGTGATTTGAGCGTAGGTCCAGTAAGTCATAGTGAGACATGCCAGATACCTTATACGTTATTACGCCATTATACGCATGCTCCATGAGATTGTTACATTAAGGGGGTAATTAGTTAGGTGTGTTATACAATACACATCGAACACTGATAACAGAGCCCAACTAAGCACTTGTCATTCAAAGTCTGCTATTCAAAGCGAAGTCGAAAAAATACACAAATCAGTAGAGTAGAGGTATAGTTTAAACTTCAACATGATCGTCGCAGCTACCGAACGTAAAACTTATTTACTTCGCATGTTTATTTAATATATTTAGGTATTGTCGCTTTGTATGGTTCGTGAACTTTGAATTGTTTAAATATTCTTGCGGAAAGACTCAAGAAATAAATAGGTTAAAATGAGCTAATAATGCTTAATTTTCCTGGTAGTTGCAAGAACTTAAAACAATGAATCATAAAACAACACAGAGGTTATTTATAGATGACTACTAGTTTTATTATTGCCTATTTATTCGTACAATTCTAAGTTAAATATGAAAAGGATTTTGTTGTCTAATGGAGCTACATAAACATGATTATTATATTTATTAAGTATATTTCTACATCTGGTACGTCCTAAGCATGTATATCTACTTATATACTTATGTTCCACTTATATACCTAGTTTCCACTTATGCGTGGATGTATAGGTACATGCAATACTGAACTGCATATATAATATATAGTGTATAAGCCTTACACGGGCGATAAATTAAACCAGACATGGAATTCATGAAAATTTATAGGTACCATATAGGTATTTTGAATATTTTGTATGGGCACAATTTTTATTGAAATTTTAAAGTTATCTAATTACATTTATTATGAGAATACATTCGCCGGTATTAGACATGTTTACTGATAGGTTTGTAATGATTTTAGTGAGTGAAACAGAACTTGGACGATCCACTAGACTCGACCTGAACTATCATTATGTTATGTTAAATATCATTAGACAGACAGCGGCTACTTTAAAATCTTAAGCATCTTATTATGTAGTTGAATAATAATGAACCGATATCGATTAGATCTATTTGCTGACTAGAAGATAATATAAACAACAGGAGACAAAAAAAAAAAAAAAAAAATACAGGTTCAGGAATGAAATGAGACTCACCCGTCGACGTGATGATGGTGATCGTGGGCGTAAGCGGGCGGCGGGCCCGGCGTGTAGGCCTCGTAGGGGTGCACCGAGCGGTAGTCGTCGCGGCGCTCCGGCGACGGGCTCATCTCGGGGCTGCGGCGAAAGATAAGCACGCTGCCGCCGTCGGTGGAGGCCGGCGTACCCGCCGGCTTGAACAGCGTCTCCTCGAGGTGCGGGTAGGTCTGCATGTCGCGCGCGTGTGCCGCCGGCCGCAGCTCCTGGTAGCTGCGCGAGTGGGACGGCGACAGCCCGCCCTGGTGGGCGTAGCCGAATGCCGGCAGGGGGGGCGGGCTCTCTGCCTCGCCGCCGCCCGTACCCTCCGCGCCGCAATCCGCCTCGCCTTCTGCGCACACGCATACATGTTTGGTTTATGCTATGATCGTTTCACTGGACTGGACTTAACATCGCATACAGTTGTCTTACCCGAGACAACGATTGGCGTATGCGTCCTCGTTATTTGTGTTGTAATTTTACGTTAGACATGCACATATGTTCACAAGTGTATTCACTAGAATATTAATGGCTCTATGTTTCAAGTACTACAACCAGATATTCTACGGTATTCAGTAGCTATAAGGTTTAGATACAAAACAATTTAGCTAAAATCCAATTTTATCATGATCTCAGACAAATCAATTGCTAGTTCAGTAATTGTATTTAGATTTTAATTTAGGTTAATCAGCGGGATTGCGCCAAAAAATGTTTTTAACTATAAAAGGGAATATATTTAGTCATTTGGTAACGTCTAATGTTAATTTTTTCAAGGCAAAAGTTGTTCTGATGAGTCATTTGGCAGCCTCCTCGTTTATAATATAGGTAAAGTTTCTTGCAATTAGGTAATCCAGTGATATAATGTATAATATATTGCACGTCATACGAATACTAAAATTAGGGTACGTACGTATACTAAGTACCTAAGATCAACCAAACACCATAATTTAATGGTGCCTATTCTGATTTCTGTTGCATAACGAGATTAACGAGACACCTGCCAATTGAGCTAAATCAGAAAACAGCCGCTCATCTTATCTTGTCAAGGCTGGTTGAGCCTGCCTGGTTGCATCCAACAGCAGTTGTTTGGGAATCGTATATACGCCGGCGTTGCGGTTGGTGACGTAGAACTGCACGCCAACTGCACTGTGTGCCAACTGCAGTTTCCATACAAGTTGCAGTTACGGTGCAGTCCATCTACATATGTCGGTCCTTAGGTTATAGTATCATCTTGCTGGTAAGAAATGACAGGCACATACTACCAAACCGTTTGATCAATCTAATACCCAATCTATCAGATTTATACAAAGTACTACGCACAGGTTACAATCAGGGCAAACGAACGTAGTTTTAGTGAAAACTTGCGAGTACATTAGGTCACATACCTACAATGGAGCATTAAATGTTAAAATAAATAATCGACGAATTTCCATAAACAAAGTTAAAACCCGTTAATGGTCTACTTAATGGCGATAAGGTCAATAAACAGTTTAATTACGGGTGCTCATTTAGGGAAAAGTTTAGCACGCGTTGGTACCTAATTAGTTAGTTCACTTCATTTGTGCGAACAGCACCTCTTACTTACTTTCCTCTCAAATGTAGAATAAATTATAATTATACATATGTGACATAGCAAAAGCTTAGTTATGAGGGTAGTTTTTAAAAGCAGCATAATGGACAGGGTACCTTGGGAAATAGTTTTAAGATACCTACTGTAGATCGTTTTCAAACCACATCATGTTTCAATAGAGAAAAGTCTTAAGTACATGAAGCACAAGGACCCTTTATGCACGGTACGCCACAGTTGTAGTGTTTACTAGGGTATGCAAAAACCGGTTAACTTAAAAAACCGGTTAATAACCGAGACTTTTCCTTCAAAACCGGTTAACCGGTTATTAACCGGTTTTGAGGATTTTTAGTAAATGGCCGTACTACGCAATAATTACCATTACCTTTAAGAATTCTGATGTTGATGATATCGTAGCAGGTATTACTTGCACGATGAAGATCATTTTATCCAGTTTTTGGAAATTTGGTAAATGCGGAAATTGCTAAAAAAGGCTTGTGTGGTTTGATTGTGATTCGTCAGTTTTGCGTTTTCTAGGCATGTCGCGAAGGTGTAAAGCTCCCAGAGCCCCTAGTAATACAAGCAATTGATGTAAGAAAACCAAGATCTCCATTTTACCTTTCTTTTAAAAAATATAGTTTGAAATATACGGTAGACTCCGGTTACAACGACGCTCAAGGGACCGCTGATATTACGTCGTACTAACCGGATGTCGTACAAAACGAATTTCATTTCTTTTAATTAAAAGTAATATCTACATCTCTATTATGTACTAAAACATTTCAATCAATAGGTTTATTTACAGGGTATTATTATCATAGTATTAAGCCTGTGTGGTGACGGGTTAAGAATTTCACCACCCCCTTTCTTCCCGTGGGTGTCATAGAAGGCGACTATGGGATATGGGTTAAATTGTGGCGTAGGCGAGAGGCTGGCAACCTGTCACTGCAATGTCACAGTTTCGTTTTCTTTCAACCCCTTATTTGCCAAGAGTGGCACTGAAGCTTTATTAGTTTCATGTGTTCTAGCTTATAACATTAGACCCGAGGCGAACAAATTGTTAAAATTATAAAAGCAATACTTCAAAAAGTTACATGGCCACAATGTAATCTTGCTATTTGTTGTAGGCAAGACAGGGGGCCGTGCTCGGGTGGAAGTAGCATTGTTTCCTCAATTTACTAGTAAAACCAAAAACGTTCGCTCGTCGCTGCAACCGGACTTGACGGACGGATTCTGTGTAAAATGTGTCGTAAAAAGCGGCTAGTCGTTAAAATCGGAGTCGTAATAAACAGATGTACTTTCATACTATCACATACGAAAACCAAATAAATACCTGTGCTTATGTCGTTGTAAGAGGTTTGATGTTAGGTCTATGCGGAGTCGTAATATACTAACCGGACTCTACTGTATTGTATAAAATGTATAATTGAGTAGACTCGGGACTAATTTTTAAAATAAAATCATTACAGATAATAATGTTGTCAATGAAAAGTAATGAATAACTCTTTATTATTACAAAACATTAAATAATTACGTATTTTTGAACCTTTTAATGCCTAATTTTCCAAATTTTGAGAAATAAATACAGTTTCGGTTATTAACCGGTTAGAGACTATAAAAACCGGTTTTTAACAGAGGCCAAAAAGTCTCGGTTAACCGGTTTTTCGGTTAACCGGTTTGCACACCCTAGTGTTTACTAAACTAAGAGTAGGAAGCTGCATGTTACCTTTAAGGCAGTTGTTGTTTACTTCAGCAATGAGAGCGTCCAGTTCGAGGATTTCTGTTTTGAGCCAAGGGCTAGTGATCGCGGCTGCGGTCCCGGTCCACGCTTCGTGCAGCATGGCGATCTGTGTTTACGTATTAAGTTACAAATGAAAGAAGTTAACCGACGTGTGCTCAGTAGGGCTGCACACTGTAGACTGAGGCGAGCAGGCGACGGAGCGCGGGCGCAGCCGCCGATACGCCGGCGCGGGCGCGTGGCGCATCCCCGCCACGGCGAGCCCTCATTGGTCATTCACTCCCTGAACTTTTTTGGCCCTTGTATTCCTTTTTTGGGAGGGTCCCGAGCTCCTCGTAACCGCATTTAAGTAAGCCTATTAATACATCTAATTATTATGTTCATATTACATTACTTGCATATCTATATATAAAAGTTGGAGGGTACTTTAAATGAATTAACGTGTACAGATTTAGACAGATTTATTATCCTAAAATTTGCAATTGCTCCTACCTACTACAGGATACTAGTCTCCATCCGAAGTGAGTGGTTTATTTAGTCAAATTTATTTTATTGTTCCGGTTCCATAAAAATGTCCGAAAAAAATGCAAAAAAGATCTCCTGCATCCGGAATTCTAGGTAATCTTTGCCTGAAGTGTTTATGATCGTAGAATAAATTTAATATTTTTTTTCTATATATCACACTGATATGATTGCTAATGCACCCCTTTTAACTTTGGGGTAGTTTTATAAAATGTACCTAGTAAATTGGCGTTTTTCCTTAGTGTTATACCTACTTTCCTTAGACATGGACATGCTAGGTGGCTAGGACAGTTGAGCACGTAGCGAATAACTATCTTACTTTTAGATAAAATGCTACGAAATATTCGTTGCATCAGTGAAATGAAAAGTAAATTAGGCAGTACTAGTACAATTTGATCAAGATACCTACTTACAATTTATCAATGTGCCTTCTTGGCTTCGTATCAATGGGCTACGAACGAGTTAATTATTTATAAACAAACTAACATTCAGGCCCATTCAGGTGCGACTGCAACCTTTCTTTCTGCAGCTGAAACTTGTATGGGAACTGCACGCCAATTGCAACGTTGCGCGTCGGCGTAGGTGCGTACTACTAGTACCTATTTAAGTTTTTTTTTTTATAAATGGGCTTCCTCTTGGCCACAGACTAGCCAAAGGCAAAGACGTGGCCTACGATGGAGTGAGCTCGCCCAGAAAATGCCTGTTCACTATTGATTTGAAGGTTGCCGGGTTATATGAACTCGGAAATATAGCCGAATAGTTACAGTAAAGTTCCAATTCGCCTGTATCGACCCTAAATAAAAAGCGTAGTACCTAAGAAAAAAAAAGTTTGTATTGAGTATTTCAAACGTAAACTTGTTATCAAGGTTAGGCAGAAATTAGATGTAGGTAGGTTATAGTATGTAGACAATCTAGCTTAATATAAAGCATGTATGTACGATAGAGGATGTTATCATCTTTGGATGGCAAGGAAGTATAATCGGTCGTGCAGATATTAAATAGTAGACTGTATGTCTAGCGTGCGCGATGTTGAACGGATCAGCTGATCAGCAGCAGCGCTATCGGCGGCGCGGCGGCGGCGCGGGCGTCGTTGATAAGCCGGTATCGACCACGTGCGCGCACCGGCCTTATCGCATACCATCTCCCGACCTACACTTACTAGATATTATAACACCTAACATTTCTATCGCAAGCTACTCATAGGGCAGGCTCGATCATTATTGCTAATTGAGACATATAATTTACAATTTTACATATAGGCACTAGACAGTAGGGGCATTATGCCGTCCCCTATACGACAACAAGGATGAAGCCAATGTACTATCAGGTGCAAAAGTGCATGGCGAATTCATGAATGAATTCATTCATGAATAATTTCTTCATGCAATTTTGCAGCTCATTGTAAGTTTAGCGTTTAAATATGTGTAAATATTCGCAGGCACCGGCTGAACCTGCTGCGAGTCCGACTAAACACAATGCAACGCACCAGCAGGGCCACACTCAATCGCCGATACAGCTTTTTGCTACCAAATAAAATTATGTTTTAAATAATTACCTTCCTCAAAAGTATTATAAACCTTGATGTAAGAAATGGGGCGTTTGTATTTAATTTTGCTTTTGTCCTAAAATATATTAATTTCCCGTATCTATCAAAAAAAGTACTTACCTACTAAGTTATTTAGTCTTATTTGGAGTAAACACAACTCGTACTCTTAGTCTCACATCTAAATAAAATTTATCTTGCAGTTCCCGGACAAGTTTGTAAATATTTAGTACCACAAAAAATATTTTAAAGGAGTTGGTTAAAAGACTAGCTGTCAGCAACTCAGCAGCATGTTTCGGTAAATGTTTGCGATGCTGAAACACAGGACCTGCTCCGAACTGAAGGATTAATCGCTTCGCTCCCGGGAACCAATAAATTTTATCGTATTAGTGGTAAAAAGGTTGTAAATCTTAATAATGCTTGTCGTTTTTCCGGGTTCCAAGTATTAGCACGCGGCTTGCGTGAAAAAAAGTGTTGTGACACTTGTGACAGCGAGTCGCGAGAGTCGACGCCCCGTGGCGAGCGGCGCGCGCTAATCCCACATAAATAAATACCCATAAAACCAATAGCTATTAACGAGTCATCATCGTTGACTGATTTTACTGCCGGCTGTTCCCGGGTCCCGGTCCCGACCGCCCTTTATCTATATTTTAACAACTATTTTATTTCGGGCTAAGCTTGTTACTGTTTCATTTGCATTTGTTTACCAAATGCCAACAAATAGGAAACAATGTCCTTTTATGTTACAATGGAACATATTCTTTAAAGTGACTTCAGTTTAGTGCCCACATTACTTACCTAATTATTAATACATGTATTACTATTTTTATTGTGAATCGGAATTTTATAGTTCAAATCAACACAAAACATTTTTATACATAATTATGGTAGGACATTGAGGCGAGTTATAGTTACTGTTCAGAATTCAGATAATAAAACAAAACTACGCTAGCTAAAATTGTTGAAATATTGACTTGATTTACACATAGGTATGTATTATTGTTCTGTTTATTAGAATAACCAAACCAATACATACTATCAAAGTACTGTGACATGTCAGGCATTTATGATTAATTTGCCCGGGTTCAACAGTGCTACTTATCCTTTGTGTTTAGAATGCAATCGCAGGTAAAAAGCTAAAAACTACGTAATGACTCAACTCTCAACAATGACACGGCGTGCAAAAAAAATCTCTAAGCTGTAACATTTACTATGTATTCGTTTTTAACTAGGTGAAAGTGACCAGCACGGGAAGCATGGTCGCGCGATAGACGATAAAATATCAGGCCGTCCCTATCGCACTATTAGTAAGTGCGATAGGGACGGCCAGATGTTTTATCATTTATCGCGCGACCATGCTTCCCGTGCAGGTCCATAAATGATTAATCGTATTGCAAAACCTGTCGTGATTGTTTTTCACCGAATGGTTTAACCGGAAGATCAGCGCTGGAAGTCGCCAGCAATATGCTGAGGTTAAACCATTTCGTGGCACCTTCTCGTTTTTATGTGTTCCTATTTGTAATATTTTTCTCTTTTGTGTGTTTACGAATAAAATTTATTCTATTCTATTCTATTCTATTCTAAATACAATACTTATTGTTTTCACCACCGCCAAATTCCATTCTAATCTCGAACCACTCGCTTCGCTCGTGGTTCAACTATAGAATCCTTTCACTTGCTCGTTTTTCAATTCCACACTCGGCGTTAAAATACAACTTGGCCCCCTTGTATAACAAATAACTATTACCTATGTGTATTGAAAAGCTCGCGGCGCTCAACATTCCACATTCTGAACCACTCGTTACACTCGCGGTTCAATATTTGAAACCTTTTGCTAGCTCGAGAGCCAATATTGGCACGTGCGGCTAATCAACAACTTTACCCCCTCCTAAAACAAATTGCTATTTTACTAAAAATATTAAAAATCTTCCACTGTCATGTCAAGCATAACAAAAATGAATTTTCGAAATTAGTGAAACCATTCACACACGATTCCACGACCAATATAATCAGGATTCATCATTTATAAATGTATGATGTACATTTATAATGTAAATACTCGTGTTTAACTCCTTCGTGTAAATATAAATATCACTATTAAAAATACCACAGACCCTTAGTTATCGCTGATACACCGCCAATTTAATTCTCGTAGGAATTACATAACTATGTACCTATTTGTATTTATGTAAAATTATCACTTCCCATTAGTATATTTTCCTTCCACCATGTGTAATTATTTTTTTCCCACGGTGCTATGCCGGAAAGAAATAATAAAATGTTAGAAGTTGAAAGTTCTTGTAAGGGATTACTCGAAGGTGATTTAGGTGATCCTATTGTTTCGTCATAGAGACTAATGAGGTTCGGGGAAGGGAGCGGCGTGTGGTACATTTAGTTATAAACGCAGCACACTGTCCGCGTGGCCACACTCAGCATTGCAAAGTAGCTGCCAGCCGTCTATTGTTATCAAAGCCCACCTCAGGGGAACACTATAACATGCTTCTGTCTGTCACCGTTAAAGCGTACGTTAAATTTGATTGTATGGGAAATTCCATAGATGTCTGCTGCATAACGATGATGTATCTGTCAAATGTGGTTGATGCAACTGGCCCTAAGTTGCTTACTGTAGTAGAGGAACCGATCCATTTTCCAATGTAGAACTCATACCCACAGCCCCATTTTTACGAACAAACTCAATTTGTGAAGGTAGGTAGGTATACCTACCTACGTATGATGGCTATAATATTCGTGTCCTCCGTACTGTCCTTAAATGACATTTAAATCGATTATATAAGAATCGCGAGTAATTAAACCACACCATATTGAGCCAGATTATTTTTAATCATATCACAGGATGAATTTCTTGACATGAAACTACAACGTTTACGTTATCGACGACATTCGTTGATGGGCCATGTCATAAATTACTTACTAGTGTAAGATATTTTAAGATACCTACTCTTTGGTAGGTAGTTGAAAAATCTAAGCTACTTTAATTTTAAACTTATTAGTTATTATACGTATGAGTATCGTGTACACAGCAATCTCCTTCCATAAACTGAATATCCTGGCAATTCTTTCAAGGTTTTTGCAATGGGTAAAGCGGCTGGGCAATCAAACAGTTAATAAGGAATGACAAATCACTCAAAAATTACATATTCAGACAGATAACAATTTCTCGTAATAGCTAAATAGATATATCATATGAATTTTCTAAAATACACTCATTAAGGGTAGTCGTATCTTAGACGAACATATAGTATTTTAGAATAAAGCTTTTCAGTCGAGTACCATGTTTAGGCCACGAAGCTTGCTGAGTGGCCTAATAGTACGGTACGAGAGTGAAAAGCTTAATTATATCACTATTGTATACAATACTTTTTCTATGAGTCATCATCTTCATCATCAATGGACGAAAATATCATCATTCAAGATAAAATTAATGTTAATAGCATCGTTCACCGTTGTATGAACATCGAATTACCTGGCAACCAATTGCTTGTAATAACCGTCTCTGATGATTGGTCGACAACGCGATAGATAAAAAAAATGTGTTTCAGATGCAAAAAAAATTGCCAGGTATCGCAAATTCGAATAGAACTTGTATGAAGTTATATTTTAGATTTTTTTTTCAGTTAACTAAAGTGAAGTGTAATGAAATATTATAGTTGATTAAGCGTCAAAGACTATCCAACACTGAAAAGTCAGCACGTATAGTTTAGTCTGTGGTGTCCTAATTGACAGATTAATGTCGACGAGTAGAAAGAAATATTATTATTGTACTTATTACTTATCATTTATGATAAGTAATAAGTAAAATATTAGTATATTTGTAAATTAATTATAATAATATAAGATTTTGACTGGTTTTCTGAGTTATCTTGCTCAGTCTGCTCGGCAAGGAATTCATAATTCATAATTTAACTTCACATTTTTTTTCTGCAATTGCTACTTTTCCGAATATTCTGTTTAATGCCTAAGCTACTTAACTTCAATAAATAACTGAGACTCGTACAGAACGTAATTAAGTATGAGGTACTTAGTAAGTTAACACAAACAACTGCGCTACTGCTATTGTATTGTTATTACTTATAACATACTCTTCATTCGTAGACGTAAACACATTAACTAATTAACTTTGTTTTATTTTCAGTGTAATTAAAAAAGTATAGGTTACGAATATAATGATATACCTAAATACAACACTGTTCGACCTGGTGATAATAACAGTATTGAAAATGTGGCAACAAGTAACAACCATTCAATAAAAATCCTTTTGGGTCGTGATTTTAATAAACTAGGTAGAAAGCAATTAATATGTATGGATCTAATATTTGTAGAAGACGTCAGAAGATCCAGTACCGGCCAATAATATATTTGTAAATTAATTATAATACTTAATTGAATAACTTTTTTATATTTGAAATGGTTAGTTAATTTAGGTAGCTTTGTGCTAGCGAAGAAAAAAAAAATGGCCTCATGTAATGGTTCTTTTATATAGATGTTTTGTAGAAGTCATAGATTGCATTGTATTTTTTTATTAAAGTATTTTGTTGACTATATCCCGACGCAAAAACGACGGGGTGTTATAAGTTTGACGTGTCTGTCTGTGCGTGTGTCTGTCGGTGGCATCGTAGCTCCCGAACGGATGAACCGATTTCGATTTAGTTTTTTTTGTTTGAAAGCTGAGTTAGTCGGGAGTGTTCTTAGCCATGTTTCATGAAAATCGGTCCACTATGTCGCGGTCGGGGGTTTTTTTCAAAATTTTAAATTTTTGGTTAGGTTATGCCTACTAGAACCGAGTAAATCTTTTCAATGCTTTCGTTTTGAATATGTATTTTATTCACGCTTTATGGTGACGTGAATCTACTAAAAGGCTATTCCATTTTTAACGACAACACTCTGTCTCAAGTTGTATTTAGAATCACTACCTACACTAGACAAAATGTTGAATAACCAATACGAAACCAACTTTCTACCAGGCAGATACGTCTATGTATGATACACCAAAATATTGTGTTAATGGAAATGTAGGTACTGGCAGGACTTGATACGCGACCATTGTTACTTATGCATTGCACTGAATCAACTACATAGGTAGCTACGCCGACTGCAGTCAGCGAGCAATTTCCATGCGTACAAATTACGGTCCCTAAGGAACAGGTGTAGATTCTATACATAATTTCCTGCCGAAAAGCAGACCTATTGTTTTATTTAAATGCCTACTATCTTATTGTTAGTAGTATAATTCTTAACGCAAACAATGGCATATTAAAGTTTGAAGTCTTGCCGGAAACGGACGCGTAAGTACTCGTTCCTTAAGTCTGGTTTTCCATACCCGCATTACCAACCCACTCACCCAAATGACTAATGCACTAACGAAAATGCCATAAGTCACACGTCATCGGCACTACTCGCTGTGTTGTAAATGTAAGTACCTTAAAATAATAGAGAATAGCTATTTAATGGCGTTCCTCCTTATTATGCGTTTTCTTTTGTAAATATAGTAAAGATTCACAATACTATGTAGATCTAACGGGTGTGTCTTTAGCTAAGGTCTTCATATGCAATGGATAGAAAAGTTTTCTCAACCGCGTCAGCAAGGATGATTTATATAGGATTGACATTGACAGTCTTCATACTAAGAATCGTACCTCAATTTTTAGCGCCACCTACTAAATACTGGGATTTCCGGTTCGAGCGCCATCTTAGTGGTCTCGTGTCGTAAATAATTTCTTTTTCTTTTGCTCATTAATGTGGTTTAAAGTGTAATATCGATAGCTTATTATGCAGTAAACTAATGTTGTAGTGAGAAGCTGATGAAGAATTAATCTCAAAACGCGTTTAGCCTCTTTTTTGTCGTCAACGGCCGGTAGTCCACGTGCTCTTGTAAAATCTAGCTATCAATTTACAAGTGCTAACTCACCGTACACTGTCGTACTTACCGTACCAAAATCACTAATTAATATTAGCTCATATCACCTTGACACTGACGAAATAGTCCGAATAATGGACTGAAGCCATTTAATTTTTAAAAACTAACTCACTACTAAATACTGTCATAGCTACACTGATGATGCCTACAAACTTTTTTTTTAATGTGTATTGACGTGATATCATGATATTAAAATAAAGAAATATGTAATTTGTTCTTATACAAAATAAAACCGGCCAAGAGCGTGTCGGGCCACGCTCAGTGTAGGGTTCCGTAGTTTTCCCTATTTTTCTCAAAAACTACTGAACCTTTCTTAATGAATAATTTTCCTAGAAAGTCTTTATAAAGTTCTACTTTTGTGATTTTTTTTCATGTTTTTTAAACATGTGGTTCAAAAGTTAGAGGGCACATTTTTTTTTCCTTCAGGAGGGATTATTTCCGAAAATATTAATATTATAAAAAAACGATTTTAGTAAACCCTTATTCATTTTTAAATACCTATCCAACAATATATCACACGTTTGGGGTTGGAATGAAAAAAGAAATCAGTCCCCACTTTACATGTAGGTCCCCACTTTACCCTAACAAAACATTTTTTTCCACTTTTTATTTTGCCACTTTGTCGGCGTGATTGATATTACATATTGGTACCAAATTTCAGCTTTCTAGTGCTAACGGTCACTGAGATTATCCGCGGACGGACGGACGGACAGACAGACATGGCGAAAGTATAAGGGTTCCTAGGTGACTACGGAACCCTAAAAACATGCAAAAATATTTCGGGAAAATATGATTTTTTTCCACTTCCAGGCTGCGAAACAGCAGAATCCAGTTTTATCCCTAAAAGGCCCATACATACATACATGAGGGGTACACTTTTTTGTATGGGCTTTGTCAGTACCGGTGTAGGTATATCGTCCTTGACGTCAGTAATGAAGATTTGCAAGCATCGTGTGTGTAGATATTGCTAGAAGGTCAGGTCAGGACATTTATTTTCAATCGCGTAGTAAGTGTTTGCTCTCGACTTTTCATAGTAGTTCACTATAATCAAACCTGCATGGGATATTGTAAATGCAAACGTGTCTTAGGCACTTAAGCAGCAGTAACAATGGATGCAGTTTTTAGTAACTTTCCAAAACACAACCCCAATCATGTGTGTTCATAAAAAGCAAAAATTAGAACTAAGCAGATTTAAATAGATTCATTTTCATTTTGATCAAAATTAAAATCGGCCTAAATAATGTGTGTCTCGTCTCCGAGATAAGAAAAATAAGTTCAAAGATAAGAAATTGATAGGTAAGCGCTAAAACATTTTAATGCATGTGAGAAAAATGTACCTACACACTTATTTAATGTGAGTCACAGGTCGATGGCGGTTATATAATAATATTTTTACTTTATTCTGAGATTCCGACGCGCCAACCAGCAGTGGCACGTTTCTCGAAAGGTACAAGCCTTGTATTACAAGTGTGTCTCCATGACAACCCATAGGATTTGACAGTTCGCGCACTTGTAATACAAGGCTTGTACCTTTCGAGAAACAGGCCCCGTTGCACTGCTGGCCGTAGTACACTTTAGTACGTTTCTCGTTTGCATCATAAAGTGTCATTATATTATAAACTGAAATAGATAGCATACACTAAAGAAAAAGCGATCAAGCCCACTGGTGGCGAAGCGGGGAATCGAACCCGGGTCTCCAACTATCGCGGCTGACGTGCTCAAACCACTACACCGCCCTGGCTTTCCCCACATTCCCGGCTTCGCCCCCAGTGAGCTTGATCGCTTTTTCTTTAGTTTATAGTATCTATTTCAGTTTATAATTTATATATAGTAGTGTTACTACTAAAAAAACAATTAAAAAAATATGTAATAAAATAATTTGATTTGTTCCCTACATTGTCATTATATTATTATAATAAACTATTTTCGATTAGGTTATAGTTATACACTGGTTACTTTAGTTAGATACTCCGTTAGGTTTTACGAGTACATACCTATTTGCCATATTTATTTTTAGGCGTGCATTAAGAGACAAATGAATCATAAAACTATGTCCGGTTTTTTTTATCCCATAGGCCATCATTTCATCCAGTAGCCTAGTTCAGTTTAGATTCCATCAACGCTCAAATAGTCCTTACACCTTGGCAGGTGCTGCCGGAGCTGCCTCAGAGTGCGTACCAGGACACGGGCAATGACAGCATCCGCTCAATGTACCTGTTAAGCTAAGTTTAGACGTGCAAGTTATTGCTGCAAGTTTTGAGACAGAAGTATATGCAAGAAAGAGATGCAGATATTTGCCACTCACTCTTACCTATAGTTGCGTCTCAAAACTTGCAGCAATAACTTGCTGGTCTAAACTCAGCTTTACATTTCATTTTAAGTGCCCAAATCCAAAGGGCCTCCTATTAGTTGGTTCGGTTCGCTTCGCGCACACCTCCCAAAAGGCCGGAATACCATGTTTTCCGTGATGGGAACGACTTGTAATATAATAATCGCAAATCCTAATATGCTCTGGTTTCACGGAAAAGTAATAAAATGTTGGATCCTGATCTGTGATAATCGTGTACAATATACAACAGCGTAGATCACTAGAGAGATAAGTGTGACAGTGAGTCCTTGTGCATGTAAGGGCCGAACATTCGGGGTGGTGCGGTGGGGGGTGAGAGGTTGCTCGTGTTTAAATAAATACAGATATAAATATTTTTAAATGCGAGGCCGGAGGTCGCCGGTCCAGCCGTTATCAGTACCGCCCCCTCCCCGGCGCTCCCGCCCGATGTCGCCGCACGTTTCTCGCTTTGTGGAAAGTTACTCATTAACATGGCAACAGGGTAGATTTTAAATAAGTTTTACATCACCACGAGGGCTTTTGTCGCCTGTTATATAATCGTCAACGATTCTTATGTAGTCAAGTGATGGTGATACTCGTACATGTGTGATTACCATCTCAGAAGTTGATAAAACAGACAAAGTAATGTACTTACTTACTTCACTGGCTCAGCGACCCAAAAAGGATCTTGGCCTCCGACACAAGAGATCGCCACTCTGCCCTATCCTGCGCCACTTCACGCCAGTTGGGTACACCAAGTGCGGACAGGTCTTTCAGGGCTTCCTCGCACCAGCGATATCTGGGACGCCCACGCGGACGTTTTCCACCTGGGCGTCCCACATATGCTCTTCTCACACCACGATCCTCTCCCATCCTTTCCAGGTGGCCAAGCCAGCGGAGTCGTGTGGCTTTGATCTCGCCAATTATATTAGGCACCGCCATTAGCTCTTCCAGCTCTCTATTTCTCCTGCGCCTCCAGGTTCCATCTCCCTCTTTGATTGGCCCTAGAATCTTCCGCCAGATTTTCCTTTCCGCCACTAAAAGCTTGTTCTCTTCTTTCTGTGTCAGTGTCCAAGCTTCACACCCATACATCAAAATTGGTCTAATAACAGTCTTGTAGACTCGAATTTTGGTTGGTCTACTGATCAGCTTGGACACTAACACTCGGTGGAGCGCTGCCGAGCATCTTAGGGCGTTCTGGATCCGAATATATATCTCCTCTTCCCTTTGGTTGGTATCAGTCACAGTGCATCCGAGGTACCTGAAATGATCCACACCTTTGTAGGTACTTGTTCCAACTACTAGATCTTCTCTTTTCATTCTGGTGTTCTTGTATCTTCTCATCTGTAGATATTCGGTCTTCTGGCGGTTGATTGCGAGACCAATCTTTTCCCCTTCCTGCTCAACAATTCCAGCCATGGCCTCCAGGTCCCTTTTATTTTGAGCCAATAGCCCCAGGTCATCAGCATAGCCAATGATCTTATGTTTGCCGTTCAACTCCACACCCCCTTCATACCTAAGAACTTCTCGGATGACGTATTCGAGTACCAAGTTGAACAGCATTGGGGAAAGGGCGTCTCCTTGTTTTAGACCAGTAACAACTTCGAATTCTGCTGACAGTTCTCCGCAAGCTCTTACCTTCATCTTGCTCACTCTGGTGGCGACAATAATCATGTTGACTAGTTTTTCAGGCACTTTGAAATATTTTAATATTTTATATAACATCTCTCTGTCAACACAGCATACGACAGCTTTGGCAAAATCCACGAATAGAATGTGGATTGGCTGTGCGTACTCCCATTTCTTCTCCATCAGCTGTTTCAACAGAAAAATCTGATCCACGGTGCTGCGGTTCTGACGGAAGCCACACTGGTAGTCGCCGAGAATGGTTTCAGCATAAGGCTGGAGTCGACCCAGTAAGACATATGAGAGGACTTTATATGCCGTTGGGAGCAGTGCAATGCCCCTGTAGTTGTTACACTTTTTCCTGGATCCTTTTTTGTGGATGGGGCATATCACTCCAGTGTTCCACTCTTCGGGTTGTTGCTCTTCTTTCCAGATCTTGGTGATTAGCTCATATAATCTGGATTGCACTGCCCCGCCGCCATATTTCCATACCTCTGCACATATTCCGTCCACCCCTGGGGACTTATTGTTTTTCAGCCTCATGATAGCCTTTCTAACTTCGTCGAAGGTTGGTTCTTCTACAATATCCACATTCCCTTCCGTTGTCTGCGCATCAATACGACTGTTCACCGGTTGACAGTTGAGCAGGCTCATGAAATATTGACGCCACTGACCTTTTATTGCTTCTGTCTCTACTACAAGGTCTCCGTTATCGTCTTCTAGAAACTGCGCCCTAGGTTGGTATCCTTTCTTAATAAATCCCAGTTCTTGATAGAACTTTCTGCTCTTGTTAGCCCTTATTAAAGTTTCGATATCTCTGAGTTGATATTCCAGATGTTGCCTCTTCAAGTTTCTCATTAAGTTCCTAAACCTACGGCATGTCTCTCGATACTTATCGTTCCATCTGAGGTCTTGTTCCACAAGAATCTTAAGTTGTCGTCTTTCTGCCATAGCTAGATCGCATTCCTCTTTCCACCATTTTCTCCTTTTCTTTCGCTTCTTCTTGCCTAGTATTTCTACCCCTGCTCTTGTTACTATTTCTCTTGTCTCTTCCCACATTTTGTTAATATCCTCTTGCATTTCCAAACCTTTAAATTTGTTACTTAATTCGAGTTGAAACTTTTGCAATATATCCTTATCTTTGATATTTTCCAGATTAATTCCTTCATTCTCCATTTTACGTTCTCCGCGTACTACTTTAATTCTGGCTTTAAGTTTTATTCCCAGCAAGTAGTGGTCGCTATCACAATCAGCACCCCGGTAAGTTTTCACGTCTTCTATTATACGTTTGTGACGACTGTCAATTAAGACGTGATCGATTTGGTTGACTGTGATCCCGTTAGGATGTTTCCATGTTCCCTTATGGATATCTTTATGTGGGAACATGGTGCTCGTTACGACCATCGATTTGGCAGCAGAAAAACTTATCAGGAGTACGCCATTATCATTGGACTTCACGTGCTTACTGTGCTTACCTATAGTGGGGATAAATATATCCTCGCGTCCTATTTGAGCATTCATGTCTCCTAAAACAACCTTGGCATCGTATTCCGGGATCAGGTCATAAGCTGCCTCAAGTTCTTCATAAAAGCTATCTTTGGTATCATCGTCGGAGAGTTCAGTTGGGGCGTATGCATTGATGATTGTGATATTGTAAAAGGTACTTTTAATACGCAGGAGACTCAGCCTGTCAGAAATTGCCTGGAATCGAATAACATTTCCCACCACCTGTTTCGATACCATAAAACCAGTTCCTCTATCATGTCTTCCATATTCCCCCCCGCTGTAGAATAGAACATGATTGTTATCAATATTACTCTCCCCACTCCCGGGCCACCTTACTTCTTGCAATGCTGCAATCGGGATGTTATAACGGTGGAACGTAAACAGTGGAGTTCTGGCGCAGTCGGTTGACTGCGCCGCGGTGGTCGAAAAGGGCATTTATTTGTGTGATGAGCACCTGAGTCATGGATGTTTTCTATGTATATTTATATATTATATATATCGTTGTCTATACCCAAACTACGAACATTCAGTCAAGGAGGCTATTTATTTATTATTTTATTATTATTATTAAATTCAGGAGGAAGTTCCTTTATTCCGCGCCGAAAGTCGTCATTGGGATCAGATCGTATTTTTCTCTGTGTCGGTTTCGTAACGTTTTGTTTTTTCTGTGGGAGGGGTGTTAACCCGCCGCACAACCCCCAAACTGCTGGAGGACCACATCCTACTTTGGTCAGCGAGTCCATCGGACTTAGCCGGATAGCGTAGCTAGGCTGTGCTACCGACCATTCCCCCATCCACCAACCGGGGGACGCTCCTCTACGCCGTGAGTCCCGCTATATGTTATTCGCGGTCTAATTATACTAAGAATATGAAAAACGATTAAGGGTGGCTTTAAAATCTGTTTTTGCGGCGAATAACCAAGGACGATATATACCGGGACTGGCAATGTCTTACAAAAAGTGTACCCCTGAAATGTATGGGTCATTTATGGATAAAACTAGATGGCCCTGTTTCGCAGCCTCGAAGTGGTAAAAATCATATTTACCCCAAATATTTTTGCGTGTTTAATTTATTATATGAACAAATTGACATATTTCTTTATTTTAATATCATGATGTCACGTCAATACACATTTTGAAAAAAAAAAAATTGTAGGCCTCATCGGTGCAGTTATGATAGTATTTAATAGATTGCACTAACAAATGGAGGTACGATGCTTTGTATGAACATTGTCAATCGTGTATGTGTATAAATCACCCTTAACATAACTAACTACATACTTGCATTTGATCGTAACCATCAGCCAAGAGTAACTGAGGAAGAAGAACTAACAACCAAAGTTAACTTACACGTCTTTATCCGCAATGAATCATGATTCGAAAAACATATTGTAGTCTCACTTTCCTGTTTTTTTTTTGTTTCGGGAATTAAAGAAGATAATAATTAGGTATACCTTGCATATCCATCTTTTGTTTTGTTATTTATACTCATCGCTTATTATAACAGTTGTAATTTTTACAACTCCAGTTTATTTTTATATTTTTACCATTCAAGACGTAACTACTTATGTAGTTTTTTAATTCGACCACGTTGGACCACCTAATTATGTACATACGACAAATTACGTAGGTATGGTGTTGATCCTCCGTATTAGGTAGTAGCAAGGACGAATTATACCGGGACTGACAAACTCATTCAAAAATGTACCTCTGAAATAGCCCACAAGTCATGGATAAAATAGATGGCGCTGTTTCACAGCCTGGAAGTGGCAAACTAATATTTTTACCAATATTTTTGCGTGTTCTTAATTTATTTTAAGAACAATATATATTTTGAAAAATAATAATGTGTATGACTCGTCAGTGTGTATGTTATGTTATTTAATACATAGGTAGATAACAAATGGAGTTACGATACTTAGTATGAAGAATGTCAATCCTTTATAGAGATATATATTGTCCTTGGTAGTAGGACAGCAATCCACAGTTACGCATGTGACAAGACAACTAAACCAAACATTACGTAATTAAAATAAAATAAAATAATTTAGTAATTAGTATTAAGTAACTAACTATGTTTGGTTAAAATAGCAGTTTATTTTAAACATAACATAAAAGATTAAACATAACATTAAAACTAAAGTTAAATCTAAAAATAACAGGGACTTTAAACTCACAGGGTTCATATTGTTCCACTGCGATCTGAAAAGACACTCTCTCATGAATAAAATAATTTGATGCCACATTTAGAAGACTTAAGGGCCACATGAGGTCCACCGCTAGAACCCTTTGAGATTGTAAATTTCCACGGCTAAATGTATTGCGTCTTCTGTGTGCGTAGCCAAATGCACAAACGCTCACGATAATATATCTTTCGTAGCTATCTATCTCTATCGCTCTTGCGTATTGGTACGATAGAGCCAGACTACATTTCTGCGGCGTTTCGCGTCGCAGAAATGCCATTCGGCTACGGGGCCTGATCCGTGTACGATCTTCTCCAATACAAGAGCCGGTATTTATAATGCTACCTATGTGCATAGGTACCTATGGAACGAGCGTTAGTTTTCTCTACCGATGCAAGTATGTTATAAAATGTACTGAAATGCATAAGCGCAAAACAGAACGTGCAGTTGCAGCGCGCGTGTCGCAATTCCAGCGTCCGATCGATAACCGCGATCGACGTCACGTTCGTACACGCCGTCGATGTAGAAACCGCGCCGTACACCGCTGCTGGCACGTTCTTCGGCAGCGCTGCCGGGCGCGCGGCTCCTGCTGTGCGTGATGCTTCTTTACACATTATACGTAGGTACATCAATTAAAATATTAATGAGAAATGTGCTCCTTTATGACCGCGATCATTTTATTAGCTATAAAAATATAGAGCCGTTAGATAAGAATGAAATCATTCATTAAAATCGCAGGCTAACAAGAAACTGTACTGGATGATCGACAGGGGTCGGGTAGAGGAGAGGCGCGGGCGCGGGTGTTAGGCGGGTGATCTCCGGGGTCAGCGCGAGCGCCGCTTATCGCCGCCGCAGCGTCGGCTCCCGCCCCACGCCAGCCCGCGCGCTTCCAACAACTAATTATTTTATATGCCATTTATTTCTCAATCTACATGTATAAATTAGAATATTGAAACTATGTCACATCTAACTGCTCACTAAAATATTTATTAGTATTGTTCCAGTCAAAATAGGTTTAGTGCAATTCCCGAAAAGTTTGTACATTTGGATCACGTCTCCGATTTTGATAAAAATTGGTAGGCTGATAGAGTCCATAATGCTGAGCAAGATCTACTAGGTTTTCCAAAATGTCCTTTGTAGTTTGTATGAAACCTTCCTTTTTTGTTACCAGATTTCTATACATTTTCGGTAACAAAAAAGGAAAGTTTCATACAATCAACCTAGGACATTTTGGGAAACCTAGTGGATCTTGCTCAGCATCATGGACTCTATCAGCCTACCAATTTTTATCCATTTCGGAGACGTGATCCAAATGTACAAACTTTTCGGGAATTGCACATATAGTCGTGACCAAGTGGGTATGTACTTGCATACCTAACTTGCAGAATATTAGTACACCCGATGCAATTACACGAGACATTCTATTACTGTTAATTGCAAGCTTTATATAATATATGCTAGTTATGAGTATAATTAAAGATGTTTGATGGAATTCATGACAGGTTTAGCTTAGACGAACTTATTTCCACGTGATAAAAAAGGCAAACAATATGATAGGTAATTGAGATTCAAGCAATTTATGATGTCGGTACGACGAAGAATGTGTAGATTATTAAAGAACACTGAAACCCAAAATCAACTTTAGATTTACAAAATAAGGACACAATTTATTATGAAGTAGGTACATAGCGTTTAAGCTGTACCTATGTTAGTGGTTGTTTAGGGTAGTTTTGCGTAGATCGTAATAGGGTAACAATAGAGCTACCATGTTAAGCATGACAAAAATAACCTCTGAGTACCTATATTTTTTTTTAAATAGGCTAATATTAATTTATTTTGTTATCGGCAGTAACCGGAAGCGGGCGCTGCGCCCGCGCTCGGCCAGCTACTTCGAGTTCCATTTATTGCCAACGTTCTTCATCATTGCTTGTATTTACGAATAATCGAAAATTAAATTTAAAAAAGAAACTTTCGCTTTGAGCTGTTTTAGTGGACAAATGGTAACTGACTTATACTTACCAGGCCTTCTCCACTGCTAAGTTGCGTATATATATTTTTTAATTTTAGTAAAAAGTAGGCGTAGCGCTGTGCGAAAACTAGTAGCTACCTTTAAACTTAATATTGACCTGCATATTTAACAAGTATTCCCAGCTCTCGTAATGTTTATTTACGTAGTACGTAGGTATTAAGGTCCCATCAACAACTTTAACGTTTTGTTCATGTTGCTAAATACCTTTTACAGTAAGTTACAAAAAGTATTTGCATTTTCTGTGCAGTTTCGACGTAGACCGACAGTGTAGCTAGCTTTAGCGCCTGGTGGTGTGGCAGAAACCGGGTCAGCGGCACTCGCGCGGTCAACATTCGCTAACAATAACAAGGAAGCTTGTACCCGGCTCGCGGTCGTCTCCGCTGCGCGCGCCCTGCCGCCTCGGCCCAACATATCAATCACACAGTGTTGGTCCACAGCCCGGGAGGCATGAATTTATGACAGGTGTGCTGCTTTTTCAGCGGCACCGGTGGCTGCTGCACCCGTCGCGACTGTCTGCTCACACGAGGCGCGCGATGCGAGCAGGGCGCGCGCGAGCCTACTGCCGTTCACTGAGTTTGAGCGATTTCGCTTTATCTAATCGCCGGATGATAAAATGCTACCAGGCTTGTTTCGTATCGACTCTAGATGAAGCCGCCAGTACCGACTTTTGCCTTCTCGACTTTGATTGAAAAATGGTTGAAAGCTGTTGGGCAAATATTCCATCCCACACTATTAGAAAAGCGAGGTAGATGTCGTGAACTCGAACTAGTGCACAGGATATAAAAATAGTATGCGAGTGTAGTGCGATAAGAAACAGTAGAGTAGAAGTAAGTAAGGAAGGGAGAAACGACGAGCCAACTTCGACCTTGCGGCTCGAGCGCAGCGCAGAGGTCGCGGCGCGCGGGTGGGGCGCTTGCGGCCCTCCGGCCAGCGCACTCCCGCGCAGGCACTAAAGTCGCACGCCCGTTAAAACCTACTCGCAATAAACCTAGACTTCGATGCAAACAATGAATTGTGTTTTCGTGCTCACTGCTCTTTCAGTTCAACCGAAGTGTAACTTTTAAGAAAGAGTTAAATAATTTGAAATGAGAATAATATGTACTGTTTTTCAATCCTTTGGCAGAAAGGTTGAACTTAAATTACTACATATCTCTCATATAAGATTTTGTTCAGATGAGCGAGCAAAGCGAAGTACTTACGTTGAACTTATTACTTGGGCAGATAGGGCTATGTCCCGGCGTCGGAATTTTGATGAATTTAATTAAACTGAGCTGTTCGAGTGACCGCGACTAGCTGGTGTGCGACCTCCGTATTTGTATATGTCATTTTTTATACTAACTTATGATATTTTTTTATATTTACATGTCAATCTGCCTTTTGTCACTAGAACGAAGAGTTAGAATTCATTAAATTAGTAAATTTTTATTTTATTTAAATAAGTCTTAGACAATCAGTTTTCCATCATCTCCAAATACAGTCCGCTCTCAATATATACATAGGTACCGCTAGTTATCATGAGCTATAAAATAATTAATGGTTTTAAAACTTTACTAATTTTTTCCTTATTTAGATGAAATTTCGTAAACGTATTTTTAACGGCATTATTTTTGAACATTCAATTACTGATAAGGCCTAATTAAATAAGTATGATGTATTTTTAAGGGTCCTGATTGTTATTCTGGTCATTTTGTTTTCCAAAAAGTACGGTTGAGTTTTTAACCCCCGACGCAAAAACAACGGGGTGTTATAAATTGACGTGTCTGTCTTTAAGTCTGTTTGTCTGTCCGTTTGTCTGTCTGTCTGTCTGTTTGTGTGTGTGTCTGTCTGTGGCATTGTAATAGCTCCCGAACGGATGAACCGATTTAGATCTAGTTTTTTTTTGTTTGAAAGCTGAATTAGTCGGAAGTGTTCTTCGTCATCTTTGATGAAAATCGGTCTACTATGTAGCGGTCGGGGGTTTTTTCAACATTTTGATTTTGTGATTAGGTTTTGACATGGTTGTATCATTTGAAAGAGGCTCTTCATTAAACTGTCATAAAATTTACCATTACGACCAAACGAAATAAACATAGTAATAAGATTATTTGCCATATCAGCCATATAACAAGTAAAATTTTGGCTTACCTAGATGCAGTTTGTTTATTAAAACAGAATATAGAGATTAATATATGACTGATTTAAATATATGTACCATTATCGAGGGCTCCACTGATGATTTTCGAAGTAGGTAATTTAATTACTCAATACCTATTCATTATGGTGAACCGCGTCTTCTCTGTTCGACGCGAAATAGTAAATATTTTAAGTAGTAGTTAGGTAGGGGTTAATTTAAAATATGCATTTGTACATCGCATCTTTCTCGGTATTTATTCAATGCGTCCAATCGCTTTCTATTTAATAAGTCAGGTAGAAATATATAAAGTAACTATGAAATTGAGAACAGTCTTCTGCTTAATAAATAATTCTTAGATAGTGTGAGTTACTTAACAGGTGTTATTTCAATGCGTTGGACACATACTTAAGTAGTATGTGTAAATGATATCATTTTGGATTATTATTTTACAGTCATTTAGATAGGTATATTGGTTGCAATAGAAAAAAAGTCCAACATTTTGTCTATGCCTTATAAACTTTTTAATGAACACCAAGTCCTAATATTTATAATATAATATAAAAGAAAATATGTACGAATAAGTCACTAACTGTTGCGACTATGAACTAAATAAGTAAAAGCGACTGCCTGGCTAAACGTGTCGTTAAAGCAATTTGACAAATGTTTACAAAATCATTACATTTATCTATGCTGCTCGGCGGCGCTGCATGACATTGACCTTTAAGTATTTTATATAAGTATTTTTTGTTACAATTATATTATGGATTTATATACTTGTATAATTACAACTGTAACAATTATATATAACTTGTACCAACGTTGTCACATTATTTTCTAGAGTTAATCATAAACGTCCCTTTTGACACCGGGTAGGTCATAAACACAAAATCTATTGCAAATAAGTAAGTATAAGTAATTCATATAATATACTAGCATTATTCCGCGGCTTCGCCCGCGTACTTTGTACCCCCATTTCACCCCCTTAGTAGGTAAATTTTGAAAAATCCTTTCTTAGTGCTCCTCTACGCCTTATAATGAACCTAAGTGCTAAATTTAGAATCTCTAGAGTGAGTAGTTTCGGCTGTGCGTTGATATGTCAGTAAGTCAGTCAGTCAGTCAGTTTCTTCTTTTATATATTCAGATTACTAACAGAATACCGTCTCCAGAAAGACTAAGTATATTGCATACTTACGGCATTTGCTCTAAATGTTTAACGTGGGTTTCTAAAAGATATCTGGGGGCCGATTTTTGAGTCTCACTGTCACTAAAATACCGGTTGAAAACGGTGAATTGCCTATTATTTTCAGTGACAATTTTCTGAATTAGAACGCGTGAGACTCAAAAATCGGCCCCCTGATTCGGATTTTATTCCTTGCGTACTATAAAGTAAAACTCTGTCACTAGTAAACTGAGCCTCCCCCGTGAGTTTAATCCGCGCTGGTCAGGAAAAATGTAGGTATGTATTTTTTGTTTCTAGTAACAACAGCTAGCGGACCCTGTTTACATTCTTCATGTTATGAATGTTATTTTACATTACGTTTACAGTGACGCACCCATTCTAAAATATCAAAACCGGTATAGGCTCTTGTCACAAATTTTACGGATTATTGAACATTGCATAGAAAATGTTTAAATATGGTGTTTTTGTATGTACGTATTTATATTTTTAATAAGTTCAGCTAGGAAGTTAAACAATTAAATAAACTTGTCAGATATACATGACAAACTATTTACCATCGTATCTCTTTAATAAAAACGAATTGTGATAGAAAGTGAGGCACAATATATTGAGTACAACCCTGTTGAAAAATAAGTACTGGCAAACCAATAAAACCTTGCCATTACGAGTAGTACGTAAGTACCTACGCTTATTTTCTTATCAGAGATTTGTCTTACGTAATGTTATTTGACAAAAGATATTTTTCTTAATATTTTTATAATTACTAGTAGGTACATCATTTTACTCAATTATAAATAATGAAATTATTTACGTTTAGTTGTTTGGTAATGAAGACCTTTGGATATTTACTTATGTGGTAGCAAATGAAATTGATTTTATTTTTATACATACACTTACTAAAATAATTGAGATTTGGATTGAATGGTGATTTTACTACATGTAATAGATTGGGCAGTAGATTGGTAAACTGAAGTCTCTTTAGTACCTATTTTGAATGTAAACATTGAGTTAAAGAAAAATATTAGCTTGTTATCTCCTAACAAACTTACCGTAGAACTATCGTAGCACACAGGTGCTACGAATTCGCTACGCTCCAATGAGACTCGCACTTCCTCCAAATAGTGTGGCTTCTTCTGTGTAATAATATTCTTTGTACTCGTACTGGGTAATCTTAATCGGCTTTCAGAAAGTATTTATAACATCGCTTTTAGCATTGATAATGCTCGTACGTTTAGGGAGACTGATGGACAAGAAAGAGGGTTTTATTGTTTCTTATAAATAGATCTACTGCGACATTAAAAATTCCATAATCATTATAATTGTCAAATGAAACTTACCGAAATGATACTCGTGCTTAGTGGTCGTCATAATGGTCTCCATCTGCACGAAAGACGATCGTTATCGTAGTGAAGGGAATGCGTAGGTTTGTAAGATCCGAGTGCTGCATCACCGGACGAGACAGGCGGCCTTCTGTATGTGGCTGACTTTTGAGCACATCGCTCTGCAAAAGAGACGAGTGCGCGGCCGCGAGACGTGGATCGGCGCGTGCGCGCGGCGGTCGTTAGCGCGCGAGTCGTCGCCGGGCGCCGCGCAGTGCCGCCGCGCCAGCGCGAGCGCCCCTCGCGCCGCGCGACCGCCCTCCGCGCTGACGCAACCGAAGACGTCGTCGACACGCCTGACCCGAGGCCCGCTTCTGTCTGCTGAAAAATGTCGCCCTATGATACCCTTACACTCACCCCGACCACTGTCTTCTTCTATCCAAAGAAAGATTAGTGGAAACTTAATTATTTATTATGTATTTCTTCAATGTTCAATTTCAATAGAAATCATATATTCAAAGACGAAAGTCTAACAAACTTGCTTGCTTAATTGGAATTCGCCTAGTAGCTTGGTCAACGAGCGATTCTAGATGGAATGGCCGAAAGCAGAAAGTTTCACCACGGGATGTTGTTAGGGATAGTCAGGAGACATACATACTAAAAGTCCTCGGACTTTGGACGTGAGCTCGAAGAGGGGGGGGGATAAAAAAGGTCCAATTTTGAAAAAGGTATCAAAAAGGTTGTGTGAATGCATTTATACAGCATCGTAATACAATCAAGTTCATTAAATACATATTTTACACGTTTATCACATACATTTGTTGTTTCATTTCGTTCACTGAAAAAATTGCTAAAATTGTAATTTTTTTAAAGTCGTATAATTATTCAACGGTACATGACACAGAAGCATATGTACACATATTATGAAAGGTAATTGAACGGTATACAAGATTTTTTAAGAAAACTTTTGTCTAAAATAAATATTTTTCAAGATATGGAGCAATGTATAAAGCAAAAAGTGGGGGATGACGATTTTTTTAAAATGGACAGTTTTTAGGAGCTCATACCTAGATAATGGTTAAGAATAGAAAAAAAGTTTCTAGATCAAAGTTATAGATAATTTTATAAACTTTCAAAGTGTAGTAAACTAAAATTTCGTATGACGCATAGTTTTTGAAATATGAGCAAAAAACCAAAAAATGGGACCTTTTTCATCCCCCCCTCTTCGAGCTCACGTCCAAAGTCCGAGGACATTTAGTATGTATGTTTCCTGACTATCCCTAACAACATCCCGTAGTGAAACTTTCTGCTTTTGGCCATTCCACCTAGACCCCCCTTTTGAGCATTCATTGACTGATCTATAGTTTCAGAATTAAATGTCATTGAAAGTAACAGCAACATTATAAGGGGGGTGCAGGTCCGTGGGACAAGTGGACAACAATAGTTCAGTACTGTGATGTGTCCACTTGTCACAGGGGTGGGGGCATGGACGTTTTCTTTTAGGTAACAAAGAGGCTTGTTTAAAAAAATGGGAACCCTAGCTCTATGTTATTAACTCTGATTCTTATGTTATGTAAAAACAAGAATCTCAGTCAACATGACTGTAACATACAAATGAAACGTCACTACTTATTACGATACGATTTTTTCATTATTCAACGAAATTTTAACTCTGATGTTTTATCTATCTCTCCATGGATTAATTTCATTTTGTTATCATCAATATGGACGCGAAAATAAAGATCCTAGAAAAGCGACAAATTATAATTTTTAAGAAAAAAATACCGCCGCCTTTGGGGTTCTGGTGAAAGCTACTTGCGAATGTTGGATTATGTAGAAATGTGTAGGTATTTTTTTAAACTGCTTTTAATGCTTTAATTATTTGATGGCAACAAAAATCAATATACGTATACCGTTAAGGTTTGAGGAGTTTCCTGAATTCCTCATGAATCCGATTATAAGAAATCGAAGCTTGACAAAATTTGACTAGAAAACTCAATATGCTTAACAAACATAACTAAATAAATGTTACTGTTCTGAACTTAAATGCATGCTGTTCTTATAAAAATACCAAAGTTACTATAAGTGTGCCCTTCAGATTTGAGGAGTTTGATTCTGATTCTGACCATCATCAGCACTTCCACTGCACCACATGTCACTGTTCTGGACGTAAGTGCATGCTGTTCTTATAAAAATACCAAAGTCACTATAAGCGTGCCGTTCAGATTTTAGGAGTTCCGTTCTGACCATCATCAGGAGTTCCACTGCACCAAATGTCACTGTTCTGGACGTAAGTACATGCTGTTCTTATAAAAATACCAAAGTCACTATAAGCGTGCCGTTCAGATTTGAGGAGTTCCGTTCTGACCATCATCAGCAGTTCCACTGCACCAAATGTCACTGTTCCGTACGTAAATGCATGCTGTTCCTTAAAAAACACAAAAATCACCATATGGTAGGACCAGAGAGCGGGCGGGCCAGGCAAACTTCAAATACTGTTGGACTCGAAGTGGATTCATCTACACAAGAAAGCGAGACGGTGCAGAGGCCATCAAGATCACCAGCTACGACTGTATCGACCGCGTCTTTGGATCTCCACAGCAGCCTGAACTTGCTTCTAAAGGCTGCCCTGATGTGTAATTGCGCCCTAATTACAAGATTAACTGGTATTTCGTTAATATACTTCTTAGGTTTAGTATATGTCAGCCAAGAAATAGTAACAACTCTTTCTAAACTTAGTTGTATTTATTTCTGTTGTATTTTTAATATTGGAACTTCATTAAAGTGTAGTCAGCATATCAGAAATTCTTCACCATCACACATACTCACTACAAATATATTACACACATCAAAATACACTACTACTTGCCAACCTGTTAAGAAATATGATCCTGGAGCCTCCCTTTCCCTTTGGCTTTGTACTGATACTCCCTTCATGCAGCCGCCGCCACCGAGCTAGACCCGGGGGAAGATATTGATGAAACTTTCATGGTAAGTTGCAACTCGGTAGGGACTCCAGAGCTATGCCAAAAGTACCTTAGTCACACACATAACATAAAAATTCTAACATTTAATATTCGGAGCCTACAATGTAATATTTCAAGTTTTTTGGTAACTTTAAAGCGTTTTAATGCAAAGTTTGATTTTATAGTTTTGACTGAATGCTGGCTGAAGGATGGCTTAATGATAGAACAAATAGATGGCTACAATTCCTACCAAACTAAAAATTTTGGTAACCAGGCAAGTGGGGTCGTAGTATATATAAGAGACATTTGGAATGCCCAAGTAAGTGAACCAAAAATTCAAGATGCCGATTGTCTATTGATTGAAGTTCCAAAATGTTTCTCTCTTGTTGGAATCTATCGCTCTCCCTCGGTGAATAATATTGACCCTTTTTTAACTTCGCTAGAAGCTTTTATACAGAGTACTAATAATAATTTGGACCTTATTATAACAGGGGACATAAATATAGACATCATGAAGGCTACGCCCCAATCTTCTGATTATTTATGTCTCATGGCTAGCCTAGGTCTCACTTTAGCTATTAATAAGCCTACAAGAATGGAAGCATGCCTGGATCGTTTTTTTGTAAAATCAATAAAATCTTATAAAACAGTGGTTTGTGAAACAGATATTACTGATCATGATATGGTCATACTTTCCTTGTCAAATAAAAATAAATCAGTTCCAATAGAAAGGTCAGTATACAAATTAGATTACAAAGCTATTTTTAAGGAATTAGGTCAAGCGGATTGGGATTCTATCACCAATAGTTCCTCCCCTACTGAAGCTGCTGATGCTTTCACTGAATTTTTGACTAAAATTATTCAAAATAATTCGACCAAAAGATCAATCAGTCGCTCTAAATTTAATATAAAACCTTGGATGACCCCGGGATTAATCCGATGCTCCAGACATAAGGACCGGTTGCATTTAATAAGCCGCAAAAACCTAAGTGACCTTAATGCCAAATTAATTTACACGCGTTATAGAAATTTTTATATAACACTTATTCGAAAACTACGAACCGAGTATGAGCACAATCTAGTTAATGAAAATCGCAATGACCCTAAACAACTGTGGAAAACTATTAAACAAATAATACAAATCCCGAAAGATAATGGAACCCCTGGCTATGCCACAATAAAATCCACTGTACTAGACTCACTGAATCATATAAATAATTATTTTGCGACCATTGGTCAAGCACTCGCAAATAGTATCCTAGCAAATTGTGGAGTAACTGAAGCGGCCCTTGCATCAAAAATCAAAATACCCGCATCACCATCAAAATCCTTCTTTTTGTCCCCCACTAACATACAGGAAGTAGAAAGTATAATCATGAGCCTTAAATCGCGTGGTGCTACAGGAATAGATGGAATAAGCAATCAGTTCCTGAAGCGCGCAAAAGACCACATAGTTAAGCCTCTCACAACCATATGTAATCTTAGTCTGGAGCATGGTTCTTTCCCAGATACCTGGAAAACGGCAGCTATAGTACCTATTTTTAAATGTGGAGCAAAGGATAACGTAGGTAACTACAGACCAATATCACTTTTGTCAAGCTGCTCAAAAGTGCTAGAAAAATTAGTTAACAAAAGGCTTATCAACTTCCTAAACTCAGAAGGCCTGCTGTCTGAAAGGCAATTTGGATTCAGACAAGGCAAATCGACTGAAGATGCTGTCTCCCTCTTTTCCAAACTGGTCAGTGCATACTTGGATAAGGGTAATCCGTGTATTGGAGTTTTCTTAGACCTATCCAAGGCTTTCGATACAGTGTCAATTCCTATTCTACTACAGAAACTCGAGCGCCTTGGAATTAGAGGAGTAGCCCTATCATGGTTTAGTAGTTACCTGACTGACAGACGTCAATGTACAAAGCTTGGAAACACGTTAAGTGAGTCAAAACCAGTTGCTTTTGGAGTCCCTCAAGGGAGTATCCTAGGTCCAACACTTTTTATAGCATATTTAAATGATATCACAAGTAATCCCTTAGTTAACGCAGATATCATTTGCTACGCAGATGATACTGCAATACTATTTCACGGTAATTCTTGGCCACAATGTTTAGATTTTGCTCGCTGTGGTATTAGTTCAATTTATAGTTGGCTAAAAAGTAATCTGCTAACTCTCAATTCCGCTAAAACGAAATTTCTCTGTTTTCACAAAACCGCTGCCTCAGTGCCCAAAATAATCCCCGAGTTAAAGATTCACGATCCTAACTGCCATCAAGATTCGAAGTCTTGTAACTGTTGTACAATTGAACGATCGTCGTCAATAAAGTACTTAGGCGTCACTCTAGACGAAAAGCTTAATTTTTCTTACCATATTGAATCCGTGTCGACTAGAGTAAGAAAACTCATTTATGTGATGAAGAGGCTAAGGGATGTCACTGACAAGAAACTACTGAAAATCATATACATTGCACTTTGTCAGCCAATCTTAACTTACTGTATCACCGTTTGGGGAGGTGCAACTAGCTCAGCAATGATCACCTTGGAAAGGGCACAGAGATTTTTACTTAAGACAGCCCTTAAAAAACCCAGGCTGTATCGTACAGTTGACGTATATAAGGACATGGATGTGCTCAGTATCCGTAAACTTGCGATCCTTAGGTTAACAATGGTAATGCACCGTGAATTAATAAAGTCAGATTATCGCACCTCTAATAATAAGCGTGTTTTTAAATTACCCATCCCTTGGACAAGAACTGCTTTCGCAAAAAGGTTTCAAAACTTTCTCTTGCCACACTTATATAATAAAGTAAACATAAAATGTGACATCAAAAACTGTACTGCTAACAAAGCTAAACACATAGTCACTTCTTGGATTAAAGATCTTAGTTATAATGACACAGAACAACTTATGAAAACTAATGGTTGGTAAAGGGTACATTGTATCAATAGGCTTTGATAGTATATTTTTATAATTAACTTGTGTTTTCCTATTTGGCCCACAGACACTTACGCACGCACGCACGCACGCACGCACGCACGCACGCACGCACGCACGCACGCACGCACGCACGCACGCACGCACGCACGCACGCACGCACGCACGCACGCACGCACGCACGCACGCACACGCACGCACGCACGCACGCACGCACGCACGCACGCACGCACGCACGCACGCACGCACGCACGCACGCACGCACGCACGCACGCACACGCACGCACGCACGCACGCACGCACGCACGCACGCACGCACGCACGCACGCACGCACGCACGCACGCACGCACGCACGCACGCACGCACGCACGCACGCACGCACGCACGCACGCACGCACGCACGCACGCACGCACGCACGCACGCACGCACGCACGCACGCACGCACGCACGCACGCACGCACGCACGCACGCACGCACGCACGCACGCACACACACACACACACACACGCACACGCACGCACGCACGCACGCACGCACGCACGCACGCACGCACGCACGCACACACACACACACACACACACACACACACACACACACACACACACACACACACACACACACACACACACTTATATACAAGTCATTCACTCCTGCTGACTACAAATATACAATAAATGTTATTTAATTAAATGTGTTAACACTAGTAAAATCGAAAATTCGTTACTGAACTATACTGTGATTAACCGTGTTACCCTTGTTAAGTCTGGTTAGCTTTAGTCTTAAATAATTTTTAGTCATTAGAATTGTTTCTTCAGCGTAGGAAAAGTAAATGTAATATGTAAATGGTAATGTTTGGACTGACTCTACGAGACAGGCCTAGCCTAGTGTGGTGGTCAAAGGTAAAATCTTTTGTAACACTTTTTGGCAAATAATCTATTTTTATTTTTATTTTTTTTATTTTATTTTATTATGTATGCCTTTCAGATTTGAGGAGTTCCCTCGATTTCTCCAGGATCCCATCATCAGAACTGGGTTCTGAGAAAAATGGGACCAATCTGTATACATATACATTCAATCAAAAAAAAGATTTCAAAATCGCTCCAGCAACGACGGAGATATCGTGGAACAAACAAAAAAAAACATACAGACGACTTGAAAACCACCTCCCTTGAGAGATTAGAGGCGGCGGTTAAAAACACGACCGAAGGCAGTGTTTTAAATCGACACGAGTTACGAATTTATTCTTCGCACATTTTTCCGAAATAATATCATTTGTATGCTTCTAAACAAAACTAAAGGCCTACCTACTTAATTGCAAGTTGATGTATGTAAAAAAAGTCAAAAAAAAAGTCAAAGAAAAAAAGGGTTCAGAAAAAATGTTTCTATTAATCTGGCAATATATGATATGCTTAAAGTTGTAATGGAAAATATTGACGCAAGGAATCCGGTTTGTGCAATTTATGCTGATATGTCAAAAGCATTTGACTATGTTTGCCATGATCGCCTTTTAAGTAAGCTAAGCATGTATGGTATAAGAGGAAACGCATTGAACCTTATTGAAACTTATTTAAGAGGAAGAACGCAATATACAGAGATACCCAGAATATGCAACGCAACAAAAAACCTATGTAAATATGCTTCTAAAGAGCAATGTACTCAGCGTGGGGTTCCACAGGGAAGTGTGCTCGGCCCCCTATTGTTCTTAATTTATATTAATGACTTGCCTACCAATGCCAATTACCCTATAGTTTTATTTGCTGACGATAGTACGTCAATCATCAATTGTAATAATTTGAATAATTATGAACATGACATTACTGCAGAATTTAATTGTATAATAACATGGCTTAATGACAATAATTTAGTAATTAATTTGAAAAAAACTAATATAATGCATTTCCGTCAACGCACACTTAGAGACAGTAATGACGACATCAATGTTAACTACGAAGGTACCACGATTGAAAATGTAACCGTGACTAAATTTCTAGGTCTAACTATTGATAGTCAGTTAACGTGGAAAAATCACATAGATGAATTATGTAAGTACATGAGCAAATCTGCTTACGCTCTTTACAGACTGTCTAAAGTAACCAGTCGTGATACAGTCGTAATGGCATATCATGGCCTTGTAGCATCAAAAATTAGATATGGCATTATTTTTTGGGGTAACTCTGTAGATCGAGAGGCCGCTTTTGTGGCCCAAAAGAGATGTATAAGAGCTATCTGTGGGGTTAATTTTAGAGTGAGTTGTTATCCACTTTTCAAATCATTAAGACTTCTAACACTACCTTCATTATACATACTTGAAGTGGCTCTCTTTGTAAAAAGAAATCCTGACTTGTTTATTTATGTAACACAGAAACGTAGGCTACCTATACGTCCTCAATATGAGGGTCAGTTGTATGTTCCACTCATGAAAACAGCATTAATGCGAAATAGCTTCTTTGGAATGGCACCCAGGATATTCAATAAAATACCGTCTGAAATAAGAAACCTTCAATTTCATCAATTTAAAAAGCAATTGGTTGCATATTTAATTGAAAAACGTTTTTACTCCATTAAAGAGTTCTTAGATGCCGCCTAATTGTAAATAATATGAATATGAACTAATTATAAATGTATTTTTTTTTATGAAACCTGAATATAATTACACTTTATTTAAAATTAATAATTATGATATTTAAAGAATAATTTTTATATAAGCAAGTGACTTGATTTTATGACATGCATGCATTAATATTTCTATGCCGTATGTGGCAGGATGTGCTGATCAAAAAATGTATTACCAACCTACAATGTACCACATTCTAAGAAATAAAATATTTGATTGATTGATTGATGATTGATTGTATATTTTTTGCAATATTACAAAGAAATTCATTAAAATCCTCATTTCAAAACTTATTTTTGAACCTTGAATAACAGCGTTCAGAGAAACCTGCTTCTGATCTTATGGCTATATCTTCATTAAAACCTTGTTCTAGAGGGGAAGCAATTGCACTTAATATTGATGAGGAAGTATATTTCGTGTCTATAGCGCCCCTGGAAACTGTTCGTACATCCAAGATCATCATAATGTAAGAAATTAAGTTAAGTTATGACAAAAGAATGAAGTCGGATGGACACATTCTATAATGGAAATGCAAATGAGCAGTATCTTCAAAGATTTAGGTTGATAACCTTACTACTCGGTTCGTCATATATCTTGCTGGGTCAGACCTACATTTCGAGTCATCGATGTATCTATATACTACATATGGCTTTCTTATTTGATTTGGCTGATGGACTAGGTAGTTTCCACTTCAAGGTAACTCCAAAATACCTGTTAAATAGGCACTGTAATTCAAAGCTAACATTATTGTTTGGAAATAATACTGTCTGTGGTTATCTCTGTATTATTATTTCAATTAGATACTACGAAAGTTTTGAGTTAGGTACCTTCTCAACAACATTCGTGTTAGTTGATTATACAATTGTTATGTTAAACCTATTTTTTAGACATCGTTTGATCCAAACGAGCATAACCATTAGTGTAAAAATAAATAAGTTTAATAAAGTGTTAATTTTTTTATATGACTTCGTGCAAAAAATGAACATTTTAATAAATTTAAAGAGTCAGTCCCCGGAAATTAAAAAAAACCCCGGAACTGATTTTACAATCTCTAATCAGGACCCAGTGAAAAACTTTTTGGTTAAACCAGATTTCGATGAAATTATTTTTGATAAAACCAAAACCGGCTACCCTGACGGAGGCCAAGCGGGGTCGTAAGCAATGCAAACCCCTTCTGACAGCGCGATGTCTCTAATGAGGGATTATAGGATATCATCATCGACATCATCAAAGCCAAAACGACCGCCGAAAGAATTACATATATCGAAAATAGAACGATTTTACGAGCTCATATAACCCGGCAACCATCAAATCAAGAGTGAACAGGCATCTTCTGGGCGAGCTCACTCCATCGCGCCACGTCACGTCTTTGCCTTCGGCTAGTCTGTGGCCAAGAGTAAGCCCATTTGTAATAAAAAAAAACATCGCTTCATGCTAAAGCAAAATATTCTATCAGGCTCAAATTTCGACATTTTTTTTTAAAGGAAAGAGACAAACTGTTTCCGAAATATTCTTAAAAATGTCAGTACAAGCCCAACATCGATCATGTTAAGTCCGGAGTCCATGGAAAAAAATGGCACTTGAGCAACTTTCAGCAATAAAGAAAATTAATAAGGTTGAGGCTTACTCATTGAAATGAATGAAACAATCCTAGTTATCAATCTAGGACGGGAAAAATGTACCATAAGTTGAAACACCCAGATTACCGCCACACAAATTTCTATTTAAACTTTTTTTATTTTTTTATTAGTGGCCAGTGTTCATGACGAACGTGCACGTACGTATCTCTAAAGTTTGTCGATTCCTTTTAACGAGCCTGTATTAGCACGCCCAACGAACACTTTTAACTGCCTGTCGGGGGAAATAACTCGTGTATAAGCGAATTTTGGCATAGTTGTAGGGAATGGTGTCTTAATCCACATACTCAAAGTACTCAGGGGTGGGGGTGGATATAACGGGTGGAGGAGGGTGTAAAGGTCCCTTTTTTAGTTTTTCGCGAAAAGCTCTTAAACTGTGGCACATAGCAAAAAATGTTCTGAGATACAAACAATCTTCATAAAATTCTCTACAAAAAAGGTATTCACACTTTTTATCTGGGATCAATAGTTCATGAAATATGGAGGGGACAAGATGTAAAATAAAGAAATATATACATTTATTTATGTACGGCACGTTTATTCCTATAAATAAAATGCTAATTATTTTCTATCTCTAAAATACTCTCATCATCATCATCATCGTCGACGGTAACTTCGAAGGAAGCTCCGCGTCGCACCCCACACCCAGTCTTGCATCAGCAAAATATGGTTTTCAAAATGGAGTCAGGTGCCACAGGGTCGTTTGTTGTCACCGGCTTTTGAGATGCCATCGTCTCCTCTGGCCCATCCCCATTCAGTAGGTGGTAGGGGGTTGCCAAGCCATTGTTGTACCTACCTGTAAATAATTAAAAAGATCAAAGTACCCTAAGTATTTAGGTCAAATAGAGATTAGTATTGTGAATTAGACACACCATTCCCTTCAATTATGCCAAAATTCGCTTATACACGAGTTTTTCCGATGAGGTAGGCTTCGTTGAGTGAGTTATATGGGAGCAAATGTATTGTGATGTAGGTATTCAATTAAAAAAAAACACCTTGTTATACCACAGATAAAAATAAGTATATTCTACATATTTTCTAATCAGTTATTATTACAGAGGCTTACTTTGGTGAACAATCTGGAAGTGTCGCTGGCGTGATATAACTTAAAAAAAATGAAAAAAAAATCTAATGTTTTTTAATTAATTGAATAACTGTTTAAGTGCTCCGTGTTTTTTAGTCATCAGTTATTAGTTAGTTTGACATTGTATTTTAGTGATTTTCGATGTCGTCTGTGGTTATGTTCATCCGCTCGATAACTTCGGCAGGCTCCATTTAAATATCCCCAAAATAAGAGCGACCTAACACCAAAAAAACTGAATGTTACTTAACATGTACAATGTACATTGTACATAACAGTTAGAAATTTGTTATAAATATAAAATGATGATGATGATGATGATCGAGTCCGACCGATTTCGGGCATGGCGACCACTGCTATACCTACTAGTTATGAAACTTCACTGAGTATGCATTTTGGCCATTTCATTCATGTCATGTCATAGGGTCCACAATATATTTCTTCATAATTAAGCGATTAATTAACCGACTTTAAAAAAAGGAGGAGGTTCTCAATTCGACTGAATTTTTATTTTTTTATACTAATAAAGAATCAAATCTGAAAGAAAATTAGGCTTTTTGTTATTATATCGTGACCTACTTGAGAGTAGAATCTGCGAGGAAAGAGAAGAGTTACAAATGTGTGTAATTGTAAGTAATGTGGCTCACTCATGAAACTTCACGGAGTTATTTTATAAATTTTGGTCATTCCATTCATGTCATACGGTCCTAATTATATTTCATCTTAACCCTTAAATGCATAGTGATGTACCTATATAATACAGCATGCATTTTCGACTCTACATATTAACAGAATGTCAAAATTCAAATTTGAATAAATATTTGTCAAGGTCAGGTCATTTAAGGGTTATTTAAGCGTTAAATAAAACTATGGAAACGGATTAATCGCGTATAATGAATTTACAATTCATCCTGACGTTTCGCACCATTCGTGGTCAACGGGTGACAGGAAAAAATTACAATGTGCAAAAGCTACCCACATACAAGAAATATTAATGAACCATAAATAATGAAGATTTTAATGGTTGGTTCACACACTATTAATAAAGCTAGTTCTACAATATTCAGAAATTTACAATTACTTTATTTAAAACAATAAATTAATTAATTTACACAAAATTTACAAAACTAAACTGCGAATGCTTAATTAAGCGATTAATTGTTACAAATCAACTCTGAAAGTAAATCAGGTTTATTATTTCCTTTATTTATCTTTTCTCTTAAGCTAGGTTTTTTACAATATGAGTATAAAAGTAAAATAAAAAAAACACTTACAAAACAATATAAAAACATATAAACATATCATAAAAAAGGTTTATTATTATTATCATATCGTGATAATGTACTCGAGAGTAGAATCAGCGAGGAAAGAGTTACAAAATGTATAAGGCCCCTATACATATTTCACTTCTTTCCAAACAGACTATAATAGGTACCTATATAGAAAATAATATAATAATGATTTATTCGTAAGTACAGCAAGAAACAATTTTTTATGACTAACATAAAATAATAAAGTGCCACGAAATGGCTTCCTCAGCATGTTGCTGGCGAATTCCAGTGCTGGTCTTCCGATGAGGCCATTAAGTGAGAAAAAATCACGAAAGGCAACATACAGAAATAAAGAAATATAAAACATAAAGAACAAATAAAATCATATATGTAAATAATAGTACGACAGGAACCACTTACGTCTAATCGAGCCGCTACTTATGAACGGTGAATTCGATTCGACGCGTCGCCATTGTCGCCTATGGACATTGTATAATAGTAGAAGCAGATGGCGAATTATTGAGATTCGATTCGGCGAGCCTAGTAGTCGCCAGCCTTAATAATTACGATTATTAAGTTACATTATAAAATTTATAATTTATTTTTTTTATTTTATGATTCTACTACTGGTCTGGCCTAGCGCGTAGTGACCCTGCCTGCTACGCCGCGGTCCTGGGTTGGAGTCCCGGTAAGGGCATTTATTTGTGATGAGCACAGATATTTGTACCTGAGTCATTGATGTTTTCTATGTATATACTCGTACGTATGTATTTATCTATACAAGTATGTATATCGTCGCCGAGCATCCATAATACAAGCTTTGCTTAGTTTGGGGCTGGGTTGATCTGTGTAAGGTGTCCCCCAATATTTATTATTATACCGCGTGTGGATTCCATACGGGCGAATAATGTATCCAATTATAGTATCCGATCAAACGAATCGCATAGGATAATTATTTTGTTAAAAAGTGTTATTAATTAAGAGTAATTAATTTTTTAAATCGGACCAAGCGGCAATGTACGCCGTCCAACTTAATTCCACATGACATAAACGTCATGTCGTAATGACAATTAGGTAGGTACGCTAATTGATGTGGACGTAATACATTGCGTGCTGAATTATTATGTATAAAAAAAATCTCGTCTATTCAAAAAGAAAACATATAGTTAAGCTGCTTGGGTCCGATACTAATCGTTATTAAGATATTCGCCCGTATGGAATACACACGCTGTATATTATTTATAATACAGCTACAGCCAGGTAAAACTTTGTGTTAGAAATGGCTATTGACTACAGGCAACGCGTGTCAAGTAGGTACGCAGGTTTCTTGGAAACTATCCCAGAAAGCGGCTGGTTTCTATAATAATCTACCGACTAAGTAACTACAACTACGAAAGAACGACGAAACTACAACGAAAACTGTACCTACTTAAAGCTTGCTTACCTGAAATAACTCATAATTCACCGATTAGTATTTTAGTTTCGGAGCATCATCCCTGCGCTGGGCACAAATTGTATCAAACCATTTTTAGTCCCTTCTGCGGTATTCATGAGTGCTGCGATTGTGGTTGTGTGGAGCTTGTTTCGGTGGTTGGTCTTAATGTAATGAGTTTCAGTTTACTGAAAACTCGCTCCACACAGGCATTTGAAAAAGGCAAAACCAACAGAAGATCGAACAGTTTTTTCAGGTAGGGAAAAAGTGTTTCTCCGCTGTTGTCTTTTAAAATAGCCCAGTGCTCTTCGTCTTCCGAATTCGGTGTCAATCCTATTTCAGCATGATTTAAAAGAGCATGCTGTTGCTGTCTCCATTCATTGACAATTTCTTGGCGATCAGTGTGTTTTGCCAGGACAGGAAATCGTTTAAACACAGCCGAACAAATCCTTATCCTCGTATTTATGAGCGGTTGCTAGATTTACTATATCAATACAGTGAAAAAGGGGGTCATCAACATTAAATCTGTTTTTTATTTCTTTTACAGTTTTCAAGTACCTAGAATGACAAGCACTTAGATATAACTGCTTCAATTTCGGATTATGGAGGAGGATTTGGTTTCGACTTCAGGTGTATGATAGTTTCCTGGGGCTCGACTCCGAGATGGATCTTATTTATGTCAAGAAAACCTCGAGATTGTCTACTTTAAATACGTCCGATCGTTTGATATAAGCCAATTTTAGGTATGTAGTTACTCATCAGGTGTAATATTTTTTGTATCTTGCTCTTAAGGCGGTGCAGTAGCGGTTTTTCACTCTGAAAGAGTTTGTTGAAGTCTGTCAATAATCTCAACACATATGACATAAACTCCAGGTATACCGTGGTATAATGATTATTCAGAGTATTTAAAAGTGCTTCAGTCGTAAGACTGGGATCCTCGACGACTCCTTTTCTGAAGTACTCTCTGAGTACTTATTTTTGTTCAAGAACCCAATCTACACAACTTTTTAATGATAGCCACACCTGGTGGTACTTAGAATTTTATGTAAATCTTCTTTAAAATATTTTTTGATTTCTTCTAGCTTTTTGTGTCGCAACGAACTTCTGCAGAAATGTGAGCCCACATTCCTCAGCATGTCTTCTAGCGGAACGAGGCAGAACTATACATACACCCTACACGCCTTTGATGCCACCAGGAGGATCATATGTGAGGAACACTTTATACAGGCTATGGCAGGTAAATCCTCCTTTAAGTGGCTAAAAAAAAACCGAGTTGTGATCACCTACTACGATGTTCGTGCTATCGGAAAAAAATCCAATTAAATTTTCCAGTGGGATTTGAGCTTCAGTAATTTTTTTATCATTTCGTTATAAACATTTATGGAAGGAGTTCCATAAATGTTTATACCTGGAGAGGTCTATTATCCTTTATACTTATTTGCTATCTATCTATTTGATGTGTGAGTGTAAGTGGTCTGAATAATAAAAAAAAACCGGCCAAGAGCGTGTCGGGCCACACTCAGTGTAGGGTTCCGTAGTTTTCCGTATTTTTCTCAAAAACTACTGAACCTATCAAGTTCAAAACAATTTTCCTAGAAAGTCTTTATAAAGTTCTACTTTTGTGATTTTTTTCATATTTTTTAAACATATGGTTCAAAAGTTAGAGGGCCGGACGCACTTTTTTTTCCTTTAGGAGCGATTATTTCCGAAAATATTAATATTATCAAAAAACGATCTTAGTAAACCCTTATTCATTTTTGAATACCTATCCAACAATATATCACACGTTGGGGTTAGAATGAAAAAAATATCAGCCCCCACTTTACATGTAGGGGGGGTACCCTAATAAAAAAAAATTTTCCATTTTTATTTTTGCACTTTGTCGGCGTGATTGATATGCATATTGGTACTAAATTTCAGCTTTCTAGTGCTAACGGTTACTGAGATTATCCGCGGACGGACGGACGGACATGGCGAAACTATAAGGGTTCCTAGTTGACTACGGAACCCTAAAAACCGGCCAAGAGCGTGTCGGGCCACGCTCAGTGTAGGGTTCCGTAGTTTTACCTATTTTTCTCAAAAACTACTGAACCTATCAAATTCAAAACAATTTTCCTAGAAAGTCTTTATAAAGTTTCATGTTTTTTAAACATATGGTTCAAAAGTTAGAGGGGGGGGGACGCACTTTTTTTTTCCTTTAGGGGCGATTATTTCCGAAAATATTAATATTATCAAAAAACGATCTTAGTAAACCCACAGAATATATAATAGTACAAGTACAGAAGGCCCACTGCTTTGATGTTCACGAAATGCCGCCTTTTAAATGCCTACAAAATTCTAACAAAGAAACGAGCCGCACGTGCGCAGCGTCGGACGATAGGGTTGCCTATGGATAGTATGGATTAAAATGAATTAATACTCAGATAAAATGTTATACTATTATACTCTAGTCTTGAGTACTTTCTAGGTATATACACCGTGTTTCCGGTATCACTCAAAACCTCAGACACCCCAACTGATTTTTATTTTTTTAAACGTATCTAGAATATTCATTTTTTAATTTGATGATTATTATTTTTTTAAATTAAATATTTAATTTTCTGTGCAGCTCTACTCGACTTTTAACTCTACACTCAATAAAATAATTGCTAGCTACCATCGTAAACCTTAAAACTGATTAATTGTGTACGTTACTGCCGACATAAGGTTTACCAATAGACAGCTATGTCACTGTAAAGCACGTTAAACTGTGTCACAGTAAACTTCAAATTGGCCAGGTGACGCAGTAAGCAAATTTAAACCTAACATCCAAAATGACAAGGTTTTAATTAGGTAAGAGTTCAATTTGTTATGACTTATGATAAACTTTAAAATTAAAGTGACGCACAACGTCAAACTCGTAGCGGAAAAAATAATCGTCCAAGTAACCAGCCAGTATTAATACCCCTAAATACTGAAAAAGGTATACAACCTCTATCAATATGATATGCACAATGTTGTATTACGAATTTGTAGAATGGGCACGTAAACAATAACTAATAATACAAATTAAAACAAAAAATATTACCCCCATCAAGATATAGCTCAATCGATTCTACTCTCGATTCTGAACAAACGGTTTTCAGGTTTTTAGTGTTAAGTGAAACACGGTGTATACAGTATTTATATATTTTTGTTTAAGTCCCAACATCACAAGCCTTATTCAATTTTTCCGTGGGACTTAATCAATAGTAGATCTGTGTAAGATTGTCCTATTTTATTCATGATGTCTATTTAACTAAGCATTATTACCCATTCACAAGCGGACATCGCATATAAAACTTCAAAAGAACTCGCGACGTAAAGTAACAATGGAAAGTGCGAACGTACGTTCCGTGAGAACGCGCGCCACCCCTGATTATTAGGCCGCGATCTCGCGGCCGCCAGCATGTACTTGTAGCGCGGCGATAGAATCGCGGAGTGAGCCGCCCCTGGTAAACCCTTATTCATTTTTAAATACCTATCCAACAATATATCACACGTTGGGGTTAGAATGAAAAAAAAATATCAGCCCCCACTTTACATGTCGGGGGGGTACCCTAATAAAACATTCCTAGTTGACTACGGAACCCTAAAAAGGTCTCCGTCATTAGTTTCACCTACTCATCATGTTTGGGTTGTCATAGTCTTTTCCTTGACTACGAATATTGATAAAAACTAGCTCGATGTGGTCTTAGCATCATTTATACTTACGGCTAATGATAGGAGGTTATGATACGGATATCAAATAAAGCTTTCGCAACCATACGAAGAGGTCTCGAGGGTGTATCTTCCGTAGAAAAAAACCCATTACGTTTCTCTTTTGGCTTTTTAAGTTGTAATTACTTTAATAGTTAAGTAACTAAAGTAAGGGTATAGCAGGATAAGCTAAGAAAAATTTCCCCAGCGTTTTTGGGTCGAAACTATAACAAAAATAAAACATAACATTACAAAAATAAAATGAATGTAAGCAATCCAGAGAGGTAATGCCAGCGTCCTGGGGTCGATGCCGCACGAGGACTCGCTGTCGGGTTTTCTTTCTATGACTTTTTTTTTCTTCCTATTTAGTACTTCCTTATTTAACTGTTAGTATCATTTTTATTTATTATAAGTTTATTTTTTAAGTAGGTATTTAGTTAAATTAGTTTACATTATAGTATATATTATTGAGTTTTATATTGTATATAATTAAGTTTTTTATTGTAAATTATAAATAAAAGTTTCTTCATCACTAGATTAAATGAATGTACTACTTAGTAGGCACTACTTATTTTACTATGTACTAACGCAACGTCTCGGTCCTGCAATCAAAATATTAAAAAAAAAAGATATTTTTTTAGGCTACGCTCAGTGCAGGGTTCCGTAGTTTCCCGTATATTTTTCAAAAACTGTTCAACCTATATCTTTTAGTGCCATTAATATTTGTGCAAAATTTGGAATTCGTAACTTTCATAGTTTCGGAGAACATAAATAAAACAGTTTTGGGGTTAATTGGGTATTTTTCACCCCCAGGGGGTAACAGGGGGATGAAACTTTGTGCAGGGTATTACATCTTCAAAAGGCATAATTTTTTGATTATAGTTTCGACCCAAAAACGCTGGGGGCAATTTTTCTTAGCTTATCCTGCTACTTATACCCTTTCAGACCTCAGCTGTAGATCCGGTTGCATTGGTTTGGAATTTTGGACCAGTGATTTCTGTGTCTCTAGCCTAGTAAGATTTTTTACTTTGAGTATGTCGAATATTTTGTTTAATAACTTGACAAAGTTCACTGTTGTGCCAGAATTCACATAATCCTACAAATGCTAGACCGTTTCGCAGAATTTTAAAGGCTTTTTTGTACCTGATTTACCAACTTTACCTTCGTGACTTTATTCCTAAACTCAATATGCCGATTATTGGTAAGAACAATTTGCTGTTTTCCCATAAATTGAAAAGGGCAAGAATGGAAGTCGATTTAATATTTTGGCAATATCCTGAAGTAGTTTATGCTCTCCAGTGTGTTTTAAATAACGACATGCGCAAATAATATATTGATTGAAGTGAGTTTTTTATACTCACTGGTTCATGGAATTGAAAGCCCAAAAGTATCTTGGTTTTATTTTATCCAGTTTTAAAGAATCTGAAATCCTCACTAAGAGACGGTACTCTATAGGAATATTCAATTAATTACAGCGACACATATTTTTTTGCATGGGGATTATTCGACATTCGTCTTGGCCAAAGCTGTGTTAACTTTTTAAACTCCGTATGATTTCAGTTAACCTACGAACAATTTTATTTACCACTGATCATTTAAATATGACTGTCAATCTTTAAAAAGGCCTAGGTAACTGACATGGGTATTCGAAGCACAACTAAGATAGCAAGTCAGTTACATACCTTATGCTGCCATCTGTAATGAATCTTATTAACTATACTATGCTTCTTACGACATCAGTAGTAGACAAACGGAACGGTCCTACTTTGTGAAGCGTTCGTAGCGTTCTAGTGTGGTTTATTTCCTGCAGATGGCAGTGTATGTACAAGCGCGTCATAAGTTAAACGCTACAATAACATTGTGCAATACGTTCTATTCCGGAGCAACCTTGAATATTATTATTGGTTAGATTATTATGTCATCCGGATAGAACTATTATAGTCATGAAATAATGATATTATATTACTTTTTGTTCGATTTTAAGGATGACAGTAGGTATATTAGGAGGGGTTATTTTTATTCCTCATGGGGAAATTTTGAGAATCATGTGATTCAATTGATAAGAAGATAGACATGTGCTGAGTATCGATAAATATTTTCTTTTGAATAGTTATCAGTTCTTGATAATTTGCCTATGGTTGTAGTCAGCAATCTAAACTGTAATGTATAGGCATTATTAAATAGGGCTACAAATTGAAGTGACTAGGTATGTTATAATCAAAGTTTAAAGGTAATATTATTTTAAAGTCACGTGTTTTCTACATTCACGACATTATCAAGGTATCAATATCACTATTTCTTTTACAAGTGCGAAATGATCGATGTTGTAGATAACGTTTTATTACGATAATGGTTTTGATTATAACCCCATCCTGGCCGGCCGGAGTGATCCGGACTCACTGAATAAGAGAGGAGGGAGCCGCGCTCGCGGACGCGACAAGTTACGTCAGTTGCCGGCTGCCGTGTCAGCTTGAAGCACGCTCACATAGCAACTGACTAAAACACGGTAATCAACATGGCTGATAGTACTGAACCGAAATCGGACAATATAACAATCCGCCTAGCACGTCCTGAGGACATGAAAATCGTCCATGAAATGATTCAAGTGAGTTCACTTAATTTTATACATATTTTTCAGCTTGTCTTTAATTTGCGCTGTTTATTCATAAGAATCACAAAATTATAACGCTTTGTTATCAAACAATTATCTATGTAAGTAAGATTTATTCTAATTACATTGACTATCAAAAATCTAGACAGGATTATTATCTCTCTTTTGATACGCGATTATTAAGCTCAATTAGTGTACCTACACCGGAATTGGGGACATTTTTTTCATGCGGTGTCTGTAAATTGTTATACCTGTAAATATTTGTTTCAATAAAATTAAATGAATAGTACCAATGTTAATCTCTACATTACGAACCCCTTTATTTGTCTTTCCTATTAAATAAACGTTTCATCTAAACAATTGATAGCATTAAGAAAATTCGTGGTCTTGGAAAGGAAATACTCAAAGGAACCTATTAACGTAACAATGCCGCTAAAACCTTTTTTTAATTCTAAATAATTATATGTATCATAATAAATACATAGCTTTACCGCCATAGATGCGAAGCCATATTTTTAAACAATATTTATTCGTAATACCTACGACATAATTTGAGAAATGCTTTCGTGAAGTTAAAACTTTTTTTTTGTGACCTAACCTAACTTGGTTAAAAGCGTTAAATTGTGGTAAGCGACTGCAACGAATGTTTACAAATAAAAATTCTCCTAGTAATTTTACAAGTCACGCTGATTTCGGCGAAAAATGCATAATCATAATCATGACACTGTTTCATCACGAGCTTTACGTTCAACGAATCGTTTCCTTGAACAGAAAATATTATTATATTTATAGTTCTTTTGCTAAAATTAATAACACCACTGACTAAATAGTTCTGAATTTTGAATGCAGAAGACAACATAGACAATTTCTAAGTGCCCAGTCAATTATCGTATCTAACCTAAGGAGTATATTTTACCTAGATGGGCAAAACTCTTTTAACTTTAACTATAATATGTTTGATAGTAGGTAAACTAAGTACCTGGTTATTAAAACTCACATCTCATGCCCATCTTTAATTCCCATGAGTTTTATACCAGACCTAATGGAGGGAAAAAAAACCGGCCAAGAGCGTGTCGGGCCACGCTCAGTGTAGGTTCCGTAGTTTTCCGTATTTTTCTCAAAAACTACTGAACCTATCAAGTTCAAAACAATTTTCCTAGAAAGTATTTATAAGTTCTACTTTTGTGATTTTTTTCATATTTTTTAAACATATGGTTCAAAAGTTAGAGGGGGGGGGGACGCACTGTACCCTAATAAAACATTTTTTTCCATTTTTTATTTTTACACTTTGTTGGCGTGATTGATATACATATTGGTACCAAATTTCAGCTTTCTAGTGCTTACGGTTACTGAGATTATCCGCGGACGGACGGACGGTCAGACATGGCGAAACTATAAGGGTTCCTAGTTGACTACGGAACCCAAAAAATCGGCCAACATATTGGCAGGCAGGCGACCTATTGATATGAAGAAAATATTTAAATAATCTTCTTCTAACGCTGTCGGTGGATTTTTTTGTGGATTGTTTGTTTATTTTTAACTATTTGGTGAAAGTAGATAAAATCTTTCAAAAATATCTTCGCATTTTTATTGTTTTGCAAGTGGTTTACAACTTTGAGTAATTATACGTTCAAATGGAATTGTAAGTATGTGTTTATTACATTTTTCATTATAATCATTTCAGGAATTGGCAACATACGAAGGATTCCCAGATAGTCCCAAACTAACAGCGGAGGGTAAGAGCATCATGAGCTTTTTTTTAATTGGTACTGACCATCAGGCCCCGTAGCCGTATGGCATTTCTCCGACGCCAAACGAAAACGAAACGCCGCGCCAGTTAGTTCGGCTTTATCGCGCCAATATGCAAGAGCGATAGAGATATATATCTACTAGCGTTTCGTTTCGTGAGCGTTTCGTGAACGTTTGTGCCATTCGGCTACGCACCCAGGTTATGTAAATCTTTGACGATTATACAACCGAAACGCATTTGTCTAAATAATTCACTTTGTGGTCACAAAGAGCCATCAGGCACGAAAAGAATCCGCAAAAATAACCCAATCGAAGGTTGGCACAGTAAAGTCAGTCAAGATGAGGAAACTAGAAGGGAATATATTTCAAGTACATACTAGGGCTCTCAATACCGGGATCCCGCCTTTTTAAGGGCAGATTTCAATACCGATATTTAATTTAGTAATACCGGGATCCCGGTATTTTTAAAAACTAACAAATTATGCCAAATTAACGTAAACTACTCATCAAAAACCGACCGCTCTGACGTAGTTGGTAGTGACCCTGCCTGCCAAGCCGCGGTCCCGGTAAGGGCATTCATTTGTGTGATGAGCACATATATTTGTTCCTGAGTCATAGATGTTTTCTATGTATATAAGTATGTATTTATCTATTTAAGTATGTATATCGTCGTCTAGCACCCATAGTACAAGCTTTGCTTAGTTTGGGGCTAGGTTGATCTGTGTAAGGTGTCCCCCAATATTTATTATTTATTATAAAACGTTAAATTTTTGCATCATGATGGTCGCTACACGCGTAAATCTTGCTTCTTGCTCTCGTTTCTCGATTCGATACATTCTCTGTTTGGTGTTTTTACAATATTAAATTTGTATGAATATGATAGTTTTTTCTATGATTAGCTATAAGTAGATAAAGATACGAGTCAAAAGCATTCATTGTGGTGGGCCTGCCGCGAACCTTTTTTAACACATTTGTTGCATTTGTGAATTCGCACGTAAGCGTGAGCGTGACAGGGAAGCAACACGTCAAACGTAGTTGCCACAGGCCACATACCCTCTGTAAACGAATCGCCTTGATGCATCTATATCATAGATATAACTTTTTTTTTTAATTAATGGTTATTGCATACGAATACGAACCGAACTAACGTATAACGTAGCTACTCTATGGTTTACTATTAGTTTGCGTTAATTTGTTGAACTGTGGCGTAAAACTTTGTCGTAACATTCCCTATAGTAACGAAATTGGGAAATCTGAACTATCAAAATCAAGAAAATTATTTTTCTAACCCGTGAATTAAGTGTTCCTATTCCGCGAAGTAATCTTCTTGGTTATGATATGACTATCATGGATTTCCGCAAAGTAACGCCTGATTCCATAGATTATTTCTTAATGTGATTTATAATAAAATAATCTGTGTCGAACAATTCATAGCATAGCTTTTTTGGCTAATTATTCGATGATTTGGCGGATTTTTTTTATAAGTGCTTTAGCGCCTCTAGCGCCACAAAAAACAAAAATATCACTATATTGTACCACAGATATTGATTACAATGTGTTCCCAAAAAAAAAACATATGTTCCAGTTTCAAGTCAATGATGAAACTGTAGAGTGTGTATATCGAGAAATGCGCTTAATGCTTGTTATTTAATAAAGTGATGTTATAGTCAAAAAATCTACAATACGATTACACCATTAACACTGACTATAAAATGTTAAAGATTACCTACTGAATTACAAGGTTCTATTTCGCACGAGCCTAAAGAGATCGATTTGGCAGAAAATATGGTTTGTTATGGCCGCATCGTCTTGCGAAATCTGCTCTCGTTCTTTCCCGCTTGCTTTTAAACTGCGTCCCCACTTACATACTGATCAATATAACATCGAATAGTCAAGAAAGATGTGGGTGAAGTAGGGAAATTAACTTTTCTAAAAGACAAACAGAACAGAGCCAAGAGAGGTTATTGAAGTTAAGCACCTAATTAGGAATACAGAATTTGCCAAGTACTTTTCTTATCTACTATTTACAGTTTTACACTCCACTCCATTGGAATTATAAGAATCACGAAACTATCAACTACATAATTCGATTTTAAATAAAATTTAAGTGAACGCCGAAAATATTACGCCGCCAAACTTGATACCTGTCAACCAGTCCATTGAAATCATACATTTAGCCTGGCATCAAATGAGGTATATTCTAAATGGTTATCCCGGCATTCGCCGCGGTTCACGGCAGCCTGGTGTCTGTTTTGACAACGAAGCCCAAGATTTGGCGTAGGAACTCTTATTAGTTTTACGAAAGTAACTGAGGATTGGTCCGGTTTACTCTCGGTAATCTTATCTTCTACACCGAAAAGAGACTGGCAAATAACAAATGACATTTAATACATAACTTCCAAAAATCTAATTGCGCTTTCGTACCTATCCAACCCGGCTGGGATACCCCCATTTGCCAGAATTTCATTTGCCATAATTTTATTTGCCACCATATTCAACAATCATAATATTGTTTCTCATAACATCTTATGCTATAATCATTGTTTACTATATTAATCAAGTGCCAGAAACTTTGTTTCCCATAAAGTCAGTTTCCATAATGTCATTTGTCAGAATCATCGAAATCAGTAATTACCACATTCCATACCATCATTTGTCATCCAAATTAGCGACCAGAAAAGTCAATTTCCATAATTTGATTTGGCAGAATCATCAATATGAATCATAAATGCGTAATTATCACAGAGACGACACTACTAGAAGCACTAGAGAATGAAACTGCTATCAGAAAGTAGGTTAGGTTAGGTTAGAACTGTGACCCCCTGGAAAATAAAAATGCTATCAGAAAGTAGGTTAGGTTAGGTTAGAACTGTGACCCCTGGAAAATAAAACTGCTATCAGAAAGTAGGTTAGGTTAGAACTGTGACCCCCTGGAAAATGAATCTGCTTGAAAAGTAGGTTAGGTTAGGTTAGAACTGTGACCCCCTGGAAAATGAAACTGCTATAATAAAGTAGGTTAGGTTAGGTTAGAACTATGACCCCCTGGAAAATGAAACTGCTTGAAAAGTAGGTTAGGTTAGGTTAGAACTGTAACCCCCTGGAAAATGAAACTGCTATCAGAAAGTAGGTTAGGTAATGATATGGGCAACAATTAATATGGCAATAATTCCTTATGGCGTTTGAATATTATATTAAACCATATTATTGCACTTAATAATATGGCTAACAAATAGTATGGCATTGTATGATTATGGAAGGTAATGTTCGGATAAACAACCAGTATGTCATACAATTTTTATGGTAAACAAATCATTCGGGAAAATGAAATTCAGGCAAGTTAGATTCGGGCATATGAATATTATGTTAAATGACTGTCGGGCAAACAATAGACAACCCGCCCGGCTCGTAGCTACCCGGGATACGAAAGCGCGACCTCCGGATTGAAAGTCGCACGCTCTTTTTTTTTTTTTTTTTTTTTTTTTTTATTTATTTCTAATAACACTATAAAGATGCTTACTGCTACAATTTCGCCAAACCAAAGTTTAACGGCGAGGTTTACTTCTAGGCCTCGAGCGCTTAATGATTGTGAAGATTAATTCCTGTGACAAATTTAGTTGCGCGGAATTTAAATTACGTAGAATCTCGAGTAGCAAAAAAAACGAGATTTTGAAAAAAATATGTTTGTGAAGATTAACACCTGCGTTAAATTTTAAGATTAACATCTGCGTTAAATTTTGGAATCCTTACTGCGCAAGAACGTGGATCGGCAGAAACAATAAATAAACTTTTTAACAAAAAATAAAACCGCCTTCAAAAATAAGCGCGTTACAAAACACGGAGAAACTAAAAAGCAAAAAATAATAAACCTTTGAATTCAGATTTCTTATCGGATTGCAATAATCTAAACATCCAAATTATAAACAAATCAATTATTTTTGTAGTCGGTACCAGACCTGTTCGTCGCCTTGCTATTTCCTGTTTGCCCCACCCAACCATACGCAGGCTGGCCCCGACTCCAAAAATAATTGATTTGTTTATAATTTGGATGTTTAAATTATTGCAATCCGATAAGAAATCTGAATTCAAAGGTTTATTATTTTTTGCTTTTTAGTTTCTCCGTGTTTTGTAACGCGCTTATTTTTGAAGGCGGTTTTATTTTTTGTTAAAAAGTTTATTTATTTGTTGATTTTTAGTGGTTCCTATTGATATTATATGTATCAGTCCGAATATATGTACAGTACTGAAAGAATTATCCTTTAACTCCTAACCATTGAGGAGTTGACCTTCCATCATCAGCTCAGCCACATACAATTACTACCATGAGGCGTAAATACTGGTGTACCTTTGAAAAATACACTAAAAACATTACATGTGCCTATAACATTTGAAGAGTTCCCTCGATTTCTCCAGGATCCCATCATCAGACCCCGACTTGGTGCCAATGGGACCATCTCGGGGTTATACCTAACCGATTAAAAAAAAATATTTGAAAATCGGTCCATGATTCTCGGAGATATCGAGTACCTAACATACATACAAAAAAAAAAATCAGTCGAATTGAGAACCTCCTCCTTTTTTTGAAGTCGGTTAAAAATGGCATAAACGTCGTACGAGTAGACTAATCGCTGTATCAGTGTTTCCCCTTTGTGCCCTTAAACCTGCAGTTGTCATGGTAAAATTATATGAAGGTAAATGTCATGTTACAGATCTGGTGGAAGATGGTTTCAACTGCGAACATCCATGGTTCTTCGTTCTGATGGCCGAAAAGGGCAACGAAGTACTGGGGTCCGCGCTGTGCAACCGCGCATATTCAAGTTGGTCTCGTCGTGCCTTTTACATTGAGGATCTCTTTGTGCGACTCGCGGCGCGTCGCCAGGGCATAGGTCTTAAGCTCATGCAGGAGCTCAGCCGGGTAAATAAATTGCCAGATTGCATTACATGTAGAAGTAAATGAGCATATTAGATTGATATTTGAGCATTAATTAATGAGCGAATAACCGAGGCCAAACATCATCTAGTGATCAAACCCATTGATGATTTGCTTTGAAAGCAAAGTCACGCCCACTAACTGACTGCCCAAAATCTTTATTCCGAGAGGATAAAACTATTGATACATCGATATAACTTGGGCAGTAGTTTATGGCTATAAAATAGAAATAAATTCTTATTATTCATATAATTTCTAAGAGAATGTAGAAAAATATGTGGGTATTTACCTTCTAAGGTACTATTTTAAGAGCTAAATATTTATTGTAGACCGTCCATATTAATGTGTAACTAATTACGGGTACTATGTTCTTTTTCTTTTAATGGGAAGCCGCCTTTAGGCTTATATTTCCGCGTGCTCAAATCTCAAAAAATTGAAAGGAATTGACATCAAAACAAAAAATATTTTGTCTTAAAGTTGTCCTAAGTAGGCACTTTAATCATTAGTTTCATTTTACCAGAGCTGAATGTATTAAAATAAAGTAAGTATTGAAATAAAGAAACATTGAAATAGGCTACTTGATCCTTTTTAAAGTCTATTTTATATTATTTACTACTGTCCAATTAACCGAAAAAAAAAATACTACCATGCTCATTTAGTTATCTAAGGTTAGAAAGTTTTGTTGTGATGCATGTGGTTTAAATAAATTTAAACTTCAATATTTTTTAAACAAGCTTTTATTTAACTGTATGTGAAATTATATCTATCGTTTCAAAACGTTGGACAACATTTCAGACACCTCGCCATGAACCACGTTTAGTGAAGCCCTTATAAGTTCAACTATTGCCTCAACAGGGGTGGTGCCGAAATTCTTGCAGTTGTTGGGCGACTGCAGTCCACTCTTGCTCCTTTGCTGTGCAATGATAATTGCATACACGTGTCCCCGGTGATAATGGTGATATTAAAAAAATTAACTTGCATAGGAAGTTTATTTTGATGATATTTGGTACTTCCCCGAAGTCGTTTCGTTTTTACTTATTAAACCGACTCCATTACCTTCTGTGTGAAATTTGCCACCGCTACTCCGGATCCTACCTATGACATGTACCTATGTATTTTACCGAATTGATGAGCATAGTTTGTAATTAATAATTATAAATGTTACAAGTGAATAAATAAGTCTTCATTGAATAACAAAACACTTTAATAGTCAAAAATCAGCCTATTACGTGTCCTGAAAAGTTCTATTTTGGCCTCGGAAACGCAAACAAGAATTTTTAGGACATTGCACAACATTTGAGATACCACACCATTTATCATCTCCAGCGAAAACCTGAGGAGGTCTGAGATGCTCTGTGCATGGCTGTTGTTAAAATCTGTGCAGTTGTTGGGGGACTCCATAACTGTTGCCCATTCTTCTTCTCCAGCTGTGCAATGTTGACGACAAACACGCGTTGCGCTTGAGATTAGGAAATTAAATTGACACAATAAGTTGATCTTCAGTATATTAGGGCCATTCCATATGAAATCAACAAATTTGAATTAAAAAGTGTGCTGCATGATTTTTGATTTAAATAATACAGACTGCACGGATGTTGTTGTTGTTGGGGCTCTGAAATTAAAATCGGGCAAGTAGGTATTTTAGTTTTTTTCCTTTTCCATTAAACACTAGCTGACACCGTGTAACATCCAGTTAAAGTGTGGCATATGTATTGGTAATTCCCTTGCTCTTTCTGGTAAATTAGTAACTAAAAATAAAATAAAAGAAAAGAGTTATCAAGCTGCAATTTTGTCATTTGACAAAAAGTGGTGGTTCATTTCCTGTTCTGATGTGGACTCACAGTTCAATATTTTCGGGAAGCTTAAAAATCCATGACACAGCTAAAACCACAACATCGGTATCAACTGTTTATTCAGTACAAGCTCTTAGGAACCCGAAGTGGATAAGGTTGATTCTCATGCGCATAAAATATTCGATTACCTCGTCTACGTTCAGATGTAGCAATGTGTTAACTATTATTCTCAGTATTAAACAGTGTTGATAAAATCTTCACCCTACACCTTTTTGGAATCTTCCATATTGTAAAGATTTTGCGGTGGTTATAGGAATGGGTTGCTCATCCTTATGAATGTAACTGTGTGCTGTCTCAATTATCTGAGCGTCGCTGTAAGCCCAGCATGCCATATTGAGATTTGAGAAGAAAGTTCAATTTAAATGCGTTGTTTTTTTTTACAATTTCTAAAATTTTTACAGGGCAGTCTACGTTCGGTGTTAGTACTGCAGTTAGTACTTTCGATTTTATACTTATAGTCTGATAAACCTTCAGGTTTTGTCTCTTTAAAAATGCAGAAAAATTTGAATAGTTATGTTTTTTTAGTGTTTTCAATATTATTAGTTGCCTTCATCATAGTTTACAACATGAATACTTCGAGCACAAGGTTTTTTTTCATTTCGAGAATAAATAGCATAACACTGCTTTCTGAGAACGACTTTACTTTATGTTCCGTTTTCCAGTTCAGAAAATGATTATAAAGAGCAGCATTTAAGTTTCGATTTTTCCGGTTATGCGATTTGCATTCGCAATGGAGGCCTGCTCGCATATGTCTGGTCACTGGCGTCTGGTGGTGTTAAATCCATATCAAACTCTGATTCATTCATTTTCCGCCCTACTTTTTAAGAATGACAAACAATTTGAACTTACTGTAAAAAGTATTGCAATTTTTCATACACGATTCAAATCACATCATTACAAAAGCGTTTCTTTGTTACTTTTAAACTTCCGTTCATAAATCAAAATCATTTAGCTAACTGGTTTTTTATCGATATCAGTTACAGATACTTCCCTCCAACGAAAAAGGTATTTTGAGTGATTTGTCTTTGTTATTTAAGTACCTCTTTTCATGTCGACACAATACGTTCCATTCCATCGCATATACATACATCTTTAGTAAAAACATGGTAAAAATTCATGCCAAATTTCAAGATTCTAGGTCGACTGGAAGTACCCTTTAGGTTTTGATTCCCTTGCGAGTACTTGCGAGTTTCAAAATATGCAGCTTAAATTGCTGTTTCTTTTGATTGCGTTGACATAGAAGTTTGATTTTGTTACAGCTTAAAGGTATTATAGACCTGAGTATTTGGTATGAATTTCAATTTAATACCTCTACGCGTTTATGAGGAAATGGGTAGTAAGGTTAAAATTATTAAAAAAAAATATATTATGTGATGTAACTAAAAATTTATGGTTTTCGTAATTTTTCCTTTATCTATGCTATAAGACGTTGCTTCGTACCAAATTTCAAGATTCTGAGTTCACAGGAAGCACCCTGTAGGTTTTGATTCCCTTGCAAGTGTCGAAAATTTGCGGCATAAACGGCTCTATCTTTTGATTGCGTTGGCTTAGAAGTTTGATTTTTTCACAGCTTCAAGGGACAGTAGACCTGAGTAATTGATATAAATTTCAGCTTAAAAAAACTACAGGCTTGTTCATATTTATTGAGAATGCACACAAAACTCGAGAAAATCATATATCTGTATTTTTCAAAATGGCAGAATATCTTTCGCTAGTTAGCCATATTATGTGAAGGAAGGAGTAGTTAACTTTTATATTATTATAATACACTTCCTACGATTTCTCTGAAACAAATATTCGGGATATGTCTTATCTTATAACCTACCTTTTATGTAACTTTATTTACGCCCCCGAAAGATAGAAATTCGATTAACTAATTCCATCTATTAAATCTGTTATTGTTACTAGCGGGCGGTGAGTGAAGGCGTGAACCGTATAGACTGGCACGTGTTGAAGAGCAACTCTACTGCGTTGGCATTCTACAACCGACTGGGTGCGCGTGACCTGCGTGTCACCGAGGGTCGCACCGCGCTGCGTCTGGATCGCGATAGAATTGAGGCTCTTGCGTCAGGGGACTAAATAAAACATATATTAATGCTATGATCTTAATTTCACGGAGAGAGTCATATAGGCTGAGTTCCTTTGAGGTGTATAAGTATGTATACTTAGCAATAGGTGCAGAAGAGCTTATTATTAAGAGTAGTAACACCTTTGTAAATATTTATTAGTTTCTTTTTACGAGCATGGCTTAATTTAAACGTTGATATAAATATATATATTTATTAAACTCTATATTGGTACTTATCTGAAGAAAGACATTTTCTATCTATTTACCCCACAAAATGCTGTGCATTTATACATGTTTGGGCCATACGGATTTGCATTTGTATATTCCTACATAATAAATGCATTTATTGATTCCTTTCTGCCTTTATTTATGAAAGAATGAAGTCCTTTTTATTAATTTAGTGAGTTATAACTTAATTCTGATTGACATCCATAACAATCAACTTATTACTACTCAGAGGTAAGTTTGCTTCATTTGGTAGTATCATAACAGCCATGAAACTATCTTCCTCCTGTCTATGTGTTCTCAAGAATTGATTTTAAAGATGATTACTTTCAGTATCTGGAGCAAAATTTATTTTGGAGCCTTAATCCATGGGATGGGACTACGCCGGCTCCGTTAAGAGACTTCACATTATTATCAATAAATATACAAATGATATAGATCATTTCTTAAACGACATTCCAGAAGAATCTTTGGAATGTCATCAAAATCTCTATTTCAATATCAGCAAACGATCTCCTTATTATCCAAGATTTAAAAAAGAGGAATCTGTTAATTTCCTTTCGTGGTTAATGTAAATGTACTTAGGTATGAGTGCTATAGATATTCTTAGTTGTTATTTCAGTTTCTTGTTGTATGTTGGAAACGTATTAATTTTGCAAAAACCATTAGTATTCTATTAGTTGCTCCTTGGACAGTACAAATGCAGCATAGTGCTGCTGTTGAGTGCGGTTAGTGCGCCGCCGGGCAGTTGGCGCAGGGTTCAGGCGTGGAGTGTGGACCGGAGGTATCGCTGGAAGCAGGGGCCACAACTGCTTCAGCCGTCAGCTTGTTCTTGCGGCCCTCCCTCCTCCAATTCTCCAGTGTTAATCAATTTAATAATTTTAATATGGGAAAATGCTTATTAAATTACGAGTACATAGTACTTAAAGTTTTGTTAACTTTTATAGTAAAGTCTCAGCCAAAATAGTGCTGCAAATTAGAAAACTAATAAAGACGGCATGTATACTTCCGTATTTCTGACTACAAATTTTTATAATCATTATGAAGCTGTACAGCATCACTCTTTACTACGCTATATGCTCTAGAATAAATTGTTCACCAGCTTTCTCAATATATTATCTTCAGTGGATGAATTTGGATTGTCGTAAACACCGAGGGCAGTTCTGGTTTGTGATTGAATATTTAAATCGCCTGCATTTTTCTTTTTCCGTTTACAGCATGTAAAAAAAATTATTGCGTCCTAAGTCTACACTACGTCTTGAGAACTGTAGAGATACAATCTCGTTTTGTTTTTTTCTTGAGCTTATTTAAGCATTGTTATGTTTTTATCATCTGGAGTTTAAGCAACTAGTAAGACAAGCAAGTCTATATCCTGATCAACTAAACGACGATTTGTTTGTGTCGGTCAGATTCTTCAATAACTGTTGTAACAGTTATCAAGTCAGCGTCACCTTTAGCAAATCGTGAACGTATGCCATTTTTGTTATACTTACTTTATTCGTAATATTTTTTGCCTGTGGTTCTGTTAAAGGTGTATTTTCGGTAAAAGCAAATTCACGTGTTTTGTGCTGCAATAGCCGTCTTTGCCATTCTAAACTCTTTGTGCTTAGATGATTTTTGGAATAACTATCAAAAATCAAAACAACTATTTAACCATATTTTTTAAAATGTTTATGTATGTGATAGATAAAGCATCGTACCCGTTCGAGAAGGTGCCTTCTTGTTTGTATACTACTACCCTATGAAGAAGACAGCCACCGTCTATAATATTTCACTCATCAGCCTCTATCCCTCTATGATACTGGTTTTTTCTGGGACATAATTGAAAAATGCATATTGTTAAAACAGATTTCTATGACTTCCATCGATGAATTTTCTTCAAATAAAGACCCTGGGTACTTAGGGCTTATAGCTCGGACTCGAAACAAGCCCGCAAGTTACCTGGAGAATGTAGGTATATGACAACGTATTCTTTGAAATAGTTGGGCTGTAGCATTTCCCACTTTCACAGTAGCGCTGTTTAAACTTAAACAAAAGAGACTTGCACGTTTTAATTTTTCGTTCCGTTCCGATTTAAACCTTCGATAACTGTTCTCATTATGGATGTTTCGCCTATATCTATAAATCATTTTAATCGTAAAATGTACCCAGGCGATTTCATTGCCCGCTCTGTCCGGAATGCCACCGCAAGTCCGTACGCTACTTACGTCAATTTGTTGTTGGTATATACCTACATAAAAAGAGGTTTTATAAGTCTTAGTAAGTGGCCCTTACATGATCCAGGGTCTAGCCACTAGTGCCACTACCCGAGGTTAAACGGTTAACTTTACTCCGGGTGCTTTAAAGAGTTACATTGTAATTTTTGATTGCCTTTAGCATTATGTTTCTATTGCTATACCTACATACGAGTACACTCTCATGGTTCATGTTGAGAATGTAGATACTTAGCCCAAGATATACGGTGACCGCTTTCCATCAGGCGGACCGTATGTCTCCACCATCACCATACCACTGACGTGGTATAAAAACAAAATCATCTGAATATTATATGAAACGCAATAAAATATGATGAGTGCTTAACTCCGGGAACGATATACGTTCAACCCTGGATCATGCAAGTGGCCCTTAAATGATCACAGTGGTAGTAAGACAAAGTTATCTATATGATAAAAGATATTTATTACTATAATAATGAAAAGTTTCAAAAATACACAAATCACCCGAGGTAAATCACAATTTAAGTTGCAAGTGCTTTGTAAAAAAAATAATTTTACACATGCTACTTCTAATGACTTCATTACATCTTTAGGTTAAAATCTCTATGAACGAACGTTCTACGTTAACGAAGGTGAGTAAACAGACCTCGTGGGGAGAGGGACGTGCTTACATTCATACGTTTACATAACGTCGTGAGAGAGTAGACTACCAAAATAAATTATTGTCGATGGAGAGTCGAACCGAACTCGATGCAAGTACGGGACGATTAAAAATATCCGACACGAGCAGTGTGGATTAAAGGTTAGTCGCCTAGGGTGGACACGAGTTTGGGGTTTGTGCTTCTTCGGTGGCCGGAGGAGCCAAAGATGTCGGGGGCGGAAGAGGGAGTAAGACGAGCGCGCCCGGAGCGTCAGGGCGCGTACGGTAGCGCGCAGCAGTGGCGCGCGGAGCCACCGGTGCCAACAGAGCCAGAGGTTCAATGGGTGGCGAGCGGACCTCCGCGGGCACCGCGCCGCGCGCCCCGGCGGCCACAGCGAGTGCGTCGCCTCGCTCCAGCGACCACTGTCGTCGCAGTCCGCGAGGGCCCCCGGCCAAGCACCTGATAAAAGAATGGCTCTTATTGTAATTTTGTAAAATATTGAAATCATCCGGAATTAAAATTACGTAGTTTGGGGCAATTAAAGTTACTAATATGTTTAAATAGTTTTAAAAAAGTAAACTCTACCAAGAAATTGTTAGTGAAAATGATAATACAATATAGAACATTTGAAAAAAAAAAGACTAATTACTGTGGTGTACTGTATTTACATTATTTCACCTAACGCATTCTTATTTATCCTATTTCTAAACAAAAGAAATTGTTTTAATTTCATCTTAAAAAATGTTATTATGTTTTAAGACTTTTAAGTTAACCATCCCGCCGAGAGTTACCATAAAACGCTAAGGCTGTGTCATCTACATAACATAAAAAACACAGTTTTTAAGCTCTAGGTACATGATGTCGTTGATATATGAAATGAATAATGTTGGGCCAAGTATGCTGCCCTGACGTACGCCGAATGTCACAGGTTTCACAGTACGAATGACGGTGTCGGAGCTTATGATAGTTTGCCATTTCTAAATTGGTGGTAATTTAATTAAATTTAGTTGTTGCAAATATGCGAAAACTAGAGAACAGATTTAACGAATATTCGATAGGAAAACATGGACATGGTGTTCGTGGAGGTACAGTCAGCAGCAGAAGTTGCGTAGCGGGCAAGGTGTTCAAAATGAACTTGACACGATCTTATTTTTAAGACAATAAGAGCGTGTTAGGATCATTGTGAACACCTTGCCCGCTACGGAACTTCTGCTGCTGACTGTATGTATATTATCTCGAAAAAGTTCCATAAGTTAACTATCCGGATTATTCTGAATGATATTGTAAAAAATCAGTAAATGTTTCTTATAAAAATTTTAAATTTCAAGGTGAGCTCCTGGCAGGACAATTGGGTTTATTAACATATTTGAAAAAAAAAACAGACACAGACTTGTAGGTCAACGTGTTTTCGTCTGGCAAATCTATGTGATAATTGGCTTTGCCTCACCAACAGATAGCTGATATGTTTTGTGGTTGTAAATCTTCATCGGTGAATTTCATTTACATCATAATCTTCACAGCCTTGAGTAATAAATGTATCGCACATATTATCGATTTCACAATTTGCATTCGGCACCTAATATTGCATACAGTTCAGTGCATAATCCACCCTGTTGCCGAAAAGAACCAAAAAATTTCTAGATTGTCTTTATTTAACGACTTAGTAAATATTTTAAATTCTTCAAAGCCTTCTCTTTGTAGATCTTGATATAACATTCGCGCATAACCCATATTTTCCTGGCGCTATTTCTAAATTATGTTATTTCTATTGAGAGGGATGATAATAGCAGAGGTTGCCGCTGTGGCAGGAGCGGGAACGAGAGCTGTGGCGGAAGGAGTGGCAGAGGCCGCCGCTGAACCCACTTTTTGCACTACACTGTGAGCGGCGCCTACTGGACCTGATTTTTGTGAGCTCGGTTTGTTCCTTATTGGCACATTTTTAGGGGTGAAACGAGCTGGAGTTTGCGAGTTATCGCCGCCTTTTCTGTTCTTTCCATAGCAGTCCGAACATGTCCAACTTTTAATTTCGATTGTTGAAAGATACCTGAGATTGTATGTAAGCTGTATAGAAGAACTGCGTGCAGGATTAGGAACTGCAAATGGTTGACTGAATAACGTGATACCATTATATATTATCACTAAAAAGGACGGAGGGATAAATACCGATTGCCGATGGCATTAAGACTTCTCGCTTCCAAAATTGCACTTAGGTAGGTATGTTCTTTCTAAATTAAACCGCTTTTCAAACCTGTACAGCTCGGATTTGGCATTAAAAGAGGAATAGAATAGAATAGAAAGGTGTTTATTTCTCTAGTTAATATGTTTTACAATTATATCCATCAGGTCGGTTGTGTGTTCGGCCTGTGGGTGTGTCAGCTACTTACAATATATACTTATGTTCGTCTGAAAGATCTGTATAAGTGAAATGTTGTGTGTGCTGTGTGCTTGTTAGTGTGTGCGTAAAGAATAAATTTATATAAATTTAAATGTAGTTTCATGTTGTCCTATCCTACCTTAATACTATTTTTACAACTTATAACTAATTTCCTATAATCTATGGGGACGTGGAGCGGTCGCTCGCTTGCTGAGCTGCCGACTCCTGTCTTTTTTTGGCACATAATTAATTTCTCCTAATCTAGTGTTAGTTAGTAGTGGGTTGTATTGCCCGTGTCTGATGTAGGTGTTACCAGGGGTATCTAGATCCGCAATGTGCATTTCGCGGAATCGGCTCAGCATGTCCTCATTTAAATCTTGTGCGCGGAGATGCCATGGATCCCAGTCGAGCATCTCCCACAGTACTGAAGTATCTAGGCGTTTTGGGAACTGTCCACTAGTCTTAAGTGCCATTCGATATTGACGTTCAATTTTGAGTAGGTTGTTCTTACTGTAGCGTCAGAGTAATTGTACCACGCCATAATCCAGTATTGGAAGTAGAAAGGCCTGAATGACAGCGAGTTTCACCGTCAAATCCGTCTTAGCGTGCCAGCCTATAATGGGAACTAGAGCACCGCGCGCCCGTCGTGCTTTCTGCACTACGTAGTCCGTATGTTTACTCATGGTCATGGTCCTGTCTAGGTGTACACCCAAATATTTTATGCTGTTTTTATATTCAATTACCTCGTGTTTGATGCGAATGGTTCTGCGGTACTTTCGCTTGTGAGTAAACATAGCACACTCGGTTTTCTCTATATTGCACTTTAGTCCCCAACGATGGTAGTAATCGATGACAGCTTCGGTGGCCCAGCCCGCTCGGCTCGTCGCACTGTCTGGTTCGGGAGACCTGTTGAGTATACACAGGTCATCGGCGTATTGAGAAAGCATTAGTCCGCGGATCCGGTTTTGTTCGTCCCAAACGTCATGTACATACATGTTGAAGATGATTGGGCCCAGGATAGAGCCCTGTGGGACTCCGTGTGGCACCGCTTTCTCTTCGCCGTTGGTGGTTCTGAAACGTCCATAGGTTTTTCGACCGCTCAGGTAATTTTCTATCATTTTGATGATGTTATTTGGAACGTTTGCTGTTTGAAGTTTCTTCGTCAGACCCTCGTGGTTTATGGAGTCAAAGGCTTTCGAAAGATCAGTCGATACTAAGGCCACGCTTTCCTTTGCTTCTAGGGCATCCGTTATGAACTTTCCGGTACGAAGTATTTGCGTGCCTGTTCCTCTATTTTTAGTAAAGCCATGCTGGAACGGCGGTTGGAGTCTGTCAGTCGTTTGTCGCAGGCGTGAAAGAAGTAAGCGCTCGTACAATTTACCCATGATGTTAAGAAGGGTAATGGGCCGATATGATTTGGCGTCGCGGTGGTTCTTCCCAGCTTTATGCAAGAAGATGCATTCTCCGATTTTCCACCTTTTGGGATAGTACCCTGTCAGTAACAGGTAATCGGCTATAACTTTGTACCGGATGAGAAAGGGGTTGCCTCCGAGTTTCAGAGCATCTGCCTTGATTTTGTCCGGACCTGGGGCCTTCTTATTTTTAAAACGTCTTAGAGCTATCTTAATCTCCTCTGTAGATGTAGCGTCGAGAGGCTGAAAGGGCGTGGTTTTCTCTGTGCTCTTGTCATTATTATCTATTTCGGCTTCTGCTACGATCGCTGCGTCGACTAAAGTGTCGATAGTCTCTCTCTCACTGTTGCATCCCTGGATGTGGGGGAGTCTTTGAGCTGGTGCTTTCAGGTTGCGTTGGATTCGCCACATCTGAACTCTATTGTGTCGTGGGTCATTTACCATTCTCACCCATTTCTGATCATTATACTCCTGGAGCGCCTGTTTGACCAGGTGTTTCAGACGGTTGTAGGTCGTTCTTTGTTCCATTATTCTGTCCTGGTTAAAGCGTAGTCGCCACGCTTTACTTTTTGCTTTGTTTCTTTCGTCTATTAATTTATTAATCTCATCTGGAAGTTGATCTCGTCTGTTGTACTCATGCAGTGGCGCATACTCATCCAGAGATTCAGTAATAGCATTTTCTAGTTGTTCTATGTATTCCTCGCATTCTGAATCAGATGTGATTTCTTTTGGTAGCTGAGTGGTTTTGAGCCATAAAGTTTGTTGAAATTGTTGTCTGGTTTCTTCGTTACTTGCGATAGTACGGGTGTTTCTTATCATATTTTTCTCTATCCACCAATATATTTATATCTAGTAGCCACGGCATGTGGTCAGAGCCAACACATGATATTTGTCGGCATGTTACTGTATCGAAGGCTTCCATTTCGTATGAGATTATTGCTGCATCAAGAATGCCATAGCCCGCACTGTTTGGTCGTGAAGGTAGGCCTGTGTGGTGTATAGTGCAGACGTCAGAGTTACAGAGATCACGGATGAGTATTCCCGCTCCTTCGTCCCTCGTTTGGTTTAGTGCGGTCATTTTGAGATTGAGGTCTCCTATGGTTATGTTCGGGGCTTCGGTAACAATATCTTCTAACTCGTCCTTGAGTGCTGTGGCGTCAATGTGTTCAGATCTGTGCGGTATGTATATTCCTTTTATTTTCAGGTAATCTCCAGTTACGTGATCGTAGGTAAGATTGATGGCGACGCCTTCGATGAGGCGGTCTTCTGATTCTGTACCTGGAGTGACGTCGGTCTGGCTCCAACGTAAACCTCGCATCACGTAAAGGGCTGTGGTTAGATGCGATGCGATCGAGTGAGTGATCTTGTCATAGTTCGAGAGATTCATGTGGGTTTTGGAAAAGTCCACACGACATTCGTTGACTATGATTATATGTGGCTTGTGGCGATCAGCTAGAGATTTTAACTCGAGAAATTTACCTTTGAGTCCTTGCGCATTTAGGTGCATTATACGCAGCTTGTGATATTGATGTCTGCGATTACTTGTTGAGAATTTTTATGAGAATATCGTGTTGTAGCTGTAACTGGAGTAATACTTGCTTCATGATTGTATGTAGCTCTTGCTCAGGAGGTGCCGTGCTTTTGACCTTGTTTGCCATCTGTTCTGGCTGCACTAGGTGCTGATATTTTGGTTGTGCTTGGGGCGCTTGATCAGGCGGTGGTGGAAATTCTATAGTGGAAGTTATGTTCGCGTACGAGTAGTTAAAAGAGGTTGCGAGTCAGCCGTCCACGACTTACGAACATACGTAAGGTGGATGTACTAGTGCTCGACGCGGTACTAGTACTCGTCACCCATGGTTTAAATAGCGATTAATAAGATAAGATTACCGTTACATTCATCGCAATTAGATTTATTAGATGAGAAATGTTTGTAGCCTTCACATTTCATACGCCATATTATAAAATATAGAAACTTTTTTCAATTAATGAATAATATATGTGATGACATTGTCATGAGCAATCAATCTCTCAATTTTGTTAGCGATTTGGTAAAGCTTTGCTCGTATTTACTTATTTGAAATACTTTCACGGTAAGTTGTGAACATATTCTATAATTGTGTTGGTGCTAGAATGTGCGGGAAGATATTTAAGTAATTAAATGTCGATTTCGTTCATTGTTACTGTGATAAACAAGCGTGTCATTTATTAGGACTGAAAACCGTCGCAAGTCTAAAACTCGACACGGCTGGCATTTATTGGGACTGTTACGTTATTTTCCAAGTCCCAATGTTTGTCGAGCCGTTTTTTCAGGATATCACGATTAAAGTAGCCAAAACGAATCGTTTACAGTTTCATATTATGAGCATATTTTTCTGTAAGTCACATTAACTTTACTGAAAAAAACAAATTACATGCACATAGACAGTTTTTTGTATATCTTTTACGGTTTTATTGATATGTTTTCTCGTTAAATGTAGTGAAATCTGTATAATTTCTTTGGGTAGTGCTTGACATTTCATTTTTCACAAAACTTTGGGTATATTTTCAGAAATGCCGCCTGATAAAGGTCAGTGGAAGAGATATTCTCAAGAAGACTTAGAAAAGGCCATAGAAGATGTGTTAAGGGGTTCGTCCATCGCCTCGGCAGCAAAGAAATTACATAAATGTAAATTACATATTTTATTACATAAATGTAACACGTAAAAAGTAAATGTTATCAACAGAATACGTTTTTTTTTATTAAATTATTTAATTTTGTAGTAAATTTTAACCCAAAACACTTGTTTTTTACTGTTTTTCCTGAATCATACTTAGATGTCATCTATTAGGACTGCCAGCAAAAGCACCTGTCAGTTATTCGGACAAGCGTATTGACTTATGTTTTATTTAATTTTGAGATTTTTTTATATTATCACTGTATGAAACTAATTGCATTTAACAAAGTTAAAGGTCACATCTCCCAAAAAAGATGGATATGTTTTGTATAGATGGGTAAATTATCGTAATATCACGAAACACATAAATATTTTCCCTTAACTTGTCGAGCAGTGGTACATCCACCTTACCTCACATTTTTCGTCTCGCGACGTTGCTGGTCAAAATTGATGTTTGAAACCCTTTTATTTTAGTGAACAGGGACATCTTGCTGACAGAGATAAAGAACAACGTACCTGAAATTTACAATTTACCTTTTTTTTATGCCGACCCTACCAAATAGATTTTGTCGCGAAAATGTATTATCTTCAGAATCCAATATTCAGTTTGGCTATCAATCCAATTATTCAAAATGTAGTAGTAGTAGTAGTAAACTCTTTATTGTACAATGAATAACAAAAAACACAGTAATTTACAGTAAAGAACAGTACAAAGGCAAACTTATCCCTTTGAGGGGTTTCTTCCAGTTAACCTTTGTGAACGAGAGGATAAAAAGAGATGAGGGTGACAAATGCAGCAACATGTACAACAATAAGGTACCAGAAAGACAAATAATTAAATAAATTCACACATAATTTATGGGAAAAAACAAATATTACATAAAAAAAGTAATGTAGAAATTACACTAAAAATGGGAAAAGAACAATTGAGAATTTAAATAATTCAGACATTGAGACAATGAGACAACACAACTCATAACCAATCGCTTCGATTAGCAATCAGATAGCCACAAATTTTTCAATCTCGACTTGAGCGATGAATTTCAAATCAGAGTTTAACGTTTGGTATCTTGGTTTGGACGATGGAACCCTGGGAGGCGACCTCGAAACCATTCTTGTGCTTTCTTGCAGACTTTTCAACAATAAATTAAAACTAAAGTTACCTTGGTATGACTGTTGTTTGTAACAATAAAGTATATAGGAATATTATGTCGACGTTTTGGAGCACAAACAAAATCGTCGTCAACTAATCTTCGATCTCGAGGATGTCTTATCTCGAGGAACACGTGAATTTTTGAGTTTCAGCAACGTTTCAATTTCAGCAATGTTCTGAGCAAAGCTCGGTCTCCCAGTAGTTTCTATTAATGTATTGATGAGACCTCGTAGTTGTTTTACATTGAAAGATATGAGGAATATGTTGAAAGAATGCACCTGTAACGTGAATATGGCGCGCTGAGGTCAGTGGGAGTGGCGGCCGCGGACGTCCCTGAAGAGGGCGCCCGGGGCGGCGGGCTGCTGTCGGCCGACACGGCGCCCGAGCGCTGCCAGGCTGTTCAAACAGTCATCTCCATTAAACACGTCACTTTTCATCATTTATTTATTTTTCATTCATGTACTAAATAAGAAATTACAATAGTGATTTGAAATTACAATAGTGGTATGTGAAACATAAACCCTGAGAGATTGTAGCAAATTAGTAGCTAACATTTATTTTATTACAATGTTATGTAATGTACACAAGAGAATCAACGCCAATTGTAAAGGCCTGCCTATATACTGACGTTGTTAATAAAATAAAAACATTACTTTAAATTATGTCTACAATAATATACCTACTTTAATAATGTATGTACCTACAGAGCAGAGTATAAAGGAGAAAAGCATAGGGCGCGCCACCTAACGCTAAGATTTCTTCTCTTCTAATAATTCGAATATTGAGTAGTAGGCTTTACTGGTTAATAGGTATGTAGTTCTTTTAATTTATTTAGGAAGATGTTATAATTTACCTCCGATTTAATGCGGTTAGGGATGTTATTAAATATGTTTTTTCTACTCCCGAACTGTTATTCGTCATTTACAGGGTCGTGCACAGATCTTTAAAACCCTACATAAAGGTCTATTTCCCAAAGCCAGCGTCCGCCGGCTTTCCGCGCATGTGCGCAGTATCGAAAAAACTGAAAACGCATTGTTTAGCTCTGTAACCATGGCAACGCCTTATAACGACACTGCGGGCGTGCGCGGGAAGGCCATGGGCAGCCGAGCTGACAGTGCAAACCTTTGAGTCAAAATACAGGAAACAGTGTGAATTTCACGAAAGTTATTCAAGAAAACTATTTAAAACTAAGTGCATGGTCGTAGAAAAAGTATTGTATGCAACGGTGTTTAACTGAGTCAAAAAATACTCGTGGCGTCTCAATAACAATTTTCGGCTTCGCCTCAAATTGTTACCCACGCCACTCGTCTTTTTTGACCTCCTTTAAACGCCTGTTGCATAAAATACTATAACAGATCCATAGTATGGGCTTTATTTAATAACTCTAGTTGAGTTTTCTTGATGGAATATAATATTACTTATTACACCATTTTATCAGGGGCGGCTCACTCCGCGATTCTATCACCGCGCTACAAGTACATGCCGATGGCCGCGAGTTCGCGTCAGTTCCAACGAATTTCTTTGTAAAGGTTCCGAATATCAAAAGAAAAACGGAATGCTTACATGATTACTCGTGCGGTAACGAAAATGAATGATCCCAAGAAACCGTAATCTCACAGTCGCGAGTCGGTTAAAAACTTGAATTGTAAACTTGAGTTGAAGGTTTCTTTTATTCACTGTAAATTTTTTACCAAATTTGTCGGAGCTTGTCGATGCATCAGAACGCTGACGCTGGACCTGAATCTCCGGCTTGTCATTCGTAGAATTTTCGTTTGATTGCGTTGGAGGAGTCATTGTTTCGCTATCGTTTTCACTGTCCGCCTCAAATAAGATTTCTTCTGTCCTGTAACCAGATAAAGAGGTACTTGACATAATGTTTGTTGCCTGTTTAAATACAAATAAAGACTACCAATTACGTCGAAAACTTACTCTAGAGGCGGCGGTGTCGGAAGTGCTTTGTCGAAGCCCTCTTTCCCCAGAAGCCAGTAGGTGTGCATGGCTCCCTTGCCCTTGATTTGAGTCAAGCCCCGTGAACGGAGACGGTAACCGCCCGCTGTCGTTAATCGCTCAGCAGTCGTCGAGGAAATTTGAATACGCCACGCAGCACCTGTTAGTTTTAACAATTACTTATAAAATGGAACTGATTAAGTGATCAAACAAAAATGCTTTACTCTGTGCAATCTTTATATTAAATATTGAAGCTCAACGTGTTAAAGTAACAATTAAATATTTATTGTATGTGCGTAACCATGCCAACGGCAGATACTATTAAAACTCTTACCGGTAGATTCCATTCTAGAAGCTGTGTTAACAGTGTCACCGAAAAGACAGTATCTCGGCATGGTAAGGCCGACGACGCCTGCGCAGCACGGGCCGGTGTGCAAGCCAATACGGAGATGCAACGGCGCCGTCGGCGCGTGTCTGATGCGGAAACGGCCCGCCAGGTGCAGCAGGTGCAGAGCCATGGTAGCGATGCTCTCGGCGTGGTCTTGCGCACGAGTCGGCAACCCGCCCACCACCATGTAAGCGTCGCCGATCGTTTCTACCTTATAAACCCTGTATTGTTCTATGGCGGCATCAAATACTGTGTACAAATCGTTTAGCAGGTCGACCACTTGCACTGGCGTTGCCCGTGCCGCTAGAGCCGTAAATCCGACTATATCGCTAAAGTAGATGGACACATCTTCAAATTCTTCAGGTTCTACTCGTAATCCAAGAATTAGACGTTCTGCAACAGATCTGGAAGGTAAACGAAATTTGCAATATACGTGTAAATACGACACTAAGTATACTCTTGGATTAATTATGCTTAAAATCTAGAAATATTCAACGAATGATTAAATATAGGTATCTACATCTACATAATTATCTAGTTACAATTAAATTGATGTGGTAATTACAATTAAGTATTTCATACCAAATGGAAAAGTGTATTCTTATTTACCTCGGCAACATTCTATTGAGGAGTTGTTCTGTTTTTTTCTTTTCCATGTCTAACTGTTCCGTCCGCTCTTTTATAAGTTCTTCTAGATTGTTGCTGTACTTCTCGAGCATCTCAAACATGGAGTCCACTATGTTGATTTTTCTGTAAAAATATGATTTCTAAATACGTCTCCAGTCTTTGAAATGTAATACGTGAAAATACTAATGGCTCATTTATTTTAAAGTAGATAAATAAGGTTGTGTAGGTACTCAGTGGCGAACGAAATGCAACTCGATAGACCATGTAAACACCCTGGTGCCGTAGCCGAATGGCAACGATTTAATACTGGACTGACAAAGACAATTCAAAAAAGCGTACCCTTGAAATGCATGGGCCTTTTAGGCTTAAAACTAGGTGGCGCTGTTCGCAGTCTGGAAGTAGCCAGAATCATATTATCCTCAAATATTTTTTGCGTGTTTATATGTTTTATTAGAACAAATTACATATTTTTTTATTTTAAAACTATTATATCACGTCAATACTTTTTCTACTTCTACACTGATGAAGCCTAGACAAATTTATTTTGAAAAAAAAAAAAACAAAATTGTAGGCATCACCAGTGCAGTTATGAAAATGAATGAAAAAAATGAAAAATCGTTTATTGGTCACAGATATTGTGTTACAAGGTAAGAAAGGGTTGGGACCTCCTATTAAGTATATCAATACTTGTAGCAGGAGACCCCGCTCTTCCAGCGGCAAGGTAGGGGTCTACAAACCAATACAAAACTCGTTAAATTACGTTAGGTACAGAAAAATTAAGTTAAAAGCGTTAAAAGTATAATATTTCTAATAGTGAGACAGTCTAAAGTCTAGGCGAAATAACTTTCTTACTACATGTTGGTAATAACTAATACTTAACATAGGAAAAACAAAAATGGCTATTTACATGTGTATATAATATTAGGAACAAATTATAAGTGTATAAGTAGTGTGTATTAGATATATTATGTGTGTGTGTATGTGTGCGTGCGTGCGTGCGTGCGTGCGTGCGTGTGTGTGTGTGTGTGTGTGTGTGTGTGTGTGTGTGTGTGTGTGTGTGTGTGTGTGTGTGTGTGTGTGTGTGTGTGTGTGTGTGTGTGTGTGTGTGTGTGTGTGTGTGTGTGTGTGTGTGTGTGTGTGTGTGTGTGTGTGTGTGTGTGTGTGTGTGTGTGTGTGTTTGTATGTATGTGTGTTTGTGCATTCATGCGATACAGATTGAGTTTAGAGCAAAATATATGATGATTACCTAGTACAGCAATTTAATAATGACTCTGTTTGCTCATAGTCTAAATTATGTATCCAATCCCGAACAATTTTTTTACATTTCACTGTTGTAAGTGGATGGATAGAAAGTTTGGCATCAACTACGTTATACAAGTGAGCTGCTTGTGCAATATATTGCCGCTTTGCGAACACCGAGTTTAGCTTAGGAATGGGGGCAACTTTGGGTTTTCTCCTACGTGTTGTTTTAGGTGGTTTGAATTTGAGAGATTTGTGTAATTTCAATATGGTATTTAATATATACAATTTGCGCATAGAAAGAAGATTTGATATTTGATAAAGCTCAGAAGTGGGAAATCTGTATGGTTTTGAGTACATGACTTTAAGTAAACACCTTTGTCCTCGTTCGACGTTAATGAATTTAGTTTTACATGAACCTCCCCAGGTAGTAATACAGTATGTCATAATAGATTCTGCTAAAGTAATATATATTTGTTTTAATAATTTATGAGACGCGATTTGTTTTAATTTCTTAAATAACCAGGTTAATTTTCTTATTCTACCGTTAACATATTCCACGTGGCCATACCATGAGAGACGCTGATCTAGAATAACTCCAAGATATTTAATGGATTCAACCTTTTCAATGCTATTACAGTGACAAGGTTGAGTATCCGTTAGGTTACATTCGTGAACTCTTAGTACTAAGTTGTTAGATGGTTGCGTGTTATTGTATTTAGTGAAGCACATATAAGTTATGATAGTATGTAATAGGTGGCGCTAAAAATCGAGGTACGATTCTTAGTATGAAGTATGTAAATCCTATATAAATAAACGTTGGTTTATAGAAATGGGCCCATGGTGTATTTTTTCGAGCTTGTGACTAAAATCGCATGGTTAACAAGATCGGTGAGCAGACCTGCCGCGGTGCATGTGGCGGAAGATGTCGTGCAGAGTGTGGAAGTCGGGCCGCAGGTCCGGCGCCTCGCTCCAGCACTGGCGCATCACGCTCACCGCCTCGGGCGGCGCCGCGCTCATTGACACCGACGGCCGGATGAGGGGAGGCGGACGCATTATCTTCTCCACGATCTCTGAAAACGTTTGCTTTTATATACATCGTGCGCCCGAATAACCTGAAACATTTTAACAGTGTATACCTGACCACATTTAGAGACTATAATATCATATGTGACATTATCTGGGTTTGGACGACCGGTTTGTCCTAGTGCATAGTGACCCTGCCTCCTACGCCACGGTCCCGGGTTCGAATCCCGGTAAGGGCATTTATTTGTGTCCTGAGCACAGATATTTGTTCCTGAGTCATGGATGTTTTCTATGTATATAAGTATTTGTATATTACATAATTATATTATCGTTGTCTGAGTACCTGCAACACAACCCTTCTCTGAGCTTACCGTAGGACTCAGTCGATCTGTGTAAGAGTGTCCTTATAAATATTTATTATTTATTTATTTATCCCGCGGCGTCGTATTTGTACACGAACATCGCTCATAACGCCGTAAAGCGCCTTCGACAATAAGGTCCCTTTACCCAGATAATGTCACATAAACTTTTCTGGATACAGCCCAGTTTCAGAGTTACTACTAATTGAAAAAAAAAAACTTATTGTTACTCAGTAAAAAGGGCCTTTTCAACGGTCTTGATGCCATTATGGGGAACAGTCTCGCTATCCTCATTCAGAAGTAAAACCTTTCAAAAATTATGTGAAAACACATTAAAAAAATTGATAAAAAACAATACAAAATAAAAACGTTTTGTCGAAAAATTACTAAAGTCATGTAATATTTTTCGTTTGTTTTAACATCGAAAATGCGTGGTAAAATCTTACGGGTTATTCAGGCCCACCACGGTGAATATTCTGTGTTCGCTGCCAGCATTTGTAAAGATTACTATTACGAAATAACATAACGCCGTAAAGCGCCTTCGACAATAAGGTCCCTTTACCCAGATAATGTCACATAAACTTTTCTGGATACAACCCAGTTTCAGAGTTATTACTAATTGAAAAAAAAAAACTTATTGTTACTCAGTAAAAAGGGCCTTTTCAACGGTCTTGATGCCATTATGGGGAACAGTCTCGCTATCCTCATTCAGAAGTAAAACCTTTCAAAAGTTATGTGAAAACACATTAAAAAAATTGATAAAAAACAATACAAAATAAAAACGTTTTGTCGAAAAATTACTAAAGTCATGTAATATTTTTCGTTTGTTTTAACATCGAAAATGCGTGGTAAAATCTTACGGGTTATTCAGGCCCACCACGGTGAATATTCTGTGTTCGCTGCCAGCATTTGTAAAGATTACTATTACGAAATAACATAACGCCGTAAAGCGCCTTCGACAATAAGGTCCCTTTACCCAGATAATGTCACATAAACTTTTCTGGATACAACCCAGTTTCAGAGTTATTACTAATTGAAAAAAAAAAAACGTATTGTTACTCAGTAAAAAGGGCCTTTTTAACGGTCTTACGATATTCTCATGCGCTAAACTTCTGTAACTTGAAACACCTTTAAGACGAACAAGAATCCATAAGAACGTAAGACGGAATTTTTGATGAACACGAGATTTTTGACGTTTCTCTTAAAAGTGTGCTATGGAGTGTGATGTGATGTCCAACAGGGTTCGAAAGGGTAATTATCCACGATAATTATCGTGATAATTATCACTATATGTAATTATCGTGATAATAAAAGGTGGATAATTGATAATAACAAACAAAATCGAGGATCTTAGTAAGGTTTTAGGAGAGCAAATGGAACAGGAGGAGGACATTAGGAGGAGGTAGGGCATAGCGAATGATATTCCGTTTTGTGTGGTAGGGCACAGCACAGCGGATATCGTCTCGCTCGAATCTAGAGCAGAGCCCAACTGGGGTAGTACCTCCGCCTTACAGAAGACCGCAGCCAAATAGCACTAGACCCTACTCATAGTGTTGTGTTCCTGTCGGTGAGTAAGGCTGCCAGAGCTCAACGAGGGTGCGGTGTGCTGATGACGGGAGGACTTACGGAACTAACTTGTTCCGTTTATTGTCCTTTGAGTCGTCGGCAACCCGAACCCTCCTTGGAACTTGTACACTCCTTTTTGCTGTGTACTTAACACAGCAAAAGGGAATGTACAAGTTTCTAATGGGGTGGCAACGCGCATGTGACAGTGTTTGAGTTGCAGGCGTCCATAGGTTACGGTGACCGCTTTACATCAGGCGGGCCGTATACTTGTTTGCCACCGACGTAGTATTAAAAAAAAAAAAAAACAAAATGTTGATTTTTGTTAAATATTAAATGCCAAAACATAACTTCATAACAAATTACGCAAAGAAAATATAAATTATATTTTTTGGCGTTTAATATTTAACAAAAATTAACATTTTGTTCAATTTCCTATGAAAAAAGTGAAATTCCTATAGGTACACGTGATAATTATCGGATAAATATCGAATAATTCTCGCGATGATTATCGGATCGTATCACCAAGCGTAATTACCTTAATAATTTCGAGCCCTGCGGGCCGATTTTTGAGTCTCACGCGTTCGAATTCAGAAAATTGTCACTGAAAATAATAAGCAAGTCACCGTTTTCAACCGGCATTTTAGTGACAAAATCCCGTATGCGAGATTCAAAAATCGCCCTCCTGATGTCTATCTAATGACCCATCGCGTACCTTCAGGTGTGAGAGCGAGCATGCAGTATGGCTCGCCGCGAACAATGACCTCCTGCATTATGATGGCAAACGAAAATACGTCTCCTGGCTGCGACCCGCGCCCTCGTCCACCTTCCTCGCGCAGGATCTCCGGCGCAGTCCACAATAGCTCTGGTCGTAGAAAATACAGTTACAATGGGCATCATTTTCCATGATATTTTCATCAAATTCCTTCGAGAACAGGAATATTGCTAGTTACATTTTTGAATAATGACAACATCTGAAGTTGATGATTGTGAACAGCCGTATTCAAAGTTTAATAAATATTTGCCATTTTGATGATAACCTTCATTAATGTCCCAAAATATTAGCCACCTTGCCTGTTAAATTGACAGATTAAAAGTAATTAGTAAGCAATCCATGTGCAATAACGACCATTATATCATAACTTCTGTAGTAATTTTGTCAGAAAGAACCATGTAACACATAAAGCGTGAGGATCCTTTAGGCATGGAAATCCACATAATAATTATTTTACCTCTAGCGGCTCTTGGCGGTTGAGGCAATCCTTGAGCACGGTAGAAACCAGGTAGACCGTAGTCCGTTATTCTGAGCACCCAGCGTGAATCGACAACGCAGTTCCTCGAAGACAGACGGCCATGCTGGCGCAACGAGGACGAATGCACATATCGCATGCCTTTGACTAGGTCTGTGAGCAAAGACAGCCTGAACGTCCAGTCAAGTTTGATATCGTCTGCCATCAGTACGTCCTCTAGAGATCCGCGTCCGCAAGCGTCGAAAACTAACGCAGGCCGCAATTCGCACAGGCAACCTATACATCAAAAACCATTAAATACATAAATATTAATCATCAATACATATTTTTTTGCAGAAGTCTCTTTGTTATTATGCACTTTACCTATGAATGGATTCAGGTTTTCGTGTCGCATTGATTGCATTACAAGAAGCACGTCGGTAGCTTTTCGTTTTATTTCGAGGGTCCCGGTAGACGGCAAATATTTTACGTGGACAGCATCACCCTGTTACAGATTAAGATGATTACCATGTCTAAAATGCTTTATAATCTGTAAATAAATAATAATACTTAATTGAATGGCTCTACTCGTGTAGGACTATAAGTTCAATAAATTCGATGAAATCGCATTTACATAACTACATATCTCATTCCCGTAAGCACATCTGGGGCCCATTTCTTGAAGCTACAAGTTACAATTTACAAGTGGTTGTCAATGGGGCCGTTTCTCGAAAGGTACAAGCCTTGTATTATAAGTGTGTCTCCATGACAACCCATACGATTTGACAGTTCGCGCACTTGTAATACAAGGCTTGTACCTTTCGAGAAACGGGCCCCTGGTATAGATAACCTAACCACAAAATTAAAATTTTGAAAAAACCCCCGACCGCGACATAGTGGACCGATTTTCATGAAACATGGCTAAGAACACTCCCGACTAACTCAACTTTCAGACAAAAAAAACTAAATCTAAATCGGTTCATCCGTTCGGGAGCTACGATGCCACAGACAGACACACACACAGACAGACAAACAGACAGACAGACAAGACAGACAGACAGACGGACAGACAGACACGTCAAACTTATAACACCCCTTCGTTTTTGCGTCGGGGGTTAAAAAAGACCCAAGATTAGTAGATACAGAAACTTCAATCGCATAAAAACAAACAATACCTTGTAACGAGTGCGGCGATCGTGGGTCAAGCGATTGACGCTGCACGTGGAAGAAGGCGCAGAGGGCGCAGACACGGCGGGCGGCGGCGCTGAGCGCGGCGACTGCTTCAGGAGGTCAGGCCGCTCCAGCTCGGGCCCGCCGAATTCGTGCAGCTGTTGTAGCCAGCAAGATAGCATCGTTTCCATTCCTTCGCCCACACGGCGCCGCTCGTCCGCCGGGAAAGAGAAGTCACTGGCCAGGAGAACAGCGTCGCCTCGTCTGCGTCTCCGGCGGCGTCGCGTGGCAGCATAGCGGGTGACTAGCGCCGCCGCCACCGCCGCCGCGAGAGCACAACAAACGAACACCACTGTCAGCATTCCATGTTCGAACCGAGTCCATAATTCATGATCCAAAGCGGCATGTTCAACGGCCCATTCTTCAAAGTTATGTGACGAATTCAATACTTCTACAATTGTCAACCAGTCTTCGGTGTCATCGAGTGAACGTGTCGAAGTTGAATTAAAAATTGTTACAAATTCCCATTCGCAAGTTCCATTTTCGCCAGCTATTCGTTGATATAAATAAAGTTTTGTCTCGCTACTTTCCGTCCTAGTTCGTTCCGCTCGATCTTGACGATTAAGATTTTCTATCACTTCATTGTATATGATGCTTTCCCAGGAATTTCGTTTTTCCTCGGTTTTCCCGACCCGAAGTAGAAAAAGATGTCGTTGAAAAGCGTCCAGGTGATGTAAGAGCGAATTGAAGTCGTAGAGGGTGTCGGAGTCACGCGACGCGCCGCCAGCGCCGGGCGGCGCCGCGTGTTCCCCCGAGCTCCGCCGTGAACGACTAACATTTGATCTTTGGCCTTGAACTGGAGCCGTTCGCGCATTATCTTCGAGCGTGTTTTTATTAAATGTTTGTTTTGCGGGTCGAGTATTATTATAGGCCCCAGAAAAATAACCTCGGGATCGACTCTCTAATGTGCTATTTTTTATAGTGTTTACTACGTTTTCGGTTCGTAAAATACCAGTAGACTCCTGACGAGTTCTCTTTTTGCGATAAGGGCGCTCGGTTATGTTGTTTACGAGCGCAAAGGCTAACGGCGTCGGAAAACTTTTCTTATACAATGGCGGAAGGTTGCTCGATAAATTCGGAGTTTGTGAAATAAACGTAGATTGGTTAGACGACGATTTCTCTCTCGATTGTGTATAAGGCAAATTTCTTACAGCTAAAGTGATATTGCTCATTAGAGAAGTGAGTTGGGCATCTGGGCGTGTGAAGGAGGTGGCGGGAGCGGGCTGCGGGGCGTCGTGGTCGAGCTGCAGCAGCAGCACGGCGGGCGAGGCGCCCGCGGCGGCCGCCGCCCGCAGCGCTGCCAGCGCCTCCGCGCCCACGCCTCCATGTGGCGCGCACAGGACCACCACTGCAACAACAACCACCCTTCCATTGTTTGCAGATAACCTGTTGTTCATCATTATCTAGCCTAACGAAAGCATATTACTCGATTTTACTTTATCTATAAGTAATGGCTAGTTATTACATGAACTACATACATTGCAATTTGCAATATTGTCGTAGCGTAGAAAACAATAAATTCCGAGTACGTAGGGCATAGCGCAAACCTAAACAAAAGAGTCACGACTAATTTCGTTCGCAATCGAATCATCCTTATTTTATTACTGGTTATATTAAGACGCAACAGGAGATATTATTTCGTTCCGACTGGTTAAGATTTTTTTGCATTTTTTTGTCTATTAATCTAGTCAGTAAATTTTAAATAATCAAACATTTCCCGTAGTATAGCCTATTATGCAATAAACATGATAAATACCTTACATGATAGGTACTCGACCTATGTAAGACACCTACGTACGTAGGTACATTATGATGAGCCTTATGCACTTAGCGATGATAGTGATATCCTAGTCAAAAATAACATAATAATTATATCCATTATAGGAGCATATTAGAGTAGTAGTTTCACAAATTCCAATATCAGAGAAGGTCGTATAATAAACCGAAGCTTTAATGGAAAAGAGCAAATAATATCGGATTACTAATGGATTATTTATAAATAGGTAAAAGGACTAAACACCATCGCCGGACATAATAATGTCTGCAAAATCCATTAAACCTTTTAATAAACTAACAATGCTTTTTGTGATCTAGAAAATACTTTGAAGAGCGTGCGATGTTCTTTATTATCTTCTTAATCCCAACAAGTTATTAATAGGCGCAATCTTTGTATCTGAAAATATTTTTTCTTTGAACAACTTCGATAGTCCTGAAACAGATCAGCTACATACACGCTACGTAATTTTACATTTTACTGATAAATAATAACTATTTAGTAAATAAACCTTTTCTCACAGTTAAGCAATTTTTCATATGTCAACATGTACTCGTATACCTACGTAGTTGAAGGCATTATATTTTAATCATTACATTTTGAGCACGCTGGATAAGATTCGTAAAGACCCTAAAGTGAAGGATCTTTCTATAGTGATTAAGTTTGATAGAAAGTAGGCGAGGCCCGTAGTGTAGGTCATCATTGTACCCATTAGGAACACGAACGTAAACCAGGCATTTAGTACGAGTTTTAGTAGGAATCCTGGTATTACTTACTGATCTGATTGAGTTGGAAATAAAAATCTGAGGGTACCATCAGGTAGGTACGTAGTAGTTTTCGGAAGGAGAATTCCTATTTCGAGGCTCGGATTAGTACCTACCAACATTAATTATACAACATTAATTATACTACGAAGTAAATAAATTCTACTCACTTACCGTGTGGTCTCCAAGACAATTGTTCAAGTGAAAGCGCTGAGCGACGTGCAGCCAGGCCTGCTGCGGTGATGGCCCTCGCCACTTCGCGAAGAATAACTGCACATTCCCCCGCGGCCGGTGGGAGCAGCACGCGGCGCCAGCGCAGGCTAGCAGCGAGGCGGGCTGCCGCTGCGGCTCGCGCCGGCAGCGCGGCGCAGGCGGCGGGCTGAGGCCGGCGCAGCGCGCGAGCCGCCGCAGCCAGGGCTCCGCACGCGCCGGCACCCGCCCAGCCCGCACACACTGCTGCGCCGCCAGCGCTGAGAGCGCTTAGCGCTCCACTTGTTACAAGCTCTCTCCATTTTGGCCCGCAGGTATCTATAGTAATGCATTCAGTTAAAGTAAATTTATTCACGCTCTCCCTCACTTTTATAAACAGGTATATAAGTGTAGCTACATTCTATTTATTATATTATGATGTCTTTGATTCGTTACATTTTTATACTGTAGTTTTTTTTTTAGTTTCAGAGTACTTTGGTTTTCACATCTGTGAAACTTGTTTTAATAAATAAATCTTTCTATCTGAAAAGGGCCAGTGTTGGCTGAAGAAATGTGTCCGTAAAATTATTCTAAAAACAGAATCAGGACAAGCAAAATTTTCGAAGAAAAAAATCGGATTCATGTGAAGATGAACACCCTGTCGACGGCGGGGGTGCGGCGATAAAAAGAAGTCGTATCGTAATCAAGCAATTCTTTAGAACACAGCCCATTGCAGTAGAACTTTATGCATTCTAGTGTATCTATAACAAGTTTGTGCAACTTACTATCGTATTGTAAGTTGCACAAACCATAGAAGAATTCATGTGAAAGTATCATATAAATGTAAACGTGTCGTTAACGACAACCTTATTACGTTTTGTTTCGGAAACCAAATAATTACGAATTAGCGATGTTAGTTTTTTTTTTTAATACTACGTCGGTGGCAAACAAGTATACGGCCCGCCTGATGTAAAGCGGTCACCGTAACCTATGGACGCCTGCAACTCAAACAGTGTCACATGCGCGTTGCCACCCCATTAGAAACTTGTACATTCCCTTTTGCTGTGTTAAGTACACAGCAAAAAGGAGTGTACAAGTTCCAAGGAGGGTTCGGGTTGCCGACGACTCAAAGGACAATAAACGGAACAAGTTAGTTCCGTAAGTCCTCCCGTCATCAGCACACCGCACCCTCGTTGAGCTCTGGCAACCTTACTCACCGACAGGAACACAACACTATGAGTAGGGTCTAGTGCTATTTGGCTGCGGTCTTCTGTAAGGCGGAGGTACTACCCCAGTTGGGCTCTGCTCTAGATTCGAACGAGACGATATCCGCTGTGCTGTGCCCTACCACACAAAGCGGAATATCATTCGCTATGCCCTACCTCCTACAAAAACGTTAACACGTTCACTGCGAAACAGGTCATTCTGACCCTGTTCTGGACTTCCCCCCGGTGCGGCGACAGAAATGCGCAACTTTACCGTAGTCTAAGCCCATAACGTTGTGACATATTATTATTTTTATATAGTCAAGTATACATTTATATTTGTCAATTTACACTCTATTTGACAGCATATAAATTAATAAACAGGTCACGTATGTCCTGTCCGCACCAGACTTAAACTTTTGTTATTCAGTGCGGAACAGGGCCTATATGACCTGTTACACACGACCTTGTATAGCACTGGATCAAAGGGCAAAATTCAATAGTGTTGTTACCATATTATCAATCCACACGTTATTTTTTGGAGAAAAAATGTGTTTCGATAGTTTTAAATGAAATTAGTTAAACGCAATATACACAAAACGCTTACAATTTTGCTAAATATTACGTAAAATATATTGTAAAAAGTGTAAATTACTTGCTGCATAATTTTTACTAAAATGTCTAAAAATCGTATTTTAAATAATAAAAGGGCAAAGTTCAAAGTTTTTGTTGTTAATAAAAATCAGGTTCCATTAAAGGTAAAGAAAGTAAGAATTGGATCGATATATTAGTTCGTTTATTTTCCGCGTCACTACTAAATCATCGACATTTTCACCTGTTCCCATTCTGGCTGTGCGATATAAGTCAATTTCGACCTGTTAATTAATTCGTCTATAAAATCTAAAAGAACAGTCATCAACTTCGGCGAAGACAGTATAGTGTAGATTACTTATTAGACTAAACATTATTTCAATAAATTTTAATATATGTTTATCTAAAGTAAAGCTATTTTAGGTAAAATATGAAACTTTTCTTACAGGCTGTAATTGACTTGAACCGCACAGAGAGAAAGTTCCAAAGTCCAAAGTTCAAAGTGTTTTATTTGTAAGTATATGTCAAACTGATTACAGTGGTGGTAAACAATATGATATATGTAGCACTATACTCTGCCTGATGGCGTACAAAAACTTCATTATGTCCTTACATACTAACATGCGAAATTGATTTTACGTAACTACCTATATTCAACATAAATTGGGAAATTGAGTAATAATTAGTTATAATATAATTAATATTGAAATTCATATCAGGCCGTGGGCATTAAAAATTATGTAGCAAAAATTCAAAAATAGAATAAAAACAATTATCAATTAAAAATGTCAATAGTTTACGTTTAAATTCTTTTAAGGGTAACATTCTAAAACTAACAGGGAACTTGTTATCTGGGGGCACGGCAGTGCCCCCGCCAAGTCGAGCAAAAAGAGGCACGGCCGTACCATCCTTTTCTCGAAGCATTTCAGACCATTTTCAACCCCCTGTTACTCCGTTCTGGATAAAACTAGAAGCCTCAATTTTCAGCACCTAAGCAGTCATTATATAAACACGGTATATTCCAAATTCCATTAAATTTGAACCAATAGTTTAGGAATAATTACTAGCCAAAGTTTCTTAGTTTTGTCACTCACTGGCTGACTGACACACGATCATCAATGATAATAAGACACTTCTAGTACACTTGGAAGCTTCAAATTTAGAATACAATATGTGTTTAGTGTATAGATCACCCAAAAATTAAGAAATGTTGCAATTTCATTCCAGGTTTTTAGATACATCAACTGCATAAATAACTTTGTAATCTTATATCAATATATGGGATTACCAATTTATATTTGCAGTTGATTTGCAGTGAATACCTAAATCAGTGTACCTGTCTATGTAAAATAATAAATTTATACAGATGCCCGGTGTGGTGATGGGTTAAAAATCTCACAACCCCATTTCCTCACATGGAAGTCGTAGAAGTCAACTATGGGATATGGATTCCATTGTGATGTGTGCGAATAGGCTGACAACCCTTTAATAATTAGCCAACGGTGGCACTGAAAAGTATAGTTTCGTGTGCTCTGCCCACCCTATTTGGGAATACATATCTGTGTAAACGAAATTTTCAAACAATCAGTTTTCATACATCACCGACCGCAAAACTAACTTTGCAATCCCATATCAATATATAGGATTGCAAGGTTACATGTGCAGTAATTACAGTGAATAAATCTAGTGTGTTGTAAAATGAAATTAAATAATACGTACCTAAATAATATGTTCAAATGTGAAAAAAACTTGTATGTTTCGTTAAGTCGTTAATAGTAGGTACAGTCGAGATCATAAATATGTGTACATTTTTTCAACTAATTTACAATGGGTTAAGGTGAAAGAATGTGTAGCTGATTAAGCGAAGAGCAAGTAGAGCGACCGCTCTAGGCGCCAAATCCTACGTAGCCGGCGTACATGTGAAAAAAAATCAAATAAAAAGTATTACTTAGATTGCGTGGGCGCGCACATATTCCAAAATAGCGAGAGGTGTCAGGAATTAATTCAGATATTGAAGTGATTGTGGAACGATGTAACAAAATGTCGCAGTGTACAACATTCATAAGGCGCTTGCTGCTGCTAAGGTGCCATGAAAGGAGGATTTTAGTCATTGACAAACCTTTGAAAGACAATACCTATTCTATTGAAATTGTATCAGTTATGTGGTGTTGCCTTACATCAAATAAAGTTACGTAGTTACAAAGTTACGTCGTAATCCAAATAGTTAAAATACAGTCCGAAGTGGAGTTCTCCATAAAGCTAAAGCCGCCAAAGGCGCAAAACGTCTCAGAGAGTCAAAGGAGCGTAAGCGTGATGATGAGCACACTAGGGAACCGAAGGGACCTACTGAAAAAAAAACCACCGAAATGGGCATGCTGACAGAGTTACTGGACCTATAAGTATATTTGGCCTATGAAAGACAAGGGCTTTTATATAATCTCCCCCTTCCTCTCCACTAGCGGGTTGAGTCTTGATAAATTGAGTCAATAATAGGAAAAAATTTCGCGCTCGCTTCGCTCGCGTTTACTGGTTCCGCCAAATGTCTTTTATTTGTTGGACATAAAAAAATAAGTGCAAATGGTGAACAGAATGCGTTTTTAACTTACATACTTAGTCTCTAGCTCCTTTGACTCTCTGAGACGTTTTGCGTCTTTGGCGGCTTTAGCTTTATGGAGAACTCCACTTCGGACTGTATTTTAACTATTTGGATTACGACGTAACTTTGTAACTACGTAACTTTATTTGATGTAAGGCAACACCGCATAACTGATACAATTTCAATAGAATAGGTATTGTCTTTCAAAGGTTTGTCAATGACTAAAATCCTCCTTTCATGGCACCTTAGCAGCAGCAAGCGCCTTATGAATGTTGTACACTGCGACATTTTGTTACATCGTTCCACAATCACTTCAATATCTGAATTAATTCCTGACACCTCTCGCTATTTTGGAATATGTGCGCGCCCACGCAATCTAAGTAATACTTTTTATTTGATTTTTTTTCACATGTACGCCGGCTACGTAGGATTTGGCGCCTAGAGCGGTCGCTCTACTTGCTCTTCGCTTAATCAGCTACACATTCTTTCACCTTAACCCATTGTAAATTAGTTGAAAAAATGTACACATATTTATGATCTCGACTGCTGTACCTACTATTAACGACTTAACGAAACATACAAGTTTTTTTTAACATTTGAACATATTATTTAGGTACGTATTATTTAATTTCATTTTACAACACACTAGATTTATTCACTGTAATTACTGCACATGTAACCTTGCAATCCTATATATTGATATGGGATTGCAAAGTTAGTTTTGCGGTCGGTGATGTATGAAAACTGATTGTTTGAAAATTTCGTTTACACAGATATGTATTCCCAAATAGGGTGGGCAGAGCACACGAAACTATACTTTTCAGTGCCACCGTTGGCTAATTATTAAAGGGTTGTCAGCCTATTCGCACACATCACAATGGAATCCATATCCCATAGTTGACTTCTACGACTTCCATGTGAGGAAATGGGGTTGTGAGATTTTTAACCCATCACCACACCGGGCATCTGTATAAATTTATTATTTTACATAGACAGGTACACTGATTTAGGTATTCACTGCAAATTAACTGCAAATATAAATTGGTAATCCCATATATTGATATAAGATTACAAAGTTATTTATGCAGTTGATGTATCTAAAAACTTGGAATGAAATTGCAACATTTCTTAATTTTTGGGTGATCTATACACTAAACACATATTGTATTCTAAATTTGAAGCTTCCAAGTGTACTAGAAGTGTCTTATTATCATTGAAGATCGTGTGTCAGTCAGCCAGTGAGTGACAAAACTAAGAAACTTTGGCTAGTAATTATTCCTAAACTATTGGTTCAAATTTAATGGAATTTGGAATATACCGTGTTTATACAATGACTACTTAGGTGCTGAAAATTGAGGCTTCTAGTTTTATCCAGAACGGAGTAACAGGGGGTTGAAAATGGTCTGAAATGCTTCGAGAAAAGGATGGTACGGCCGTGCCTCTTTTTGCTCGACTTGGCGGGGGCACTGCCGTGCCCCCAGATTAAGCTTATAAATAGGAAAGAAGGAAAAAAGTTGGACTATCTACAGAGTCTACAAAAAGAAATGAGATCCCATCAAAAACAAAACTTGTAAAAACACCAAGTCTTCGCAACTCAGTTCTTCTGGCGTAAAAAGAGTTGAGATCCCTGTAATACCAAGTCGGTTAATTTATTCAGTCCCTACTTAAAGGACCTTCTGCCACAAGTTATTACGTAGTTTACCTATAGCTAACCTAATAACATATTACTCATAGCGATCATATCAATATGAAAAATATTTCAAGTTTTAAAGAAAATTGACTGACTTGGCAATCGCATGACAATACAATATATCTCACAAAAGTTATCATATTACTTACACCAATGACAAAATTGTTTCATGCGATTGCCAAGTCTGTCAATTTTCTTTAAAACTTGAAATATTTTTCATATTGATATGATCGCTATGAGTAATATGTTATTAGGTTAGCTATAGGTAAACTACGTAATAACTTGTGGCAGAAGGTCCTTTAAGTAGGGACTGAATAAATTAACCGACTTGGTATTACAGGGATCTCAACTCTTTTTACGCCAGAAGAACTGAGTTGCGAAGACTTGGTGTTTTTACAAGTTTTGTTTTTGATGGGATAAATCTTACTAGCTAAGCAGAATACACTTTTGCGCATTAAGGCAGTTTTTGCGAAAACAGGAAATAGATTCTGAGGGTAGATAACGACATACCTGAGAAAGTAGTATCGAATGGCAGTTATCTAACGGATCTATTGAAACGTGTTGATACTGTAAAGGACCTGGGTGTCACTTTTGACCAAAACCTCAATTTTCATGCTCACATAAAAGCCTTAGCTACCGACTGCTATCGGAGATTGGGTTTTGTCATCCGTAACGCCAGGGAATTTGATAATCCCGTCGTGATAAAACTTATTTACACTGCTCTGGTTAGGAGCAAACTGGAGGCAGCGTCTGTAGTGTGGAACCCCCACGAGGTCACGTACATCTTGCTTCTGGAGAAAATCCAAAAGGCTTTTTTGAGATTTTTATATAAGAAAATTTATGGGCTTTATCCTTTCCTTTACCCGACAAAATTTCTGCTCGGCACTCTAGGTTTTAACTCCCTGGAAGTGAGGCGTAATTATGCTCTTGTGACCGGGGCATGCCGAATAATACGTGGAGATTCAGACTGTCCGCAGCTGGTCTCGCAACTGGTACGTCTTCTGGTACCCCCTCAGTCTAAAACGCTATTCAATTTTAGGCATTTCTCCGACGCCAAACGAAAGCGATACGCCGCTGGCTCTGTCGCGCCAATACGCAAGCGCGATAGAGATAGATATCTACTAGCGCTTCGTTTCGTGAGCGTTTCGTGAGCGATTGTGCCATTCGGCTAGCCACCCTGGAATCTCTAGTAAATACCTCGGAAACCGACCTGAATAGTGTTGGGTTTGTTTTAATAAACATCATAATTTCAAAAATGTATAGGCACGGAAAAGTCAAAATATTTAATTCTTTAAATAATTGATAATAATAATACAAATTAGATGTTGGACTTTGAAACCATATAACCTAACCTAACTTACCTTCGTAATTAAGAATACGTAATTTGCGCTGCGCCAAGGTGGACTTTCCAATTGAAAGTGCGTATTGATGAAAGCGAGCCTCGGAGAAAAGGTCCTCGGGGTGAGGAGCAGCACAGGCAGCCCGCAAGAGCAGCAGCACCGTGTGGTCGGCGGCGCCGACGCGGGGACACGCGCCGCCGGCGAGCAGCAGCAGCAGCGCCGCCAGCGCGGGCGCCGGCAGCGGCGGTCACGTCCACGCGGCGGGCCGGCCCGCGCCCCGCCGACCCGCTTCGCGCTCCGTCGCTCTGATGCGTTCCGCATAATTGCGCCAGATCAAACGCCTGCTGATCACTTGTGTCACGTTCATAATGCGATCGATGCCTTACTCAGTTTGTTTTCTTTTCTGGGCAGAACAAAAATAGATGTTAAGGAACCTTTCAGTCACAGAGAAATAAGTATTTCGGTGCTTAAGTTTACAGAGGTCCCCTATTTATTACCCAATATCTATGTTTGACATTAATGAAATGTTAATTGATTCGGAACTTGCTTGTATTTTGTTATAAAACGGTTGTTATCTATTGAGTGCAATGATGAACAATCTAAACTGAAATAGATAAGTAGCATACCTACATCAAAATGATCAACAAGAGCAAAAAATTATCAAGTCCACTGGTGGCGGAGCCTGAAATCGAAACTGGCTGTTCAGATTACGCGCCCAACGTAATTACCTATTACCTCTACACTACCCCGATCGTCACGGCAACCGTCCCTAGGCGCCTTTGACCAACTCTAATAAAATCATTTGACTTCCAGTTTCACCACACCAACTGGTAAAGTCTCTCTTAGTTCGTGAAACATATGAGAAACTTGCTTTTTATCCACAAGAGTGCAAAGTTATTTCACACAAATTTTAATTTGATGTCCTGGCTGGTAGAATTGTTGGTAGAATGTCCTGGTTAATTATTATCTCGAATTGTACATTTTTAATAAATTGAAGGATTTGATTTAGCTTGACGTTTTAAAGTTACGTCAACCGAGATATTTGCGTCTAATGGGGTAAAGGCATCATTTGAAGATATTTTATAAACGGAATATATTAGTACCTACTATGATAGCCGTATGAGTGTTTGGTACATCGAGGGACGCAATAGTTCTAAAATGTTCCGTTTAAAAATATCTTCAAAAGATGCATTTACCCTACCAGACGCAATTAACCCTGTTGACCTTAATGTTTTCCTCGAGGAAAACGAACACGATGAAAACTTACTCAATCAAATTCTTTCAATAAAGGGCCTGGCCGGACTGCCATGGTAAAATCGCCCCTGGCTAAATATGAAATATTGATATGCAGGATTATTCGTATTATTACTACATGTACTACTACTGAATATTATGCCTCAAACTATTTCCGTTTATGAAAAAAATTAAAAAAAAGAAATTTTGTTTTTATTTTTTTTTTTAAACCGCGTATCCGATTGACTTGTTCTTTGGATATTTTATAGATATATTAGGGATACATCAATTAAAAAAAAATGAACTTCCTGACTTTTTGTTAAGCACATTTTTTTTTAATTTATGTTTTAAATAAAATTTTTTTACCACATACGAGTTAGCGACACCTACTATATTTTCATATAATAATCGCGATTTTATACTCTATTACATATATTTTTATCAAAAATATTAGTTTGGATCAACAATGTCAAAATAAGTTTTTTATTTTTTTATTTATTTATTGGTATTTAGGACAACAACAGCCGTAAATATATAACTTACATAGGTATTTTTACATAGTCTTAGGCCAATAACAGTTATCCGTTGAGTGAAAAGTATTATACACAATATGTTACTAAAAAATAATAATTGTGTTACATATTTAAAAATTTACAGTGAAAATGGATGCAAACAATACATACAACGAAAAGTGAAGTTAGAGGTCGACACGCAGGTTAAATATTACCCTACCTTAATAATATTTTATTTAATCTATGATAATATTTATAGGTACTTGAATTTAGCGATTATAAATAATTCTTATACTCACGCTTATACCCAAGGATCACTATATTACGCAGATTAAGCTCTTGTAAGAAATGACTATTGTTCTATTTTTTTTTATATACCCTTCCATATTATAGGCCGAAGTTATTTTTCATCAACCCTCCCTACCCCTCCCCCCTCTGCGTCACCCCTTTACCCTCCCTTAAAGAGCCCAAAATGCGGTTTTTCTAAATTATTGACAAAACCGTTGAAGATACAGAAAAAACGTGTAGCAACGAAATAATCCTTAATAAATTTACTAAAAATCTCTCATTAACACTTTAGTGCTAGCTCTTATAGTTTTTGCGTGATCCGTCACGAAAGTTGGTCCTTGCTGCAATTTTCTTTAAAGAATATTAAAGTGTTCTCCCAAAATGCTTACGAAATCGTCGAAATTTATTTGATACGACTAAAATATTGTAAACTCATGACTATAATTAAATTAAGGGGATAAATCACTACCATGGATGGGACTTGAACTCACGGCTTCTGGATAGAAACTCGAGGGCTCTACCAACTGAGCCACCAAAAGCTCATCTCTAGTTAGCGAATCTTTCAGCTTTCTATTATATAAATCAATGGTACCCCTAGCGTTATTTATCTATCATATCTATCAATCTAGAGACCGTGAGTTCAAGTCCCGCCCATGGTAGTGATTTTTTCCCCTGAAATTAATTCTTGAGTTTATAATATTTTAGTACTATCAAACCGATGATTTCGTAAGCATTTAAGGAGAAAACTTTTCATTCATTAAAGAAAATTGAAGAAAGGAGCAACTTTCGTGACGGATTGCGCGAAAACTATAAGTGCTAGCACTAAAGTGTTTATGAGAGATTTGTAGTAAATTTATTAAGGATTACTTCGTTCCTACACGCTTTTTCTGTATCTTAATCGGTTTTGTCAGAAATCGAGAAAAATCGCATTTTCGGCTCTTTAAGGGGGGGTAGATGGGTGACGCAGAGGGAGGAGGGGTGGAGAGGGTTGATGAAAAATAACTTCGGCCTATAATGCACATATCCCAATTAAAAAAAAATCTTCCATTAATTATGCCAAAATTTTCATACATCACTTTCCAGGAGCAACGTACTAAGTACTAAAGGGTAATAATACATAAATAACTTATTTTGACATTGTTGATCCAAACTAATATTTTTGATAAAAATATATGTAATAGAGTATAAAATCGCGATTATTATATGAAAATATAGTAAGTATCGCTAACTCGTATGTGGTAAAAAAAAAATTTTAAACATAAATTTAAAAAAAAAGTACTTAACAAAAAGTCAGGAAGTTCATTTTTTTTTTAATTGATGTATCCCTAATATATCTATAAAATATCCAAAGAAGAAGTTAATCGGATACGCGGTTTTAAAGAAAAAAAATAAAAAACAAAATTTCTTTTTTTTAATTTTTTTCATAAACGGAAATAGTTTGAGGCATAATATTCAGTAGTAGTACATGTAGTAACAATACGAATAATCCTGCATATCAATATTTCATATTTAGCCAGGGGCGATTTTACCATGGCAGTCCGGCCAGGCCCTTTTTATAACATTTATGTTTCGAAATCATCAACTTAACGTCAATAATTCTTCCAGTAAATTTTGGGCAACACTTTAAAATTTGTGTGAAATAACTTTGTAGCCTTGTGGATAAAATGAAATTTTGTCATTCGTTTTTGAAGTATCAAGAGAGCCTTTACCAGTTAGTAGGGTGAAAATGACGATTGTTCCCTTAGAATGTAATAACGCTAATAACATCAACTACAGAATGTCAACATAAAAAGTAGCGTATAATAAATACTAAGCGTTCCTATAAGTACCTACTTAATATCAAACATACTTATCACGCAATCTATGTATAATAATAGGTACCGAATTACTTTTTTATCCAAAGTATTTTAGAAATTACAGATACTTTCAGAAAATGTTTGATACTTTGTATGTAGATACTATCAGCAAATTGTTTCATCTCTACAGTTGACTCTGATTGTGAGTTAGGTACTTACTCTTTTATTTATAAAAGCTAAAAGGGTACTAAAACGTAGCATACTAACAAGCTTAAAAATGTTTTAATAATTCTTACGTTATTATATTCCTTTACTTTCAAGGCGTTTGTGTATAAGTGCTAGCGAGGCCCTCTCTTGAGATAAAATATTCATCTCTACATTCTATCTTAGGGTTCTGTAGTTAGCTAGATCGTTCTACCTCGTTTTACATTTTCTATTAAAGTATGTCTATGAATGTGTGTCGGAGCTCGACTATAAGCGGATTCATCGTTATTGTTAGAAAATAATAAGTAACTGTTAACAAGTAGTTTCATGGTGCTCACCTCCCTTTTTTACTTCAGTTTAGCCCAATAATGCACGATTTATTTATTTAATAATGCACGATTTATTTATTTAATACACTTCAAACAAAAGTTTACAGTCTTGCACTAAACCATTTATTTGGTAACGTATGTATACTTAATAGTTACATGTTAACCCTTTATATAAGTAGTTCTGAAATAGATTAAGAAGAATATTATAGTAATTGTCTTAATATTTACTACCTACTTGTGTGTAGCGTCGTAGCAGGCTGCTACGCCGTAGCCCAATAGACTACCTACATATACTGTATTATCCTCTCAATACTTGGTCACTACTGTCACTAGATACATAGAATATGATTTTTATTTCTGGTCATATTTTGCTTTTAAACCTATAATCGCTAAATAAAGTCGGCAACGTTAATCCATACTAATATTATAAATGGGAAAGTGTGTGTGTCTGTTTGTTTTTCCGTCTTTCATGGCAAAACGGAGCGACGAATTGACGTGATTTTTTAAATAGAGATAGTTAAAGAAATGGAGAGTGACATAGGCTACTTTTTGTCTCTTTCTAACGCGAGCGAAGCCGCGGGCAAAAGCTAGTCAAGATATAAATCTTAACAAGAATATCGTTTTAGGTAGACTATATCACGACTAGTTCGCAGAGACTCGACTATTTTGTACTCGGATTATAATGTTATAGGCAACTTGACTGTACTTAAAATAAAATATTTTATACCATGCACTAAATAAATCATCAGATAATTATAATAAAAACAGGGACAGAAGTTATTTTTACATCCAATTTATATTTTATAAATCAGATAGAAATATATAAAGTAAATCAGTTGACCGTGACGTCACTCAATTCGATTTCGTATTAATTCCATATTAGCAAGTCGTTCCAAATCGTTTTGACAGTTCTTAAAAAGAAGCTGATTTGACTAGGAGGAAAGTAGCCTATTCATATTGACACCCCACTCTTAACGACTTTCTAAAGTACCTTTAAAATTTTCTCCAATGCTTGTAAATTGCCAATTTGCCAGGCCTTGGCCAATATTGGCAGTTACCCTGAAATAGTTGGCTACTAACGTAAAGAGTCAACGGACTAGTACACAAGTTCCATGTTGAATATAAATTACCTACTATTACCTATATAATTTGCAAGATATATGTTTAAATAATTAATTATAAACCCAGATGGGGTATGTCTTTACCAAGATATATTTTAGCTTAGGTTAGATTTTAATTTTTTAACCCCCGACGCAAAAACGACGGGGGTATAAGTTTGACGCGTCTGTCTGTCTGTCTGTTTGTCTGTCTGTCTGTGTGTGTGTCTGTCTGTGGCATCGTAGCTCGCGAACGGATGAACCGATTTAGATTTAGTTTTTTTTTGTCTGAAAGCTGAGTTAGTCGGGAGTGTTCTTACCATGTTTCATGAAAATCGGTCTAGTATGTCGCGGTCGGGGGTTTTTTCAAAATTTTAATGTTTATCAATGTGTGTTTTACTTAACCAGGATACTTGCGTCTAGTGGGATAAATTCGTCCTTTGAAGATATTGTCTACACGGAATATATTAGAACTATGATAGCCATAAATAAATTGTGTAATCATACTGCGAACGTACAGGGTTGCAATGGTTCTAAAATGTTCCGTTTAGAAGTCATGATCTTTAAAAGGCGCATTTAACCCACAGGACGCATATACATATTAATCATTGGTAGCTGATTATTAGATGCGGCAGATAGAAAAGTTCCTAAGTAATATTTTCATGGTAGTTACATTCAAACAATAGGTAGGTAAGTAAAAAAACCTTCAGCGAGCACCGAAATACACACTTAAAGCCTGAATAGAAATATATGACTATATTGTCAAGAGGGCGTTGTATTCTGACGTTTGCGGTGACAGTTCAGCATAGTATTTATGAATAAAATATTGCTAATGAAATTCCGCAACATAGCACGTAGTCATATTTTCTGGCCAAGTTTTATACTACGTACCTAGTTTAAATTTTGTCATGTTGAAACTTTTGACCTATATGGATATCGCAATTTCTTATTTTTCCTAAAATGTTACAATATAATTTATATTATGGATAAGATAATATGAAACCCCATACTTAGCATGATCCGACATTGTACGGAGAAGTCTTCTTGACTATAAGATTGAATATACTTAATTACGCTTACATCTTCATGATAAAATACTCTTAATACTCGTATGTAGGTTGCTACAAATATATATTGTTTTAGTCGTGCTTCGATTAAACCTATGATTATTTCAATCTTGTAAGTTATAAGACATAAAAATGTAGTCCTATTGCATTATTTTTTTACCTATCTAGTTTTCTCACTCATACCAAGAAAAATAAGTACTCAAACTGATTAATCCCTAGGATGAAATGTTACAAAAGAATTACCTTATAAACAAATGATTTCGCAGATAGCGTACACTATTGCCAATTTTAACTGTATTAGGGATTAGAGTCAGTTCACGTACGTAGGTACCTACCAGCTGATTGACCATGTATTTACTACATAAATATTGTAGGTACTAGAGGTCATATTTTTTGCAGTCCCTTTATAACAAATTTCTAAGAAATGTAATCAGGCACGGGCAAAATGAATGTAGGTCGTCGATACTAAAACAGACAAAATAAAACGCAGTAAGATCAATCTAAACATCATACTCACGTTAAAAACGGCAAAGTAAAAGTATCTATAATATAAAAGTCGCTTTGCAGGCATTTCGTCGTCCTCAAAAAAATTAAACAAAAAACATAAGTTGGGAAAGTGTTTTATAATTTGTAAACTTACAGCAGCGTTCATGCTCAGCCACTGGGTCCAGGTCACTTATTTCTTTAACGGTTGATTAAGCTCAGATTTATTATTTGTATTAATACATTAATTTTTAAGTAAGGTTAAATTTATCATAAGTTTCGTTAACGCGTGAAAGCGTGGCGAAAGCGTGCAGATTTGGTTGTAAAGCTAAGTCCGGACCAAAGTGGTTCTGTACGAAAAGCGTAGCGCACGATTTTTGCGAGTCCGGTGCAGTGTGAGCGGGTTCAGGTATCGGCGGATGGCGCGCCGGCACTGCCCCGACCCGCGGCCGTCGTCCCGCGGCCCGGCCGAGCACGCGCGCTCGCGGCGCCCCGGCGCCCGGCGCCCACGGCACACCCCGCCGGGCTCCGTGGCGGCGCGACGCGCATGACGCTGCCCTATTCTTGCAATCTCGCTACCAGGACACACTAAGCGGGTTTAATCTTCGTTTTGCGATCACCAAAAAGCAGCGCTCTTATCTTCTTACCAATAAAGTATATATTGGGTTGGCACAAAAGTAATGACACACTCTACAAAACTCTATACATTTCCTTTCTTAAGTTAATTGTTTTCGATAATATTCTAGTATGTTGTAGAACATTCTAGGTACTTCTAATGTGAGAGTATATAAAGCCGCCCTCGTGATTGGTTTAGTTAGATTGAAATAAAATGGACGAGCGACAGGACGCGGGCTGCGGCTGACAATATCAACACTGCATTGGGCGCTGGAAGTACAAGCCATGCCACGGTGTCCAGATGGTTTGACCGTTTTAAATCAGGAGACAGGAGCCTTGAAAGTCAGTCACGCTCAGGTCGACCACCTGCATTCAATGATGACGATTTACGCCGCGAACTACAGTCGAATCCTGATGCTACTACTCGTGAATTAGCGGAAGCACTTAACTGCAGTCACCACGCTGTGGAATACCATCTGCATGAGCTTGGGTATCGAAAAGTTTTGGCTCGATGGGTACCGCACATCCTTACCGACGCCAGTCGTGCAGTCCGTGTCGCCATCTGTCAATCACTTTTGCTGCGACCCCGACGTAAAGAGTTTTTGACTGATCTGGTTACGGGAGATGAATCATGGATTTATTATGAGAACAATACTCGTCGTGCTTTTTGGCTGTCTCGAGAAGAAACGCCACCAACTCAACCGAAGTTGAGTCAAAAGAACCGCTTAAAAGTTTTGCTTTGTTGTTTCTGGGACTCGCAAGGCATGCTGTTTCATGAACTATTACACAATGAAACTGTAAACGCTAACAAATATTCAACACAGCTCACCGAACTATCTTCTGCTATCAAGAAAAAACGACGAAGACGAGCCACTGTAATTTTACTACATGATAACGCTCGACCTCATGTCACATCTACCGTTTGCCAACAACTGCAGAACTTGGGCTGGGAGACGATACCCCACCCACCTTATTCTCCAGACCTCGCACCATCAGACTTTCATTTGTTTAGAGCCCTGAAACGACATTTGCGGGGTAAACAATTCAATGATTTCCATGATGTACAGGTAGAGTTGAACAACTTTTCGAGGCACAGCCATCAGAGTTCTGGGCGAAAGGCATCCAAACTTTGCCGGATCGTTGGCAAGAAGTCATAGATGCTAATGGTGATTACATCATCGACTAAGCTTTTTGTATTGTAATAATAATTAACTTCCCATTCAGCTTGTGGCGAGCTGAATGGGAAGTGGCGTCCCTTGGGTCCCATGCCCCCGAGAGTCGGTCAGGCCCCTCCCTCCGGCTTGCCTTCGCTGGCCGGCTGGAGTGAACACTGAGCAGGGGTCGCAGGACTCTCTCCTCTGGCTTGCCTTAACCGGCCGTCCAGAGTGGGGTGCCAGAGCTATATGCTCGCAGGGTGGAAGTGAAATATGCATAAGACGCGAGTTGGCACAGTGGCTGTTTCGTACAGACTGGGTAGAAAGCGGCGCACACCTCTCCACACCCTGAGCCGCTCACGCTATGTTGTCCCCTTGTCGCTCCGTGCGAGCGGCCGTTTTCGGGGACCCATATAGTGAGTTGGCGAGTCACCGCCTGCCTATTTTTTCGTGTTTTTAAAACATATGATCAAGGCAGGTGCCATAGACCTTTCCATAGACCGGTCACTAGCACACTAACATCTCAACCCAATAGCCCAGTATAATTTGTTTCTTTTCATTGCAATAGTTTTACACTAACCGGGGCTTGTCCTTGGGTGCATTCTATAGTGCGGACAGGGACAATCGCCGGCTAGTGTCACATTACTTTAAATTAAACTGTCTTAAAGGGCCTCTGCGCTGTTGGCTTCGGCCCCACGCACGCCTCCCAAAAGTCCGGGACCCCATGGTCCCGAGAACTGGAAAAGACAAACAAATAATAATATTAGGCGTAGGGATGTGACGACCCCATCGCCCATTGGTTTTACCAGTGCAATCAGTCAACGCAGGGCAGCTTGTGGCGAGCTGTTGGGGAACAGCGACCCCACGTACCCGAGTGCTCCTGGGGAGTCCTGTTACCCGTAAGGCGGGTGGGTGGGACAGTACTCTCTACCTCTGGCTTGCCTTGGCTGGCCGTCCAGAGTGGAGTCGTTAGGGCTACATGCCCCAGGGGTGGAAGTGAAAATTTGCATAAGACGCGAGTTGGTGCAGTGGCTTCACAGCCACTGGGCAGAAAGCGGTGTACACCTCTCGACACCCTTGAGTTCTCACACCGGTGTTGCCCTTGAGCCATCTTGGATGTCGCTTTTTGTGGGGGCCCATCTTGTGGGGACGAGTCACCGTCTGCCGGAAATAAAATTGGATACCGTTTTATTAGGCAGGCGTCCGGTTTTTTATCCATAGCCCAGTATTTAGTCCATCACTTTCATCAAAATAGACCAGTTCATTTTAGATTCCATTAACTCTCAAATAGTCCTTACACCCTGGCGGGTGTTGCCTCTGCGTGTGTCCCATGATACGGGCAAGGGCAACATCCGCTCGGTGTACCCCTTACATTTCATTAAAGTGTCGAAAGGGCCTCTACGTGTTGGTTTCGGCCCCGCGCACGCCTCCCAAAGGTCCGGAATACCATTGTTCCGTGATGGGAAAGACACACAAATAATAATATAGGCGTAGGGATGTGACGACCCCATCGCCCATTGGTTTTACCAGTGCAATCAGTCAACGCAGGGCAGCTTGTGGCGAGCTGTTGGGGAACAGCGACCCCACGTACCCGAGTGCTCCTGGGGAGTTCTGTTACCCGTAAGGCGGGTGGGTGGGACAGTACTCTCTACCTCTGGCTTGCCTTGGCTGGCCGTCCAGAGTGGAGTCGTTAGGGCTATATGCCCCAGGGGTGGAAGTGAAAATTTGCATAAGACGCGAGTTGGTGCAGTGGCATTAACAGCCACTGGGCAGAAAGCGGTGTACACCTCTCGACACCCTTGAGTTCGCTTTTTGTGGGGCCCATCTTGTGGGGACGAGTCACCGTCTGCCGGAAATAAAATTGGATACCGTTTTATTAGGCAGGCGTCCGGTTTTTTATCCATAGCCCAGTAATTAGTCCATCACTTTCATCAAAATAGACCAGTTCATTTTAGATTCCATTAACTCTCAAATAGTCCTTACACCCTGGCGGGTGTTGCCTCTGCGTGTGTCCCATGATACGGGCAAGGGCATCATCCACTCGGTGTACCCCTTACATTCATTAAAGTGTCGAAAGGGCCTCTACGTGTTGGCTTCGGCCCCGCGCACGCCTCCCAAAGGTCCGGAACACCATTGTTCCGTGATGGGAAAGACAAATAATAATATTATAGGCGCAGGGATGTGACGACCCCATCGCCCATTGGTTTTACCAGTGCAATCAGTCAACGCAGGGCAGCTTGTGGCGAGCTGTTGGGGAACAGCGACCCCACGTACCCGAGTGCTCCTGGGGTGTTCTGTTACCCGTAAGGCGGGTGGGTAGGACAGTACTCTCTACCTCTGGCTTGCCTTGGCTGGCCGTCCAGAGTGGAGTCATTAGGGCTATATGCCTCAGGGGTGGAAGTGAAAATTTGCATAAGACGCGAGTTGGTGCAGTGGCTTAACAGCCACTGGGCAGAAAGCGGTGTACACCTCTCGACACCCTTGAGTTCTCACACCGGTGTTGCCCTTGAGCCATCTTGGATGTCGCTTTTTGTGGGGGCCCATCTTGTGGGGACGAGTCACCGTCTGCCGGAAATAAAATTGGATACTCATACTCATACTACTCATACTCATTTATTTATAATATTGTTACATATTACACGTCACAATTGATTTAGGTACATAGTTATTATATGGTATATTAAAATTAAAATTATTATATTAGTATTCGTAGTTTGATATGTCGAAATATGGTAATACATTTTTAAATTACATTAAGGACCATTGAGCATTATATAATATTAGAATAGAATGGATACAATGTTTTGTGACTGTTAATTAGATAATTAATTAAATAATTTAAAAGATGTAGAATTCATTCATGTCATAAAAGGCGTGGGCGATAAGCCATTTTTTTAACGCTCGTGTGAATTGGTTCGAAGATTCTATACAGGTAATGTCTTCGGGAAGTTTGTTAAAAATCTTGGGACCTTGTACCTGCATAGTCTTGGAGGACTTACTCAGACGACAACTGGGGAGGAGCAGGCGTTCTTTGCTTCCTAGACGGGTTCGTGTTAGCTTGCTTGTATTAAATGTGTGTCTGTATGTGTGTACGTGTTTGGCAATGTTGAAAATGTATTGTGATGTGAGTGTTAAAATGTTATTGCTTATAAAAAGTTGTTTTGCTGGTGATCCGGGGGGAGCGAAAGATATTATTCTTATCGCCCGTTTTTGTAAAATAAACACTCGATGCCATTCTGCTGCTGTTCCCCACAGTTCAAGGCCGTAGCACATGGTCGAGTGGAATAGGGAGAAGTAGCTGGAGCGTAGTTGCTTAGGAGGTAGCACGTGAGCGAGCCTTCCTAGTGCAAAACACGCCCCTGAGAGTTTGCCACATGTGACGTCTATATGCTTGTCCCACTTAAGCGAAGAGTCCAGAATGACACCGAGAAATTTTGTGTTGTGTACTTGTCCGATGTTTGCGTCATCTATGCGAATGTTTAGAGGTTTCGGAGGCTTTCCTCCCAGATTTATGTGCAAGAGTTGAGTTTTAGCTAGGTTTAAGACTAGGCCGTTATTAGAGAACCAATTCTGCATTGTTCTTATATCAGTCCTTATAATTTCCTCTAGGCTTTGTACGGAATCGGCAGATAATACGTCGCATGCATCATCGGCGAATAAATACATGTCGCCACGAACAATTGAGGGAAGGTCATTGACCTGTATCAGGAAGCATAAATTAGCCAAAGACGATCCCTGTGGGACTCCTATGTCGATGCCGCCCAAATGGGATTTTACCTGGCCGTTGTCTAAGGCCACCACTTGCTGTCGGTCTTTTAGGAACTCCAACAACAGTTGGTGGGCAGGACCACGGATACCTAAGTGGTGGATCTTTTTCCCTAGTACTTCGTGGTTACACAAATCGAAGGCGCGAGTCATGTCACATAACAAAATGGCAACATGAGACGATTTTTCTTTGGCAACCATGATTTTTTGGATTGTTTCGCGTATGACATTTATGCATGACCTGTTTTTCCTGTAGGCATATTGTTTGTCGCTAATTAAGCCAAAACGTTCAAGAAAAGATGTAAGTCGTTGGCAAACACAATATTCGAATAGTTTTCCAACTGCCGGGATTATGCTTATAGGTCTATAGTTTTTAATGTCATCGTTTTGACCTTTGCCTTTATAGATAGGTACGACCTTCACCATTTTTAAAATCGATGGGTACGTGCCTTGTTTCATTAGGGCGTTGAAAATACCTACTAATTGGTTCAACAGGTAGGGTAATGCCACTTTAAGTAATTTCGTAGATATATTGTAGAAATCAAAAGTATTCTTACATGCAATTTTATACATAACAGTCTGATGTAGCTCTTTTTCAGTAATTGGAGGTAAGTATACAGATGTGTTGCTTGGATCGGACGTCTTACATAATAATGTGTAGGCTAAAAACGGGTTTGCGGTAGGCGCGTGGACAGTTGCGGCGGCAGATAGGAAAAAGGTGTTTATATCATTTGCCTTATGATTGGCCGATTGGTAATGCGCTCCAGTGCTATCCCTTAACGCGTCGAGAGTGCACCGGTAATTAGTTGTCGCGCGGCCTGTATATGTGTTAACAATTTGCCATAAGGTTTTTTGTTCGTTTGTGGAACGTTCAAGCATGTTATAGTAATAACTTCGTTCTGCATGTTTCATTGACTCTTCGAGTTTAAGTGATAATGATAAAATTTGAAGGATGGTATTCGTTTCGGTAATATTCGGTTTATACATATGTAACAAATCATATAAAAGTTGCTTTTGCATAATGATATCGTTCGTTAACCACGGGCAGCTATTCGTGCGAGTGTGTGAATTTTGTTTAAGTGGAAAACAAGTATTCGATAAGTTAGATAAAACATTAGTTATGTGTGTTAAGTGTTCCACTGGGTTGTTGTGTAGTTTTTGATTTATACTCGCCCAGTCAATGGATGAGATAGTGTTTTTAAAGACATCTAGATTGTGTTCTGAAAAGCTACGGGTAAGTGATTTTATTGTGCGCTCCGTTTGGAGATTTATGACAATTTTTTGTGCATTGTGATCGGATATCTGTGTGTTGACTGGAGATATGAGAATGTCATGTGTCTCAACTAAACAGTTTGTGTAGATGTGATCTAGGCACGTGCTAGATGTACTTATTTCACGTGTTGGGAAAGTCACCACTTGTTTAAAACTGTAAGAACTGATTAAGTCCTCCATTTTTCGTCTGTCACTAGAGTCAGTTAAGTAATCTATGTTAAAGTCACCCATAATTATACATTTCTTATTTTGTTCGTTAAGTTTCTGAAGTAGTAATTCAAAACAATTGACAAAGGGTTCAAAGTTCGTCAAATTGGAGTGGTACACACAAGTGATTAATATGTTAGATTTTAAAATTTCGATACATGATATTTCGCATAAATGTTCAATGGAAAAACTACAAATGTCTAATCGTTCCTGATAAGTAAGGTTATTCTTTACGTAGATAGCTGAGCCGCCGTGTGCAATTGAAGTCCTACAGTAGTTGGACCCGAGTTGGTGATTTGGAAAGGAAATATGACAGATTTCGTGTAATTTTAACCAGTGCTCCGTGATGCAGAGAATGTCACACTGGAGTTCGTTACTAAGCAGTAGTTCGAGATGTTGTGTTTTACTCGTTAAACTTCTCACGTTTTGGTGGCAGATTGATATACTTTTACTTATCTTCTTAGGCATCGCGTTCGGAGTTGGCTGAGGGTTGATGTTCGACGTGTGATGTTTTTTTGTAAAGAAAGGGCTGCCACTGGTTTATAGACACATGTAGCGGCCACGATGATGGGGTCATGAAGTATTCGTACGCTGATTCCGGTATGCTTATTTTATATGATTTATAGTCGTTACGTTTAGATGGAATTTGTTCGACTGTGTATTCTGCCTCATGTATGCTGTTCATGTGATCTTTTACACTATCGGCGCTGGAGTCCTTGCTAAAAAAGCACCCATGGACGTGCTTCATTGTGTCGACTGCGACTCCAGTGATTGTGGTGTTTGTAGCAGTACCTTTGATAAGGAGACTGGATACTCTTTTTCGTTTGTTGTGTCCCGTGTCATTCCTGCTGTTTTCGACGCTGGAATTTTTAGGTGTAACGGTATCATTTTTAGCTAGCGGTGATAATACGTCGCTACGTTTGAGCGGCGAGTCCTTTGCTTTTGGCGTATGGGCGGTCGGCGAGTCGATGTCGCTGATTGGCTTATCGTGCATTGGCGACTTCCCATTGGTTGTTTGAGCGTTTGCGGTGCTATTGCTGGCTAGAGCTTTTGCCTTTGCTCGGGTAGAGACTGATGTTATTGGAGCGGGCTTAGGTGTTTTTTTTTGTATGTCTTCTAGCTTCATAATTTGGTCGGATAATATGTCGATCAATTTATGTTGATCCGAAAGTTTTTTCGTCAGATTTTGGACCATCGCGGCAGTGTTAGCTTGTTCTTTCTTCAGGTTACAGAGTGTTTCCTTGCACTTCTTCACAAGCACTTCACTTTGCTGGTTTGACATGTTTTTTAGATATTTACACTTGAGATAGTTTAGAAACCGATACGGCCGTTAGCTCGCGTAGAGGCGTTTTTTTAGGCAGGCGATACCGTTTTATTAGGCAGGCGTCCGGTTTTTTATCCATAGCCCAGTATTTAGTCCATCACTTTCATCAAAATAGACCAGTTCATTTTAGATTCCATTAACTCTCAAATATTCCTTACACCCTGGTGGGTGTTGCCTCTGCGTGTGTCCCATGATAGTGATACGGGCAAGGGTAACATCCGCTCGGTGTACCCCTTACATTTCATTAAAGTATCGAAAGGGCCTCTACGTGTTGGCTTCGGCCCCGCGCACGCCTCCCAAAGGTCCCGAATACCATTGTTCCGTGATGGGAAAGACATACAAATATTGTGGCGTAAGCGAGAGGCTGGCAACCTGTCACTGCAATGTCACAGTTTTCGTTTTCTTTCAACCCCTTATTGCCAAGAGTGGCACTGAAACCTGAGTAGTTTCATGTGCTCTGCCTACCCCTTCATGGGACACAGGCGTGATTGTATGTATGTATGTAATAATAATAAAAAATATAAAACGTAAACCAAGTGTCTCATTACTTTTGTGCCAACCCAATATTATATTTAACTTTTGACGCAGACCTATACTAGAAGTATTTAAGTACTTCGTATTACATCGCTATAGTCAATTCGTCACTTACTTCTATTATTTTGTGTATTTATTAAGTGGTGATGACAGCATTCATTCATCGTCATTAAACAATGTTTAATTGAACCAACCATAATTAATTTCATATTATTTTTAGTTAATTCATACTTACCGCTGTGATCATTACCTGGAGTTTCACTGAATAAATGCGAATATTCATCATGTAAAATATGTAAATGCTTAAATACTTTGTGATGAAAATACAAAAATCAGTAAATTACCACTATTACAGAGCAATAGGCAGAATACCATATTTAGCCAAACTCTCACATGGCAAAGGAATCTTAGTGTCCAAAAAGGAAAGTGAACAGGGTAGAGTGGGATGCCACATCCTCATTCTAGTCATAAATATTATACAATTGCAGGAATAGTAAACTGTAGAATTATCTTAGGTTATAGCCTGACCAGAAATATATGACTATTGTCAAGAGGGCGCTTTTATAGTGATGTATGGGGTGACAGTTCAGTTTAGTATGAAGAAAATAGTTCTCATGAAATTTCTCAATATGGCGCGTAGTCTTTAGGCACAGTATAATAAAGTTAGGCTTTAAAATACTTAATAACACTAAAAATCTGCAAAAAAATAAATATATGGGGAGCATATCAACTTCTGCCCTTGGAACCGAAAGGGTTTCATTATTACGTGACAGTACTTAGAGGTACACGTAGGTGGGCCATTTTTTTTCAAAGATGTCCACCCCCACTTTTTTTTTATTTGGAAATTTTTATGTGGTTTCCAGTCAGTCCTAATAGGAGAAAAGAAGTGTCCCAAGTAGGGTTTGAGATCCGGATATCCGGATATCCGAATTATCCGGATATCCGTTGAATTTGAGATCCGGATCCGAGGTCTCCAAGGATCCGGATAAAACGGATAATACGGATCCGTTCAATATGGGTATCTATTCACGCCAGAAAGAATTTTCGAATGAAATTTATGAATTATTTCCTGTATTTTGTCGCCTAAAATGTTTATTCACATTTATTTAATTCAAATACTCCAGAATATCAAGCTAGGTTAGGTTTGGTATATTACGCCATGCGATGAATCCATAAAACTATATGTTAATAAACTAAATAAAATGAACAGTAAACCATTGTTTTTAAAACTGCTTTCGTTTCTAACTGGATGCATCCCGCAGGAATAACGATAAATTATTAATTTTCTATAAAGAAGAAACGATTGCCATGGATGTTTCTTAGCTTAATGATGAATTAGAGATCATGGAAGTAATTAATATAATTATATACGTAATTATTTTATAAGCTATATAAGATGGGATGCAAACTAGCAGACAGGTCGCCTGATGGTAAGCGATCACTCCCGTCTATGGACACCCAAAACAACAGAAGGATTGGAGGTGCGCTGCCAGCCTTAGAGCTTCACTGAAAAGCGACTGGCAAATATCAAATGACATTTTGCACATAAGTTCAGAAAAACGATTGAAAATGGTACATGATAACTAAATATGTGTAACATATTTTTCACGTCTAATATGTGTAACGCAATAAAATTATATTATTTTATCTTATTTTCCTACAATATATTGATTTAGACTAACACGATTTGCACTCATAATTTTAGAACAAAACGGGACTTAATCGCGTAAACACTTACATTTATATTTGGCCCGACGTTTCGAACATCACATTATAAGTGTTTACGCGATTAAGTCCCGTTTTGTTCTAAAATTATTTTCCTACATCTGCAATTTCGCATGGATGTATTTATTGGCTGTGGTTTACGGATAGACGCCCCAGTAAAACGGAGGTATTAGTGAACAACACTAAATTACCCTGCATTAGCTTATGTATGTTAAACAAAAATATTGGACTACTGTTTAATGTTATACTCGTATGCTGTACGGCCTGTACAATGGGAGTGACATTAATTGTGTCGCTTAACTTCAAACTCTGGTAAATCCATTCTGCTTTTTTGTATAATCATCCTTAAAACCGAATCGATTTACGCGAGTTTGAAGTTAAACGACACAATTGTATGTTAAAAGTTCGTCTAAAAAGTTAATGAAGCAATAATAGACTATATTTATGTCGTTTTGTGAGTTTAAATTATTTTATTTCGGTAACAGCAGCTTTGATTTGACGAAACCCCTATAAAAAGTGACCTTTTCAACACGGATCCGTTTTATCCGAAATATCCGGATATCCGGATCCGGCAAATCTAAATATCCGAAATATCCGGATCCGAAAAATCGGCGGATCTTGCAAACCCTAGTCCCAAGGTTTTTCCCCATTCCGTTACCATTTTTTTATACATTCAAGGTTTGAAAAGTGTATTAAAATCTTGGGACATTTTTCTCCTATCAGGATCGAAAGACCTCGCAATTCTGAGCATGAATCGCGTAAAAAATACCCATGTTGCATAAAAGTGGGGTTGAAAAGTTTGAAAAAGTAGCCCACCTGGATTTGATATTGAAATAGATATGTTAGTGCGAGAGACATTTTTGTTTGAAGAAACTTCATTTTGATTATTTCATATCTCTCTTTATATCATACTAGCTTTTGCCTGCGGCTTCGCGCGCGTTAGAAAGAGACAAAAAGTAACCTATGTCACTCTCCATCCTTTCAACTATCTCCACTTAAAAAATCACGTCTATTCGTCGCTGCATTTTGCCGTGAAAGATGGACAAACAAACAGACACACACACTTTCCCATTTATAATATTAGTATGGATATGGATTCAAGCGCTGGTGGCCTAGCGGTAAGAGCGTGCGACTTTCGATCCGGAGGTCGCAGGTTCGAATCCCGGCTCGTACCAATGAGTTTTTCGGAACTTATGTGCGAAATGTCATTTGATATTTGTCAGTCGCTTTTCGGTGAAGGAAAACATCGTGAGGAAACCGGACTAATTCCAACAAGGCCTAGTTACCCTCCGGGTTGGAAGGTCAGATGGCAGTCGCTTTCGTAAAACTAGTGCCTATGCCAAATCTTGGGACAACGCAAGGAGGATGATGATGATATGGATTCATATTTGACGCATCTTAGATTCGAATCGCGCCGAATATCAACAAAATCATAGTAAAAGGAACAAGGGCCCACTAATAACAATAGTTTGATTCACACTGTGACACATCAGTAAGTAGCAATAGGGTAACCTAGAAACAATATTATATACAGGTTAAATAAATAACAATGTTTAGTGTAAAAAGTATAATAAACAAAAAGCACATTTTACAAAACATTTGAAATAAACGTAGAGAGCGTTAACGTGGCTCTAGTTTGGAAGTGGGTCTTCAGTTGATTTGTGTTCTCAGGCAAGGGTGGACAGGTCGATAGGCTGCTCTCTGTCGTTGAGCGGCTGACGGATGGCACGGAGGTACCAGCCGGTACAAATAGCTGGAACAACAACGCAGCCTTGCCCTGTCCGTCACAAACACGATATATTTATAACCCCTAATTCATAAACGTTCACTAAAGTTATCAAGCCGAGCTTTCCGATGTATTTGTGTGACACAAAGGGACTAACGAATTTTATCGGCTTGATAAATTTAGTGAACGTTTATGAATAAGGGGGATAGTCTGCATCTTTAGGTAGGCTACCCTCAAAAGGCTCCTAATGCCACACGACCAAATAAGAAGATTAAGAAGGTTAAAGACTGGTCGATGACAGGGACAGATTCGATTGGTTTTTGTATTTGGATATTAACCGACAAATGTTGAGACTACCCGAAAATTAACATTTTATTTGTTTACGTTCTTTTAAATACCTAAAAGTACAGTGTTAATGCTATGTAGTTGTGTATTTATGATATACGATACCTATATTATGCTCTTAACTGTTATTTGTTAATGATATGATAACTTCTTTCACGGCAAAACGGAGCGACGAATTGACGTGATTTTTTAAGTGGAGATAGTTGAAGGGACGAAGAGTGACATAGGGTACTTTTTGTCTCTTTCTAACGCGAGCGAAGCCGCGGGCAAAAGCTAGTATATTATGTTGCGTAGTCAAATTGCGTATGGTCAGTAGTTATCAAATAACCCTTTAACCGCCATAGTCCGATGTATATAACAACAACAGATTTCGTATAACTTCACACTACCGCCGGTGACGCGAGCACGACTCGGTGGAAAATCCAAAGCGGTGAAAAGGTTGAGTGACAGGAACCGTCTAATGTACGTTCTTTTTTTCAGCGTTCACGTTTGTAGGTATTTAAGACGATACAGGAGGGGTCAATTCTCCATACAAACGCTCTCGACTATTTCCTCCCTGGTTTTTGAAGATAGTGCAATGATTTTTGCAACACAGATTATTATTATTTTTATCTGTGATATTCTTATTTTCAAAGACGCTAGAGCCCAACAAAAATTTCCAAAAACGGCCTTATTGATTATGGCGCAAAAACAGGTGTGGTATTCAACATTGATAACAGTTAGCCAAAAAAACTAAACGGTCCGACACAGATTATTTCATTGTTATTCAGATTCTCAAATTTTGTTCCGATTGATTAAGTTTTGAAGGAGGAAACAGTCGAAAGCGGAACCTCGATTTTCATGATTTTTTCGCAATATCTTTTGACTGAGTTGTTCTGAATGGACATTTTTTTTTTCGATAAACCTAGTTAATAACACTAGTATATTTAACTAAAATTCCCAAATTGAAAGGGACACTCCTTTCCATTTTAGCATTTTCGCTCCTGTAGCGTGTTAAATGTAGAACAGTACAAACTTATTTGGGTACTCCATTTTATAAAACTTTAGTGGAAGTATGAATGTGGACCGATGATAAGGTAATCAGTGAGACTCCAAAACTTTGGGACCGTGAAGCTCTATTCATTCCGTGTCGAATAGTTTGAAACTAGCTGAGACCGGCTTGAGCCTGTAAGGCGGAGCTTCAGTTTGGGTTATGACATTAATTGCACGGGACAGTTGTACCGATGTAGGTCACTGGTAACTTGGTAGGTAGTGAATTTTAATGTGATGCTATCTGGTAAAATCTGGCGATCGCGTACAATAGGTGTATTCGCGAGGGAGTATTTCCGGAAGCTCTAAAAGAGAGTCGGATAGCGCCACTGTACAAAGGCAAGAGAGAAGATATGGACGCATACCGACCGGTAGCGATTATCCCCGTCCTGGCTAAAATCTTTGAATATGGTCTCAGCGCGAGGATAACAGACTTCCTCGAATCGACCGATGCACTCTCTGAGCAACAATATGCGTATCGCAAAGGTCGATCAACGACAGCGCTAACACGTGCGGTCGTGCGCCGTATCTTAGAGGCCCGAGAAACCAAAAAACAGGTCGCAGTAATCTGCTGTGATCTGTCTAAAGCCTTCAACTTGGCAGATCATGGAGTCCTAGAAGATAAGCTTCGCCACTACGGCTTCGATGACCGAGCACTGAGTCTCATGATAGACATGTTGCGCAATAGAACTCAGGTCGTGGTGGCAGACGGGGGACGACTACGATCAGACCCGGTTCGAACACACATAGGCGTAGCGCAAGGATCGTCCGTCTCCAACATACTGTTCTCGCTGCTGCTGAACGACCTACCAGAGGCAGTGCACAGCGGTGAGATATTCATGTATGCGGACGACGTAGCTGTGGTGGTTACTGGTGAGAACTGTGACGCACTTAGCAACCAACTGAATATTACTGCCGCACTACTTTCCGAGTGGTTCAACAAAAATGGCCTCACCTTAAACTTACGGAAAACGCACTTTGTCCACTTCGATCTCTCGGGAAAGGAAACGAGACCCATATTTGTGCACACCAATGGGCTTAATATCGAGCAAGCTACGAGCTCAACTTTTCTAGGCTTCGAACTAGACAGGGCATTGACATGGGCGGACCACATTGACAAGGTGTGTCACAAGCTGTCAGCGGCATGCTTCGCGCTTAAACGTCTCGCTCGGTTATTGCCCCGCGATATGCTGAGAGCCTGCTATTTTGCATCGGTGCATGCACATCTTCAATACGGGACCGAGATGTGGGCCCGAGCCGCAGACTGGGAACGAGTATTTCGGATACAAAAGCGCGCTGTACGGGCCATAGTCCGAATCACCCAAACAGAATCGGCGAAACCTCACTTCCAAGCCCTTGGCATCTTAACCTTGCCGTCGATGCTAATATTTGAAGCTGCAATATATGCACGCTCGCAAGCAGATAGCGCCCCGGCGGAGCCAGCTCACGCGGCCGCGCGCCGCTACCCCGCGCGCCGCGGCCGCGCCGCCCGCAGGCTCGCCCCCGTGCCGCACAAGCTGGCCAAGTCAGATAGGCTCATTCACATATTGGGCCCACGAGTATACAATTGTCTTCCGGATGCAATAGTAGCCGTTAATAGCGCAGTAGTGTTTAAATACAAGTTAAAACAGTGGTTAGCCGAGCAAGCGTTCTATGACCACAAAGAGTTCTTTAATGAAAAACCTAGGATATAAGATATTAATAAAATAACCTACCATATGTGGTAGAAGGATCTTAATCTTTATGTACCTGCTGTATAAAATTATGTGACTTGTAATTTGTATTATTAATAAATATTATGATTATGATTATAAAATCACTTTGCTTTTAGCATTTATTTATTATAGGACAAATGTAATCACTTTTCACTTCTTTAGCTTAGAAGTAGGTATAAACCGCATGAAGTTTGAGAGGACAAACAGTAAAAAATCCAAAACGTAATGTGACTTTACCAGAGCGGATGCTAAAGAAAATTAGGTAGTAGGTAGTAATAAAATTTAATACAAGTAGTAATAAAACTACAATTTATAACCCTTAAAGCTTTCCTGTCACTTTTTTAGTACAGTCACTTAATGTGACCTAGAGTTTAAACACTAAGTGCTAGCTAGAAAAGTTTATACGTGAAAGAAAGTGGAAGAAAAACACCACGTGTTCGAGCTTATAGCATGACTAGGCAACATTCGGTTTATGCGCAAGCGACAGTTGAAGTTTCGAATTTTCGGAATATGCGGCGAAGTGCATTTGTGACGTCATAAAATATAAACTAATTCATCCAGGTGTACTGTTTCTGTTGATTTTGTTACTAGACGAGTTAAACTTTAGTTTAGTGTATAAATAGGATTCAATAATTTATTTTTTCATATTCAGAAATTGTGAAATATTTTGTGTCACAATTTTGTGACATTGCCGATATTACTGGTAACCAAGTAACCATCTAGCATGTCCTAAAAAACGGACAGTGCCGACTTATGGGCAAGCAAGATAGTGACAGAAAACGGACATTGCCATAAATGGGTTAAATAGGTTTTTTATTAAATTCTTAATTATTTTTATAATTACTGGGCCTGAATACAAACTATGCTTTAATATTAAATTTATATAACGTGGGTTTTCATTAGCAAATGCAAAAGCCGCCTTTAATTAGCAGTATAAACAATTTTGACTCATGAAACCTTTTCAAGCTGATGAAAAAGATGTTACGATCCTTTAGGTCTTTAAAATGCTGGATGACTCACCACAAATTTCAGAAAAGACTTCAAAAAGTAAAGTTTCTCATGTGCAGAGACAAAGGAAACCATTTATATTCTGGCAAAGCTTTCCATACCTAATGTCAAACACCAAGGACCAAGAGTCTACAGTCATAGAGTATGTTATGGATATACGCAATAAACTTATATATCTGCTTCTATTTTTCGCTAAGGAGAATCAATATGAACCCACTATGATGCCAGATGCCAATATGATCAAGAAATATGTAATTTTTAATGTGAAAGTTAACTTTTCCTGTGCTCAGGATTCAGTCGTCAATCTAATAAAGAAACAAGAAAGTCAAGACTGTGAGACCACAATGAATGGTTTGAATATTTACGTATTTAGTCTTAATACATACAATAATTGTAATTTATAACTAGCTGTAGCTTTAAAACTTATAGATTTATTAAATATTTTTGAATGTGGGTAGTTTTACACGTTACAATTGGGACAGACGTGAAAACGTAATGTCTTGTTCAGACGGATGTTGTACAGAGTTCGAAACGAGATTATTCTTAATTCCGTATACATACCGATATACATAATATGTCTTAAATGTGAATTACTATATTACTATCGCCATAACAGCTTATTTTTTTTAGGTTTTAGTTAACATTTTCATAAAAGGTAGTTTTGAGTCACCAAATAAAGAACGTGTATTTCAGGAAGGGAAGGTATTTATTGACTACCTTACTTTTTTAATAGTTATAATATTGAAACTCATTTAAATAAGTAAACTAAACGAGAAGAATTATGCTCTGGTCCATAGAAATTATAAATTAGATAAGAACATTGTGGTTTAGGCTAAGGCGTTTGAATATGTTTTGATTATATACCATAATAACACTTTTATACTTAATAGTTTTTTGGGTTGTCATGTGTCTTTTCTAATCTTCTGATGATTGTTTAAGTGTTTTTAATTATTTAGTAGTGTGTTATTTTAATAATTTAAGGTTTTTTCACTTTATAACACGTAATTTAATTTTTATTCTTGGACACCTTATGACGGCGTTGTCCGTTTTTTAGGACTACTTTTGGAGCCATCACCCAGTGAGATTCCTGGCAATGTCCGTTTTAACGGACGTCCTGAAAATCCAACTTTCAAAATACTTTAATTTATTTTTTCTGAAAAATGGTTCGTTTTGACCTATAACTACACCTAAAAACACGCAAAGAGATACATGATAACATTACTTCATGTCGTGCCGTGTTAAGGGATAATAAGGTGCATTGGGGTCATTTTGAAAGGTGTCTAATTTCGAAAGTCGCATAAAAATCAACATTATTTCCATCATATCACGATTCCCCTTTCTAAATTACCCGAGCATTTCTGTGATTCGAAATTACCCCAATGCACCTAAAAATAGACTAAGAGCCCAGAGGCCCATTCCTCGAAGCTACAAGTAGCAATACTTGCAATTTACAAGCGGTAGTCAATGTCTAATATGATTTACACTTGCAACTTGTAAATTTCAGTTTTATGAAATGGGCCCCAGAGCCACTAGACCTTCCTCATTTTCTCAAGAATAAAACGACGTATGCAGACGCATATTTCCTAGTTCAGCACGATGGCCATTAAATTCCAATGGCCATAAAAAAATTCTCACATTCTTTAAATTCTCAAGGCTGATATTTAAGTTTCAGCCTTGAGAAAATTAGGAAAGTCTGGCGGCTCTGGGCTCCGGGTCTGAAATGCGTGTATCACGATTATAATATGTAGTTTAATGCGTCACTAGAGCATTCATCGCGTTGTCAATAAAATATTTATATGATATCCTGAATAGGTATATATCGTCACTACTTTGAAAAAATCTCGTATCTCACGCTGCTTCTCAAAGTTAAAACGCAGTAAGTCTATATGCATTCCATACATACTTACTACAATTTTCTTTTCATTGACATACGAAGATACAAGCTTTTTTAAAAGTAGTGACGATATGTAGTGCACAGCAACACTGTAGAAATGAAATAAAATGGTACCAAAACTCCTAAAATAGTACATTACGATAAAATAAAGTGCGGAAAAAAGGAAGTCTGAAACGAGTGGCGATAAATTAGAAGTATTAGAACACGACCGAAGGGAGTGTTTTAAATCGACACGAGCTACGAATTTTTTTTTCGGACGTGTATCTTACGACGTTTTTCAGTAGGTACTGACTGATGGCCTTCCGAAGTTTTGACCTGACATAATATAATGAACCACTTCTCGCATTAGTGCGTAACTGCGTATAATAAAAAATACCATCTGTACTGAAATAGTACATTACGATGTAAGTGGAAAAAAAGGAAGTTCGAAACGAGTTAAATCGACGTTTTGCAGTACAGTTGGCGCTCCGAAGTTTTGATCTGTTAAGAAATGAACCACTTCTCGCACTAGTGCGTAAAAAAGCACCATCTATACTGAAAAAAATAATTTTTAAGAAAAAAAAACCGTCGCCTTTCGGGTTCTGGCGAAAGCTACATGCGAATGTTGGATTATGTAGAAATGGGTAAGTATTTTTTAAAACTGCTTTTAATGCTTTAATTATTAGATGACAACACAAATGAATATACGTATAACGTTAAGGTTTGAGGAGTTTCCTCAATTCGTCATGAATCCGATTATATTATAAGAAATCGAAGCTTGACAAACTTTGACTTGAAAACTCAATATGCTTAACAAACATAACTAACTAAATGTCACTGTTCTGAACTTAAATGCATGCTTTTCTTACAAAAATACCAAAGTCACTATGAGTGTACCGTTCAGATTTGAGGAGTTCGGTTCCACTGCACCAAATGTCACTCTTCTGGACGTAAGTGCATGCTGTTCTTATAAAAATACCGAAGTCACTATAAGCGTGCCGTTCAGATTTGAGGAGTTCGGTTCTGACCATCATCAGCAGTTCCACTGTACCAAATGTCACTGTTCTAGACGTAAGCGCATGCTGTTCTTATAAAAATGGCAAAGTCACTATAAGCGTGCCGTTCAGATTTGAGGAGTTTGGTTCTGGCCATCATCAGCAGTTCCACTGCACCAAATGTCACTGTTCTGGACGTAAGTGCATGCTGTTCTTATAAAAATAGCAAAGTCACTATAAGCGTGCCGTTCAGATTTGAGGAGTTCGGTTCTGACCATCATCAGCAATTCCACTGCACCAAATGTCACTGTTCTGGGCGAAAGTGCACGCTGTTCTTATAAAAATAGCAAAGTCACTATAAGCGTGCCGTTCAGATTTGAAGAGTTCCGTTCTGGCCATCATCAGCAGTTCCACTGCACCAAATGTCACTGTTCCGTACCTAAATGCATGCTGTTCCTTTAAAAACACAAAAATCACCATATGTATGCCTTTCAGATTCGAGGAGTTCCCTCGATTTCTCCAGGATCCCATCATCAGAACTGAGTTCTGAAAAAATGGGACCAATCTGTATGCATATACATTCAATAAAAAAAAATTCAAAATCGGTCCAGTAACGACGGAGATATCGAGGAACAAACATTAAAAAAAATAAAATAAAAAAAACATACAGACGACTTGATAACCGTCCTTCTTGAGAGATATGAGGCGACGGTTAAAAATGCGTTTTAAAGTGACAGTGACTGATGGCGCCCTTATTAAATTTCACAATCTTAGGGAAGGCAGTTGACTGCATTCATAAATATTTCTTCATAGACATGAAATAAAGCACCAGAAGACTAATAAACAAATGTAGACAGCTGTTATTTTTTGGATACGACTTCTATTTTCATTAGACTTAGATTAAGCGGGATATACTCGTAGACCGTGATTACAAAAAAAAATGCTAATCACGGTCTATATCCCGCTCAATATAAGTCTAATGAAAATAACCGTGAATCATTCAAGACTTCTATTTTATAAATGCACAGAACTATAAAAAGTATTTAACTTGGCAGTGAGCACCCTTAATTTTGTTATACTTATTCTGTTATCAGACTCTTAGCGTCATTTCCAACAACATAAGGTTCATGTTTTCTAAAGTCTCATACATATCGGCAGTCGGTATCTCATGCAGTCGGTAGTGACCCTGCCTGCTACGCCGCGGTCCCGGGTTCGAATCCCGGTAAGGGCATTTATTTGTGTGATGAGCACAGATATTTGTTCCCGAGTCATGGATGTTTTCTATGTATATAAGTATTTATATATTATATATATATCGTTGTCTGAGTACCCACAACACAAGCCTTCTTGAGCTTACCGCGGGCCCCAGTCAATCTGTGTAAGAATGTCCTAAAATATTTATTTATTTATTTATTTATTTATTTTACATATGACGCCTGACAATCTCTGATCATATTTCATATAAATAGTGTTGAAAATATACCAATGTAATTGCACCTCCATGTTAGGTCTATTATTTGTGTTTATGACATGTGGTTTAAAAACTAACTTCCGGGGTTCGATATTCAAATATATGTGTCATTCGTGTAAATGCAATGGTGGTTTGTTGATCTAAAATAAAAACTCACATTACAATTAAAACTGTTTTCTTTATTTAATTTCATCAGGTTATGGGCCCAGCCACAGCCTGGCGCATATTCCTGTAAAATTATCTAAAGAATTCAGGAAGTATATCGTCGAAAGAAATGTGTCGGCGAGAAGTATAAAAGTGAGGACGTTAGTAGGACGCCATTGTTGAAAATTTTAATTTACTTGCTCGGCGTTAGGAGTAAGGAAGGAACAGCACGATGGATTTGAATTTAAATACAAATAACAGCTTGATAAAGTTGGAAGGATCCAGTAACTGGAATATATGGAAATTTCAAACAACCGTATTGTTGCGAGGTCAAAAATGGTTGGACATTGTAGAAGGAAAGACGGTAAAACCGGAAGAAACTGGCAGTGAACAGGCTGCTTGGGAGGCAAAAGATGCAAAAGCTCAGACTTTGTTGGTAACGCGCATGACGGAGAGATCCATGATGCATATATTATCATGCTCGACCTCGGCTCAAATGTGGAAGAAACTGCTTAGTGTGTATGAGCAAAAGACGGAGACGAGTATCCATATTGTACAGAACCGTTTCTTTCAATACAAATACGAAGCAGGAACTGAGATGTCAACATTTCTGTCAAAGATTCAAGAAATGCAGAATCAACTTACACAAATGGGCGAGAAAGTCTCTGATAAATTCGTTATTACGAAAATTTTAATGTCGTTGCCAGATGAATATAAACACTTTGTATCCGCTTGGGAGTCTGCCCCTGATGACAAGCAAACTATGGATAACTTAGTGGCGAGATTGTTAGTAGAAGAGGAAAGAGTAAAAGAGAAGGGCGAAGGGCGAGAGCCAACCCCGTCGTCGTCAGCTTTCGTAGCGAAGAATAAAAAGAATGCTAAGTGCATGAAGTGTGATAAATTCGGACATTATGCCAGTGAGTGCAGAAGTAATAACAACTATAACAATAGTGAAGGTCAAGGACATAATAACTTTAATAAGTGTTTTTATTGTGGAAAAGGTGGACATAACAAAGCACAGTGTTGGTTTAGAAAGAACAAGGAACAGAATAAAAGTAACGCGTTTGTGGTGTCTGATTCAATAGGATCCTGTAATAAATCGCTTTTCATGGTTGACTCAGGGTGTAGCGAGCACATTTGCCGCGAACGTGGACTATTTTCGACATTTACCAGTGTAAACTATGATTGGAAAGTCGAAGTAGGTAATGGCGCGGAACTTAGTGTGCGAGGCCACGGACAGATGGCGGTTGAAGTGTATAACGGGAGTGAATGGATTGATACAACCATAGACAATGTTTTGTTCGTTCCTGAAATGAAGTCTAATCTCTTCTCTGTCAACCGAGTGACAGATAAGGGTTACTATTTGGTGACAGATGTCACGTCAAGCAAAATTTGTAAAAATAACGAAGTTTGTGCGGTCGCAAAACGAATTGGGAAGGCGTATTATTTAGAATTTCGGTTTAATAACAATGTGGCGAGTGTTGCTAAAACATTGGAAGGTACCTTGACCGAGTGGCATGAAAAATTAGCACATCAAAACTTCGGTCATGTCCGAAAAGTGCTTGAGAAAAACAACATTGATGTTAAGTCTACCTCTGTTCCCAAGTGCGAGAGCTGCCTCGAAGGCAGGATACATCGATTGCCATCTAGTAAAAGCGAAAATGCGACTACCAGAACGTGCGAACTAATACACGCCGATACTTGTGGCCCGATGGAAGTTGAGTCTTTGAGCGGTTCAAAATACTTCGTCGTATTGAAGGATGACTTTTCGAACTACAGAACAGTTTATTTTGTGAAAAACAAATACGAAGTGAAGGGTTGTATTAATGATTTTCTGAATAAGGCGGAAAACATGACAGGAAACAGTGTTCGAGTGTTTCGTAGTGATACAGAGATAAACAGAGACGTGAAGGAGATGTTGTCGAGACGCGGAATAGAACATCAGACGCGGAATGAAATAACAGAGCGAAATGTCAATGCTGAACCCGAAATACGTACCCTTGTCGAGTCTGCTAGAACCATGCTGAACGCCAAGAACCTGCCAAAAGAGTTGTGGGCAGAGGCAATAGCAGCAGCAGTATTTGTACTGAATAGGACTGGTAAAAGCAAATACAGTGAAAAATCTCCTTATGAAGTCTGGTCAGGGAAAAGTTTTGACATCCACCAGTTAAAACCCTTCGGTACTCCAGTATATACTCATATTCCAAAAGAGAAGAGGAAGAAGTGGGACCGAAAAGGGGAAAGAGGATTGATGGTTGGATATGGAGATACTGTGAAAGGCTATAGAGTATACTATCCTGATACAAAGAGTGTGGATTTGAAGCGGGACATCGTTTTCTTGGAGAGTGTAGAATCAAAAGATGGGAGTCAGCAGGAGGTCACTTTGACCATAAAAGAAAACACAGAGAGAAAAACTGAAGAGCCTTGCACTGAGCCAGAAGGGGAGTTGTCAAGTGTCAGTGAGAGAACAGCAACTTCAAGTGCAGAGGAATCAGGAAGTGAATATATCCCATCTGGTGATGAAGTTGACTTGAAAGAAATACCTCCACGAAAACCAAGTTCACGGATAAGAAAACCACCTGAATTTTACAGCTATAATTGCCAGAGTGTCCGAACTACAGAAAATGAGCCTGATACATACAAAGAGGCAGTGACCCGGCATGAGGCTGTTGAATGGTTTGAAGCTATAAAGGGAGAACTGAAGACATGTGAAAATAGTGACAACTGGAAAATAGTGAGTGATCTAGGAAGTGAAATAGTGATCAGTAGTAAGGTAGGAAGTGAGTGTTTAAGAAAAGTGGTAATAAAGATGCTATGCAGTATAAAACCAGGTTAGTTGCTAGGGGTTTTGTGAACAATGACATTAAATTTAAATGACATTTAGGCTGTTTGTAATAATTGCAACTTAATTTGCTAAAATAAAGAAAAGTACCTTTTAGTAATAAAACTATTGTCAAAATAAATAAGTCTAAGGGCTTTAATGTACCTGTTAGTGTTAAAATGAAACTTTTACATTTGTAGTGATAAAAGGAAGGTTTGTTTATTGTTTATTAGCTGTTTCAGTAGTGAGTAGATAACAGAAGTGTGCAAATGATTTGTCATTGACAGCATTATTAAAGGATACTAAGATATGTCAAACATACTCTAGATTTGAAATTTATCTATAAATGTTAAAATGGTGTTTTTAGAGGCATTTTGTAACTCAGACTGGGTGGAGGTTTGAAAGATAGATAATCCACCACGGGCTATAAGTTTTAATTTTTCAAATTGCTGGATATTTTTTGAAAGAAACAAATATGAGTCAGTTTATTTTATTAACAGAATTGGAGTATGTTGTAAATGCTAAAACTAGTATTGTAATTAGTCAGTGAAGCTTGTTGGTTGATTCATTTAATTTAAAATATATAAGAACCAACCAACAACCCGCAGACATGCTATGTAATTGGATATGTAGCATGTAAGTTAGTTGATATTGTATTTGAGAAATACTGATTAAGTCTTATCTTGTTTTAAAGTGTAATTACATTGAGAAGGGGTGTTGAAAATATACCAATGTAATTGCACCTCCATGTTAGGTCTATTATTTGTGTTTATGACATGTGGTTTAAAAACTAACTTCCGGGGTTCGATATTCAAATATATGTGTCATTCGTGTAAATGCAATGGTGGTTTGTTGATCTAAAATAAAAACTCACATTACAATTAAAACTGTTTTCTTTATTTAATTTCATCATGTACCTATGCTTAAAAAAAGGGACCAACCCAAGTTGTAATAACAATTTTTGTGTTAACTCAATAAACATTTTTTATTTCATTTTCAAATTTAAAAGACGACGATAAAGATAAAATTACGCTCACAAACACGTACTTACATGTATATACAAGAATAGAACAAAAAACAGAGAACAGAACATTATGTGCGCATCACGAAATTTAAAACAGATCGTTTTGACAATTTGAAAACATTGAACTGATTTAATTAGTAGTCAAATAAGTAGGTACAGATGTAGTGCGAAAAGAGTTGCCTTCGTATTGTTACGGAACCGTACGAACGTGTCATGCTATTTCAGTCAGTCTCAGTACAAGATGTACTGACATTGACTGAACTAGCATGACAAATACGAACGTTTCCGAAGGAAACCCTTTTCGCACTACATCTGTACCTTATTTTGTGTCGTACTGTAAGTTTGTCCTCACCTCAAAGTGCACGTTTAATGTTGTGTATCAGGCGCGGCGGTCGAGCGCGCGGTTAAGGTGGTCGACGAGCCGCAGCTGGCGCAGCACGTGCCGCACATGCGCGTCGCGCAGCGCGCGCGCGCCGCCCGCCCAGTATGGCTCAAAACCCTTCTCTCCTATATACACAAAATATATGATATCGATATCTATTGGACTTGACTAGACTAACATGATTCTGTCAAAAGCGAGAGATTGACAAAAATTCATAGTTTACCTGTTATCAAATAATAGGAAGGACGTACAGTCAACTAATTTGAACCCTGGGCCACTCTTCAACCATGTCAAAATGACAAGCATTAGGAGATTTCTTACAAGCTGATTTATAACGTCACTATGACATAGTCCTACAGTAGCCTAATTGGTTGACTGTACCTACATAATTTTGAAGAATTCAAGTTTGTAAAAGGAAACATCTGCCGCAGGCGTAAAATAGGTGAGTTATAGCAGTTACATTACTGTATAATACGTTTTTAATTATGTACCTACCTACATATCAGAAATGGGGTTGATTTAATCGCATTTGATTTACTATATTTTTGTGAAGTTTCGGTGAGTAGATAATACCTAATATTTAATTAGGTACAACCTGTTTTATTTATTTATTTATTTTATTTATTTGGGTCATCAACAGCAATACAAAAAATAAATTTAAGACACAAGGAACCATTAACATAGCCAATAACAGATGTCCACAAGTACTATACAAAAAACATGCAAAAGCTAAGTGGTAACAAAAGAAAAATACAAATTTAGTAGGTATAAGGAATGAAGACAAAAAAAAAAACAAAAACAAAAAGCGGTGCTGCTTATGAAGTAGGCACTTAGGCAATACTAAAGTACATTAATGTAGGTATGGTTTTGGTTTGCTTATTAGTCGTTATTATTTGTAGCAGGTTCATTTTGTCAATCCCTCACTTTTACTAGTAGATATACAAAGAAGTTGACAAAATTTTTATCTAAGTACCACTTAGGATTAATTTTTTTTTCAGCTTATTAGGCTTACGTTTATGTTTAGTGGATCTAGTTTTACAACACGAAGACTCATGTTGAAGGCCAGTAGACCTGTAACAAAAGTAAAAAAAATATTTTTCATAGGAGTATATGCTATACAACCGGGAAAAATAGGAGTACATGGACACTGGACAACCGTGCGAATTCGCCTTTTTGTCCTTTTCTTTACGTAGACACCTCATTTTTTCCCCTCTCTACTTCGCAAAACTTGCGCGGAAGGTCGCGTGTTCATACTAACCTAACCTTTTCCGATTCAGATAAATATACAAAAAGGCGTCCAAAGGTAATGTACATCCTGATTAGTGATTACCATGGCCCGTAACTTTCATGCCGATGACATTAATTTGAGGTCACGCTACATATAAAGTGATTCAAATAGTTCTATTGTAATAATTAATCATTATTCATTAATCAATTTAATCGTTTACAAATACGACTTCAAAAGTAAGCTATTCATATGTGGAATAATTCATACCTACTCGATACGTGAAACGAAAAGTTTTGTTTTATAATTTATTGAAATATGGTACAAAACTGTTTAGTAAAATGTATGAACAAAAAATAAACAAATAATTTAATTTACTTTTCAAGTATCAAGTAGTTATTAATTATTTCACGTATGAATAGATTATTTTTGAAGTCATCAAGTTTCTAATGGGGTGGCAACGCGCATGTGACACTGTTTGAGTTGCAGGCGTCCATAGTTTACGGTGACCGCTTTACATCAGGCGGGCCGTATGCGGATTGAACTATTGAGAGGTTACGTACAAGGAAGAAAAGTGTTCGATCGCAACTGGTTACGAATAAGAAGAAATTAGGCTTTGATCGCAACTGGTTACGTACAAGGCGGAAATAGTCTTCGATCGCAACTGGTTACGAAGCTCCGGTTGCGTACGCGGCCGAAGGGGCACTAACTTGGTATATCGGAAGAATCACTATGCATACCATAAACGGGCCATAGATGGGCTAGCATTAGCTAAGGCTCGCTTTAAAGATGCAACCATCTCGCAACGGTTTGAAAGCGCTCAACGAGTCTGCCACTCGTCCGGACTGAGAGACAGGCCAAGTATAGTTGCAAACGATGCTGAATGGAAGCCCCTTCATGTTGTATACACTTTAATGCGTAATTGTAGAGTGAATTCGATGATCCTATAGATCATAAGATGATATGCCTGCGTCGATGAGACATAGAGTGCTTCCGTTAGATACAATTTAATTAAACTGAGTTTTAACTGAGTATATGATACAATTATCCAATTATTTAACGTGAACTTTGTTGTATACTACTCCTACGAGTATGTAAATCCAGATTAAAACTTTGTATACCACAAGAAACATCTATACATTTCATAAATGAGTCGGTTACCATTAGCCAAAGAGGATCGAGTATTATAGAGAGTTACTGTCAAAGTAAAATCTGTAATCACAGTGCATAGACTGCCATCTCTCGACACAAGCTTAAAACTTTTGAACCTAAGTTTTGACAATTTGGCCCATCTTAAAATGTCAAATATTAATATTAACGCCATCTAGCCGAGCGTTCCCCAAAGGTGTAACGCCATCTAGGCAACCGTACATTTTTCTCTAGGGCTTCGAGGTACGTTTTTTTCTTAGACTTTATCCGTCTATACGGAGTTACATAATATATGTCTTTGCTATTAGCAAAGCTCGCTTTAAAGATTCAACCATCTCACAGTTGTTTGAGAGCACTTGGCGAATCAGCCACTCGTCCGGACTGAGAGACATAGGCCTAGTTACAAACGATGCTGAATGGAAGTTGCCCCTTCTCGCCGCGAGATACACTTTAATGTGTACTAGTTTGTAGAGTCGGAGTCACGCGAATTTCATGTTCAGAGCATAAGCTGCACAGTGCACGTGCGGCGATGTGGCCACATAAGTGGGTATAATAGCGTAAAAATTATCTATTGAAGAATAGTGGCGGTAACATTTACCCAGAATCGGGTGTGTATAATAGTAAAATTTTTATTTTTTTTGTTTTACTTTAAGGTCATAATTTTAATATACATTTTTGACAAGCCACAGATGAAAAGGTAGAAACATGAAGTGAAGAAACTAAGCACATGTCGTGAATTGGACTTTTCTAAACAGTTTCAATCATAAAACTCAAAAACGTTATTTTGATTTGGAAAAAAATGTGTTGACTGCGGCGTTCTATGCATAAAGAGTTCTAGATGCTTTACATGCATTAAGAACGAAATCGTGGTAGAATTTCAAATAATTAACTTCCTTATTGCACCCAAGGCACAAGATTTTTTTCATGATTGAAAGCCACATGTTAAGATATATTTCAGTGAGCCTGGCCGAATGCACAAAAGCTCACGAAACGAAACGCTAGTAGATATCTCTAATTCTCTATCGCTCTTGCGTATTGGCGCGACAGTGTCAGACTATCTGTCGCGGCGTTCCGTTTTCGTTTCGCGTCGGAGAAATGCCATTCGGCTACGGGCCTGCTCTTCGTTTCACTAGTATTTAACTATAACTAGGCACATTAGTACAACTACCTCAAGAACGCGAATTGTATTTTATTAATTTGAGCACCATTTGAAAAACATTTGAGCTCCAAAATGTCCCAGAACTATCAAAATATAAAAAGTTAATATATGTAAAACGCCTGCGCATAATATATTCTCCTCAATCGGAGTGTAGCTTACGTGAGAGTTTGCACAGAGAGGCTGCGGCATGCAGGAGGTGAACTCAGCGAACGATTGCTAGGAATATGTCTGCACTTTTTTATAGGCTCCTTCATCATTGGACCCCTGAAATGAAATGGTCTGATTCAGTTTCAGCTTTCCTTTATTATTATTAAATTAATTAATAAGTAATCGTAAGCACTCTGAACTAGAATTTATCATGTTATTATTTCGTCGTCTATAGTAACATATTTGTACTAACCATACTTATAGCATTCCAATCACAGGGAATCAATGTTAAAATATTGACAGTAATTTTATTATAGGTCAAATATTGACAGTATTTATAGGTCTCCGTATTGTCATCTTGCGGAGAGTATGTATTTTATAGCTCATCTAATTGAGATCACTAATTATGTAAACTTAGTTATAAGATTTATAAGTAGCGGTATACAGATAGTACACAACGAATTATTTGGCAGCTGGTATTGTAACTTTACACGTTATGCAATGATCACAGCTGTTTATACAAAACCATTAAATAGGTTTGTTGAAATAAAACGAAGGTTCATTAGACTCAGTTAGTTCTCTAAGCCGATCCTTTTCTGCGTGACTAAAGAGTAAATTTAGATGAGCAGCACTAGAAGTAAAGCCTTACTCGACGTTATTAGAGAGCAATGGCAAGGAAGCAATTAGTTCCCGCAGGAGTCGTCGCACGAAGCGGCGGGGCCTGTCGAGCGCTCCGGCGGCGCCGCTTGCATCCTGCAACACCCACACAGCCCGACTCAGTCTCGCTTCCATTCACATACAAACGATATAGACGGAATCTTAAATAATCTTATGTCAACCACACTCTCATGAAGCATTTACTGAAAGACAAATATAGCGTGTGATATACTATACAGCACGACCACGGATGATTTTATTAATTCTGTTGCTGTACGAATTCACGAAAAAAAAAGTACTTTTTTGTACTTACGTTTCAAAAAAATGTACCCTTATGGTTTTGGAGTTCCGAAATAGGAGCCGTGGTCGTGCTAGGTAGGTACTCCCTGGCACGACCACACTATATTTAATGAGTTTTTAAATTTCTGTTGTGGTTCAAATTCACGAAAAAAAATGTACTTTTGTGTACTTACCTTTTTATAAAAAAGTACCCGCATGGTTTCGGAGTTTCTACATGGGTTGTGGTCGTGCTAGATAGGTACCTACTCCATGGCACGACCATATTAAGTTTTTGAAGTAATTAACATAGTACAATTTCAAAACACTTGTTTAGCATTCATTTGACCATCAAATTAAACATAAATCTAGCACGACCACACCCCATGTCGAAGCTCCGAAACCATGCGGGTATTTTTTTTAAAAGGTAGATACAAAAAAATATTTTTTCTTTCGTGAATTTGTACTGCAACAGAAATTTAAAAACTCGTTAAATATAGTGTGGTCGTTCCAGGGAGTACCTACCTAGCATGACCACGGCCCTATGTCGAAACTCCAAAACCATAAGGATACATTTTTTTAAACGTAAGTACAAAAAGTACATTTTTTTTCGTGAATTCGTACAGAAACAGAATTAATAAAATCATCCGTGGTCGTGCTGTATAGTATATCACACGCTATATTTGTCTTTCAGTAAATGCTTCATGAGAGTGTGGTTGACATAAGATTATTTAAGATTCCGTCTACATTTTTTTCGTGAATTTGTACCGCAACAGAATTAATAAAATTATCCGTAGTCGTGCTGTATAGTATCACATAATATAGCTACTTTACTCGAACTTCAGTGAGTATTTTACTCTTAGTAAATCCATATTTTTATGATGAGTGTTTAGTGAATAAGTAGGCTAGCTAACAGTCATTATATCATATTGTCCTAATGGAAAAGTAGTATCTACTTATGAAACCACATGTCCGCCATCTAGGGATTTCTACAATCTATCCTCGCTGCTACATATATATCGTGGCCAGGGATCGGAACCCGTTCCCAAATACCATTTGATATCGTTCTTAAACCGTTACCTATAAATTTTGTTCAATGGGAACAAAATAATTTCGGTTACGGTTCTTATATCGTTCCCTAAACGAACGGTTCATTATAAATTTTGTTCAGTGGGAACAAAATAATTTCGGTTTCGGTTCTTATTTCGTTCCCTCAAAGAACAGTTCCTTACAGTAACGTTTAAATGAACGAACAGAATTTTAGCGTTCCTAAAACCAATATTATTTCGTTCCGAGCCGCGCGGGAGTAGGTATAGCGACTGTAGCGAGCGCCAGAGCCGAACGTTTTCGCCGACGCACGAGCCGCCTTTCGCTGTCTCTTTTTCACACGAAGTTCATGTATATTTCTGTTTCGGTTAGCCGGCCGGCCGCGGCCGGCAATGAAGGTGAAGGTAGGTTGTTTGTTTTGTTTACTTCATTTACTTGAGTTGCAACTTTCGGCGTATAAACAGCGAACGTGCAGTGATAGTGTATGCTTGATATTGAAACTATTAGGATAGGAAGAAACAGCATAGAATATACACCATGTATAAAGGGCGGCAAATTTTAAAATTGTAGGGCTCACCGGCCAATTGTCTTCATAAAACCTGTCTACTTAAAGTTTCACGTTAACGGAATCATTAAAGGATTAAGACGATACAGGAGGCAAGCACGAATTCAGATTTTTAGGTCTTTATCGCCGTCGCGTTGACGGGGCGGAACCCACAGAGAGGCCCTGTATAGTAAAGTTGTGTGAGCGCGTGGCGCACGCACACAGACGCGTACGCCGGCGGCGCAAGTACTCGCGCTCGAGCCGACCGGCGCCCGCAATCGCTCTCTATAGTCTCTATCTATATTTTTCTAGTTTTGGACTTCTGATTTGCGTATAGTTTTGGACTCCGTGAAGTATACTCGTACTGATTTGAATAGAATGCAAATTTGTCATATTTTAGGTATTCTAAATATTATTCCTTACCTTATACATAATGTAATTATCTTAAAAGGAATCATGATACCGAAATAAAGTTATTCGGTATGTAAAAAACTAAAGCCTTTTCGATGTCAAAAAGAAAGTTTAAAATAATTTATTGATAAAGTAAATATTTTCTGAAAGGATTGGGTTATACCTAGGGATTGCAATAATATAAAATCCGGATTTTCGGATTATTTTTAGGGCAAAATCAGAACTCCGGATTAAATCCGGATTTTTTTTAGTAACTAAAGCCTGACAAGTTTTTATTTGACCCTGGAAGAGTGTCGCTACAAATCGTTTTCATATGGCAATAATGTGCCGACGTCATGTATAATCGGGACAGCGAGTACTGGGTTTCGTTTCGCGTTAATATTTGTAGAAAATTAAAGCATGGTTTTAGAGAATGACAATTTAATAAGCTAGGTTTGAAGACTTGCTACTTCCACACAGCCTAAAATTCATGAAGCTTGTGCCTGTATCGAAGTCGTCGATGTTTATTTTCTTCTTACGTGGGACCTTGTTTTGTACTGGTGGCGATGATGAAACGGCCTCCTTATTTCTTTAAATATTTTTCACGGCAGAGCTAAATACAGACACCATAAATAAGAACAAAAAATATATTAAGCTAAATCGAAACCAACTAATCATTGCATGAGAACATTATTAGGGTGCCCGCCCCCTACACGTAAAGTGGGGAGAGATTTTTTTTTCATTTCAACTCTGACGTGTGATATACCTATTGTTGGATAGGTATTAAAAAATGAATAGGGGTTTACTACTAACATTTTTTGATATTGTTAATTTTTTCGGAAATAATCGCTCGGAAATGTATGGGACATTTCAGAGGTAAACTTTTGTATGGGCTTTGTCAGTCCCGGTATCTATCGTCCTTGATATTAGGCAAGTCAATGTGCACCTCTAACGACTCTTACGCAGTGGCCATTGAGGCCAATCAATTAAAGGTGAGGAAACAGTCTCAGCTGTTGCCATTAGATTTGGTGAAAATAACATTGATCGCGTTGGATATGGTAAGTATGGTTAAGAAACTAAAGCCTGACCAGAAATATAAATAACTATTGTCAGGCAGGAGTGCGCTGTTATTCTGATGTATGGAGTGACAGTTCAGTATAGTATGATGACTATGAAGAAAATAGTTTTAATGAAATTCCGCTACATGGCGCGTAGTCATATATTTCTGGTCATGCTTTACATGTGTATAAAATAAAACAAAACTTATGAATCTTATGATATAATCTTTCCAGTAATTGCCTATGGGAAAATAACATTGTAGTTACCACTGGTAACAACTTAGTGGTAACTCTGACTAGTGGAATAACCCTTATTTTATAACGATATTTCACTAACGAATGTACCAAAATATGATTGACTTTTACACTGAAGCTATAATTATGATAGAGTACACATAATCTTGATACACATTTAATAATATTTTTCTATTTTATTTTCGAGATCTTCTAAACAAGCCCGTAAATTCTCTTCGGGAACTTGTTCTAACTTTTTTCTTATAACGACTGCAACTATATTACGCTTGCATGAACAAGGGCACATCGCGTCCGGTTCCGGTTCACTATAAATGGATTGCATGGGTTGTGCTCTCTCAAGGACTGCATCTTGGTCCTTAAAAACATTTAAAAACATATCACTATTACAAATTCACACAGATTAAGTAACACACATATTTATACAAATTAGTGCAGATTATATTTTATACAGCTTTCTCACACTATAAGCACTTACATCCAACTCAAGGTCATCAGAATCGCTTGGATATGGGGTAGTTTTTCTCTATATATATTTTTTTGAAGGCTAGATCTTCATCATCTATGTCAAAGCTTTTATCTGCAATAAAAATATCTTATTTATTTTGCATAATGTACTTACATTTCTAGAAAATTATTACAATAAGTTACAAGCTTTTGAGAATTGGGCCCTTGGTGTATCTACATGGAATACACAACTGTAGTTGGCGAGTGTATTAGTGTCTACACTGTCTACAGACGACCAAACCGACCAAGGTCCAACAAGTACGGGATTGTAAGAGCGGGAGAGCTACGTCAACCGGGGTGGCTTTAGGAAAATTTGGGGTTACTTTGATGGTATTTGAACGGCTTTAAAATTAACATCATTCATTATTTACTGAAACTGTTCATGTAATTAGTAGATAGATAATAGATCAATAAATATTCTTGTAAATCTACCATAGAAAATCGCGAATTTACTTACAGTATGACTTTAAAACTAAATTTTCAAAGTCACCCCTGCGTTTTAAAGCCACCCCGGTTGACCGTATAAGGCTTTCTCATTTTTTTACAAATAACTGCGTCCCTAATTGACATAATTATGTCGGTACGGTCGCCTGTAAGTACCTACTTTAGGAGTGACACCGAATAGGGCTTGTATTGTAATCCGGATATATCCGCTGATTTTGAAATTCGGATAATTTGCACGTTAAAATCCGGATAAAACGAATAATTCGAATATTGTGAATGACAGAAATACCATTGCAATTTTTAAGAAGCTTATTTGGAAAACAAATTTTAAAGTAAAATTAACACATTTACGATATTAAAGCGATTTATATCAAAAATTACTCCTTGAGTGGCACTACTACCTTATTTAATAATAGTCATACTAGTTATGAAAAAGAAAGCTGCACTTTTGGATGGAAGCAAGTCGCTTTGCATGGTGATAGTAGACATCATAGTAAACGATTTTTTCCGAGGATATCGAAATTTCATCCCTTAAGAAGCCGAGCGTAGCGAGGTGTTTTATGAAAATGAAAAAAATTCTATCTTTTTATTGTATCGTCCGATTTTGACAAAACGTATCTCAAATGAAAGGTATTAATTTGTGTAATTAAAAAAAAATACAAAGAAAAAAATTTAAAATAAAAGTAAGAAAAAAATAAAAAAAGTAAATTTCCGTCTCGCACTGAATAACTTCAAAGAATGACAGACAAAATGTACAATGTCGATATACAAGTTTTTTTTAATCGAAGACAGATAAATTTTTAGTTGAAAACTGAAGACCGCATCGAAATCAGATCAGCATTTTTTAAGATACAAGTTGCCAAAGTTGGGAAAGATCGCTTTATATGGCCACTTTGAAATTCCTTTGCCAGAAAGTCAGAAATAATATGTTTTTCGGACACAGAAAAATACATAGTAACAGTACACATCAAAATAAAATTAAAAATTCCGAGGATATTATAATTTCATCCCTTAGAACGACGAGCGTAGCGAGGTCGGTTACGAAAACCGAAAAAAAATCTCATTTTTTTGTACGTCGTCCGATTTTGACAAAACATGTTTCATTTGAAAGGTATTACTTTATGTAACTTAAAAAAAATATTGAAAAAAATTGGAAAAAAAATGTAAGATTTAAAAAAAAAACCTTAATTTTCGTATCACACTGAATAACCGCAAAAAACGGTAGACACGGTGTATAATTTCGATATATGATTTTTTTAAATTAAAGACAAATAAATGTATGATTATAAACTAAAAACCGAATCGAAATCGAATCAGTAGTTTTTAAGATGCAATTTGTCAAAGTTGGCTTAGTTTGTTTATATGGTCGCTTATAAATTCCTTAGCCAAAAAGTCAGAAACATTATATTTTTCTCACAGTTAAAAGTATGCATAGGTAATAGACATCATAATAAACATTTTTTTACGAGGATATAAAAAATTCATCCCTTGGAAAGCCGAGCGTAGCGATGTCTGTTACGAAAAACAAAAAAAAGGCAGTTTTTTTTATTGGATCGTCTTTGTAAGGGTTTCTAAGGAATGAAATTTTTATATCCTTGTAAAAAAATGTTTATAATGATGTCTATTACCTATGCATACTTTTAACTGTAAGAAAAATATAATGTTTCTGACTTTCTGGCTAAGGAATTTATATTATAACTATTATAAGCGACCATATAAACAAACTAAGCCAACTTTGACAACTTGCATCTTAAAAACTACTGATTCGATTTCGATTCGGTTTTTAGTTTATAATCATGCATTTATTTGTCTTTAATTTAAAAAATCATATATCGAAATTATACACCGTGTCTACCGTTTTTTGCAGTGTGATACGAAAATTAAGGTTTTTTTTTAAATCTTACATTTTTTTCCAATTTTTTTCAATATTTTTTTTAAGTTACATAAAGCAATACCTTTCAAATGAAACATGTTTTGTCAAAATCGGACGACGTACAAAAAAATGAGATTTTTTTTCGGTTTTCGTAACCGACCTCGCTACGCTCGTCGTTCTAAGGGATGAAATTATAATATCCTCGGAATTTTTAATTTTAGTTTGATGTGTACTGTTACTATGTATTTTTCTGTGTCAGAAAAACATGTTATTTCTGACTTTCTGGCAAAGGAATTTCAAAGTGGCCATATAAAGCGATCTTTCCCAACTTTGGCAACTTATATCTTAAAAAATGCTGATCTGATTTCGATGCGGTCTTCAGTTTTCAACTAAAAATTTATCTGTCTTCGATTAAAAAAAACTTGTATATCGACATTGTACATTTTGTCTGTCATTCTTTGAAGTTATTCAATGCGAGACGGAAATTTACTTTTTTTATTTTTTTCTTACTTTTCTTTTAAATTTTTTTCTTTGTATTTTTTTTAAATTACACAAATTAATACCTTTCATTTGAGATACGTTTTGTCAAAATCGGACGATACAATAAAAAGATAGAATTTTTTTCATTTTCATAAAACACCTCGCTACGCTCGGCTTCCTAAGAGATGAAATTTCGATATCCTCGGAAAAAATCGTTTACTATAATGTCTACTATCACCATGCAAAGCGGCTTGCTTCCATCCAAAAGTGCAGCTTTTGGCCAAAAATTCTCCATAACAAGTATGACTATAAGTAAATAAATAATAAACAAAAATATTGGGGGACATCTTACATAGATCAACCTAGCCCCAAACTAAGCAAAGCTTGTACTATGGGTGCTAGGCGACGATACGAATACATACTTATATAGATAAATACATACTTATATACACAGAAAACATCCAAGACTCAGGAACAAATATCTATGCTCATCACACAAATAAATGCCCTTACCGGGATTCGAATCCGCCGGGACCGCGGCTTAGCAGGCAGGGTTTTTTTCATGAATATTTGTGGATAATCTCATGTAAATGTATATCAATTTAACTCAATCAATCAAGTGACACTGAGTACCGTATCAAACGCTGCACTTTCATTATTGTTAGCATCCGAATACATTATAAATAAATTGCAAACAGAACTAAAACTGTTCAAATTTTCTGACAAAAAGAAGTCTTCTATGTATCCCGCGGCGGAAGACCTGTTTAGTATTGAACTGCAGAACAAGATGAAGTAGTTAAGCAGATACGCTTTTACATTTTATCCTTTCAAAATAGGTTGCAAGTGTTGCAACACCAAAACTTTTTCGCTGTATACGTAACGTAAGGCCCTCTGCAGGCCTAGCACGTGATGGCCGCAAGAGTATGTCGCCGCGAGATAGACTACCCGTCCTTATGTCATTAATACAATTAGACAAAGACGTGTCATCTATCTCGCGGCGACATACTCTCGCGGCCATCATATGCTAGGCCTACTGGCTAAGAACGTCTACCCGAGAGTCCCAAGTGTAACTGGAATGGAGTCACGAAGTCATCAAAGATAAGAGGTGAAAATTATTAGAGAGAAAGATCATTCAGCCTTGTTATTTAACAAAGCTAAATGGTGTTTGTAATATGTCATAGTTCTTTTTGCATTTGAATAAATCGGCAATGAAAACCTCGTAAATGCAATCTGATATTTAAACAAGGAGTAGGTAGGTAATACCTTTTTTAGGTAATATTCGATCTAAACGATCACAACATGACGTTTTGCCTCATATGGCAATCAGATTATGTCTCTAGCATTAAAATTCATTAATATCAAATATTAGTCAAAATTACATAAAAATAAAATCATATATCTTATGGGCAACTGAAGTCATTTCATAAAAACCGGCCAAGAGCGTGTCGGGCCACGCTCAGTGTAGGGTTCCGTAGTTTTCCGTATTTTTCTCAAAAACTACTGAACCTATCAAGTTCAAAACAATTTTCCTAGAAAGTCTTTATAAAGTTCTACTTTTGTGATTTTTTTCATATTTTTTAAATATATGGTTCAAAAGTTAGAGGGGGGGGGGACGCACTTTTTTTTTCCTTTAAGAGCGATTATTTCCGAAAATATTAATATTATCAAAAAACGATCTAAGTAAACCCTTATTCATTTTTAAATACCTATCCAACGATGTATCACACGTTGGGGTTGGAATGAAAAAAAAAATCTGCCCCCACTTTACATGTAGGGGTGGTACCCTAATAAAACATTTTTTTCCATTTTTTATTTTTGCACTTTGTTGGCGTGATTGATATACATATTGCTACCAAATTTCAGCTTTCTAGTGCTTACGGTTACTGAGATTATCCGCGGACGGACGGACGGACGGACGGACAGACAGACATGGCGAAGCTATAAGGGTTCCTAGTTGACTACGGAACCCTAAAAAAGGCAAGAATGAAATAACTAAGTAACCTAACCTAACATTAAGGTTACGAACAACAGCTCAAGCCTGATTATAAAATAACAATTTCCTACGACGTGTTTTTCGTATCGTAGTACATAATTATGTTACTAATTATGAGATTTATTAAATAAAATAAAAAATATTCGAAATATCCATTTTATCCGAATATCCGGATTTTCAAATATCGAGTCGAATCATCCGGATTTCGAATTGGACGGATAATTGCAAGCCCTAACACCGAACCACCGGGCAGAGTTTCAGTATTTAGGTTTATGAAGGTTTAGTATAGGTAAGTACTTACTCAGTGGCTCATTCTGTGCATCGATCAAGTCATAAATATCATCATTAGTGCCCCTTTCACTCGCAGCAGTATAAGAACATTGGATGAATTGGGATTCTTCGAGTTCTGGGACACGGGAGTGTTGAATACTAAAAACAATTTATTTTTGTGACTAATTGCACATTTCACATCTTTCATTGTAACGTTTTTAGACTAAGGGCCCGTTGCATCAACCACATTTGACACACACATCATCGTCACGCAGCAGACGCCTATGGAACTGTCCATACAATAAAATTTAACGAATGCTTTAACGGTGACAGACGGTTTGGTGCAACTGACCCTAAAGGTCCATTGTTGATAGTAGCTGATGTAATTTCTATGGTAAATATCTGGGCGACCGAGCTTCGCTCGGTTCTATTTTAATATATCACGTCTTTAGATAAAAAAAAAACTCTTATAAATACAAAAACAAAAAAAAGACAAAAAACAAAAACTTAATTTCTGACCGGGATTCGAAACCCTGACACCTACGATCTATCTGCGTACATTAGACCGACCTCGTGCGACTGAGCTAAGCGGAATCGATGCGCGCGCGGCGAAATTAAGGACCATATTTTACGTTTACAAATGCGAAAGAAAAACTCATGAAAACTCGAAAATTCGCGTTTTCCGGGATCTAAGGCTACGCTAGATCGATTTTTCACCCCCGAAAACCACCACAAAACAAATTTCAGCGAAATCGTTAGAGCGGTTTCCAAGATCGTCGGTATATATAAATAAATAAATAAATAAATAAATAAATAAATAAATAAATAAATAAATAAATAAATATACAAGAATTGCTCGTTTAAAAGTATAAGATAAAACTACCAACAGTACCAACGACACAATTAATGGGAAAGTAGTGTATATTGTACACACGCACACGCACACGCACACGCACACGCACACGCACACGCACACGCACACGCACACGCACACGCACACGCACACGCACACGCACACGCACACGCACACGCACACGCACACGCACACGCACACGCACACGCACACGCACACGCACACGCACACGCACACGCACACGCACACGCACACGCACACGCACACGCACACGCACACGCACACACACACACACACACACACACACACACACACACACACACACACACACACACACCTGAGATGACCGTACCAAGGTCAAATAAGGACGCTCGCTCTTGCTAATAGCGGCGTCCCGTCCTTATTTGACCTTGGACTGTACGATTGCCTGTAAATAAATACTTAAGCGTCGTGACATTACTTAAATTTTAAAATCGGTAAAATTGAAAGCACTAAGTTAAAAAAAAAAACTTACTTCATTGTGGTTGTGGTGCAGAATGTTTTCGACGTATTTGTTTCGTTCGACGCCACGTTTACTCACCGCTAGTCTCAAATCAAACTAAAGTTACTAAAGTGATGGCCGTGGCCGACACCGCTTGCACTGTTCGTTCAAATTCTTGGAAATAGAAAAACCGAAATAATTTCGTTCCTGCGAACTGTTCTTTAAAGAACGTATCATTTAATTCCGTTCCCGCGAACTGTTCTTTAAAGAACGTATCATTTAATTCTGTTCTTCGGAACAGTTCTCACTCATAAACGTTCGTTCACTGAACGAAAAAGAATACCGGTTAATGGAACCAGAAACGCTAAAGTAAAGTTCTCGGGTCAACGTACGGAACCGTTCCGAAAAAAATACCGGTATCCGATCCCTGATCGTGGCATTTACCATGGCGCGCAATTTGTCAATTCTAGCCTTTGATAACATGGCAATACGAACCCAGGCATGCGTCCTCCTGAATGCCAAGATCTATAACAACTTCTGCGCTCCCGCTCCGGGACTTATGATACCAACTACATACGTACCTATATATATATTCGCCCTGTAGCATTCATCAATTACGTTATACACGGTGTAACCATGAGTAACCCGAAAGATTTTAACCACGCGTTCCTGAAGTGAAAAGAAGGAATAAAATGTGATAAGAGTTTAGGTGAATTTCGCAAAAGTTATAGTTTTTTCGAGTGTATTTTCATTTTAAAAGTAATATTCTTTACACCATCGCCCTACGCGACAACATTTTGTGCCTTTCTGCAGAAATGTCCTGCCCCGCACAGCTAAACTGTGGATTTAATTATTGTCGCCTGCGGTATTTCCGGACCGATACAACCTTCAAACCTTCAAGAAAAGAGCGTACACACACCAAAAAAATACTTTTAATATTTTTTTTCTCTTTTTGCAATGTGTTACTTGACACTTTTTAACATTTATCAATAAGGATATTTAGATTATGCCCCATAATGTCATCATTGCCATCAAAAAGCATTTTGTCGTAAGAAATAATAATAAATAGTTTTTTTTAATGGTAATACATAACTCTGAAATCTGAAAGTAGGTGAAATCCAGCAAAGTGTATACTTATGACATTTTACTCTTGAATTGTGATCAGGCAGGCAAGTATGGTCGCGCTATTTGTAAGTGCGATAGGGACGACCCGATGTATTATCGTTTATAGCGCGACCACGATTGCCTGGCAGGAATACGCTGTTAAAATTATTCAGTTTCCTCATGTTACACCGTGTATAATGATGACTACCAAGTAAGTATTGCTACGATAGTTGTTATTAACCTAAAATATTCACGAATGAAATGTTGACCGGGCTTGAATTAAGAGTAGACTACTTGTACTTAGTGAAAATAAGAAAATAAATAAAATAATAATATTATAATATTCTAATGAACACAAGTTAAATTATAATCTATTGAAAATATTTCAACTTGTGCTGTCTTAAAGTAGTCACACTACTATGTATATAAATTAAAACCGAAATAAATTACACATATGAAAGAAAAAGTGACCAAGTCCTCTGGTGCCTGAGGCTGGAATCGAACCAGCGTACTTTCCAATCGCGGGAAATGCCTCTTTATCCGCTCGGCCACCCAGGTCACAGCTGTCGAGGTCGAAATTATCTCTCATATGAGTAATCTATACAAGGACTCGTAGCGCCCTCTGTCCATCCCTAGGGCAGAACGGTATGGCTCTTGCGCGGTACGGTCTTGGTGCGGTACGCTGGTTCGATTCCAGCCTCAGGCACCAGAGGACTTGGTCACTTTTTCTTTCATATGTGTAATTTATTTCGGTTTTAGTATTATATCATAATATCCCATAAAATACATAAATGTGAAATTAGAGCCAAGTTCAATAATATGATACATGCCTTGGTTGTTCACTTCAACGAAAAAAGAAGTGATATCGTATTATTGAACTTGGCTCTCATTTCACATTTATGTTTTTGATGGGAAATCATTACTTTTTGTAGGTATTTTAAGGCTACGGGAATGCTTATTACTATTCACTAAGTTTACTGGAAAATCTAGGACTACTAGCGCCATCTTGTAAACCCCGGTTGAACTAAACATGTTTTGCTGAACATATCACTTTTCGAAAATTATAAAAAATTATCAATTTCTGATTTTTTCTGTGTTCACCTACTTACCTATTTTCATGCCAAATTTAAATATTTTCTAGGTCATCTGGAACTGGGTTAGAGTTTATGTCTACAGGTATAATATTTATATGATAAAAATTACGATTTTTGGACGTTATTATCTAAACAACCGTTTGAGATGTGTTTATGAGATTTATAGAACATACTTATGTATCTCGCAAGTGTCAATATATGAGCCAAATTTGACACCTCCAGGTGGCTCCAAATGGTTCGTGTAATATTACACACGGTGCTGCTCACCAGTTTTTTTAATTTAACTTGGCTTGACACGCTGCCGCGTGTCTAGATGCAATATTTTTTTCACCAAAACACGTCTGCGAGTGATGTTTTTAAGCTTAGACTAAATTTAAAAGTGGGAATAGGAAATGGAAAACAGCTATGGATCTAAATTATTGTTTCAAAGAAAGCATATCGAAAATCCAATGCGTCATGTCATAAAACCATACTCCAACATGCCATAAGTTTCATCGCCAGTAAAGTGCAAATCTCATTCAATAAAATATGTTCTCCTGACTTCCGAAGCATAGGCTGGAAAATTCAACTGACGTCGTGTTTTGTGCGCTTGTTTGGCGATTGTGTGGCGACCTTATTTCCGCATGCCAGTCTATTTGAAGTCAGGTCATGAGATAATTCTCATATTGGTTTTACAGTTTGGACAGCTTTCTCGTCACTATTTTTACCAAAGAGCTAATTAAAAACGTATGAATCTCCCTGATTACTATTACCCTTATAAGCGGTCAAAATTAGGTCTAAGCTGTGGAATACACGAATACAATTCAAATAATTAACTAGGCATCAATTATTTATATGTCTTATATGACTTTACTGGTGTTGCCTGAGTAAGATTTTCTGATGGTGTGCACATCTGGTCCTCTCCTGCAGCAGTTACTTCGACTTTGGTCCATTGACCCTGTAAAATAACCCGTAAAAATAACTTATAACATAACTATTTATTAATTTTGTGGCAAAGATTCTATGAGGCACAGAGGGGCCATTTTGACTTTACTAATCAATTTTTTTTCATCGATACCAATATTTATTTATTTATTTAATCTTTATTGCACAAAGAAAATACAATTGTACACAATGCGGACTTAATGCTATAAGGCATTCTCTACCAGTCAACATTCGGGCAAAACAGAGAAATTGTAGGCGGTGCAACATTAAATTATATTAAGAACAAAATAGTTATTTGCAGAATATTATTAAGCTAACCTAATAAACATACTTACACACAGATAACAATATACATACATACAATATATTTAAACATAAAAAATACATACATACATATGACATCAGATGAAACTTACAAAAATGAAATACTAAGGATTTGTCATTCTACCAGCAAAGTACTTAACCAGCAAAGTACTCAATTTACATTTTTAAATATAGTGTCTATAAGTACCTACTGGTCACAAACGACACACGTGTTCAGTGGACAAAATACACTGAAATAAAACCAGTTTAAAACCAAAAAGTATTGTTAGAATCGGCGTGACGCTTAAAAAACATTACTAATTACACGTGCCTAAAATATGTATGGGTAAGTATATGTAAATATATTTTGATTTAAAGTGTTAAAACATGATTAGATGCAATAAAACTCACAAGACAATTCGAGAGTATCGTGACTCAAATATCATTTTGACATCAATATGTGTCGCTTAACTTCAGATTCAGGTAAATTCATTCTTCTTTAAGGTTGATTAGGTATAAAAAAAGTATTGTATGTTGTAGAATGTTTATTTATTTATTTATTTACCATGAAAGGTAATCAAACTTATAACAGAATGGATTTACCCAGGTTAGAAGTTAAGCGTGACACATATATATATTAGTGTGTAACAAATCAGTGAAGTGTGGACCAACCGTCTCATTCCGCTTCAGTACCGTGACCGGGGCCACCGGAGGGCAGTTTCCGAAACCCTCACATTTTGTGTTCCCCCTTTGTATCGGATGTTTTACGTCCACTTCATAACGCGGGGCTTCATCCCTGGTACAATATATTCAGTCAAACTGAAGTACTCATACTAGTAAATTTAACAGTTCATAAAGGTACAGTCGAGTTCATAAATATGTGTACATTTCTTCACCTACTTCACTAACTCTATACAATAAGGTGAAAAAATTTACACATATTTATGAACTCAACTGTACAGGGTAGCTACCGAACCGAGTTTAGAACACGTTAATCGATAGCAATAGCTATTAGCGTAATATGGAGATAGTTATCCACGCTCCTAAAGGACTGTTTACTAGAACCAAATAATTTCCGTGATGTTATCGCTATCGAGTGTCGTGTCAAAAGCTCATGGAATCTACAAACATCGAATCATTCTCAATAACGATGACGCGTAAATTGTTAAATCACCAATCTATGCCATGACAAGCTAACACTCGAGTGTACGTGCGCGCATATTGAAAAATGTGTATGTGTACAAAACGCGAGAATTTAAGTAGGTATGTAGATCATTACATTATTTTCCATTGATATCTTACCGTACTGACGAGGTACACAACTGAATTCCGGATGACTTATTATCTCGAAAGTAATCTCTTGAAGCAGAACCTGCACAACATTCAAACTATAAAATAAGAAGGCTACTTGACTCTTCTTTAAAGTTTGTCTTATATTATTACTTACTGTCCAATTAACCGAAAAAAATGACATTATATTTTATTGTGACTTAAAAACCGCAAAAAATATTTTTAAAGAACACTTTTACGTAATCAGGCAACATCAGCCATGTCGTCTATAGATTTTCTGTGAATGAAGTCATTCAGTGCGAAAACAACACCTTCTGACACTTTAAGTACGAGGCATAAAGGTCATTATGTCAGTGATTGATCTGACATGAATTCTATGACGTCACTACACGGCCGACAGCGTTTTCGGTGGCCAAAATAAAAAAAAATACTCGCATTTTTAAATTAAAAATACCTAGTCATCGTACACATTTAATACCCTAAATAATTAAATATTGGTTTCTTATGTCAAATATTACAGAAGACAAGCATTTCTTGTACTAAATTAGATATGAGTCTAGTAGCCTATTGTCACATTTAGTTTAGTTTTTTTTTTTATAACAAGAAACTAACAACTATTTTACATAGAACAGTTTTTTTACAAGACAACAAGGTAGTTTAAATCAGTCTTGAAATCATTTCAGGAACCCATACTCAGGGCTTTACTGACAAGTAACAAACAGACTGCTCTTATTTAGTAGGTAATTAATTTAGTCCTGGTTTTCAGTCATTATAAGAAACCCCCGACTCCTTATGAGCTTGAGCTTGAGTCAACAAATGTAGTATTTGCACAGCTAAAGCGAATATAAATAAAGAAAGATCTAAGTAGATGTAAAATTAATGTTACGAGTTACCTGAAGCCAAACTGTGGGATTCATTAGTCGGAAAATGTAAGTCTCCGAATCTGCAAACACGTTAGATTAGAGTCGGTCAACCGAAAAAAAACGTCTATTTACATATCTTGCATCTGTATTGTTACTATTTTATGTATGAAAACGCTTTGATTTTTTTTAATTCGCTTCTAAAATAATTCTCTAATTCAATAACTAGACGTAGCATTAATGAAAAGAACACTTTAAGTTTACACTCGTATTACTCTAAGATCAAAGCAGCTTTAGATTTTATGTTTTTAAAGTAGACATGATAAATATGCACCGACTTACCTATCATAGCGCATAGGTGAAGTATCAGACACAGAATTACGAACACGTTCTCTAGACCGAGTTCCTGAAATAAACACTTATATTATATCTAAATACGTTTATTTAAAACTACATAGTTACTTATATAAACGATACTGCATAATTATGTTGTGGTGATTATAGTTTAGAAGTATTGGGTGAGGATAATTACCTACCAGATTCTCATGCCTACCTTACCTACTTACAACATTTGACTATAATAGTGGTTTATGATCTTAAAAACATGCAAAATTATTACAAATTATAAGTATAAATCAATTAAAACCTCAAACCATCAATTAAAATTTTGAAATAACCCCAGACACATTGGACCGATTTACATCAAACATGGCTAAGAACACTCCCGACTAACTCATCAGCTTTCAATACCTACAGAAAAACTAAATCTAAATCGGTTAATCTGTTCGGGAGCTACGATGCCACAGATATACACACACAGACAGACAGACAGACTAACAGACAGACCAACATACAGACATACAGACAGACAGACGAGACAGACACGTCAAACTTATAACACCCCGTCGTTTTTGCGTCGGGGGTTAAATAGCAATCACAAATCAATTGTGACGTTGGCTAGGTACTCTATGATTTAACACACGCACTATACTATTACACTATAATTAAGTAGGTTGCAGTTTTAAAATGGTACAGTACTTGAGAAGTTGCACCACCGTGCCTCCGATTCTCCGGCGGCAATGCTCGTTTCACTGAATTTGGACCTGTGATGAATATAATCCTTGACAATTATGTTAATTGTTATAAATATTTAGGCCATTGAAATAAAGTAATGTTAAAGTTTTATCTTACAGAGCATCCAATTCCAGTGCTAACATCTTGAGTTAGTAGGTAGACCTGATGGATTTAACTAATGATCGCTACAATTTATCAAATTTCCTCGAACATTTAGATATAAATAAGTACCAAATAAAATATAATTGTTTGTGACTTTGACAATATTTTGACGTTTTTGATCATAGACAAAAATAGATAATTTGCTACAGCTATACTACAGCTGAAAAATCGGTATCAACCACGGTATCAACACTAACCTAGCTGCCTGCGGCGCCATCAAGAATATTATATACCATGGATTTTGCGTGCCGACCAATGAGTTGAAGCCAGGTTCATTCACCTTTACTCCTATGTTCTATCTCTTTCCGACACTGTGATGTATTGCCAGATTAGTTACTAAAAAAAACGTATAAAACATTCTTCAATCAAATTGACTTACTTTTCTTTGTATTATACGAAAAAAAACTCAATTAAAAACCTTATTTCTCCGGTATTTACCTCCTGCGTACTATGGGAACACTAATAATAAAAAAATATGCCCGATATGTCAGAATTGTCAAAAGTCATTCACCGATTCAGATATTTATTTTGCGAAATAAACGTTTTTCGACGATTTACTTAAGTTCTGCGCTATGTATTGCATAGTGAACCATTGTGGAAGTAAATGGAAACCGAAATCCGACGTAAAATTTCACAAGTAAGTACTTATTTTACCAAAATGTTCATAAACCTCGCTGGCAATAAATTTTCTGCTATTTTGCTTGTAATCTTGGTTAGTTCTTATCATTATATTGTTTTCATTGTCTCAAATTATATCAAAATTCCCACGAATAGGTTTAGAACGATAAATATGACCTTTAAAGAAAAATAATGCTATGTGTGGTTTTACGACTAGGGTGACCAATCTTTTTCTTGCATGGTATTTACTCTTATTGAATGGAGCTAAATCTATCAACTTGGTACGGTTTCTATGTTCATAGTTCATATCACAGTATAATAATACCAACTTTATTGTTTATGTCTTTACAATTAACATGAATAATATTAAACTTTTCAGTGTTCCAAAAGATGAAGGAAGGAGGCAGCGTTGGCTGTCGATTGTACCGATAAAAGGAAATGTTTCAGAGCGTTCGACAATTTGCAGATTTGCACTTTAAGCCTGAAGATTATGACACAGAAAGAAATTTTAAAAATCGGTCCAGTAACGACGGAGATATCGTGGCATAAACATTAAATTGAGATACATATATAATATATATATATACATGCGAAGAGAATTGAAATACGTACGAATTGAGAACCACCTTCCTTGAGATTTGGGGCGGCGCTTAAAAATAAAGATACTGTTTTAAAACGTCCTAGTATTTCATTATTTCCCCATTGACAAATACTTCCCTTATATTTTGTGGCTATTCCCACTAGTTACCACCAAGTTTTTACCTGTCCTAACTACTGGGATTTTCCCCACATTGTTAATTACCACACCGGGGGTTGATAGCTACTGGGATTAGTTTTCCCAGTAGTTACTACCAAAATATTATTGTGATAGTTTAAAGTGACTGAAACATTTTTTAATAAATACAGGTGTCAGTAAAAGAAAAGTTATATTTTAAGCCTCGTGTTGCAACACTCACCACGCTCTTATTCTGGAACGGTTCTGAAAAAAAAATCCCAGTAGTTTACCACTGGTAAAAACTGTACCGTATTTTGTGGCGTAAGGCAAAGTAACTGCAGAGTGGTATAGAAATGGACCTTATTGGCGGTTGACAAATTAGTAAGGTGCATTAGAGTAATTCCGAATGACAGAAATGTTCAGATAATTCCGAAAGGGGAATCTTGATATGACGGAAATAATGGTGATTTCTATGCGACTTTCCTAATTAGACGACTTTCGGAATTGCCCTAATGTACCTTACTTTTTGAGTTTGTGAGGATGGATGTTCACTTTCGTGATAAAACGATTGATCGGATTTGAATTTAATAAGTTACAAAATTAATCAGTCGTATAAACGTAATACGTCAAATTCCGCGGGATATCCCTAATGTATGCTTAATCATGGACACCCTAAAGAAAGAGATGCAAGACCGGCGTGACGTAATTCAAGGTCAAATTTTCTGGCTTCAACGTAATGTTCGGCACGCAATATCCATGGTATATAATATTCTTGGGCGCCATTGTCTCATGGCAGTATTGTCTGGCTTTGGTCGCGCGAATTTTGAGCTGCCGATTCACAAGAGAGCTCTAATGTATCGGCATTTTTGTCTGACGACTGTCGCGCAAATCATGACTGTGAGGCTGGCTGACGCAAACCAGTTATTTATTTTACATGGAGGCAAAGTTGTTATGTAACCGCACGTGCCAGTATTGCCCGAGCAAGCGAAAAATTCCAATATTGAACCGCGAGCGTAGCGAGTGGTCCGAGAAGAGGAATCTTGAGAGTTGCGAGGGTTTCAAGGCACGAAGGTTAAACAAACTTTGACACCGAGTGAAACACAAAATTATTCACCACATAAACACATACAGATGTAGTGCGAAAAGGGTTTCCTACGTATTAGTCCGAAAATGTTCCTATTTGTCAAGCTATTTCTGTCAAATGTCAGTACATCTTGTACTGAGACTGACAGAAATAGCATGACACGTTCCTACGTTTCCGTAACAATACGAAGGCAAATCTTTTCGCACTACATCTGTACTCACTAACTGTAAAACGTCAAACTAAATTAATTCGATCAACTTGTTAGATACTGGCTTGTGCGTTAAAACGGGTTCTTCGTGAATAACACCGCAATAAGTGTAGTTAGGTCTATTTTTCTATTGAGTAATGCTAAATCACTGATCTGTGTATAATCAAAATAAACACTACACATACGGCTCATTGAATTTGATGCCAAGTTGTCTCAATAATTATTCCATGGGTGTTTCACCTATGCGTAAACATGCGATACTTCACGGCGCTACAACTATATGTAGATGTTTAACCAAATTTTAAAAATCACGGTCTAGCAACACTGGCTTTGATTTGTGGAAATCTTTGTTTACATTAACACATATGAAAGATAAAAAACCGGCCAAGAGCGTGTCGGGCCACGCTCAGTGTAGGGTTCCGTAGTTTTCCGTATTTTTCTCGAAAACTACTAAACCTATCAAGTTCGAAACAATTTTCCTAGAAAGTCTTTATAAAGTTCTACTTTTTTTTGTGATTTTTTTCATATTTTTTAAAATATGGTTCAAAAGTTAGAGTGAAAAAAGTATGTCCCCCCGGACACACTTTTTTTCCTTTAGCAGCGATTATTTCCGAAAATATTAATATTATCAAAAAACGAATTTAGTAAACCCTTATTCAACAATAACACACGTTGGACCCGGGACACGTTGGTCGGTGAAAAAAAAACAGTCCCCAAAGCATTTTTTTCCATTTTTTAACCGACTTCAAAAAAGGAGGAGGTTCTCAATTCGACTGAATGTTTTTTTTTTACCGACTTCAAAAAAGGAGGAGGTTCTCAATTCGACTGAATGTTTTTTTTTTTTTATTTTTTTTTGTATGTATGTTACTCGATATCTCCGAGAATCGTGGACCGATTTTCAAAATTTTTTTTTGATCGAACCGGTATAACCCCGAGATGGTCCCATTGGCACCAAGTCAGGGTCTGATGATAGGATCCTGGAGAAATCGAGGGAACTCTTCAAATGTTATAGGCACATGTAATGTTTTTTTAGTCTATTTTTCAAAGGTACACCAGTATTTACGTAATGGTAATAATTTTATGTGGCTGAGCTGATGATGGAAGGTCAACTCCTCAATGGTTAGGAGTTAAAGGATAATTCTTTCACTACTGTACATGTATCACTAGGAACCACTAAAAATGAACAAATAAATAAACTTTTTAACAAAAAATAAAACCGCCTTCAAAAATAAGCGCGTTACAAAACACGGAGAAACTAAAAAGCCAAAAATAATAAACCTTTCAATTCAGATTTCTTATCGTATTGCAATAAGCTAAACATCCAAATTATAAACAAATCAATTATTTTTGGAGTCGGTACCAGCCTGTGTATGGTTGGGTGGGGCAAACAGGCAATAGCAAGATTAGCAAGGCGACGAACAGGTCTGGTACCGACTACAAAAATAATTGATTTGTTTATAATTTGGATGTTTTTTTTTTTTGTTTTTTTTTTTTGTATGTATGTTACTCGATATCTCCGAGGATCGTGGACCGATTTTCAAAATTTTTTTTTTGATCGAACGGGTATAACCCCGAGATGGTCCCATTGGCACCAAGTCGGAGTCTGATAATGGGATCTTGGAGAAATCGAGGGAACTCTTCAAATGTTATAGGCACATGTAATGTTCTTAGTGTATTTTTCAAAGGTACACCAGTATTTACGCCTGATGGTAATAATTTTATGTGGCTGAGCTGATGATGGAAGGTCAACTCCTCAACGGTTAGGAGTTAAAGGATAATTCTTTCACTATTGTACATATATTCGGACTGATACATATAATATCACTAGGAACCACTAAAAATCAACAAATAAATTAACTTTTTAACAAAAAATAAAACCGCCTTCAAAAAAAGCGTGTTACAAAACACGGAGAAACTAAAAAGCCAAAAATAATAAACCTTCGAATTCAGATTTCTTATCGGATTGCAATAATCTAAACATCCAAATTATAAACAAATCAATTATTTTTGGAGTCGGGGCCAGCCTGCGTATGGTTGGGTGGGGCAAACAGGAAATAGCAAGGCGACGAACAGGTCTGGTACCGACTACAAAAATAATTGATTTGTTTATAATTTGGATGTTTAGATTATTGCAATCCGATAAGAAATCTGAATTCGAAGGTTTATTATTTTTGGCTTTTTAGTTTCTCCGTGGTTTGTAACACGCTTTTTTTGAAGGCGGTTTTTATTTTACCACTTTGTCGGCGTGATTGATATACGTATTGGTACCAAATTTCAGCTTTCTAGTGCTAAGTGAGATTATCCGCGGACGGACGGACGGACGGACAGACAGACATGGCGAAACTATAAGTGTTCCTAGTTGACTACGGAACCCTAAAAAAGTGACCAAGTTCTCTGGTGGCTGGAGCTGGAGCTGAGCCTCAGGAACCAGAGGCCTTGGTCACTTTTTCTTTCATATGTATAATTTATGTCGGTTTTAATAATATAATAATTATTATAAATGGGAAAGTGTGTGTGTCTGTTTGTTTGTCCGTCTTTCACGCCGAAACGATGCGACTAATTGGCGTGATTTTTAACCGCCGCCTCAAATCTCTCAAAGGAAGGTGGTTCTCTATTCTTCTGTATTTTTTTTTATGTTTGTTCCTCGATATCTCCGTCGTTACTGGACCGATTTTGAATTTTTTTTTTTTGATTGAATGTATATGCATACAGATTGGTCCCATTTTTCACAGAACCCAGTTCTGATGATGGGATCCTGGAGAAATCGAGGGAACTCCTCAAATCTGAAAGGCACACATATGGTGATTTTTGTGTTTTTTAAGGAACAGCATGCATTTACGTACGGAACAGTGACATTTGGTGCAGTGAAAAGAAAGAAAGAAAGAAAGAAGATTCGTTTATTGCCACAACACAGTGACACAGTGGAACTGCTGATGATGGTCAGAACGGAACTCTTCAAATCTGAACCTCCTCCTCTGAACGGCACGCTTATAGTGACTTTGGTATTTTTATAAGAACGGCATGCACTTACGTCCAGAACAGTGACATTTGGTGCAGTGGAACTGCTGATGATGGTCAGAACCGATCTCCTCAAATCTGAACGGTATAGGTACGTATATTCATTTGTGTTGCCATCAAATCATCATCATCCTTCTTGCGTTATTCCGGCATTTGCCACGGCTCATGGGAGCCTAGGGTCCGCTTTGACAACTAATCCCAAGATTTGGCGTAGGCACTAGTTTTACGAAAGCGACTGCCATCTGACCTTCCAATCCGGAGCGTAACTAGACCTTATTAGGATTAGTCCGGTTTCCTCACGATATTTTCCTTCATAGAAAAGCGACTGGCAAATATCAAATGACAAATGTGTTGCATTCAAATAATTAAAGTATTAAAAGCAGCTTTAAAAAATACCTACACAATTACACATTTCTACATAATCCAACATTCGCAAGTAGCTTTCATCAGTACCCCAAAGGCGACGGTTTTTTTTCTTAAAAATTATTTAAGTGGAGATAGTTGAAGGGATGGAGAGTGACATGGGCTAATTTTTGTCTCTTTCTAACGCGAGCGAAGCCGTGGACAAAGCATTGTTATTTTGATAGAAAATCTTGACATGGTTATTGAAAAATTGACAAATACGGTTGTTTTTTTTTGTTTATTCAAGTTTGACTAAAAATTAATAACGTGACAGGCATAATAATGTTTCAGCGATGACTAAATTTGAGGTTACAATTATTGCGTCGGCGGCTGTTCGCCGTACTTTGCTGCTTTTTAGGGTCTGTCTGTCCGTCCGTCCGTCCGTCCGCGGATAATCTCAGTGACCGTTAGCACTAGAAAGCTGAAATTTGGTACCAATATGTATATCAATCACGCCAACAAAGTGGTAACCCCCCCCCCCCCTACATGTAAAGTGGGGGCTGATTTTTATTTCATTCCAACCCCAACGTGTGATATATTGTTGGGTACGTACCTATTTAAAAATGAATAAAGATTTACTATAATCGTTTTTTGATAATATTAATATTTTCGGAAATAATCGCTCCTAAAGGAAAAAAAAGTGTGTCGTCCCCCCTCTAACTTTTGAACCATAATATGTTTAAAAAATATGAAAAAATTACAAAAGTAGAACTTTATAAAGACTTTCTAGGAAAATTGTTTTCAACTTGATAGGTTTAGTAGTTTTTGAGAAAAATACGGAAAACTACGGAACCCCGACGGAAAACTATGGAACGTGGCCCGACACGCTCTTGGCCGGTTTTTGTTCATTTCATAGGTACTTTAGTTTGCTGACTTTGCTGTACGTTGCTACTGTCATAATCCGGTTGACAGACTTACTCTTGGCAATTAAGGGGTAGAAAGAAAACGAAATTATACATGAGGATTAGTATATTAATAATTTAATGACTCATTTCTAATATGCTTGTATATACTCCGGACACCAACCCAAAAAATCCGAGACATATGATTATAATGTCCCGAATGAGCTTGTACTTGAGTATTCCGTAGTTGTCCGGGTACCAGATGCAGAGGTCGATGAGACCGGGGAACACTATGGCCAGAAGCGACAGGCACAGCGCGCCCACCAGCGAGATGATGGGCCCCAGCTCGGGCACCGCCACTGCCATTGCAACTGCATACATTTTAAACTGTTAATCCATTATAACACAGTGCGGAACCTCGCACTTAAATTGTCTGGCCGAATTGAATGTACCTTCAACAGTCCACAATTTGACTAAAATCATATACGAGTTTGCGATGTTCTGGCTACATTATTAGCAGACTATTGAGGTTACATAAAATAAATCACACGACCAAACACCTAAATTAATGAAACTCGCATGCAAGTTCGCGCATACTGTAAAATGAGCTCTCAAACTTGGGAGATTTATTTAGGTGATGCATATTTTTGATTTTTTTTTGCAGCAAGAGTCAAATTCAACCAAAGAGTTTGTCGAAGGCCACTCCACGGCGTTGACTCTCATATGTGACTATAATATATGTATACTGTTTTCCTCACAATGACTTTATTTAGAACCGGCTAAGCGTGAATATACAAAGAGTAAACATAAAACAATCATGATTGATGATAGGAAAAGTGCTTTAGGTAGTTATCTGAGATTATCATTAAACAATCATTATCACCTGCAGTAAATATCTGGAAATATCTTCTGAGACAACTACAAACTAGTATTATCTACTCAATCTAGTTTAAAAATGTCTCGCAGTTTTCTGAGACCTGCGAGCGTAGCACACTTAGTTCGATAAAGTTTATCGCATCGGTGCGTCTCTATCTCACTTACAAATAGTGCGAAAAGGACGGCCTGACGTTATGTCGTTTATCACGCGACCATGCTTGCCTGCCTGTGGCCGTAAAGAGTCACTGTCGCTTATATAGGTAGGTACTGATATAAAAGTACATTGCTGAAAGATTAGTAGGTCAATCATTATTAGCTTTAAGCAAAGGTGTAGAAGGAAATGCGAGGAACACAACTTTTGACATCGTAATCCTTAAAACCGGGGGGAAGAGGTGGGGTTTGAAGGCCCTGGTTGGATTTTTGATTAGATCTCGAAAACTATGCATCCTAATGACGATGACGTGATGATTATACATATAACAATAAAAGCTAATGAAATTTCATACAAATTTGTTTCTATAAAGATTGTCGATTCAAGATACGGTTTTCGAGATATCCGCTGTTGGAAATTTAATTGGACTCAAAACTTTATTTTAGCACTAGCTTTTGCCCGTGGCTTCGCACGCGTTAGAAAGAGATAAAAATCCATCCCTTCAACTATCTCCACTTAAAAAATCACGTCTATTCGTCGCTGTTTTTTGCCGTCAAAGACGGTCAAACAAACAGACACACACACTTTCCCATTTATAATATTACGTACCTATGGATTGACATCAGTAAAACTACCAGTATACTAGACCGTGTCGTTTTCTTATAACTGGGATTTGCCAAATTCATTTACGGTATCTAGTAGTACTGTGATCTAGTTGACAGTTGACACTAATCTGAATTAAAACATAACATTTAAAAAAGAAATTACTTTTTAACTAACTCATCTTCAAGCATAAACCGCTAAACCGGTTAAGTTCAAATTTAGTATAGTTTGAGTTCCAAGACAGGACACAGGATCGCGATCGTGTCATACTTTCTAGCGGTGACATGGTATCGTATGGAATCCAAAGCTACATCAAAAAAATGTACGAAAATTGTTCTAAATTGTACGCTAATTAAAAAAAAAAGTACTATACGCATTTACAAGAAAACAATGATCAATATGTCACCGCTAGAGAGCATACTTTCTGGCGGGCGCTATCTATTTCACTATGTAACAGTCCAGTTTTCAGCTTTTTTATGAATCAGAAAAAATGTACGAGAATTGTACTAAGCTGTCCGATACTTTAAAAAAAATAACTACTCGTATTTACAAGAAAACAGTGATTTATATGTCACCGCTAGGAAGCAAACTTTCTGGCGGGCGCTATGTATTTCACTGTGTAACAGTCCAGTTTTCAGCTTTTTTATGGATCAGAAAAAATGTACGAGAATTGTACTAAACTGACCGATACTTACAAAAAAATAACTACACGTATTTACAAGAAAACAATGATGTATATGTCACCGCTAGGAAGCATACTTTCTGGCGGGCGCTATCTATTTCACTATGTAACAGTCCAGTTTTCAACTTTCTTGTAAATCAGAAAAAATGTACGAGAATTGTTCTAAATTACACGACAATCATAAAAAATGTTTTTCACATATTTACGAGAAATTTCACCACGCCAACTTAGTACGGTCAGCTACATAAGGTACAGGTAAATATATTTACCTGTATTCAATTTTGACCTGCGTTCTTCCCAAGTAATAAGTTTCGATATGTATAGATATTTATAGACGAGACTGTAAAGGCTCATTTGATTCTTAGAAAACAGATAGCAACAACATTGCGTTTTATCCACAAGAGTGCAAAGTAATTTCATACAAATTTTAACTTGACGAAGATAATTATATATACAATAACCATATATTATATTGCATAATATAACCATTATGCAATAGGCCAATGGTGCCCCTGACATGCGTAGAAATAATTACAAGTTTGTTCTAATAAATTGTTATAGATTACTGCTATGTTACTATTACTATGCAACAAAAACATACGCACGGTAGCACTGCGCAGGCCAAGTTCCAGCAACAGGCGGCGCACATGCTGTGCACTATTTACACTAACCGTTTCGACCCACTTTTGAACCCCCATAGCTCAGTTCCTATCGGCTAATTGTTCGCCTAAATAAGGGTTAAAATCAAATCATAAACATTTGCCATTCTCAAGACTCGCCAGCGCTACAACAAGCAGTCCTCCATTCCTGAATACTTCTAAATTTGAACTTTGCAGGTTAATTTAATTATTTGTATAAATAGATTCATTTAATCTTATAAATAATTACGTACAGCATGAAAACCTGCCAAGGTCAAATTTAGAAGTATTCTGAAACGGAGAACTGTTTGTGGTGGCGACTCTTGTGGGAATTTCATATATTCAGAACGCGCAAATGCATTGTCACTTCATAGTTCATCCGCCATTAAATTACACAAACGTCATTTCGGTCACTTAAAAAAAGATAATAAATAATAAGAAATAAAAACAAACGAGCCACCTTTCCAAGATCGTTATAAAGTATTCTATCAGGAAAACTTTACCTACCCAATTAGCCGATATGAACTTGGCCCCTTTTTAACAGGTATGTTTTTGGTGGGTAGCACGCCGCCCTTACACCTGTGAGTTTTACCGCTTACGTAAGCGACTTACTTATGTAAAACTTTCAAATGTTAATGGTTTTTGTAAGCAGCTTACGGTAAGTTTTAACTACTTTCGTAAGCTGAAAACTATCAAGTGTATACGAGTCTGCTTACAGAAGCGACTCACAGCTTATCAAAATAAACTGATATAAGTTTTGGCCTTGCGAACTACGGCGGTCGTTTTTTTTCCATTCCAACTTTGCTTGCTTGGAACAATGTAGACATTTAGTAAGTTCAAAACCACAAAACTTCCGTAAGCAAAACTTACGATAAGTTTTTCATAGGTGTAAATGGAACCATCAGTCGCTTACCAAAGATTTACAGTAACTTACAGGTGTAAAGGCGGCCTAAATGAAATCCATCAATTTATGATTCAAAATCATCATTTATACAAAGGTAAATTTTATCAGCCAACAGATATCAAGTTAAAATTTGTATGGAATTACTTTGCACTCTTGTGGATAAAACGCAATTTTGCTATCTGTTTTCGAAGAATCAAATGAGCCTTATGAGTCTTTACAGTCTCGTCTATAAATATCTATACATATCGAAACTTATTACTTGGGAAGAACGCAGGTCAAAATTGAATACAGGTAAATATATTTACCTTATGTAGCTGACCGTACCAGTTGGCGTGGTGAAATTTCTCGTAAATATGTGAAAAACATTTTTTAAGATTGTCGTGTAATTTAGAACAATTCTCGTACATATTTTCTGATTTACAAGAAAGTTGAAAACTGGACTGTTACATAGTGAAATAGATAGCGCCCGCCAGAAAGTATGCTTCCTAGCGGTGACATATACATCATTGTTTTCTTGTAAATACGTGTAGTTATTTTTTTGTAAGTATCGGTCAGTTTAATACAATTCTCGTACATTTTTTCTGATTCATAAAAAAGCTGAAAACTGGACTGTTACACAGTGAAATAGATAGCGCCCGCCAGAAAGTTTGCTTCCTAGCGGTGACATATAAATCACTGTTTTCTTGTAAATACGCGTAGTTATTTTTTTTAAAGTATCGGACAGCTTAGTACAATTCTCGTACATTTTCTCTGATTCATAAAAAAGCTGAAAACTGGACTGTTACATAGTGAAATAGATAGCGCCTGCCAGAAAGTATGCTCTCTAGCGGTGACATATTGATCATTGTTTTCTTGTAAATGCGTATAGTACTTTTTTTTTTAATTAGCGTACAATTTAGAACAATTTTCGTACATTTTTTTGATGTAGCTTTGTATTCCATACGATACCATGTCACCGCTAGAAAGTATGACACTCGCGATCCCTTCGATCGTTATCTCGAATATCATCCTTTAATGGTTTGAAATGAGGAGTCGCAGTAATTTAGCTCCGGTGAAATCTGAGGTTAATACCATTTAAAATTAGGTTTTACATAATTTAATAATTGTTGTATTTATATATTAAACGAAAAACGGAAATATGAAACCTTAAAGACCCCCTCTCTCTCCCGCCGGATATAAGGGTAGGGCCGGGGACTTTAGATATGCATAGCTCGTAAAGTCGTAACTAGCTTTAACAAAGTTACCACGTCAAAAGTTGTGATCCTCGCATTCCCCTTACACCTCTTAACGACCATTCATTTGCTGACCTATATAAGTAGTACAGTCACCGGCAGAAATAAGTGATGATTTCTGTACCTTGTCGCTTTAAATCATTTGACAACTTCGTATGACATTTCAAACAAGATGTTAATGTGACAAAGTACAAAAATCATCACTTATTTATGCCAGTGACTGTACGAGTGTGATGAAACTGTACTTACCAGGTATTACGACCAGTATCACACGTAATGAGTAGTCGATCAGGCCCGCTTTTGACCCGTGGTATCTCTTCTTGCATGTATTCCAAAGCAAAATATATGCTACAAAGTTTTGTAATGGATGTGATAGGCATATAGCTAATGCTAACATTAATTTGGCAATTTGTGCTTTTCTGTAATATTATACAATTAAATAATAAGATATTAATAAATGTTATTTACATAAAACGTATTAAGTATAAAATAATCAAAATTCGTACTTTTCATGTCGCGGTAGGTTAAGAGTGAGAGAGGCTTCAATCTCTTTTCCGTATTTCATGTAGCCAAAAATTCCGACCAAACAGTATAACGTTAGTATTATTGCCATAGAAATATTAAACAGTCCGAAATATCCTACAAACTTCTTTGGCTTTTCCATATTATATTCCAGTGCTAAAATCTGGAAATAAGTTAATGTGAAAAAATATTCAAAAGTAAGTAAAAACATTACCCAAAAAAATTGTTTATGCCAAAATTTCCTCATCTGTATAGGTACATAACATTTTTTCTTTCTTTTGATCTCAGAAATGAGTGGTTAAAATTTGTCGGGTACTCCGATTCACCGTGTATATATATTTGCTAATTCGGCCAGGCAGCCTTTTTTAAACCGACTTCCAAATCTCAGGGGAGGAGGTTATGAATTCACCTTTCTTATATTTGTTAATCGATATCTCGCTCATTTCTGGACCGTTAATGAACTTTATTTTATTGAATACATATAGGGGCAGATTAGTCCCATTTTCAAGTATCAAAACGAAGTTCTGATGATGGGATCCTGGAGGAATCGAGGGAACTCCTTAATACTTATAAAAGCATGGTGGCTTAAAGGCAGGTGTTTTAAAATTAGAACATCACGTTAAACAAATAACCCGACTGGCTTAGACCTGGACTTGCCCAGACCCGGTGCTGAATCTAGATCCGCGTAACTTTTAATTAGTCCAGTTTTATATTAATAACTAGATATTATAAGTATTATTAACCCTTAACTGGGCATAAGGAGTATAATATTGGGAACTTTATATACTTATCTAGGTTTTAAAATTGGATAAATTTGATATCCTCATGCTCAATTAAGGGATAAAAGCACAGTACAAGCGTGTCAGCAAATACATATTCTATTATTACAATGTTCTATGTAGGTACCTAGTCATAAAAGTTCAATAGACCCACCACTCCGACCGCCTCGAGGGCAAACAGCGTTATGCCCACAAAAACGGGGAAATCGACTAAACTCTTTGGTTCAAGCATTTCGTTGTCGACAGTCACGTCATCCTCCATCAAATAGTAAAATACAAGAATTAGGCCTAAAATTGTTATTATATTTGATATAAATGATAATGGCGACAGCACTTTAAGACTCTTCATCATATTGAGAAGAAGGAGTGGAATAAATCCCATTAATATGTGCAGTCTTATTGAATATTCCAATCCATAGTAATCGCAAACCTGTGAATTAAAAACTTCGGTAACTTTATTAGCATTCAATTGCACGGTCATTTTATTAAATGAATATAGAATGTTAACCTGTTTCACGTTTTCTGCGACAAACACGCTGTAAACGCAACACAAACCAAGCTGCCACACAACCAGCACTGCGTTCACAAACTTGCCTAGGTACGTGGCCAGCCACCGCAGCGAGGCCGGCCCGGACTGTATCGCGGTCCTTATGGAGCGGGAATACGACATGTATCCTTTCTTAGCGCGTTTACATAAAATGTACTGCGCTGCTATCTACAACATGTAACAAAATAAAGCCTTGTGATAAAACTGTAGGGAAGAGATTTAGTTCCTCTGGCATATATGTCTGAGAATCCACAATACTAGCTTTCAAGCTTACCATGGGACTCGGTCAATCTGCGTATGAATTTCCGAAGTATTTTATTCATTTATTATTTAAAATAAAGCATGTCACAAATGTCACAATATTCCGGTTTCATAAAAGAAGTACTGAATGGATACGTAATTATAAAAATATATGTAGATACATACGAGCATATGAATGCAATATGTAGCGAATGAGCCAATTAGGAATAGGCCAACAACGCCTGCTATGAGACCGACGCGCCTGAAGCCGTCGGGCATCGCCAGGATTCCGGCACCTATACTGCCTTTTAACATGTGCACCATGGTTTCCGAATATCTGTAAATTGTATAATATGTATATTTACTTTACAATGTCTTACATAACAAACAATCAATGAAATCAATAATGTTTATATTAGGGCCTTAGTTTTATTGTTGTATAATTTAGTACCTATTAATCGTTCATAAGAAACTTTCACTTTGTTCAGTTTTCTTAAGGGTTGATTTTTTCAGAATAGCTTCTTATTTTCTAGTTTCAGTTTCAGTAATTCAGTCAAAACACACACGTATATAAGTCACCTTGCCTACATATTTCAAAGCAGCTGTGTATAACATGTCTCTACACAATATAATAATTATAACAATACATAAATAAACAGTACCTATTTTACGAACAATCGCGTGTGAAGGTACTCTTAAACATTTTGTTCTGATTAGACACTTACGATGTAGGTTTCTCAACTTTGCGATGTTCGTGAGGATCATACCCGCGTTCTGGATCTGTAAACATCCATAGGATAGTGCACTGCTGTAATATGTACACACATCTATCATTTAATAAAGTCCGTGTGACATGTGCTTTGACTTACCGTCGATTTCAGCTTCGTCTCCAGCTATAGCATCCAGCACACCACCCATAAACTCGTAAATGAACATGGTGCTAGTTTCTCTTGCCTACTTTCCAAGGAAAACCTTAACTTAATTTAATAAGTATTAGCTTATATTGTAAATTTATATAAATTTTAATGGTTTATGTATCCCCCGCAAATCTTGAAAATTGCTTCATGATAATCATGATTTACTGAGTGATGTCAATGTCACCACACACAGAGGATTTCATTATGAGGTTTGGATATTTTTTTTTCATACAAGTGACAGTTTTCTTGGTATTTTTTTTATTATTAGTTAACCGTAGTCAAGTAGGTAGAGAGCAAGGCCTGTTAACTCTCTTAGTAAGATAAGACCCCTTGTACATAATGCGCATATAGTAATTGGTCGTTCCTGCCGTGTATACCAGGAATAAAAAATATTGATTTTTTTCTCTTAACTGTAACTTAAGTCTGGCCTCCCGGCTTTAACTAATCTCCTTGGGCAATCTATTTCTAGCTTTCTGGCCACTGATATTTTGATTGATATGTGTCAATGTCGATATATGAAAATTCATTGAAAATCGCTGTGTATTTCTTTCCATGTGAACATTATAATAGGAGTTCACAGTAAATCAGTAAATTCCACATTATTACACAATAGGTACAATGTGTCAACTATAACCGTGAAGTAAATAGTAAATTAGCAATTGGAAGATCCATGGGAGATGTAGTTAAGCTTTCATGTGAAACGTGTAGTGTTGCGGAAAGTTCTATTTCGTTATTTGTATTAGTGAAATATTTTGCTTAATACTCTTTAAATAAAGTGGCAGATTATAACGTTCGGTGCTTCGGTGTATGTCAAAAACATCTATTTGTGAATAATAAAATATGTAAATATAAATATTTCTTTTATTTCATTAGCATTACAGCAAAAACTACAGTAACCCACAAATTATGTTTATCGATAGAATTAGTGGCGGAGCCAGGGGCAGAACCAGCCTCGTGTCCAGGGGGGGTCACATGGTCTATTAAGTTTGTATGGCCAAGCTAGGCTTCGGGGGGCGGCATGACATTTTTCCTCTATTTTAAAGCAGGTATTCTATAAACACCCGCAAAGGTGTTGAAATTGAAAATGTAAATCTGAAAGGTTTTTTATAAATAAAAAAAAAAGTTTTCACGATACGTGTATAATTTTATTTTTCCTGTAATATTCATTATAACATCCATGTTTGATAAAAATTTCATAAATGTATGTTGGTAAACTTCGGAGATAAGAGGGGGCGGGGGGACGGTATTTTTTTTACATTTTCCTTAAAAAACAATTTTTTTCCACAACAAAAAAATTATAAAAAATAGATTTGATACGTGCAGTTTGTGCAGTGCAACGATACCCCGCTTGGCCTAGTAACTTGAAATTTACAGTTTGACCCCCTTTCATTTTGACCTTTTTCTACGATTAAAATTAATAAATTAAAAAAAAATACTTTCAATTTGTAGAGGTTTATAATGTTCACAACTATTCCAAATTTCAAGTTGATAGTTTTAGTAGTTTTCGAGATATTTTGTAATGTGACAGACGGACAGACAGACAGACAGACAGACGGACAGAGTGGCACCATAAGGGTTCCTTTTGTACCTTTTTGGTACGGAACCCTAAAAATGGCCCTATGGGCCGAACTAGGTAATATGCAGTCAGTAAACGTCGATACGAACTCTACATTATCCCAAAGTTTCATCCTTGATGTTAAAACGAAGGTCTGGCTGCTCTGGGCTTACAGAACATAATTTTACGAATTTGTTTTATTTTTCTTATGTTATGTAAATTATAAATAACTAGTTTTATAGTGCACCAAATAGAACAGAGGTCTGACTGGATCATACCTGAATTAATTCAGATTTATGGCACAGTCAGTTCTAACGTTTTTTGCCCCGGACACGTAAAAACGCACCTCCTGAGAAATGTACTTCAATGATTTGTCAACCACTTAACATAATATAAGGCAATGTTTTTCAGCTGTAAAATATAAAATGTAGATGCTTTAGACATAATATGTATACACCTCTCTCTGTATCACTCGCTTAAACGAAACATAACCTTTATACTTATAGAGAGCTTTGTAGCTAAGTAGCACCCTGATTAAGATCGTGTATGTTGTGGTCGTTGTGGAACATCTGTCAAGTTGGTGCGGCCGTGGTCGGTGTCCGCTGGGCGAACGCTGCCGATGCCGCCGTGCTGCCGCCGCCGCGCCGCCGCCGCCGCGCCGTCGCGCCGCTCGCCGCCGCGCCGCCGCGTCGCTCCGGACCCGCCGCGCCGAGCCGAGTCTCTCGCCGCTCGACGGTCGAGGTAGGTGTACGTAATAAACGTCCTCCTCGATGAGTGATCATGTAAATACGAGTTTAAAAAGTTTCATACTCATTCAGTGCAAAGACTGCAAAGCTATAAGACCAATTTGTTATATGACGTTACGTAATTGAGTTTAAGTTAGTAGTCGCTCAATCATTTAGGCGAATCGTGCTGTAAAAAATTAACAATATTTATTAATCTGGTGAGTAATTACTGTTACTATTCGTATTAAACTTAATCTACTATGTGTTAACACGATAAGATAATGTTTAGAATTGAGACGATTTGTTTACAGTTATTACACAACACAACCCAAAGTTACAGGACATATCGACAACAACAATCAATTAGATTAACTTTTGAGCGTGAAAGTACTTGTACAATATGAAAGTTCTGTTTTATTGTTTAGGGATTTTATTTGGTATTTAAAGTAATAGTGATGCTGATATGTTATGTATGGAATCATTGGTTAAATAACCCGGTCACCGTGGTAGAGGGGTGAGGGTGAGTTGCCGAAGCCGGCGGCGGAAGGCTCGCGCAGGCGCCGTGGACCGCGCTGCTAGCGCCAAACCATCCAACTATCACTACACTGCCGTCACGAGCGCTCGATAATACCATCACTTCTATGTAAGGACCATTCGTAGAATAGAATGTCATCTGAATTACTAGTGCGCATCTAATGTTTCAGGGTTCCGTACAAAAAAGAATGGAACCTGTAACCTGTAGGTAGGGTAATTTGTCACCGCATTAATATATGAAAATATCGAAATTCAGAGAAATTCATATATGCTCCTGTCATAAATATCACTCATGCCTACATCGGACTACTGCGGTAGGTACTTATTTAAGTCGTAAATGACAAATGTACCTAGTACACGCCGGACCCAGACACACTCAAAGTATTATTTTTAAAATTTTAAATCTACTTTCTAGACCAATTACGGCACAATTTAAAGAGGTTAAATAGGAATTCGTTTAAACTTTTATTGTAAACGAAGGAAAAAGTTAAAAAAAAATATTTGCCGCGTCGATCGCGACAAATTTGCCTATGTTTACGTGCTACATGTGTACATGCTTTTGTTATACTAAATAACACTACAATTTATTCTGTTTAATCAGTAAATACTAAAAAACGCTAAAGGTGTGCTTAGAGGTGAGGAGCGATGATAATACCTTCATTCTGTAAAATAGAGTCTGTTTGGAAAGACAAGAGTCGTGAAATGTATGGGGTCCAATACATTCCAGGACTCTTCTTTTTCCGAACAGGCCGAAACTACAGTATGGGGTTTTTAAAAAAGGAGTGTACAAGTTTCTAATGGGTCGGCAACGCTCATGTGACACCCCTTGAGTTGCAGGCGTCCATAGGTTGCGGTGACCGCTTTCCATCAGGCGGGCCGACGTTTGCTACCTACGTGGTATTAAAAAAAAGGCTGAATCAGCTTCCCTCCTCAGTTCCTTCGTGCATTCTTACAACCAAATAGACGTAAACTAACTAACGATAGTAAACTAACATTTTGAATTTTGTTACTAATGTATGTAAGTATTTATTTTTCGCTGCGCCTTTTGTCGATGCCACTAAATAATGAAAGAGTGTTTCGTGAAGAATTTTTATGATGGTTAATGTTTTTACTTCGGGACTTACCTAAGGAAGTTAATAAATTATTATAACGTGTCGTCAAGGACGATATAATACCGGGACAGACAAAGCCCATACAAAAAAAGCGTAGCTCTGAAATGTATAGGGCCTTTTAGGCTTAAAACTAGATGGCGCTGTTTCGCAGCCTGGAAGTGGCCAAAATCATATTTTCCCCAAATATTTTTGCGTGTTTTTATTTTTTATAAGAATAAATGTCATGCTTCTTAATTTTAATATCACGATATCACGTCAATACACATTTTGAAAAAAATAAATTTATAGGCATCATCAGTGTAGTTGTGATAGTATTTAATAGGTGGCGCTGAAACATTGAGGTACGATTCTTAGTATGAAAGTTGTTAATCCTATAGAAATCATTCTTGTTGTCGTAAATATACTTACTCGGTGGTAACTATTAGTCGTACTAAAATGTTCTTTAGCGTATAAAACAGAAAAAAGAGTATTCAGAAACTTGGCAATAATGACTGACACAGTCATACTGAAATAACTCAACAGTGCTACACGTATTGCTTGTGTATACCTATTTTTTTAGTACAGTCAATTTTAAAAATTCATAGTATACCTACCTAAATAGGGAGGAAGTGTAACTCACTCAGCTGACGAAGTGAACCGGGCAGGGAACAATGCAATACACCACCAGACACCTGTGTCGGTTACCCGTTTCTAGAAATACGGCCGGCGCGTTCCCAGTAACCGGCCGCCCGATTCCGCAGTCACGTCGCCATTCGCAAATAGCTGACACTGACACGAACATTGTTACGCAAGTAAGGAATGGACTCCTTTTAAATAGTTTAGTGACACATTATGCTGATGCTTACAATATAGTGATATTCAGAAACAAAAGTCGTGATTAAATCTGCTACTTACAACAGTGAGTTCATGCCCAATGATAAAATAACGTTGTTTATTTTTTGGTGTTGATTTCTTCGCGAAGAGTTATATTAGTGTCCATTATACTCTTATGACGGTTTTTTTGCTTTGTTTCATGAAATATATCATCTCAATTATAATTATATACTTACAACAATAACGTAACATAACTGTTGTTCATTGGCGCGGAACGCCTTCTTAAATATGTTGATAAGTCCCGCATGCGCTTCATTGACTTCAATCGTCGCGTACCTACATTGTTACAATACCATTTGATCTTAGCGAGCCGAACATCAGTAGCCAACTGAATATAGAGCTTAAATTTAATTGTTAGTCTTGGAAATAGTCATTTTTATATGTAAATGTAAAGCACATTTATTTTATGAGAACAATGACATGAAGTCGCATATTTTTATAACTATTATATGCTTATCTTATGGTTAACCTAAGCGTAGAACTAGAAACACAATCATACAACAACAGCAGAGAAAGAGAGAAGACAGTAATTTCGGCAAAAAAATACTATATCCATGTACGGCCGCCGGCCGTATGTATAAGTACATTCTGACCAAAAAGAGTAGAAATTAAACATGGCAACATTATAGTGTCATCCCTTTCAAATCAATATGTGTGAGAAAACGGGACGCCACTACGATGTTGCTACTTTTTAATTTCTACTCTTTCTGGTCAGACTGTAAACATGTGCGTTACGACGAAGTGACTTTAAAAAAATGTTGACTTTGAGCCTACCTATAATGTTTTGAATTACGTACCGTTCCGCCCGCGTTTTCACATTATCCGATCCGACATCGGATGTAGAACCAATATCTATACCTACTTGTGGAAGTGTGTTAGGTATGCGAATACTCGTAGGTACCTAGTCTCGAAGTGGTTAGTGACGGTGACGAATTTGATTATTTTAACATAACATAAACATTCACATATAATTTTCGTTCCGAGAAACTGTTATAAGTAAAACAATGGTAGCTAATATTTTTTTTTATTTCTACTTCTGTGTTCTTTGTTTAATTATTTTTAGGAACGAAAACTAGCACCATTTTATTGCCAAGTTTTATGTAACGATGAAATTTTAAATAAATATATACATAGGTAAATGATCTCAAGAAAATGTTATTTCAAGCGTTTGTTAGCAACTCTAAACTATTAATAAATATGACTAAATATGATGTTATGATAATATGGTATTTGTACTTATAGGAGTTATAATAAAATTACGGATACTTACCAAAAATTATAAATACTACTAATTAGCTACCTAAATTACCTAAATAGGTACTCAGATATAATAGGTATAAAAATCCAGATTTATTTATCATTTATACAAGTATTTCAACAAGTACGTATTTACGTATTTTGAATAAATAATTGAGAAAGTAGGTAAATAAACGAAACTGAAAATCATAATCGAATGTATCTGCAGTAAAATGTTCGGCCTTTGCAAGATTCGTAACAAGAACACGCTGCATTATCTTGACGAAATAATTTTTATTCTTACGAGTAGGTATACTATGCAGGAATGTCGAGAATCACAAATCTGATATTAACCATGTACATACATAACTTCGATATAACGATACACACAACCACAACGTTTACACTTTTACACCGTCAAATACTTCATCGTGACAACCAATTTCAATTCAATTTCATTGAATGGCGGGCTCAATATTCAAGAAAGTTAACGAAACATTACTTGTGGTATTGTTATTAGTGTCAAGATTTGATTTTTGTAGTTATTCAAGCGTGAAATAAAACTATGAAAACGGATTATATCGCGTATAATGAATTTATAATACATCCCGACGTTTCGAACTCTTTACAGCGTTCGTGGTCAACGGGTGACTGAGGAAAATTACAATGTGCATATTCAAGTGTGGTCAGATTCAGATATTATTACACTGGTATTTAGCTATCCCGTCGAGTCTGCTTTAAGCACTTTCAGCAGTTGTTGATAGAGGGGTTAAAAATATTACTTTCAGGTTTCACGATATGCCTAGGAATTTCATGATCAGTTGAATCTGACAAACGACCGCCGACAGATAGGTATGTTACTTAGTGCGAGATATTAATATGATGGCACGTGATTACAACCACACGTCTCGAACACGCACGTGTCTGTGGTTGCTCAGGGACTCCTACTACATTGTTAGTGTATATTTTAAATATTTATACAATGATTTGGCATTACAGTAATGGCAATAATCCATCTATATAGTTTACACAAAATTGTCTTATTAGTTACGTGGTAATATTTTCAGTTATAAATTTAAAACAAATAAAACGGTTGAGAACTTTTAAATATTCCTTGGTAGGTACACCGTTTCATTTAATGTGTGTATCTAATTATAAATGTCTTGTCAATGTCGGGGTGTTTAAGAGTGATATTCGGTTAATGACAGATAATAAGCTGTTTTTTACCAGCTATTGGAATAGGAAGCGCTTCTTTTGCCGTGTTATATTTTAGTACTTAGGGAGCGTTCAAGTATTACGTAACGCAATTTGGGGGGGAAGGGGGGTCCCGTAAAACGTTACGATGCGTTACAGGGGCGGGAGGGGGTCTTTCTTACAACACGTTACGTAACATTGTTTTTTTTTAAATTAGGTTTGTCTCGAACCGATGGCAAACGTCCCGACGGGCTGACGCTGGTTCCTTGGCATAGAGGGCGGTGTCTTATATGGGATGCAACGTGTGTGAGTACATTTGCTGCATCCCATATCAGACACACAGTTAAGACGGCAGGCTCAGCAGCAGAGACTGCCGCCAAAAACAAACGCCTGAAGTACTCTGCCTTGGAAGCCACTTATGACTTCGTGCCCTTCGCGGTTGAGACAGCCGGGCCCTGGGGAAGGGAGGCGCGTGAACTCTTCCGAGAGATCGGAAAGCGCCTCAGGGAGAAAACAAAAGATCCCCGTTCTGAGTCATGGCTTGTCCAACAGGTCTCCATCGCCATACAGCGGGGTAACGCTGCTAGCGTGATGGGGAGCTTTGGACCCGGCATGGCCCAGAACGGGTTCCTTTAGGTATCCTTCCTACCTTTTTAGGGTTCCGTAGTCAACTAGGAACCCTTATAGTTTCGCCATGTCTGTCTGTCCGTCCGTCCGTCCGTCCGTCCGTCCGTCCGCGGATAATCTCAGTAACCGTTAGCACTAGAAAGCTGAAATTTGGTACCAATATGTGTATTAATCACACCAACAAAGTGCAAAAATAAAAAATGGAAAAAAATGTTTTATTAGGGTACCCCCCCTACATGTAAAGTGGGGGCTGATATTTTTTTTCATTCCAACCCCAACGTGTGATATATTGTTGGATAGGTATTAAAAAATGAATAAGGGTTTACTAAGACCGTTTTTTGATAATATTAATATTTTCGTAAATAATCGCTCCTAAAGGGAAAAAAAGTGCGTCCCCCCCCCTCTAACTTTTGAACCATATGTTTGAAAAATATGAAAAAAATCACAAAAGTAGAACTTTATACAGACTTTCTAGGAAAATTGTTTTGAACTTGATAGGTTTAGTAGTTTTTGAGAAAAATACGGAAAACTACGGAACCCTTCACTGAGCGTGGCCCGACACGCTCTTGGCCGGTTTTTTTTATATATATGTAGTAATAATTGTTTTTTTTTTTTATTAGGAAATTAAAACTCCCAAATTGGCAACCCTTTCCATTTACGTTTTACGAGGAATCCCTCGATTGTATTAGTCTGGTCGTCATTTTTAATTTGCTCTCGCAAGTTGGAAAGCCTTTTCGTTTCAGTATTATTACTGCAAATGCAATTAAAACTATACCAAGGATAAAAACAATAATATAACTTTTTGCGACTTTTGGGTAAAAATGGTCACTAGAATGTTACGATGCGTTACAAGGAGGGGAGGGGGGTCAAAAATCTTCAAAAATTGCGTTACGTAATACTTGAACGCTCCCTTAAAGCTTATGTAACATCAGGCTATTTAGCATAACTTGCGCTTTCACTCGCGAGTCATGTCATGAAGTCGCGCCAGATGTATGGACTCGCGCAAGCTGTGCTAGATTGCCAGTTTCGTGTTAAAATGCCATATAAAGTTAACTAAATCAATACAGAATAGGATTAGTCCATAAAAGAAACGGTTGATCCTGTGACATAACCTTCCGACAGTGCAGAGAGTGGATCAATTAAGGAAATTACGTCAGCAGAAGGCTCGTCTACTCTAACCGCTTCTCGCGGCACACGCTGATCAATGAGCCTATATATAGTGTACACACCAATGACGACAAGTAGCACAACTGACTGCGGCTAGTGCTCGATGGGGGACATCCTGAACCCATTATCGTACCCTGCTACCGCCTCCACGATCCGACCACTCACTCGACATATTTGTCGTCAAGCGCACGCATCCGACAGTCAAGTCCCTATTGATTTGTAATTCCGATATATCGGTTGCAGGCGCCGCGTACGTAATGGAGGAGAAGACGGAAACCGTACATTTGCAGCCAGTAGCCGAGCCAGCCAAGTAAGTCTAATAATGGGCATTGGATCTCCAGTTTAATTTCAGAGTTCTTCTTCAGCGTTTTAAGAATACGCGTTTGGGTCATTATCTTCTTTTCTACTTATAGTAAACCGAGGCGAGACGAGTGACCCTATTCCTCATCAACTTGAAGATATCTTATTTATTACATAATATAGTCATGCCGACCACATTTTGCCATCTAATAATGTCCATAGTTAGATTGTTAAATACCTACATGTATACAGATGAAAACTTTCGTTTCATGTATAAATTTGTCTACGGATCACAAATACACTAGGTGTGTTGTAAATAAACAGAGAAATTCTAATATTTTTTTAATAATGACCGAACTTTATATGGCGTCCATGTGCCTAAACATCACGTACTCGTAGTTATGTCGCGTATCTGTCTGGGTGATATAGGTCGTGGTAATCAGATCTACTTGTACTATATTTAGTTTATTACTCAAGTTGTATAACCTTTGAAAATATAGTTAAGAAGTTACGTCGCTTGGAGCTTGGAGCGGCAGACATTTCTGGTTTTGGCTTTTCAAACAATTTGTACTCATCGCAAATTCCTGCAAATTTCTACACTAATTGCAATTAACTCTCAGTAAACTTGTATAAAATAGCTAGCGTACAGAATAAACACGATGTTACGCGAGCTCATGAGATTGCATGCTCCAGTCGAGTATATTGTATATATATATATATATATATTAGTTTTGAAATAGTTTCATATTGCATTCATCGGGAGTATCTACAATAATAGTTGTTTCTGAACAGTTTTTTTCCAAAAAGTATATTCTCTAAAATAAACTGAAAAACAAATTGAACATAGGTACTAATCTTAATAAACTAATATTATAATTTAATATAATAAACGAATATAATACCTAATTTTAAAGAAATATATGTTCTTACTAGATTTTGTTAAAATATTAAAACGGGCAGGCTCAAGATAACAACACAGACTCGGCACTTGCCTCTTCCACAAATAGCAAAGGCGATCTGTAAATAGTTTGGCTGCCCTGTTCCGATATTGTTTCTTGTGTCTAACCACAGAACATCTAATATCTATCTTAAAGTCACAAGTAGATATTCATATTTATATAATGTACATACTGACTATAAATTGTAGTCACTGACATTGTTCCATAACAACAATGGTAGGGAAATAGGTAGGGCAAAAAGCACCATTAGTCGACCTTTTACCAAAATAATCAAGCTGAAAATGTTTTACTGACTTTGGTCAGGTAACACAATGTTTATTAATTTAAAACAATAAAAACTTAATAAGTTTATTGCACATAAATAGGAACAGTACAAAACACAATTAAATGTTCTCACATGAATTGGCGTAGAGACCTATTGTTTAAATTAAGGTTTGCCCAAGTTTAGTATAATTATTTGCCATTGAATTTGAAACATAATAGTGCAGGACATACAACTTTTTATATTTCGTTTAAATTTTTAAAAACATAATGGTTTGTTTAAAATGCACTCTATTCCATTTTTTTAAATATTATTTGAATGAAATCAAGCTGAATAAGCTAAGTACTACAATGTGCCCTGGACAGCCCTGGACCTTAAGAGAAATCTATCATATTTCAAATCTAACACATCTTTAAGGTAGTATTCTAATACCAAAAATATATTTTTAAACGCACTATGTTACCTACATCGATGATAATATTTATAATAATCAATGCAAAATGTATTACAAATAAAATAATAAATAAATAAATTCCGATAAATAATAAATAAATAAATAAAAAACGGTTCCGGGTGCCGAATCCCGGTAAAAGTATTTATTTGTAGGATGAGCACAGATATTTGATCCCGAGTGATGGATGTGTTCTATGTACATATATGTACAAGTATTTGTATATTATGTAGGTATAGTGTTGTATCTGTACCCACTACACAACACAAACCTTTTATAGCTTACCGTGGGGCTCAGTCAATCTGTGTTAGAATGTCCTATAATATGTAATATTTATTTAGCCCCTCACTAGCTCGGAAACACGTGTTTTGTCCTTTAATACCAGCGGGTAAAAACGCATTTTATCCACTAGTGGGTAAAGTAATTTGACCTTGAATAAAGTCAAATTAACTGCTTTAAAATTGATAAAAGTAGGTGAATCTAGTAATAAAGATGATTTACCAACTGTGGAACTACTGGAAGCAGTGATAAACGCAATTTTTGCTTTGTAGTTTCCTCGCTATAGTGAGGGGAAAAGTTTTGTGTTACACTCGGGTGCAAATGTATTTTACTTCTCGTGTGTTAAAAAACTCGCAAGTTCAGGATTCTATTCTCGAACCACTCGCTTCGCTCGTGGTTCAACTATAGAATCCTTTCACTTGCTCGTTTTTCAATTCCACACTCGGCGTTAAAATACAACTTTGCCCCCTTGTATAACAAATAACTATTATGTATAAGTATTCTTTAGCCCAAATCGGAAGATGCTAAATGTATATTAAAGTATGTATAGTTGTCAATTGTGTGGCGCTTCTACTTGCAGAGATGGCGTCCCCGCCAGTTTTGCTGACGACGAGGACTATGATCCGCACGAGCACCGACAAGTCAACAGGCCCACAAAGTAAATTTGTAATTACAACATTTAAGAAAACATCAGCCTTATGACAATGTACATACATAGCTATAACTTTTGTATTTGTACTGATTTTGACGATGTGAAAGTATTATAGGTAGGTATTCAAATGATTTAATTAGCACAGTCTCTATAGGTAAAACTGCAGAAACAAGTTAACTTGCACCTTTTATTGTAAGTGATATTGCTTCATAATTTAAGCAATAAACTATTACCATAAAATCATTTCTTTAATGACTACTGTAACTCCCATTCACATTTGCATCAATATGTTAAAATATGTGGCTTTCTAATTGTTATGGTCCCTATGCTTCAAATCAAATACAAGGACGTCTTCGGCTAAAATCAAACAAAAATAGTCCTAATCATTAGGACCCTTTTACGCATGCAACGCCAAAAAAGAGGTTCACATTGCAGTGATTTCGAAACGCTGGTTCACCTGCTGAAGTGCAGCTTGGGCACGGGCATCCTCGCCATGCCGCAGGCGTTCGCGCGCTCCGGTCTCATCACCGGCATCATTTCCACCATCATCGTCGGCGCACTCTGCACTTACTGCTTACATGTTCTGGTTAGTATTATTCTTTTCCACCGATCAACCTAGTCCCAAACTAAGCAAAGCTTGCCTTAGAGTACACCTGGCAAAGAAATACTGTTCCTATTTATATGGATGTACAACACAAGTCGAAGAATACCCATAATCCTTAACGGGATTCAAAACCAGGGCCTGTAGCCAAGAGTACAATAAAGTTATCCTCCCTCATCTCTTTGGCGATATTAGCAACTGCACGCCTTTATTGCTTAAATAAAACTATAAGGTAAGGTTGGCACGTTTGACGGTAGTTTGTTTGTATGTGCAGGTGCGTTCCCAATACGACCTGTGCAAGCGGCTGCGGGTGCCGCTCCTAACATACCCGGAGTCGATGTCGGCCGCGCTCACGCGGGGCCCGCCCGCGCTCCGCGCGCTGGCTCGCCCTTCGGCCCTCGCCGTCGACATATTCCTCGTGGTCTACCAGCTTGGGATCTGCTGCGTCTATATTGTCTTCATCGCGGAAAATATCAAAGCGGTATAACAGTTATGTTCATACACATACTTGCTACTGTTGTTTGTATAGCCGTTGACCCGTTGGATTGGATAGGAGATGGTGCCATCGTAGCTCTAATAATATAATCTCTAAAATTGATTGAAAGCCATGACTGGAAAGAAGCTATGATGGCATCATCTATGCAAAACAGTTAATATTTGATATATATATATTACATAAATATCTTGTCTCTTATCACGTAGTTAAATCACCAATTTGGATTAGTGATCAATTGGCATACCTAACCTAAATAAAGATGTATTTATGTATCTACTTAGTTATAAGTAGGTATTTTTAAATATAATGTTAAAAGCCAAATTGACCTTGTCTATTACAAATAAAAACATGAATTGGCCGTCGTATTTAAAATACGTGTACCTACTCATTTTTGGTTTAATTGATAGTTTTTCTATCAGTAAGCCTAGCACATGATTGCCGACAGAGCATGTCGCCGCGAGATAGATGACAAGTCTTTTTCTAACTGTATTTATTAATGACATAAGGACGGGTAGTCTATCTCGAGGCGACATACTCTCGCGGCAATCATGTGCTAACTCTGCAGAATGCTATTTATATCTATTGAACTTCGAACAATTCCAATATGTCAGATATGAATTGGATCTATAAGATGTATTTCCTGTTCGTGCCTAATATAGTGGGGGAATGAATATGCTCCATAAGCGGTCATTTAAAGCGAGGTCATCGCATTGCAGGCACTTTAAGTGGGCGCCTCCTCGCCGCCGCTTAGGTCACGCTGTGCCCTTTGCATCATTAATGCGTCCATATTCATCAGCAATCCAACTGCCGGGATACACACACATGACAACTTTTCTATTGATTTCAGATGGTCGATGATTATTACGTGATGGATGTGAAAATCCACATGGTTATCATCCTGGGACCGCTGATTGCATTCAACTGTATCCCGAACTTGAAGATTCTGGCGCCGTTTTCGACCCTCGCAAATCTGATCACTTTTGTCGGCCTCGGCATCGTGTTGTACTTCTTGCTGGGGACTGAGAAGAAGTCACAGACTCCTTTAGACCTCTGGGGGTCCTATAAGACATACCCTTTGTTTTTCGGGACCATTCTGTTCGCTCTTACGGCTGTGGGGGTTGTAAGTATTAGTATAATTATATACAAAACGTTGTAGCTCTGCGATGGACTCTACTACTTTGATCGCTTAGCATTGTTTAATTAATAACTATAATGCTCAACAACTGCCTGTGCTTTTTGATTTACAGATGCTCTAGCCGCACACATTTTAAAGTTTCCAAGAGACATTGAAATCTTGGGAATATCTTCTTATAAGTCTCTGGGCGGCTAGAGGATAGGTATAAAATTCTCGACAAAAATTACGATACGATAATTAACTCGTACAAACTGACTATTAAGTTTTAGACACAAGTGAATGATAAGCTGTTTGCTTTAGAAATGCGCTGCATCAAATCCGTTTATAATTTTTAGTAGTCATGTAGGTACCTACTGACTGATGAGTTATTATTGCTTCGATTGATCTTAGCTGATGATGGTGACTAGAGTACCTTCACAAAATAAATACTGATTTAATTTACAATGTTATTATTAATAATTTACCATTTACATTTTTTTATCATAATACTCGTACCTTGCTAAGTGAATCCATTGCACGAATATGCCAGATACCATCAGCTGACTGTTAAAAAAATATATTTTTGTTCCTAATGCCGAGTTTAAAATAAAATGAGGTGACAATGGTAGTGTAGTATTGCAAAACAATAACCGGTGTGTTTGTGGTCGGCAGGTGATCGCACTTGAGAACAACATGAAGACGCCCAAATCGTTTGGCAAGCCGTTCGGCGTGCTGAACGTCGGCATGACGTTCATAGTGCTGCTGTACATCGCCGTCGGCGCCATCGGCTATGTATTCTGCGTTGAGAAGTGCAGCGACTCCGTCACGCTCGATCTCCCTCAGAACTCATGGTGAGTATTTCAGTACCCAGCTCCGTATTTATAGTACGCGGATTTATGAATATAATTTATCGGCTTAACGATGTCTAGATACAACGTTACATATTATAACAGAGCATCCGACGACATTAAAAAGGGCTCACCGCTTTTTTTTTCTTGTCTTATACAAATTATCCTGATTTAGATATTGAAGATATAAATTGGGTCGGTGCGTGGTTTAGTCATGTAAACTGAAAATGTGTAGGTACCATAATATTCATTTCTTAATTAAGACTTACCACACAAACTTTTAAATGACTGTCACTCTTTTCTTTAAAGCAGTCACCATTGGTACAATAGCTAACACAATGGAAAATAGGTAAGTTAAATTGTCGATGTTGTTGTAGTTATAATTCGTTGTATTCGTCTGTGGCAGTTAAACTAACTTTTCTTACAGAAATATCAAAAATACAATTTTTCTCAAAAGAAGTAATACTATTAAGTAATATGAAAAAAAGAATGAACGGATAGTTGTTATTTTTACTTAGGTATAGAATATTTTAATTGAACTGAATTGAATTGAATCGGTACGTTTAAAAAGGAATTATTATTTTTCATCAAATTTGCTGTTTAAAGGTCTCATTTCGTCTACGTGTACTAAAGAATAATGTACTATTTTATTCCCAAGGGAGTAATGGATTTAGTTTTAAAAATTAATACAATCCGTACAATACTTCAGGCAAAGGATGTTTCAATCAGCCAAGGATTTATTTTGCACAAGTAAAAGTTAACTATTAAGCTATAAAAAAATATTATACGGTATGAAAATTTCATTTTATTTATGTTTTACAATTATTTCAGTGTATTTTACATTTATTTTGTAAATTTCACGTAGCTAAATCGTTATAATTTGCAATCTAGCAGGAAATTGTGACGGCTATCTCGATTTGCGCTTGATCGCATTGCCATAGCAACGGGCAGTACAACACCGCCATTCATTGAAGGTTTTGCCTTATGATTTTTTTTCTCTGTGTTTTCCTCTCAAATGTGATGAAAAATATTGTGTGTAACTCAGGAGGTAAGGATTTTGTAAACTCGTGTCTATAACTCTCTCCAGCCTGCGGCTGTCGCGAGTTAATAACACTCGTCGACAAAATCCCCCTTACCTCCCTTGTTTCACAATATACTATTGCTGCCTTGTAACGTACCAATTATAACGTACAAATAATTAACCAATCTTGTTTTGTGGTAATGTCTTCTCATAAATATAATATTCTACCCCCAGTTCCATTAGAGAAGGGTCTTTGGACACGGAACGCACCATGTATTTGTATTTATAGCTAATCACTCTAATCAGCTATACATACTTAAATTGTTTGTAAAGCGTGATGGATTGCCATTTTACCTTTGTGTCAGACAATTTTATGAAATCGGTGCAAGTTTTTATTTCACTGCTCCTCGTCTGCTCTCTGGATATAGATAATTATAATAAATAATAAGAGTATTTAGTAATCCTCTTAACAGGAGAAAATTTGGCCTCATTCGAACTTATATATACGATATGGCTACGAAAACGAAGAAAAAAGTATCTATTCCTCCTTAATATCCTCCAGATTCAAGAAAACTAAAACTATATTTCCAGGGTCGCAATGAGCGTGAAAGCGATGTTCGCGGTGGCCATTTTCATCAGCTACGGGCTGCAGTGCTACGTGCCCGTGGACGTGGTGTGGAGCGGGTACCTGCGCCCGCGCCTGCTGCAGTCGCACGCGTCGCAGCCCAAACTTGTCGCGTCTGAATACGCTCTCCGGATCGCCCTGTGCCTTCTCACGTGTAAGTTTTGCTAGCAAAATCTTAAGTAATTTGTTATTGTGTATTTTCGAAACTGATAACATTCTTTTATAAAATCCTGTTAATTCTAATACAACGATTTACAAAAAAAAACTACCTATAATTACCAAAAATTGATAACATATCAGTAATTAGGTAGGCAATTTTTGTGTTTAGATCTGATAGTCTGTACGGAGAGAGAAGAGTCACGTCACAGTGTATACATTCCACCACTCTTCTCATGCCAAACAGACTTAAATTTTTTTAAACCATTACTATAGTAATAGGAACATTACCTGCACCTCTTAGAACATGCCAACATGAGTTATATTTTTGTACAGTTGTGTTTGCGGTGTCTATCCCGCGCCTCGGGTTGTTCATCTCGTTGTTCGGCGCACTGTGTTTGTCGGCGCTGGGCATCTGCTTCCCGGCAATGATGGAGATGTGCTTGTCGTGGGCCGACGCCGGCGCCACGGGCCGCGGCCGCATGCGCCGCCTCAAGGACTGGCTGCTGTTCATCTTCGGCATCGTCGGCCTGGTTGTCGGCACGGCCACGGCGCTGCTCGCCATTGTGGAATCCTTCATGTAGACCCTCGCCCGCACAGGCCGACTAGAAAGTGCCCATGCTTGCATTTGCCAGAACACATTTGTGCAAATAGTGACACTGCTGACAGCTTTTATTGTAGATACCTACTATAGGATTAAGATAGAAATGTTATAATTATTATGTAAGTATAGCAATAATTACTGTGATTCAACAGACTCCTGATGTCTATAATATTGATGATGACATTAGGTACAAACTTACAATTTTTCCAGTGATACAAAACTTAGGAACCAAAGATAGGAAAAAGACATACCTATTTAAGTAAGTATTTTTTCACCACACCAACTGGTAAAGGCACTCTTGATTCTTGGAAACCGGATGAGAAGTTGCGTTTTATCCACAAGAGCGCAAAGTAATTAGATACAAATTTAAACTTGATGTCTGAAGTTAGTTTAAATGTACCTACTTTAAATTATTATTTTGAATTAAAAATGTTTAAACTTGGTGTATTAAGTTAGTTCGATGTTTTAGAGTTCGTATATTCTTCGTGTTGGTGTGGTGAAATAAATTTTGTGTTTCACTCGGTGGCAAAATTTGTTTAACCTTCGTGACTTAAATATAAAACCCTCGCAACGCTCAAGACTGAAGTCTTCGAACGACTGAAGTGAACTTTTCGAACCCCTCGCTACACTTGTGGTTCAATGCTGAAATCTTTCGCTTGCTCGGGTATCGATATTGGAACGAGCGGTAATTTTCTATGATTTTTAAATTCCTCTTTTTGGTACATGTCAGCGCCCGTAGATCTTAAACGGGCACGACCCCCTTTCCGTAATTTTTAGTAATATATTTTTTAACAATATATCGCTTTCTTTAAGCATAATCTATCACTTGTTACATTATTTGCAGATTTTCGTTAGTTTTACGATATTAATTTATCACGCAATAGTTACTTATTGTGCCTTTTAATTTAATATTTTAAAATTAGCACCAGTGACAGACTCTATTATTTCTATTAAATAATATGTCATTTCCATAAGTTGATACAAATCGATTTTTCATAATATACTTACGACTCTTTTAAAATTAAGAAAAAACATAAATAAAATTAAATAGGCTGAAAAACAAGTTTATTATTATTAATAATAGAACGAGCAACGAATGAACGTACTTTTACCGTTTTGTTTAAAAAGCGAGTCCTTGTACATGGACCCTAATCGATTCAACTAATTCGTAGATGGTCGCTAGATTTGAGAATACTAATACGTTTTGACCACATCGCTACAAACTTCAATATAGATGTGCCAGAAAGAGGAACTTACAGCTCAAGAATTAATAAACAACAACTGTGCCCCCCTGTTAAACGGATAACTATTCTTTACTTATTAAGTTTTTTATATGTATAAACTATGACTTTATAAAAATACCTATAATAAATAGTTTTAAGAGTCACAAGCATGTAACAAATCAAATCTACGCTTCCTCTATTTCTTCTAGGTATGATCTAATGATGCAACTATTGTAGCAAGCAAACGAAAATTCGCAGCAATGTTATTTCGATCGTTTTGCGCTGGCTAACTCATAGTTTTATCTTGTGACTCTTACTTTTCTTGAAGGCATTTTATTTCTGGTAAATGAGTGTACCTTGGAGTTCACACACAACACTAAAATCAAATGGTAATCAAAATCAAATAGTGGTATGGCATTGGCAATCAGTACCAATCAAGGCACGCGTCCCCGTTAAATTGTAATGTTATAGTTCCACGATGCATAAAAGTATCGTTCCTACCAAGCGATTCAAACCCCGTAACCTGAGATGTTGACAGGGTCTGGAAGATCATAATTATACATCAGCTATATCCCAGGGCGCCAAAACTAACTCCGAAGTCCAGTGTAACCGGGGGCAATAGGTACAACAAATATCATACATATCATATACCTTATTTACAAATCCGTCCGAATGACAGTTAAACTTACCCTTCAGCCATGTTTCAACCCAAGACCTTTCGACTTGTGGTGGCATAGAAACCTCTTATTTACCAGAATCTTTGATGCTCAAATATACAACACATAATAATGTATACCTACCTATTTAAAAAAAGTGTGTCAACTTATATTTATTAAGTTTTAGATACTAATGGCAAAATGGTAAGTTATTTTTTTTTTGAGGCGTAAGAGTACCAAAGTAATTTCTTAAATGTCTATTTATTTATTATATTTTTTACATATTATTTACTAGCTGGATAAGTAAGATTTCATCTCCTTATCTTACCTTACACGCAATACAAAAGCTAGATGACGAAGCTATTGAACCATACATAAAGTTGGGCAGGTACTCAGTACGTGAAGTCTTTCATGGCTACAAGACGATGCAGTACGTATGTAAGTACAGTAGACGAAATACAATTTGAAGAGAATGATCATACAACTTTCTTTACTGATACCTACTGGCGGTAGGAATTACGAACTCGTGTTAATTAAGGCCTTCGTCTTTGATTTTAGGCTTTAATTGTGACTCGTTCGTTATTTCTTGTTTACTGTCCTTATGTTCGTACACAATGTTGGTATTATCTACAGTGCGTGAGCTTTCAGAAGGGCCTTCGGATATTAGAGCGTGATACAACTAGGTACATAAAGCCTGACCAGGAAGCTTGTCAGGAGGGCACTGTTATTCTGATGTATGAGGTGATAGTTCAGTATGAAGAAAATAGTTTTAATGAAAATCCGCAACATGGCGCGTAGTCATATATTTCTGGTCAGGTTTTATAATTATGTTAATATATTAGTTGATTGACTTCAAATATTGTCAATGAAAATGTAATGTAAGAAAAGCTAATTTAACAGTGTTTGTGCCATCCAGAGTTCAAATTTAAGAACGTAGTCTGTAACTTAGTCCGGGTAAGGCCGGTATATAAGGGCCAGTAAAGACGGACTGCCATAGAGCTGTATAGTTTCCAAAGAAATGCAGTCGGGCAACTGTAGTTCACCTGTATCTGCCTTAAGGTTCAGCGTTTTTGATAGCACTGATTTTTTATTGTATGCAGGCGAAACAATTAACGTCATATTTTCATTAAAATTATGTCTAACATTTACAAGCGTCATGCTTTCAAATACGCTGCACAGTTACTTTAGCCTGATTAATGTTTAATTCAGTTGCCTGAATCGGTACCTAATGATAGACAAACTTCCTAGCCATCGCTAATATGAGCTTGTGACTTTTGTAGAAATAAATATTTCATTTTTTATATTTCGTTTTTTTTCATACTTTCTGTTCTTGACCTTGATTCAATGGGTTAACAGAAATTACGTATATTGACCGGGATATAGCTAGACCGTGATCACCTTTTTGATTTTTGTCGAGCTCCCGATATTCCGGCCCAGTTAACATGATCACGGAAAATCACCCTGATCATGTTTTCCGTGATCACACGGCAATTCTCCACACACATCTCTCATATAGACAAACCCAAAGTACCTACTGTAAGATCTATTTTTCTGATTAAACCCTCGTCAGCAACTCGTCAGTAGAAAGGGGCAGGTAGAAGACAGTGTAATTTATGATAAATGAATGCAAACTGAAAGAAGGATAAAGTACCGGTGCTCAACAGTGAGCCAGTATAAATATGCCACTTTCAATGTTAATCCATTGTGAATAAATGTCGCAGAATGGTGTAATCTATAATAGGCATTAGCGTGTCAAGCACTGGTGCTTTTACCTTAATGCGCTTACGTCTGCGTATTTTCCTGTCCTTGTGGACTAAGAGCCCTAAGCCTCCAGAACTTCCTTATTTTCTCAAGCATGAAACTTTGGGATAATGTAGAGTTCATATCGACGTTTAATGTCTGCATATTACCTAGTTCGGCCCGTCGGCCATTTTTTTTCTATAACCTCGTAAAGCCCACCATAGTTGGTTTTCCCATTTTGAATTTGAACCTTATTCTATAAATAAATTTGTAAGATTTTCGTTTGTTACAAAAATCAATGTAACAATGGAAATTCTACTTTTTTCAGTTCATGGAAGGTTCAAATTAGATTGCAACACTGTGTACATTGTAATGTACATTGGGCCTTACGAGGATGAGGTTTCTGTTTTAAACAGTAACTTTCCTTAAATTCTCGAGGCTTTTGTGTGTTATAATATATTTTTATTAGACATAAAACTTAAGTAACAAATAAATAATACATATCTAACTCTAAAAATAACAATAAAAAACAACTTAAAATTAAATTAAAAACTAAACTAAACTAAAAATAAACTAAAATACGTCTAAATATGGCCCCCGCGGCATGGTGCCAAAGATGCTGGCAGCATTCCCTCGCTGAATAGCAATGCTAATGCGTTGCGAGAGAAAGCTGCCAGCTCTCTGGTCACCGGTAGTTTCTTTGAGCTTTGCGCTCAGCTCTTTAAAAACCTCACGGGCGCTTGGACCCCATGGCCCTAGGGTCTCGACGCCAACTGCCCTAAAATGGTATTGGTGTCCGAGACCCCGATATTTTGTCATCTTTTTTATTTCAGCCGCCTCCGCAGCTGCCCCAGCCCTGTTTGAGGTTCTTGGAAGATGGGAAGGTGCCAGTGTATCGACGCATGTGGCGTCCCAGACTAGCACCCGTCCCATCTTCCAAGGAACTAGGGTTTGTGTGTTAGAAAATACTGTTAGAAATTGATAATCATCATTTCCTAACTATTTGCGCCGGCCGTAACTTGGGAAATTAGGGTAAGTTAGAGAGACTTTCAAGCGTCTGGTAAAAGTTACCGGCCGGTGAAAATGATCAGGAAAAGATGATTATCAAATCCTTACAGTCTTTTCCATTACATATATGACCTTGTATCAAAAAAAATGCCCGACGGACCGAACTAGGTAATATGCAGACATTAAACGTCGATACGAAGTCTACATTGTCCCAAAGTTTCATCCTTGCGAAAATGAGGAAGGCCTGGCGGCTAAGTATAGGCTCTTAGTCCCATACGTTTTGCTCGCACTAACATAGGTCGCATCGCATAACTAGTCAAGCTAAGAGACATGGGGTTTAATTCTGACTTGCTTACCTTATTTGCAAACTATCTCAAGGACCGGTCACAATTTGTTAAATTTGGATCTTTCATTTCAACGGAGTATCACACTCGCTCTGGAGTGAGTCAGGGATCGAGTTTAGGGCCTTTGCTATTTCTGATTATGGTAAACGACCTCGTAAAAGACCTTAAATACGCCAAATGTCTTCTCTATGCAGACGACCTTAAGCTTGTGATGGCCATAGAGAACAACTCTGACTGCGTAACGTTCACTACAAAACGAGATAGATCTCGTATACCGTTGGAGCATCAGAAACAAACTACTCTTTAATAACAGTAAGTGTCAAGTAATGACATATACGAGTACACGCCGTCAGCTACCCATCAAGTATGATTACACGATGGAGGGCCAGTCCATAGCACGGGTAGACAATGTAAAAGATCTTGGAGTAAAATTCGATCGCGAGCTTAATTTCCATGATCACGTTTCCAACCTAGCTAAAGAATCATACCGAAGATTAGGTTTTGTAATGAGAAACGTAACAGATTTCCATAACCCCGGTGTCATTAAACTCCTGTACACGTCCCTTGTGCGGAGCAAATTGGAGTCGAGTGCTTGCGTCTGGAGCCCGAGCGAGGCCAAGTACAAGCTCATATTAGAGAAGGTACAAAAAGCGTTTCTACGCTCTCTGTACAAAAAGCTATTTGGATACTATCCATACATGTATCCGACAAAGTTCTTACTTGGTGTCCTAGGGTTCCACTCTCTTGAAGTTCGCAGGAGCAATGAGCGGTTAATAACAGCGTGCAAGGTGCTCCGAAACAAGATCAACAGCACGGAACTGCACAACGCCCTTAACTGCATCATTGTCCCTGCGAACAAGTCACGCCGTCGACCGTACCTGCAGATGTCGGACGGGTCGGGCCCACGAGCGACAGCTGCCCGCCGTCACTCCCCACTATGCGACATGCTCATCTCGCTGAACGGGCTCTTGCGATCCGATCCACATGTGGATATCTTCAACGACAGCTGGTCTAAACTGACATCCAAATGCCTTACTTATTCCGAGACAGCGTGAAGTATGTGTGTTAACTGTATAACTTATGTTACGTTATGTTTGATGTTTTTATGTTTATATGTGTTATATATGTTTTATCGGAGTTAATGTATGTACAAGTGTAATTGGTAAACCGTTCTTGTAACTAAATAAATAAATAAATAAACATGCGAGATGCATAAAAGCGCCTCTGTCACGCACGTACACACCATCAGTGAGTTATATCAGTGTCTAGCTGCTGGTAGCAGTATCTACATTGTTGACAACATTTGTTTAGATATGTACCTGATATGTTCAACCCAACCTAAGACAGAAACAGGCAAAAATACGGCTACATAAGGATAATGAAAACTCACGATTTGTGCAAGGTACTTATATCACGATTTATTACATAAAAACACCGATTTAGTAAATATACCGTCAGCAGATCAAATCATTAGATTCGAGGCTTTGAGCTCGGTACATCACTCGTATGATCAACGATTAACATAATCAATAAATTAAAGTGGACGAAACGCGCGCTCCTTGCCCGCGGCCGGAGCGTCACGCCGGCGAGTACATGCGGACGCCGATTCAAATAAAAACGAACATAAATACAACAATTAACGTTTATTTCAATCCATAGAACCATATAAATTACGGTCAAACAAAATACTACTCGTACAAGTAAATCGATATGGTTTTATGTTGTTGCAAAGGTAACAGACATCTACTTTCAAAAATAAAGTAGCCTCAATCGAGGATGTTTTACAGCAGGTTTATCAAATAAATAGAGTAAACGGGAAGAGGTGCGAGTAGGGCCGGATACAGTTCAGCGAGCGGACCTGTTCGGGAGGGTGGCGGTGTCGGATGTACACGTGGTCAGGCGAGAGGGGTCGAGGGAGGGCCGGGGGGGGCGGCGGGGGAGGGGAGACAACGGCGGCGTAGCGCGTTGCCGGGCGAGGAAAGCGGCGCCGGGGCAGCGCGCGGCCGCCCCGCCCGATTCACTTCAAGTACGCTAGGTACACTTCTCTTAGCTTAGATTAAGTATAGCTAACTGTAATGTTCGTACATACAACTCCTTGTTATCACGACGCCTCGCGGCCGCTTCACACGACAGCCGCCGCCCGCTGCTGCCTACTGTTGCACAAGCGATGCTGCCGGCGTGAGGCGCTGTCGTGTGAACCAGACTTAACTATCATATCAACTATACCCATGTTACAATTTTCGAAGAAACGTATTTAATAATATTATTACGTATGGATTTACAAAACCATTACATATATTGCATATGTTAATGTATATCATAACAAACAAGATGGAGTATCAAATGCCGCACAGGGCGGCCAATTAACATTAGGTTCGTTACATATTATAATAATTATCATTTGATATGAAACAGTGCATTTCAAAAGTTCAACCGTCACACCTTTATAGAATCCCTCACTTGTAAACTTTTATAGAAAAAACATTTTATTGTTCTCGCTTTGTATCCATAAAATACTTTCAAATGCAACAACTTCTTAGTCTTAGTTTATAAACATTATTTTCTTCAATTCAATAAACATTCAATTGACTCATTTATCAACGACAAAAACCTACAAAAATATATATTAACATTAGCACGAGTCAAATAGAGTGCGGGGGAGCATCAAACGACGCTTTCAGTGCATTGGGAGGCGCAGCTGGGCCGCGGAGGCTGGCACGCGACGACGGCGGCGCGCCGGACCCGGCACAGATCCGGTACGGCCCGTGTCGAGCGCGCCACTTTCGACACGCCCGCCCGCGCCGACTCTACTCACGGGTCCTATCCATACGATACCATAACGCAAGTCCGTTTACAACTAAAAAAATATAAACTTTCAAAAACGTTAACAACTACAGCCATAACAAAAATAGACTAATAACAACTACGCTACGGAATCTACCAACTACTTAAAACTATCACTAAGTAAATTTGAAACGAAACTATAGTATTCGCTCACTACGTAAACGACAAAGGGTACGCATGTGATGCGCTAGAAGAGGCGATGAGCGCCCAAGCGCCACCGTGGGAGTTAATCTCTGGGAGCGGGCCTACGAAGCGAGCCGGTGAGGCACCTGCGGCGCAAGAGCGCGGGCGGCGGCCCCGGACGCGGCGCGGACGGCTGCCTTCGTGCCGGAACCGAGGGACGGACGGGAAGCTTTCGGTAACATTTATAATACAGATTCGGAGAGGATCAGAGGTCCGGGACGCGGCCCGGGGCCGTCATGGGCCCCATTAAAACTACCTATATACAGACGCAGCCTCTATTTTGCGCATGCGTACGCGAGCCACTTGAGCAATCTAACGCGCGGCGGCCCGTAGCGGGGCGCGAGCGGTCCGGCGCGGTCGCCGCGCGGTCCCTGCCGGCGCAATATAAATATTCAACAACATTAACTTATTACAATAATCCACATTCGGGTCGGAAAACATGACGCGGGGCACACTCAAGCACCATACTTACAACAAACACCCTTCAAAAATAACAATTTGCCATAAAATTTTGGTCCGTACGTCGTTGGCTAACCCTGTTGAGTGACGGACAGAGTCCGAATTGAAGGAATTAGAGACGACGATAGATCGGAGCGGAGCTCGAATGGGACTTTGGTTAACATTTTATCTATTAAACTAACTAGGTAAACTTACGGTAACTGCAATATTGATTAATCCTATGTAACTTCAACATTTTGTAAGATAGTCCATTATAACCTATTACAAAACTTAAGGTGGACTGCCGATTCGCTATGTCATTGATTCCACGGACACGAAATATAAATACTCTTTAAAATACACGTGTAAAAGTCATTGTAATATTTTATATATGAAAGGTCCAGTATCTTGGCAAATATCACGATCACTGAGTACCAAATCAGCAGTTTGGTGGGAATATTAGTGTATAATAAAAACTAAAGAATAACAATGAAACTGGCGAATCCAGATAGGTATCTGGGTAACATAACGATAGGGCAGACTTGTCAGAGAGAGGATCATCACAATAATATTTGAAGTGAGATGGATTGAAGTCAGCACAGCGGAGGCGGGAACTGAAGAGGCGTCGCGAGCAGCGAGAAGAGTGTCCGCGGCCGGGCCGGCGGCGCGCGCCGAGGGTGCGCCTGCGACCTGCAACACAATCACACATACTATTACTATTTTTAAGCAATGTCTTTAAAAAATAATGATCCTTAAAAGTTGAACGCTTGATTAATATCGGTATACTGTGTAGGTATAATATATGTTGTGTAATAATGAAGTACTTAATTAAAAATGACGTCGAGCGGTAGTGGGCCAATGAGTTTTGGAAAATTGTATACCTACAAAATATTATTAGCTTGTCGTTGAAGGAAAATATCGTGAAAAAACCGGACTAATCCGCTGTCTGGGTCACGTATTGAGAACGGATGACAATTCCGGTGCTAAAAGCGTAAATTCGAATCGGAGGCCAAGGCTCGTTTTGAATCGCTCCGCCATTAACTACATCAAGTATAGAAACAAATAAGCGTGTATGTACATACATGTCGAGTGGCGTGTTTGTGCTATGCGGGAAGGTGCGGGCGAGAAGGAGCGTCCGCCTATACGTCCGCGTACTTAGATAATTTCTCGCGCAGGATGTGGTTCTCTTTCTTCAACAGCTCTACTTCTTGTCGCAACCCCATGTTCTGAAAGATCAGGCCACATATAAAATAAACAATATCTAGGTAGTAGCAGCGTGCTTACGATTACTAATATCACAAGACTAATAAAAAACTGTGATAACTATGTTAATGAAATAGTTCCACTAAGATTAGATAATACCGATGTAAAGTATAGCCTGACAAGTTTTTATTTGACCCTCGCCGCGTCGCGGATTTTCAGCTGAACTGTTTTCTTTTACTGGCAAGGATTACTATTTGACACCCGTCATCGAAAGTAGTCGAATGTCAGTGATGTAAACTAGAAGTAAATATTTTAAAGGACTTTCGTTTGACCCGTGGAACATGGCGGATCGTCCTCCGATATCCTTCGATATTTTTTTATTTTTGCATTCTGCTGTTTAATGTATAAGTTTGATAGGATATTATGCAGTGAATAGCCTGCGCAAAGAGTGCATTTAATTAAGAATTCTTTTGGAGATACGAATAACCAATTCTACGGACATCACTCGGCAGTTCGTGGTCCCGGCCGCCATCATGCTTTGTACTTCTGCTCCAGCTATCCTCCAGTGCATCGCGAAGGCCTCGTTCGCAAAAAAACTACCTATACTGTTTTATATATCTCTGTAATTTACTTGACATTGGCAAAGTGTCCTGGTAACAGAAAGCCATTATTATACGAATAAAAAAAAATATTTTAAATTTTCTAACGGCTTCATCGCAAATATGCCCATTAAAAAAAAGTGAAAATAATTATACTGAACGTGATAAATTACGTACAACAAAAAAGGATGAAGGATTCCACAGCATTTCAATAACAATGTTCCGAGATCTTAGCTTAATATATTTTTTGTTCTTATTTATGGTGTCTGTGGCTCTGCCGTGAAGAATATTTAAAGAAATAAGGAGACCGTTCCATCATTGCCACCAGTACCAAACAAGGTCCCACGTAAAAATAAGACAAACATCGACGACTTTGATAAAGGTAGCAGATTCATGAATTTTATGCTGTGCAGAAAGAAGTAGCAAGTCTTACGAGGGTCATGCCAAAAGAAATTAGATACTCAAGATTTACATACTTTATTCTTTATTACAGCTATCTATTTTTTCGAAGTATTCACCGTGAACACGTATACACTTTTCCATCCGTCTAAACCACTTAGAGAATACCGATGACCACTCTTCTTTAGACACCTCAGAAATTTCGTAATTATACGGAGCCAGGGCATCTTCTTTGTTCTCAATCGCTTTCCTTTTAATTTTTCTTTAATTTTAGGAAAAAGGTAATAATCACAGGGGGCTAGGTCAGAGGAATATGGGGCTGGGGCAGAATAGTCACGTTTTTTGAGCTGAAATAGTCAAGTGTTCTAGCGGAAGTGTGCGGGGCAGCGTTGTCGTGGTGCCAGAGCAGGTGCCGGGTTCCTGACTTCGGCCGCTTGTCACACCAAGCTGACAGTACTCTTGGGGCACAAACTGTCACATACCATTCTGAATTAACTGTCTTTTGATCTTCTAGCACTATTTTAGCAATATGTCCCGTCTTGCAGAAAAATGAGGCAACCATTTGTTTTTGTGTGCTTCGGGTTCGGCGACATTTTGTTGGCGTCAGCTCATCTTCAAAACACCATACTGTGGACTGTCGCTTTGTGTCGGGATCGTAGTTATATAGCCATGTTTCGTCACCTGTAAGTATATCATATACGTTTTTTTTCTCGCCTGCGTGGAATTTATCTATCATAAATTTGCACCAATCCACGCGACGGCCTTTCTGTAAATCGGTGAGCTTGTGCGGCACCCATCTTGAACAACGCTTATGAAGAGACAGATTACTATGAAGTATAGTTTGCAATGCTGCTGATCCAATGTCCAGTTCACGCTCGAGCTCTACATATGTAATTCGTCGGTTCGCACGAATATTTTTTTCCACAGCCTGTACATTTTCTTCAGTGACTGCGGTTGGCGGCCATCTGGTCTTCGCCTCATCTTCAAAGCTCTCCCATCCTCTTTTAAATTTAGAAAACCAATTAAAAACAGTTGCACGTGAACACGCAAACTCTCCAAAAGTCGAAACTAAAAGTTCAAAACACTCATGAGGTTTTAAACCTTTTTTAAAGTCATAATATATCATAACACGAAAATCACGTCGAGTAAGCTCCATTGTTGCAGAAAATGCCCGCCAAAATTATTTAGAAAAAAAATAATTAAAAAAAGAATCCTAAGAATTTCCAAGTGTTCCATTTTTAAATTTATAAGCAAAAAACCTACCTTTAAAATGGTGTATAACTGGCCAGTATCGATCAAATGACCATGGAGTATCTAACTTCTTTTGGCATGACCCTCGTAAAACCTAGCTTATTAAATTTTGACTCTCTAAAACCATGTTTTAATTTTGTACAAAAATTAACGCGAAGCCAGTACACGCTGTCCCCATTATATATGAGGTCCACACATTATTGCCATATGAAAAAGGTTTGTAGCGACACTCTTTCAGGGTCAAATAAAAACTTGTCAGGCTTTACATTTTCGTTAACTGACCGGCTATAACTGGATGAGATGATTGCATTATCGGTGACCTGATAGTCTCACAGGCATCGATAAAGTTTGTTTTACAATTACATAGGTACTAAACCAAGAAAAGTAGTAATTGGAATGTAAAGGAGAAGACACAAACCTCTTTTTCCAGGTATCCGGCCCTTAGTGCGATTTGGTTCTCCTTCATGCGGCGCGCGTCGCGGGAACGCTTCGCCGCCATGTTGTTCTTCCGCCGGCGCGCCCAGTACTTGTCATCTTTCAGGTCATCGGGCACGAACTGCCGACGACGTCGATATACAGTTAGCACGCCGCTCCACAAAATCATACGACCCTTCACCCGCCCGCAAAATATAACAACCATACAGAACCGACTGACAAGAGCAAGACTAAAGGACTCACATCGTTTTGCCCGTATGGCGCGCTTCGTGTGTCTGCCCTGAGCACATAGCCAAGTATAGAAGCGTTCAGGCTCCGTGACGAAAAATACGTATCTGTGTGTGTCACAACAACACGCAAGAGTGATAGCGGGCAACGGAACGTGGAAGATTGTACTCTTGGCTACGGGCCCTGAACTCCCGCCTGGTATAAGCAATTAACTTAATGGACACCAAGGCGCCCAGTAGTGGCACGAATAGGCTGTAGCGTCACTTAAACTATTTTTTTTTATGCCGTTCACCCGGTTCTAGCAACCGCGCCAGCTACCATCGCCCTGATAACACGCCATTCGGCGATGAATTTTTGCCATGTCGATTAGTTCTATAATGAGAAGGCACACTGAAAGGTTAGCCAGATGTCGCCACTGCAACAGCTGTTACAAGCCAGAAAAAAAACTTATAGAAAATGTATGTATGTATATTGTGCCGTCCGAGTGGCGCCACCTGGAGTGATAATTAAGATGTCAGTTTGCTTCCTCACTGTATCTACAAATAATATGTTTCATAGTGAAATATAAATGTACCTAGGTAGGCATTAAAACGTACTAATTTAAGTAATAAGCAATTTTGGGTAGTAAAACCAATACCGATGACCATAATAATTATGCATGTACGAAAACGACAAATCCTGGTCAGAACAGTAGTGCAATGAGTATGTAATTTTATTATTATTTATTCCTGCCAGATGACTTATGTATTTACTTAAGTTTTCGTAAAACTTGACTTTACCGTAGGACTTAGTTAATATTAAATATTAGTAAGAATGTACTTTAAACCTACAATTTATACACGTTTCACATTTTTGGACTATAAAAATATTGTGATTGCTATAAATATTTACTTTATCGGGGAATATTTTTGAAAATCGCTCTTAAGAAGAAAATGCGTGGTCCGATACACAGTGAGCCGATTATTATCTTTAAGTTTTGGTTTTATTATCCCATAAGGTACAATGCCGCACAAACGAACGTTTAAAACATATTATTGTCTCAGGCGAGAGAAGAATCAAGAATTGTTGTCACTCGTGCTCGTAATTGTAATGTCTGGTAGGTACCGGTCTAATGAATAACCAAGTTACGTTAACGCTAAAATTGTATCTTCATCGCCCCTCGCCTGACAGAACGCACTCAAATACTTGATAACGCCAGTTAGTACTATAGCCATGAGGTTTTCAAGTTGGAAATGCTGTTTAGTACCATTTGCGTATTAATCTATAGTGTAAGTACGAAAGAACACAATGACTTATTTTGTGTCGGCAGCGACATTGCGAGTCTTCTCATGAAAAAAATGTTGTCGTATGTACAACGTAATCATAATAGTACATTGTGCAACAAGGGAGGTAAGGGGGATATTATTTACGAGTGTCGTGATTATTCACGACAGCCACGGGCTGGAGTGAATTATAGTGTGATACTATACAGCACGACCACGGATGATTTTATTAATTCTGATGCGGTACAAATTCACGAAAAAAAAAGTACTTTTTTGTACTGACGTTTAAAAAAAATGTACCCTTATGATTTTGGAGTTTCGACATAGGGCCCGTGGTCGTGCTAGGTAAGTACTCCCTGGCACGACCACACTATATTTAATGAGATTTTAAATTTCTGTTGCAGTACAAATTCATGAAAAAAAATGTACTTTTTTGTACTTACCTTTTAAAAAAAATACCCTCATGGTTTCAGAGTTTTGACATGGGGTGTGGTCGTGCTAGATAGGTGGTACTTCCTGGCACGACCACACTATATTTAATGATTTTTTTAATTTCTGTAGTGGTACAAATTCACGAAAAAAAATGTACTTTTCTGTACTTACCTTTTTATAAAAATTACCCTCATGGTTTCGGAGTTTCGACATGGGTTGTGGTCGTGCTCGATAGGTACTCCCTGGCACGACCGCACTAAGTTTTTGAAGTAATTTACATAGTACAATTTCAAAACACTTGTTTAGTATTCATTTGACCATCAAATTAAACATAAGTATAGTGTGGTCGTGCCAGGAAGTACCACCTATCTAGCACGACCACACCCCATGTCAAAACTCCGAAACCATGAGGGTATTTTTTTTTTTAAAGGTAAGTACAAAAAAGTACATTTTTTTTCGTGAATTTGTACTGCAACAGAAATTTAAAATTTCATTAAATATAGTGTGGTCGTGCCAGGGAGTACCTACCTAGCACGACCCCGGGCCCTATGTCGAAACTCCAAAATCATAAGGGTACATTTTTTTTAAACGTCAGTACAAAAAAGTACATTTTTTTTCGTGAATTTGTACCGCATCAGAATTAATAAAATCATCCGTGGTCGTGCTGTATAGTATCACACGAATTATAGACACGAGTATATAATATCCTTACCTCCTGACAATGTTTTTCATCACATTTGACAGGAAATACAGAGGAAAAATAATCATTGTTAGTGTGGCGAACATTTTTGTGTTTCACTCGGTGGCAAAATTTGGCTAACCTACGTGCCTTGAAACGCTCGCAACGCTCAAGATTATACATTCTGAACCACTCGCTACGCCGTACAATATTGGAATCTTTCGTTTACTCTGGTATCAACAAGCATGTGTGGTTAACAACGCCATTACCCCCTTTAAAACAAACAAGTATGATACCCCCACGGCTGCAGTACAAGGTCGTTTTTTACACTAAACTAGCCCTGTGGTGAATGTGAGAGTAAGCTGGCAGCGGATGGAAATTGTTTACTCCCATTTGAAACACTGAAAAAATAGGAACACCTTTTACGATGATGTATTTACTTTTGTTCTAATGCTAATATATTGTATAATATATTGTAAAATACTAGAAGTTGAGGATAAATGTGATTTTATCTACATAGGTATTGTTAATAAAATACATACTTATTTAGTTGCATCTACCTACACATCTTTACTTGCACTTCTTTTTGTGCCCTAATATTTCAAACCCAACATCAACAGGTCCAAAATTATTTTTACTTGTTATAATATTAGTTAATGGGATATTTCTGGTAATTTTTTTATAATTACATATCTTATATTTTAGACAAATTTACAATATCGTGAATCGTAAGTCTACCGTTACCTCTCCCGAGCACGGTAAGATAGGCTCACGTAAATGGTCCTGTAAAATTTACATTTTGGATTAGAAAAAGAAGTCTCTTCCTTCTTAATCTATGAATAAATAGTCATAGCAGATAAATTGTACAATACTAAGAGTATCAGATCCCAACCAACAGTAGTCAAATGAGAGTAAGCGATTTTGTTCAGCAGTGCTAGTTCCGGAAATAGATAGAGGGTAAATCTTTAGTTTTTAAAAAGTTGCATTTAACAAAATAAATATCTCCATATAGGGGTAATTATTAATCCAGCTTAACTGATACCAACACTACGATATCATGCGTAATTATTAGTCTAAATACTGCTCGGTAAAGCGTTAGTGCACTTGATGGATGAGCATGCTGTATTGTAATCATGTGTTCCCTAGGTACGATCGACTACAAAGAGATGTATACACTTTTTCACCTTATTGCATGGTAATAAGGTGAAAAAATGGATACATCTCTTTGTAGTCGACTGTACTAAAATATGTTTTCTGTCTGAATCATGTGTGTAATGTTCTGGGCTCAATATATCAGTTATAGAATAAGCTAAGTTAATCAAGTTCCATTTCAGAATTTGTCTCTTTTTATTTACAATAACATTACTAAAATTCCATATACATACATATATCTATCGGAAAACCCTTGATTTCTTAGCTTACCTATACTATCTACTGAAAGTATTTAGAATATAATATGTAATTTCCTTTATTTACACATTTACTTTACACTAATAATACTTAATATAATATGTACTTGCATTGCATGAACTCTTTCACTATAATTGAAAAACAGACCTCGACTTTCTTTAAGCAACAATGTGTAATTTTTTTTAAGAAACCTTACATCTGCAACCTAAAAATTTAAAAAATAGAATCGAGTGAATCTTTAAATACATAAAAAAATATTACCTATTTACAAAATATACTGTACCCAATACATATTTGTTTTTATACGATCATATTCTAAGAACTTTCAGTACTATTTATCTATGTATGTTTATCTTGCAAAGGTTAATAATGCCTAAGTGCATGTTTGTGTGGATTCAGTAATCTAGGCTCTACGTGTTAAACCTGATAAGTTCTTAAATATGCTTCGAGTGTAGTAAGGACGATTTTATCATAATTACTGTTGGGAGTTCGGATGGAGAGTATGTAATTTATTACACCTAAGGCATAAGGATGGAAAGCGACATACGAATGATTGTGCCTTTATTTTGTGTACCTATTACGATTAATGCCATCAATTCAGCACGCTGAATCAAACGACAAAATAATAGTACATTGTGCAACAAGGGGAGGAAGTTGAATATTACTAACGAGAGTAAGTTAAATCGCGACGGCTTGCCGGAGCGATTTAAAGACTCGAGTTAGTAATATTCATACTCCCCGAGTGACACACAATGTTTTTCATCACACTCCCAATGTAAAAAAATATGTAAATAGATGTAAAAAAAGTCAAGTACGGTACAAGATATTTCATTATTCCCTTGGGAGAACGATTTTTCTATAGCTCACGCTCCGCCTGCGTGCAATAGTACATTTAAAGTGCGGGTGTGATGAAAAACACTTTATTTACTTATTAGAAACGCGTGTGTTGTATAGAGTGTGCGTGTTAGTGTGTACGCCGCTCCCCTGAGGCAGCATGCGGCTAGGAATGATCAGCGCACTAACTTCATTTACCTGTTTCCGGGACTTCTTGATCATGGGCTGCGGCTTTAATTCTTCATCGGAGAAGGCGCGCGTCCGGGGGTCGAAGTCACGACCCGACGACGCCATTGAAAATGCTGAAAATGTTTACACACGAAGTTAAGCGCTATGGCTACAGAATTTTTGTGTTTCTGGAATGTTTTGTTAATTTTTTTTTCTAGCCTATAATTGTGTCCCACTGCTGGGCAAAGGCCTCCCCTTTCTTCCGCCACCCATCACGATTTGCCGCCTGCTCCGGCCAGTCGCTGCAAAATGCGTCGAGGTCATCCCGACATCTTTTCTTTGGTCTACCTCTGCCCCGGCTAATCGGTGGTGTCCAGTCGGTAGCCAATTTGGCCCACCGATCTGGATGCATTCGGCAGACTTAACACCCACATCTACAATACCAGTTTTGGAGCGCAGTTCGGTATTCCTAACCCGATCGGTTCTGCGGACTCCGAGTATGCTGTGCTCCATTGCTCGCTGGCAAATCTTGAGTCGGGACTTTTGGGCTTCCCTCAATGACCAAGTTTGGGCGCCGTATGTTAGGATAGGCCGGATACACATGTCGACGAGTTTGCGCTTTAGTGTCAGTGGAAGGTTGCCCTTCATTAGCATCTTCATGGAAAAGAAGCTCTTCCAGGCGTACTCGATGCGTCGATCGATTTCTTTGCACTGCCTGTTTTCGAAGGATGCTATCTGGCCCAAATAGATGTATTCGTCGACATATTGGATATCCTGCCCATAAACCGTGACCGTATCTTTCCCCCTGTTGGTCATCAACTTGGTTTTGGCCATGTTCATTGTGAGTCCGACTTCAAAACTTGTCGTGCTAAGGTCTTACAAGACCTAAATACAGCATTTGTTGTAGACGGGGTGCAGTGTGGGAGAACAAAACGATGTCGTCGGCAAAACGCAGGTTAGTTAACTTCTTTGTTAATTTAAGTATTTTTTTTTCTTCTTCTTGCAGTAGATACTGGAGTATCATACAGTTATGAGATTATGAATCAAATTAAGTAGGTAGTAGAGAGGAAAATATGTTAGTTGAAACTTACTGGAATCGGCGGGTGAGAGTGGCGGGTTGATGGTGTCCGGACTCATGCAGTCGGAGGGCGAGGGCGAGCGCTCGCGCTTGGTGACCGGCGCCTGCAGGCCGAGCGCCAGCCCCGCGCCCGCGCCGAACGCCGAGCCGCCGAGGTGCGCGCCGCCCAGCGCCTCTCCTTGCATGCCATTCTCCGACAGGAACTCGTCTAGGTCCACGTACTGGAAACCACAGAGCGGACACGTCACGCAGAGTGCCACGAGTGGCGCGGCGCGCACGTATAATACGCACAGCATAACACTCGCAGCCACATAATAATTCAGACTTATAATTATGGAATTATAATAACAATCGCTGTATGCAATTCGCTAGCAGTATTTAACTCTAAAAACTTAAACTAGATTAATTACAATCATAAAGGTATACTCGAGGGACGGGTGCAAAAGGTGAAGCGTGAGGCGGAAGGGCGGGGAGGGTCAGAGCGGGAAGCTTCTCTATTACCTAGTGCGAGCGGCAGCGACCAGGAAGCTGGTGAGAGACGCACACAACACGCAACACGCAATAGGTAATAAAGTTGCGATTACTGACTTCCTGTACCTTGAGATCGGGATCATAGGGCAGCGTCTTGTCCCACAAGTTCGGCCCCAGGAAGGCGGCCTGCGCCTCCCATAGTTCGTTGTCATCTTTCTTGTCTTCGAGCGTGTCTTTATTGTTCACCGATTTGCCTGTAACAAACAAAACGTCGCCGGTCACTGATGAGCCCGCGTCGCAACCCTCCGTCCGTACCGCACAACTAGCTAGGCAACGACCTGGCCGGCTCCAATACGACCCGACTGCGCCGTTATCATGCCCCAAATTATAATAATACATGTATTCTGTACATGCTAGTTTTACCATACTTCTAGTCTTAGAATTCATTTTTAAATCAATGATTCATAACATAATATAACATAACTAATGAGGCGGTAAAGATTGAGCGATCGACGCCGGCTTAGGTTGTTCACTAGCTATTTTAACTAAGTGGAGTCAGTAGGACAAATATACAGTAAAGATATCAAAATAAACATTACAGACAAACATGAAGTGACATAACGACATTGGATCTTAAGTATTTACAATGTAAATTATAATCGCAGTGCACCAAATGCGAGCAAATATAAATAAATAATAATCGCATCAGCCAAAATGTTGTAAAAAATATGTCAACAGTCATATGTAGGAATAACATAATAAAAACTATTCTAAAGATGATAGTGCATTTTGTTAGTAAATAAATCAGTAAGTATGTAGTATTTATTTTAAGTGTAATAACGCATAAATTTTCCTATAGTAGGTAAATATTTAGGTTTTAATGTAAGTACATTTACGGTAGTACTTAGATAAGAAAAAAGTAGATACGTAAATCTTGATCGCCTGTACTACGCTGCTCTTCATAAAGAAGAGCTCGTCTGGCTCGGAGTCGCGGTCGGGGCGGCATCGCGGCGCTGCCTCGGGTCACACTACTTTTGTCTGCACCCTACATCCAGTTGGCTTCGGTCAAAACGTTGCAATCAAATGCATAGCTACTCCCTATATGGTTAATACTTATAGGAATAATAAAAATGGAATGACATCACCACATCACTACTTGTGGATACGATTGTTCTGCAAAATGTATTAATAACATCGTATCGCAAATCAAGACTTTATAAAACTGCACGGGTAGCACTTACTAATAGTGCGATATGGGACGGCCTGATATTTTATCGTCTATCGCGCGACCATAATTGCCTGCCTGTACTCAATTCGAGATAAACCAAGTGAACGAATAGATAGAACCATAATAAAAATGTAGGTAACCAATTGAGTACGAAGTTATCAAACACGGACCGCGCTAAAGATTTCGTTCAAGTTGGAACAACAAGCCGAAGAGGAAGAATGGAACACGTGCGCGGGAATGAAACGAAGAGGGCTGTTGAGGGTGGTGGTCACATGGCGGGACACGTGCTGAGCAGCCTGCGGAGCGCGGCGCTGCGGTGAGAGGGCGCGGGGCGCGGGCAGCCTCCACGTGACGGCTCACGCGCGCCGAACACCTCGCCCGTACTTCACATGATCCTATCCCGTCTAGCATCCAGTGATTGAAAACGTTTCTACCTTCACGTGTACCCAAACGGCGTGCGCTTTTATACAGAAAACTTTCAATATCCCGAAACTACGTGCATATATCAAACACCACTCCTATTTGTTTACATTTTATAGATTTGACCACTTCAACTTAATCAAAGAAAATCGTAAAATACAATTGGAACTGTGAGCGCCAAAACGTGCTAATCAGATAATATAATACCTTTGGATTTGAGCAAGATTATCTTATTCTTGGCATATAAATGCTAAGAGGTGGCCGTACAAGCACGTCATAAAATGCTAGGGTCATGGTAGCGTACGACACATACGAGACTAACGAGACGGTCGCAAAGGTGTCGCAGCCGGGCGCGCGCGCCGGCCGCGGCGTCAGCGGCCCAAGGCGAGCCGCCGCATTAACATAGCGTGTCGTCTCTGCCTACTACACACTAATCACACAACTTTTTATTTTTGCCGGCACGCGTCAACATCGCAAATTTTTACAATTACGAGATTATATTAGTCTACAATATTAGTAATTTACACTGTAATAATTGTCATAATATGAGACTGTTTGTTTCTTAAGAAATAAAAAAATAAAAAAAAAAAATATTATAGCCATCGGTACTTTGCACAAGATGCTCTACTCCCAACCTGTCCTCATTGTTATGACCGGTTCGATATCATATAATATGCGACTATGAATCATGAGTTAATTATAAGAATAAGAATAGTTTATTTCTAAATTCCATATAGGATGTTCATGAGATGAGTCTGTACCTTATGAGTTATGACTATATTTACATACGAAAAGTTAGCCACAGACAATCGTTCCCATGGGTACTTATTACCATGATGCAAGTTTTTAAAGTTCTATCGTGGTAAGTATTGAAAATTAAATTCAAATATAAGAAATTACAACTATTCCATAAAACCAACGGCCAGAAAGCTAAATTTTAAATTAAGTAGGTAATGAATAATAAATGAGACATTTTCATTTTCACATCCTTATATTTTCATTGCACATTCTAATTTGCAGGGACAGATTTATAGTAGGTAGAATTATAGAAAGGTGGTCATCCAATTTTAATACTTTCGAACTCTTTATATTTTTAATTGATGTTTCACAGGCGTTGGTGAACAACCTAGCAATATGGCTACTATATTTAGCAAGCTAATGAGAGCAGTTTCGTCGTTCTCCTCATGTACCCCACCCACCAATGTATCATATAACCCACTATTTTCCAATGCTACCTCCCAGACTATCCTTCATTTATGAAAATTAAATATGATTTACTACTAGTATTCTCCCTAGTAACCAGTATCTATATCCTATTCGTAATCTATAAAAAACCTACACATTATATACAAACGCATTTTATAACTGTATGTAAGTATTCCATAATTTCCCTGTCGTGATTAAGTGGCTGCGGCAGATTTTGTTTCGCATCGAACAGGTATCATACTAATGTGTCTGTTAAGAACATAAACAACGAGGTTTGTATTGATACGTCAACATAAACTAGTGACACAATAACGATCGTGGGAGACGCTCGACACGCGATCGCGCGGCGTGTGCGCGAGTTTCCTCGAGAAAAACCGCGCCGGCTGAGCGCGCCGCGGAGGGGAGCACGGAAACGGGAAGTGTAAGCTAACCCACTTGTCGAGTTACGTGCGCCCGCGCCTGCACCCGCGCCCTCGCCCGCCCGGCACGCTCCACTCGTGCGCACAATGCGCCACACACCCCTCTCTCTTGTTGCACAATACTACTCTAATGCTGCACTCGCTTCACTACCTGACGACTGTAATAATCATATCTCTACATCGCTAAGTAACATCATTGTTTATTAGCAGTTTATTAACCAACCATTTGAGTAGGTATGGCTTCACTTAACCATTAAGGTTTCAAGAGAATTTATAATTTCATTTAATAACCAGTAATTACACTGCAAACTCTCTATAAAATATATCGAGATGACAATAAGGATTCTGCGACCATTTACTTTCGTTGGTCTAAACTCTCACTTTTAACGCCCGTTTGGTGAAAGTCTTGAGTTATCATCCATTAGAAAATGCTGACGACACCGCTACCCGAAAATTCAAAGTCGATTCGATGTACATACTCGTACGAAAAACTTTAAATAACTATCCCACAAAAATTATATACATATACTATTTTGTTTTATAATATGCTTTTGTGTTAATAAATTGATTAGTAATCTTTTCGTTAGCTATTATTCCACATAGAATATAGGTATTAGGAAATCGGTGCTACCTGCCCTATGTATTTAGCCTATAAAATTTGTAATGAGATAGGACTTGTATTGCATATAACTTGTAATATTTAAATATCACACGACCTTCCGGTTTGAAATTTTAGTGGCAGAGAAAGTGTTGCCAGAACCGTTAACAAGCAAGTACCGCCCCGCGGGCCCCGTCTGATGACGCTGCAGCTGACGTCACTTCTCTCACTTTCTTGAGACCCAGCGGTAGAAAGTGACGTGGCCTCCCAAATATCTATGTTGCGTATTAATCATCATGCAGAGCACAATCATTACAATCAGTTAAATCAGCACACCATGTTCGAAATACGATTCGTTAAAATATTTATTAAGTGTATATGGTCTGTCTGTATTGTAGTACATATTTAATAGTGTAAAATATTACCACCCCCTTTTCTCGCATCGATGTCGTAGAACTGTGTGGGACATGAGTTCAAGTTGTGGAGTGGGATATAAGATTATAATTTATAACCTAGCAACCTGACACTGCAATTACGCAATTTCGTTTTGAGAGTGGCATTGAAATCTGATCAATTTCATGTGCTTATGCTTCAATCCTCGAAACACGTTGAAAATGGCTAGCATTTTCAACGTGTTTCGAGGATTGAAGTATGTTTCTATGTATATGTATGATTCTAGAATAAGGTAAATCATTTAACATATGTGACCCTACCACAATATAATAACTAGTCTAGCAGTAACGAGAGTAGCAGCTCATTCTATAGGTACCTGAATATAATTTTCGGTTTGGCAAAGAACACATACGAAAGACGAAACTGGTAGGTAAGGTACCTATTGTACTTATATTAATTTAATGTTTGATATTTTAGTTACAGATATACAAGAGGCGGAAAAACAAATTTTATATACTGAATTAAACATAAAGTAGGTACCCAGACTTTTGACTATTCACAAGGGTGGTGTATTGGTGATGCGCTGCCGGCGGTGGCTGCGGTATGTATCGCGATCGGAATGCTGCACGGCACGGCGCAGGTGGAAAGCTGTTGCGTAACCATCTCACTTCCTACTTGGGAAATATAGGTGAGGAGTGCGAGGGAAGCGGGGTGCGCGTTGGGGGGAGCGGGAAGTAGCCGCTGCTCTTGCGCAACGGAGAAAGCAAGCGTTTTCCGGCGGCGCGCGATCATTTTCGTAAACGTGTGAATTGAGCGAAAGTGAACGAGAAAGTAGAAGCCTCCGCGCGCGTCGCGGCTCAGGCGTCAGCGAGCTGGCGATATTTTACGGGTTACCGTATCAAAAATAATTTGCTTGAATAATTCATAAAACCGCAATATCTACTGACACAATGCCTTAATTACTTATCACGCAGATTACTGAAATACAAATTTATTGAAGCTTTACGGACCTATTGAACGTGAAATTTGAGGAAAGTAATTAAAAATAGACACTTAATTAAATAATTATAAATAATACACAGAGCCGGATAATATTATTTCGATACCACGTTTTCGAACTAGGTGAATATTTAACGAGCTAAGCCGTCCTGAGCTATCATCAGAGAAGCCACTATAGTGTGTAATAACGTCGCTTGAAGGTAGGTCAAAAGGATTTATTTATTAAGTATCTATCTTTACAAATACCAAAAGTGACTAATACCAATTCTGTACTGATCTGTCGTGCTTTTGCGACTTGAGCCTTAAAACCGTGAAAAACCGCGCGGAGACGCGGATTTCACACAAACATACCTAGTCCAATTTTCCTCGATATTAACAGTATTTAAAATATTGTGTCACAATTCATTGTATATCGACTACAAGTAGTTAGGTACGTCCTTAGGTTTATTGTTTCGAGTATTTAAATATCGTAAGCATTAAATAGGAGCATTTAAGCGTGAAACCTATTTTTGGTTCCCTATTTTTCCAAAAGTAATATATTCCGAAAATTGAACGTACAGGTATAGCTTGATACATAATAAGCAATTATGTAATGATATTTTCCATATGTCAACATCCAGAGAGGAAAATTGGGACTACTTTTAGACGGTGAAGCGGCCGTTCTCTTTCCTCTAAATAATGACACGAGTATTACGCATTTCGTATCCTATCGTGTTTCTATTCGAAATCAGAAAAACGTCCTGTTGAGTTCCGCACACAGTAAACCAGTATTTTGTTGGGCGTGCATATTTGTTCAGCTCTGGCGGTTGAGGCATCGCCGACTCCAAAAAGCGTATATTTGAATAAGAAATACCTACAAATTAAACGAGCAAGTGTGCTAAATTACATCACATCTGTGTTGCTAAAATAAATAACTCTACACTAAAAGGAATCCTTTTGATTTAGGAAAATTTGTTTCTGGGTACATGGCAGGTACTTGACTCTCCAAACTGCCGTATTTCTAACTCACGTTTAACTGTAAACTTTAAACAACTGTATTCACAATATTTATACTCAATACCACGCCACGTGATAATAGTTTGTAAAAATATTAATCAGATTGTATTAGGAAAATCATTTGGATTTCTCAAAGACTAGGCAAACATTAAAAATACACTGCAAGTATCAAAACGTCATTAAAAATTAATATTGAGGATGTTCGATTCTATGTAGTAGTTTTTAATTACCGTAAAAATTGACTGTCAGAACACATTGATTAAATCAAGGATTATTTATATAGCATTTACATACTTCATACTAAGAATCGTACCTCGATTTTTCAGCGCCACCTATTAAATACTATCATAACTATACTGATGATGCCCACAAATTTATTTATTTTCAAAATGTATATTGACGTGATATCATGATTTGAAAATAAAGAAATATGTCATTTGTTCTTATAAAAAATAAAAACACGCAAAAATATTTGGAGAAAATATGATTTTGGCCACTTACAGGCTGCGAAACAGCGCTATCTAGTTTTAAGCCTAAAAGGCCCAACATTTCAGGGGTACGCTTTTTTGTATGGGCTTTGTCAGTCCAGTATTAAATAGTTCTTGATTAAATATTGTTTTAGTACTTACTTTCTTTTCTAATTGTTGTTGAGTAAGATGAATATAAATTGCAGTGAATTTGTTACCATAGTTCCAAGGGTCGTAGATTTCTTTGCTTGATATTGGCATTTTTTTAAAGACGAAATGTTTTTCATACCTACGAATAGATTTTCATATTTTTAAATATGTATACATCTACTGAACCAACATCCCAGTTCATAAGTGGTTATAAAACTTGGCGTTGAATATTTATTTATGCCGTAAAGATTGAAAGTGGTGTCGCTATCGGAATAATGTGCACTACGTCGGTGGAAAGTAAAAGTCGGAAGGTGGTATGCGCGGCGGGGCGCGGCGCGGCGCGGTGGGGCGGGGAGCGGGGTAACGCGGAAGCGTGCCGGAAGATCGCTTTTACTCTCGTTCACAGCCAGCGCCTGCGAGCCCCCGGGCCCCCGCCCGCTCCGGCCAGGCTACCGCAAGTCTGTGCTATAAGCCTCCAATCTATTTATTTCTCATTACCCTTTGCCCGCGGCTCGGTACTTAAACGTATAGATACTTTTCTCGCGTAGAAAGAGAATTAAGCGTAACAAAAAGTTGCCTATGTCACTCTCCATCGGCCCTTCAACATTACCCTTTGCCCGCGGCTTCGCTCGCGTTAGAAAGAGACAAAAAACTCCACTTAAAAAATCATGACAATTCGTCGCTCCGTTTTGCCGTGAAAGACGGACAAACAAATAGACACACACTTTCCCATTTATAATATTAGTATGGATAACGATAGCGCAGTATTCCAAGCTGTGTCCCGTTCAAGGAATCCGCGAGCGGAAAAGGATAGGCCTCCTAGACGAAGGACAAAGAATAAATACAAAAGGGGTTTGAGGAATACCAGTCAAGGGTCTATGGAATCCACATCCAAATGTCTATGGAAGGTTGGAAAACGAATAGGTATTTACTAATCAAATATGCATGAGTCCATGATCCATGTTTCAATTTACTGAAGCTTTGAACTAAGCAGTCAGTTTAAATAATGAGTGCGAGCTTACAAATGACTAACATCAACCTACATAATACCTTCTTTTATCTTACTTACCTACCTACTTGATACTTGTACGCCGTTGGAAAATCCTATATAACTATTAACTATAGTAATAGCATAATTTCCTAAGAAAAAAACGGTTTTTGCCTATCCAATTAGATTTTTTAAATAATTTCCAGCAAACGTACTTATGTGGACTTAATACACCGTGGGCCTGAATAACCCGAAATAATTTAACCACGCGTTTTTTAATGTAAAAACAAGCAAAAAACATTATACGACTTTTGTAATTTTTTAAGAAAATAATGTTTTATTATTGTCTTTTCTTTAGACTACACACACACCATACACTTTTCAAGTCATGACCACTTTTTCATATTTTTTTTTGAATAAGAGAGTTTTTGAAACGTTTTTGTTTTTTTTTCTGATATCAGTCAATTAACATGACAAGACTTAGAATATGCGTTTTTCCCCGACTAGTGACGAAAAACCGTCTTAGCTAGAAAGATGTAATCATCTCTGAATCTATAATCCAAATCCAGATAATTGCCATTATATGTCGTCAGGAATACACTGTTAAACCCTTTCGGGTTTTACAGGCCCAACGTGGGCATGATATGTAACATGTATAATAATATTAATAATACGGAACTAATCCATTTCATAATATGGAACCAATCTTTATAAAAAGTGATCTAAGATTTAAGTAAGGATTAGGTAGAACTAGTAGGTAGATATTAAGTATGATTAAGTAGACTTACAAAAAATAGCTTCTCGCTTCGGTCGATTGCTTTTTAAACTTCTAGAGAAGACCACCCACCACTGTTGCCACCGACGTAGTATAAAAAAAAAAAGACAGAACTTTATCAGTTTGGTCTCAAGTAATCAGTTACTACAAGTACATGTATACATTTCCACTGACCCTAATTGTAAAGGCTACTCCAGTTGTTGTACCATTTATGAGCTGGCTGACGCACAATAATTATGAGATTTAAACTTTTATTTGACTTAATAAATTAAATAGTCAATTTCTTTATTTACTGAGTTGTCCATTTAATTTAGGCTACATATGTAGGTATAAACAAAATAAACATTTGATTAATGTCTCGCGATATATTGAGCTATTTATACACGCTAAATTAGACACGTATCCACACAAAATATTAACAATGATAAAAAGGCTGTGTGGAATTAAAATAATCGACTGCAAGTACTTCAAAACGAATGGGATGCAATGATAATGAGCGTGTAAGGACAGCCCGACGAGTGTTTCTCGTCTCAAGATTTCATTGTTGGGTCAAAAAGTAAAAGTGGTCGCGCTGTGCCCACGCGCACCGAACACGGAAGAAAGCACGCAGCGGGGAAGCCCAGAGGTGCGGGAGGGACGGGGAGAAAGTTGCGAAAAGGTCGCCACTTTTGCCCAAATATTCCGAGTGAAAGTGCGTGCGGGTATGCTCGATTTGATAAAAAAAAAGTTTGCGAGAGCACAGCCTTTCGCAAGAACACTGCTGTTACTAAGTAGTGAAAGGTCTAAATCTACTGCGTCAGTGCTAACTGTTCTGAAAGCAGGTCAACGATTCTGAAATTATTATTGGCGCATCTTAGTTGACCTATTTAAAGCAGATTAAAATATTCGCAAATTAACATTGAGATTTAAATATGTTTCCTTAAATTTGAAATGGAATCAATAATTAACCTTGTGACAACTTTTCTTTGAACACGTCACATGTATAATTTTTAAACCAAAGTAACCTCGTACACGGATCCGCGTTAACTACGACATACGAGTGCCTAATGTTAATTTGGCGTAGGCTTTGGTTTCTTTTGCTCTCTTTACTTTATTAGCAAAACGATTTTTGTTGAATCAGTAGGTTTTTTTGCCTTTGCGGCCTTTGCGCTGTGTAAGTGTGTAACCCTCGCTAAAGTTCCAATTCTCGAATTATTCGATTACTCACTAGGTAATTAATATTAGCACAAGCGATTAGTAACCCTTTTGCCCTCTTATTAATAAATAACTAATATTCTTATAGAATAGAGGTGAACCCTAAACTTAAATTCCACCATATTTGATTAATAATCATTATGAAAGTGAAAGGCCTTTTCAATTATACGGAATACCTACTCGTACGTTTCGATGTTAATTGAATCGAATATTACAATTATACGTAACTGTTACTACGATATAACTCAATTGAAATAGTACATTACGATACAAGTGCGTAAAAAAGGAAGTTCGAAACGAGTGGCGATAAATTAAAACACGACCGAAGAGAGAGAAATATTTTCAGTACAGATGGTGTTTTTTTTACGCACTAGTGCGAGAAGTGGTTCATTATAAATGTCAGGTCGAAACTTCGGAGGGCCATCTGTACTGAAAAACGTCGTACGAAACATGTGCGAAAAGGAAATTCGTAACTCATGTCAATTTAAAACACTCCCTTCGGTCGTGTTTTAATTTATCGCCACTTGTTTCAAACTTCCTTTTTTTCACACTTGTATCGTAATGTAAAAATGTGAAAGTGAGATAAGTATACAATAATGATGAAATAATGTCAATATCCATACCTGTATCTGTATGGATATGGTCGTCAACTATCGGCTTCATTACGTACGGCTTCGTAAACTCTCGACTTAATCGTCATTTTCAGGGATTGCAAAATATTGAGGTCACATCCAATTCATCTGACCGATCTATCGCGATCTGATCAAATGCTGGTTTGTCATGAGACTGATACTAAATTAGCCCGTGAGAGTTGTTGTATTTCGATGACGAGGAGTTGTGGATAGACCGCGCATGTCGGTGGCGGGTATACTAGCGAATCTCTCACAACGGACACGAAGAGCTCACTTCTCGCTGTTCACTAATTTCATTGTGACATAACTCTGCACGCAAGTGTCACATATGTATATGTAATATATGTAATAATGTCAATATACCACCAATGTCAAGTTCAATGTACACTGTACAGCCCAATTTATGTTTCGCAACGCATTTGCAATTCAGGCAGTTTTACGTTCACGGTCAACGTTGAATGGGAGGGGAAAACCGAAGAAGAGGTGGATGGACTGTGTGAGACATGATATGGAACTAAAACAAGTTAATGATGAGATGACGAGTGACAGAGATGTATGCAAGAGAAGGACATGCTGCGCCGACCCCAAGTGACTGGGATAAGGGCAAGAGAATGATGATGATGGTCAACGTTGAATGTAATAAACAAAAATATAAGTAGGTATTTTTACTAAGTACGGCGACTGTTGCGTCTTTTACAGGGTTAAACTGTATTAATTCAACGGTTAACTCTGAGTTAGTAGGCTACCCAGGAAGTGAAATTGTGACATAAAAAAACCGGCCAAGAGCGTGTCGGGCCACGCTCAGTGTAGGGTTCCGTAGTTTTCCGTATTTTTCTCAAAAACTACTGAACCTATTAAGTTCAAAACAATTTTCCTAGAAAGTATTTATAAAGTTCTACTTTTGTGATTTTTTTCATATTTTTTAAACGTATGGTTCAAAAGTTAGAGGGGGGGGGGACGCACTTTTTTTTCCTTTAGGAGCGATTATTTCCGAAAATATTAATATTATCAAAAAACGATCTTAGTAAACCCTTATTCATTTTTAAATACCTATCCAACAATATTATATCACACGTTGGGGTTGGAATGAAAAAAAATATCAGCCCCCACTTTACATGTAGGGGGGGTACCCTAATAAAACATTTTTTTCTATTTTTTATTTTTGCACTTTGTTGGCGTGATTAATATACATATTGGTACCAAATTTCAGCTTTCTAGTGCTTACGGTTACTGAGATTATCCGCGGACGGACGGACGGACGGACGGACGGACGGACGGACGGACGGACAGACAGACATGGCGAAACTATAAGGGTTCCTAGTTGACTACGGAACCCTAAAAACAGTATTTACAAATACAACAACTACGGAATAAACGATATTCAATTAATATATAATAATTATTCCTGAATTTTCATTCGGCCAATATTTGAATAAAGATTTAAGATTTATATTTATAGCACTTATATTTTTCATTTACAAACCGACACAGTACATGTGCGAACAATATTTTCGTCAGACCCGTGGTCATCAAATCACTAAACAATACATAAATTAGGAGACGTTTTGATGAGACAAAGCGACAAAAACTTAAACGAATAAAGAGTTTTTAGTCCAGTCAAAGCGGTACTTTGAACCTTCTTCATGTTATACGAAAAGAGGATCAAAAATGTTGTACTTAGTTCTAACCTGAATTACATTTAAAAAGGAAAATATACAGTAAAAAAGGGAGTGCAGAACTCTGTTTCGATGATTGCTCATGCTTAGCATGGCATTCGCAAGGTACTATTATCAAATATATGCGTTGTAGGAAACTGTTTTATTCAAACTAAATCTCCAGTTCAGGTGATTGAAGTTGCAGCATTCGATATATTAATTGCGTACTACAGAATTCCACGAAATCAGCTGATCGACCAAATACTGTAATGTAACTAAAATTGCAGTAGATCTTGAAATGATTTGGTAACTTTTCCCGATACCATTTTTTTTGAATGATATGTTAACATTACAAATAACGAATTTTGAAAAGTAGCTCCTATGAGCCTCGTAACATTAATTACTAAACTACTACTAAAGGAAACAAATATGGAGTAAACATACCTACTGGAATTAATAACTACTCCTAATGATAGCGTTATTGTTATTCGCCAGGTCTATAACTCGTAGACCATTCGTAGAGCTTAGTTGCGTTTACTGATGTGCCGACGGAAAGTTTCCAAATTTCTGAAATTTTCACATAGGAAAACTTCGGAAACTTTCCATTCATTGTATGGACAGTTGTATGGATGGAAACTTTCCATTTCATAAATTTAAATTCCCTTTATTTTTCGTGAAACATTCGTGAATTTTTCATGAAATTTAAGATTTTTTTGGAAAGTTTCCGCAATTTGCACATCACTAGTTGCGTTGGTTAGTCAGTTCGTCAACCAGACATGGTCTAACTACGCTTTTATTTGTCATGCCATCGAGAAAGAGCATTTCAGTTTGAAGATAAGTCATTTCGGATGTCCGGTTGATGTTTTCGAATTAATAGGAGCATTTTTTAAGAGAATCAATGTCAGCGCGTGCTACGCGCTGCGAGCGTAGCCGATAACATGGGAAAACGCGCGTATGTAGCTAAAAGCGACTACGGATAAAGCGCTTGTCTGGCAAGTTTTTGGCGAGGCGATATTTTCATAGTTTATGAGATATAATTTTCCGGACGCAGTATTAGTTGTCAACAAACAGATCGAACAAGTCTCAGACTTTAAACAGTTTGTCGAACCCTAATGGTACGTTAAACAGTGGTATGAAAAATAATGATTTAAGGACGGTCAGCCAGAAGTAGTTCGAGAACAGGGACCGGTGAGACTTACTCAGGGCTGTCAAAGCACGGGAGAAGAGTAGACAAGGCAGGGAACATTGCTAAACAAGATTCGCTAATCCTTGAGTCAAGTCGAGGCCTAGATCGGACTCCGGACAGCAGGTGTATTACCGCAGGATGGACGCCAGCCTAAGTGCCCATTTAGACGGTACGAGAACTCGCATACGAGTTTTATTACATTGCGGTATTTGATAGCTGTGCAAAATTGTATATAGCCTCAGCAGCCCGCAACGTAATTAAAATCGCATGCGAGTTCGCACGCCGTCTAAAAAAGGCCTAATATTTAGACTAAATGAGTCGAGCACGAGATAGTCATGAGGGAATATGAGGAAGGATCCATCACACATCTAAGACACAATCACTTAAAGGTCACTGTCAAGATGATAATGATGATTGCACTAAGTAAAATAATTCCGTATATCATATTCAGACCGAAATTATAACGACTTTCTTTATTATACTGACAGGTATAAAAAGTACGTTTTTAGTAATTTTCATTTAAATTGCGACTGTAGTCGAGAAGAGAACATACGAAAGCATTTTGGGAGAAAGGAGACCTTTCCTAACGCTTCGGTAAATAATACATACATACAATCACGCCTGTGTCTCATGAAGGGGTAGGCAGAGCACATGAAACTACTCAAGTTTCATGCTTGGCAAATAAGGGATTGAAAGAAAACGAAACTGTGACATTGGGGTAAATCATAGCTATTCAAAAAAGTTGGCACCGATGATAAAATGTCCACTAAATTGACTTAGTGGAAACAGGTATTACGTTAAACACTTAAACCTTTCTTATAAGTTAAACTATTCTTATAAGTTGCACACTTCTTTTTATACATAAGTATTAGAAATCTGCGCGTCATCAAGTATGCCTTTAGTGATCCTGCCTGAGAAGTTGATGATCCTGGGTTCGGTATGTTCACATCCCAGAAAGGACACTTGCATATGATGAACATATATTTTTCACGATTCATGGATGTTTACGTTACGTTTATATTAATATATCGTTGGTATTAAGTACATAATATTATCTTTAAAAAAATTAAACTAAATAAATCTTAAATAATAATAATAATCGTTAGCGTTGTCTGAGTGCCCACAACATAATTATATATTTCTGAGTATACTTGCCGTGGGACAATCAATTTGTGTACGAATATCTTTATGATATAATTTATGAAAACGTTAATTTACTACAAGTTTAATAATGAAGACGACAGTTGTTTGTGTGTGTATCGGTAGCTCTTGAGTGTCATATCCGCTGACCGATCGTTTATAGACAATCGAAACTCATTCATAAGTAAACTAACAGCCACAATGAGAGTGATAAATATATGAAAGATACAGAATACGGTGCATTGGGGTAATTTCGAAGCACAGAAATTCTCGCGTTATTTCGAAAGAGGAATCTTGATATGATGGAAATAATAGTGATTTTTATGTGACTTTCGAAATGACCCCAATGCACCCTATTTAGGTGACTGGATATGCAAATAGGCTAGTTTCCTATACTTAAAATAAAATATTTTATGCAGTGCACGAAATAAAACACCACATAATTAGATGAATAATATGGACAGTAGTTATGTTTAAACATAATTTCTATTTAATAAGTCAAAGAGAAAGATATAAAGTAAATGAATTGACCGTGACGTCACTCCTCAGTATTTCATAGTAATTTCATATTAGCAAATCGTTTTGACATTTCTTAAAAAGAAGCTGATTTGACTAGTAGGAAACTAGCCTGCTTTCAGAGAAGAATTTAATGTAGTCAAGTCAGATTTGTTTAAATCCTAAATGGATGTAAAATAATCATGTTACCTATATGTAGTTACAACCAATATAAATCTCAAAAATAAACTACATTTCATATCCGTGGGTTAGAGGTTATCGTGAACATGTTTTCGCAATTCGATCAGTATTGCGGTGTTTTTGGCGAATACTTCTTAAGTTTGGCACATGAATGTTTTTGTTAACATATTGAATCCCCTATATGTATGTTTACCTCGTCTACTTTTCACATATGCATCTTAGAGAGTACTTAGTAATTGTAACGTATAACCGGACGTATGAAAATATTTAAGCATGCCTAAGAAATGAAGACTTGTTCTCACTCACCCCTAGAGTCTCCTCTCTTTTGTTTTATACTACGTCAGTGGCAAACAAGCATACGGCCCGCCTGATGGAAAGCGGAATATGCTAAGATGGAAGAAATTTTGATAGTAGATTAAGTCATATGTTCATACAAGAGTGAGGCTTAAAAATACATCGCTTACCCTAAAATTAGGACAAGCATTATTTCTGATACGACTGCTACGAGGGAAGACTTTATTTTATCAGTAGAAAAGTAAAACTTAATTTCTACTGTAGGTATAAGTAATTATCCTCTTTTTGGTGAAACTAAATATTCTACGATACCTGAAAACTATACACTCATATAAGAATAGCTAAATAGTACATATATACCGGGTGTCCCGTTGTCCCGTAAACCAATGCCAAGTTTAAAAGGGGTGATAGGACATCTCATAGTTGACTTAGTAAGCGAATTTGACCTAATGATAATTTCATGGGTTTTGAGATATTCGCCGTATAGTTTAATTATTACTATGCATTTCTAAAAATTTACGTATGCCTAGCCAACTTTTATTAATAATCACTTATGTTAATCTTCTTTAACATAGCATATTAATATATGTCTAATGCTCCTCCATATTAGTTAGTCAAGAGGATAGAGGAGTTGACGTTCCTTTTGCCGGTTGTGTTTCGTAAACGTTTAACATTTTGGCTACTTACGCACGCTACTTGTACTATTAATAATACTTCGGATATCTACAAGTGATCGTTTTGTTTGACGCATGTGTGTTTGAAATTGTTCATATACTTAAATAAATAAAAAATCTATATAATAAATAAAAAATAAATAAAGTTTAGTCAATTCGTCGTTTTGTCCATCAGTCTATTAATCAGATTTGTCTAACTTGGCTCAAACATCCTTAAAACCGATCAAGTAACAAATAAAGGAGGGAGGAGGTTACAGGTTAAATTATTATGTTTTTATATTAAAGGAAAAAATGGAAAAATTTACGCTTCCGGCGGGACTTGAACCCGCATCATTTGCAATCCGTGCAAGGCTCTTAACCAATTGAGCTACGGAAGCCGCGCCGGACATCGCAAATCTTTCCATGCCTTTCCTTATGTACACACGTCTTGGGGTGACGTTTTTTCCTTTAATATAAAAATGTTTAGAATCGTTAGCAGACGTTTCTGCTTGTTAAAAATAAATTATTATGTTAATTTTTTTTATCACTGTTAACCATAGGTTTAGGGTACTTATACGAGTATTTATAAAGAAAAATAAAAATATTTCCCCAGATAATCGCGAAGTCAAGTCAAGTTGCAAAAAAAAGCTGACTTTCACTCTTAACTTGTTAGCCGTGTGGGCCCAATACCTGACATAAATCACGAACCAACCTAAAATATTTAGTCGTTATTGAGTTTAGGCAAGTGGCAATTCAATGGACCGAAACAATGCATTTTTTTTGCTTATGAGGAGTAAGAATCACTAGCTTCTTTTAACTCTCTGCATACGAAGCCATTTATGGCCGATATGATATTTAACTATATTTAACTATTAAGTTTAAATCTTAACATATTTTAATTCGTGTGGTAAAGGGTTAAAGTCATCTATGGCAACTATATAAAATACTTGCCTTTTCCTGCGGCTTCGTCCGCGTACTAAAATAATTCAGACTTAGTACCCTCATTTCACCCACTTAATGAATCTTGAAAAATCCTTTCTTAGTGCTCTTGTCCACCTTATAAGGAACCTAAGTGCCAAATTTGGAGTCTCTAGAATCGGTGGTTTCGGCAGTGCTTTGATATGTCAGTCAGTCGGTCAGTTTCTTCTTTTATTATATTATATTTAGACAAAGACAATAGGGTAGGTGTAGGTTTGTAACCCCACACAAACTAAGGCCCATCCTGGTCTTGGCCGGTTGGTTACGAAATACAAATAGGGTTCTTCCCTGTTTAGCTACAGTAAGTACCTATAGTAGTTTGGTAAAATCCTATTACACAATTACAAATTAAATTCAAGGGTATGATTTAGATATAACTAAAATCTGTGCAAATGAAATGTATAGGTTAGGCACACCTCGGACAATGGCGACCAAATCACAGTCTAAGCTCGTGTAGGTAAAAACGCGTACCATGCTTTGTATGAGTGTAACTGTGAGGTAACCGAGAGCGGGTGGGTGGGAGTGGCCTATGTGGCCATACTGTGCGATAGTAGAAACGTTCGTACGTTTTGTTCTGAGAAATATTTGTTATTTTTTTCAATAAGTAATTGTTATTTTTTTCTAACTCTGAAAGTATTAGGCGAAATCCAAAAAAGTTTTTTTGATATTTTACTTTTCTTTTATGATGAGGAATACGCCGTTAATATTATTCGGTTTCCTTATGTTACACCGTGATCGCCATTGTCCGAAGTGGGAATTACCCATACACACAATTCCATATTCATTCTCTTTTCTAACGGAATGTGATTAAACTATTAAATTAAAAAGGTGAAAATCAATTTAAATTAAAATGTTGTAATAATGATGTGACCAATTTAAATATCAAGAAAAATATTAAAAGTAAACATTACTTATGTTTCTTAAGAGGGGGTCGTACGAAATCCTCGAAAAGTGCATTCGGCGTTTAACAAATGCTGCTCACATTTCTAAATTAAATGAAATAAAATAAATGTAGTTATTATCTTAAAGAGTGTGTCTACAACTTTTGACTATTCACAATCTCCAATTATTAACGGTGTAATAACTAAACCCACACAAAGTTGACCTAAAATGAGAAAAACGTATGTCGCCGTTTAGTAAACTTTGTTAAAAAAATTCAATACTCTAGTTATAACATTATGTGATTCTGAAAGCCAGATAAATGGACTACAAGTTTTGAGGTTTTTTATATTTTTCCTCTCAAAGGCAACAAAGAAATTTTACCTTAAATTTAAACTATCGTAAAATTTCCATACATTCGCCATTGCTGTCAGAATTTTCCTTTCGATTAGATGCCGTGAGCGGCTCATCGGAGGCAGACGTGTCGCCGGTCGCTCCGCGTTGACAATTAAATTTGACAAATATTTTGACAGAAAATCGTGTACGTACACGAAAAACCATACCAGTGTAAAACTGTGCTCAAAATAAATAGGGTAAGTCGATAATGTCAGGTGGAGATCCAATCTCATTTAAAGTGTAAAGGTGCATGGCTTGTGCATCAAAAATAAATAAAAATATATCACATTATTAAAGAAAATAACGAACACAACCGAATGAGTATAAATGATTTCATTCTAGTTCGGTTAAATTGAAAAGAGTTTCATGTTTTCTTTTACTCATTGGAATAAAATTTCATTACGCTGGTATTAACAGTACGTCATTTTAAAAATATATATGACAGCACCTACGTCAAATTCTGTCAACCAGGTTGTATGTAAACAATTATAATTTAATTTATTTTTACATATTTAGATACTTATTAATCGATTCTTACTTAGAATAGAAGAAAGGGAAATGCGGGCGGGTATATAAGTACCTATTTAATAAATACAATATTCCGTATGGTGTGCTTCTGGTTCAAATTTTTCATATAAAAAAATGTTTTAATTTCATTAAAGATTACCCTGTGCATACCACGAACACGTAAGTAACCGTAAGTTCATCGTTGTTTAGAAAGTAACGCTCGTCTTGAATGGCACTTCTCCATTCAACTAGACCAGATGTTCATGGAACAGTCACCAGCATACGTATATGACTATGAACGGCCGTGACAATATATCCGATTCTCTATAAAGGCCATAAGTATATGACGACATATTCCCGGCAAAAAATTGTGATGCTTCGTGACCGGCAAAAACATAGTCTCTCTTTCTAGCGTCTCGCGAGCGTAGCGTCGGGCCAACTGTATGGAAAAAGACGCCGCGTCGCGTCGGCGCGGCTTAGCCATACAGTTGGCCCGACGCTACGATCGCGAGACGGTAGATGTGGGAGGGTCCTTATTCGTATAAATATCTGATCGGGTCGCTTAAAAATATTTGTTTCCTTATAAAAATCTAAATTACACTCTCACTCGCATAAATATCTATCCATTGTTAAAGCAAATATATATCTTACGGGCTAGAAATCATTAATATGTAATTAAAGTGCAATAACAAACCCTACCTTAATTGCCTTAGAGCGGTAAATTGTATGAGGTGATTTGACATCTCACGAAACACGTGCACTCGTGCAGTATTATATTGTCATTGCATATGTCTGTCTCATCTGTTCTTAAACTATGACAACTAAACTTATTACAAATCTGATATCAGAAGCCTTTTTACAAGCTTTTATTCAACTTGCCTTGTTAGTTTGGGTCAAAACGTAGAAGCTAAATTTGACCCACTTTCCGGTTTCCGATTGAGCTGAAATTTTGCACACATATGGAAATCACGTGACAATGCAATATTATGGTATCATGGAGGTGATCTGATGATGGAGCAGAAAGGTGGTCAGAGGAACTCTGTTATGAAACGTCGTATCCCCATTGAGTAAGGGGTTTTTAGAAACATCTCAGAGAGCAAAAGATGATTGTTGAAAGAAAGGTACAATACAATACAATACAAATCCACTTTATTGCACAACCTCAGAAATGTACATAGGAACACACACATTACAATAAATTTTATTACAGAGGTAAACAACAGGCGGCCTTATCGCTAAAGAGCGATCTCTTCCAGGCAACCTTTGGGTAGTGGAAAAATGGTATTCATAACTTTAACTAATTAGGAGGTGCAAAAAAACTAAATTAAAAGTAATTAATTGTAGCTAAAAAGCATATACCTACATAATACATATAATACCTACACATACATATACATACATACTACTTACATATTATATACCTACATACATATATTATAATACATACAATATTTCGTGCCAAACGTGTAAGTGGAGAATTTACAGAGACACTAATGAAGGGACAAATAATAGTCTTTCAGATGGGATTTAAAAGTAGCAAGGGATTGAGCGCGTCTCAATTCGACAGGAAGAGAGTTCCAGAGCCGAACAGCCCGAAAAGTGAAAGAAGAATTGTAGAATTTGGAAGAGGAAGGAGGAACAGAGAGAAGCAAGTTTTGTGAGGATCTAGTGGAATTTAAATAACTGAAACGTTCTTTTAGGTAACGAGGTGTGGTGGGATTAAAAAGTATATTATATAAGAGACAAAGAATATGAAAATTTCGTCGAAAGCGGATTGGGAGCCACTTGAGTTGCGCGCGGAAATGAGAGACGTGGTCAAATTTACGCAATCCAAATATAAACCGGATGCAGAGATTTTGTATTCGCTCTTGCTTGCTCAGTTGCTCCTCTGTGAGATCAAGATAGGAAATGTCAGCATAATCCAGTATCGGCAGAAGAAGAGACTGTGCAAGCGCAACTCTGGTGGCGATTGGCAAGAAGTTACGTAATCGCCTAAGAGAGCCAACAGCAGCAAACATTTTCCTACTAACCTCGCCTACTTGAGGTGCCCAAGATAAGGACCGGTCCATAACAACACCCAGATTTTTCACTTGATGTGATAAAGGAATCTGGACACCGTCGAAGTATATGGGAGGAAGATTCGCAAAGTCTACTCTGGGAATGAGTTTGCTACTGCCAACAATGATGACTTGGGTCTTCTCAGGGTTCACTTTCAGACCATGACTGGTACTCCATTTTAGAATACGCGACAAGTCATCATTGGTACTCTCTATAACAGAAGGAAGATCACCTATTACTCCCTGTCTGTATATCCCTCCCTGTCTGTGTAAGGTACAGTCGGCTAAGGTAAAGCTTGTGCCAAAAATGAATTTTTTGCAAAAAAAAAATTATTATAAATTGGGAGGTGTAGTTTTTTATTATCTCTGCATTTCATTGAGAAGAAAAACCGGCCAAGAGCGCGTCGGGTCACGGTCAGTGTAGGGTTCCGTAGTTCCAGGGAAAATAATATATTTAGTTAGGGGCATGAAAATGTCTGTCAAAGTTGGCATTTAAATTTATTGTATTATTTACTCATTTTAACTTTATTTTTGTGTAAAATTTTGCTCAGAATTTGTTCGTTATCCTTTTGAATGTAGTGTATACCTACACTTCTAAAGTTTATGTTCCATACATACTTACTACAATTTTCTTTTCATTGACAGACGATTTCAATTTCAATTTCAATTTGATGGATAAATATCCGCGGCCTGAGGGGTGAATAGGATCAGGAATGGGGGGAATCGGGTCGCAAAGGGGTGAATAGGTGTACGAAGGGGGTGATTAGGGTCGGAAGAGGGGTGAATTGGGATGTGTGGTCAATGGTTGTCAAATTGTATAAAAGATATATAACTTACCTAAAGTGATGTTTTTATGAATGACCTCTCTGTATATGGATGCAATTTATAAGTCAATGTATTGCTTCGTAGTTAGACTAGATACAAGAAATCAACATTTAGAAATGTTAATTACACTTCTGTCAACCTCCACGTTTCACCCATGATTGCTATAATATAAATGGATTACTTTAAAATAAAAATCATAAGTATGAAACTATACAACTATGGAAGAAATAAAATTATTTTATTGAATAATTTTTGATTTGTTCTTTTTCAAGTTTATATAAATAATAAATTCTCAATTCGCTCAAAGGTTGAAAGAGATACCTTATAGGGATAAGTTCGCCTTTGTACACCATAACTATATTGTATTTATATGTCCTAACTTGTCTTATGTACAATAAAGTGTTCACATACATACATACATAAATTGAAATAGATATCATACACGAAAGAAAAAACGACAAGGCCTACTGATGGCCGAGCCGGGAATCGAACCCGGGTCTTCAGCTTACGCAGCTAACGTCATTACCACTAGGCCACCCGCCCGCCGTGTGGTACCCAACGAAATTTCTCTAGTGTATATTATCTCTGATAGGCACATTTTGACCATCTCGTATATGAATCTTAGGTATAAGATCCATTTGCACCAACCACTTAACTCAGGGTTAGTGGGCTGTCAACTGTCAAATTCCATGTAAAATAGTGGGTTAACCCTCAGGTTAATCCTCCATCTTCGTTGGTGCAAGTGGCACTTAGAGGATTACGGTATAGCGAGAGACATGGCGGGTTCGATTCCCGGCTCAGCCACCAGGGGGCCTTGTCGTTCTTACTTTCGTGCGTGATATCTATTTCAATGTATAAGCATGAAAACGGTTATGACTTTATTTTCAAATAAGTAATTTTTACTGATAAACTTTTTTTTGGCATTTAATTTTGTAAGGTATGCTCCCAGCCGAAGATCAGCGCTGATGAAGAGGCACCAAAGAAAACACGTCCGTTCCATACAAGATTTATTAGCAGGGAGCGAAAATATAAACCTACCCACAATCAGTCGGTGCCTATAATTACTAAACTACCCACATATGTCACAAATTTATTTCAAAAAAACTTAATGTCATTATCAGTTTGCCGTTAATATTTGTGGGGTTTGAAATTGGACCAGAAGTGATATTAAAAAAAAAAACTATACATTTATAACCTTTTGAATTTTGGAAGTCGGTTAAAAAATCTGGCCAAATTAGAATCTTTTTTCGCACAATTGTAAAACTAAATTATCTTTACTAGTTACCTCTAAAATACTAAATGAAATGACATCTATTGCGACTTAAGTAGTTTGCATAAATTAGTAACCCAATTCATCTAGAGACGGCGCTGCAATTTGGGCTACTTAGTACATCGTTTTCTAAAGATTTTGGGTACATGGGGTCGGAACGGGTATGAACTACCGTAATTTGTGCTGAATAGGACCAAAACCGACTTTTGAATGTCGATAGCACTTTTTTTATATGTTCCATGCTAATTTTTTACACAAAAAATCTTCCAGCGGTGTGAACTTCGGTTTGTCTTTGAAAATATGTCGTTTTATTTAGTAATTTTCGCTCACCCTAACGTTGGGGTGAATAGGGAAAAGTGCTAGGGTTGACCCTTTTGGTGAGTAGTCGGTTATGTATTAATAAAATAAATTTATCGGAATCTACACATATGATAACCTTAAACCAACCTTTATAAATGGTGCTCTGACGCAGTGAACAAGTAAGTATGGTCGTGGGCAGTGCGGATAACGTGTTAAAATATAAGCATAGTTTGTTGCTATTTTTCATGTTTAAATAACTTCTAAACTAACGTAGTGGTATTCAAGTAAAAGGTTCACAGTGAATATTAAGTAGCTTGCCAGAAATGTGTTTCTGCTTAGCTATACCTACCATTGTAAGTATTGAGTTTTGTATCATAAAGTCAAACTAGGCATTTATTACTAATGATTTACTCTGTGGGGTGCCTTTGATCACTTGCATGGGGTAACATTGACCATAATGACACATAGTTGATTATTGTCTGATTATGTCACGGTACTTGTTGAGTTGAGGCAGATAATTTGATCTCTTCGTGTGATAAATATTGAAACAATTACAAATAAAGTTGGTTTTTCGAAGATGGTAGGTAATTTTTATTTTTGATCAAAGTAACCCCAAAATAGCGTTAAAGAGTTCTAATATTTGACTGTGCGAACCGTTTTTTTATCTTTTCTTGAGATAAAATACTTTTGCAAGGGGTTACATTCGATTACCATTTTAAAAAAACATAGGGTATCAAAGTAACCCCAATGTCAGTTTAAGTTTGATCTCATAGTTTTTTTTTCTGCGTACATTATTTTGTTACTTTTCTAGATTTTTAGCAGGAAAAGACTAAAAAAGTTGATGGCCCCATTTTTTTCTTTCTTTACATTTAATGGATAAAAATACCCATTAAATGTAGAAGCTAGCTATAGCTACCCATTACATGTAGAAGCTAGAGAAGTTTAAATTCCCAAATTGGTCAATGTAACCCCAGTTTACGGTAGACACCGTGAATCTATTCTAATAATTCTTTTTTTATTTGAAAGAAAAATCGTTACGATACTAAAATATGCAATCTAAGATAAAAATGCTTTTCGTTACAAACTTAGTTCAGAATTTTTTTTCGTTCAACTTTTATAAATTGGTCTACCTATCAAGTTAAAAATAATTTTCCTAGAAAGTCTTTATAAAGTCCTGCTTTTGAGATTTGTTCATATTTGAGAAAACAGCCCTTATTGCCTGAAATACGGCAGTGATATTGACATTGACATTTGCTTTTTCGTATTTTGACTGCACTGTTGTATTTTTTGCCATGCTAATTTGAACCTTATCTCTGAGCGATGTTTTTTAATTTTCAGTCACGTCACAGATGTTTATGACATAACATCTAGGTATTTAGCCATTTAAAAAAAACTACAAGGGACTTTACAGACGTGGCGACTGCAACTGGTACAGGGCCTAAGCTATAATTTAAAATTATATTGTGATTTTTATATGTTTTTTTGTGTTTTATTTATTACTAAGTATGAGTTTCAACATTTTCAACTCAAGAAACTGAAATTTAGAGAAGAGACTCGGAAATTGGGTAAGATAAAGAGTCTGATGCAGATGGCGATGGCGGTATTGGGATAAGATAAGATATGCGTCGATATTCCCTGTCTTTCTTTGTGTCTCTGACTTGACTGCTGCTAGCTGTACTCTATTCATTAGGTTTTTATTTTATACACATACTTTATTTTGTATCAAACTAAATGATAAAAAAACCTAACGACCAAAAAGAATAAAGAAAATATCTGATAGTCTTTAATACAACCCGCATATACGTAATGCACAGCACAGGCCTCTGAAGACCTGCAGGGCAATCAGAGTCGCGCGATAAATGATAAAACATCGGACCGTCCCTATTGCACTTACAAATAGTGCGATAGGGCTGAATGTTTTATCATTTATCACGCGACCATAATTGTCTGCCTGGAGGTATCGGCCTTCACATACGACTTTGAATAATGTTTGCGGGGATAGGCAGGCTGACGATTTTTAATCTAAGTAAGTATAGTGAACAGAGAAGGAAAGCTAGATGATGCGAATTTTTTCTCTGTCTTCTTGTATGCTCTTTTTTAAGTCAAAGGAGGTTAATCAATCAAAAAAATCTTGAAAAAAATTAAGGGTCACTGACCTTTCGTAGTGTGAAAGTAGGTAATTGACAGATTTAATCTAAGGTAAGGTAAAATCTAGGTAAAAAGTCTTATACTATTGTAACCGCAATGAATTATTTTGTGGTTTTTATATTAATTTTAGGGTCACAACTCCTACTGTTATTCCAACCATTAGTTGACATTCACATTAGTAAAAAAGAATAAAAAGATGTAACGGTTTCTTTTTACTCCAACCTTTTTTTATTTTGTATATCGCAGAATACCTTATCATCAAAAATCATTAGAATGCGCAATTATAAGTAAAACCAAAAGGGAACACGTAACCTACAGACCCCACAGTCTATTTTAGAATCTAATCAATAGAATCAACAGAATCTTATAATATGTACAGTGAGTTGCGAAACGTAGCATGGAGAAATTATAAATGAATTCATTGATTCGCCATGCACTTATGCAGCTCACTGTACGTAAGTATGTATTTATTTAACTGCGCATCAAAATCTTGCAGTGCCAATACAACTACCGAGCTGATCTGACGATGGTACCAGCAGGTATAGCAGGGAAACTTTAATGAAACAATGCAACCCAACCTCGTGTTTGGCGTTTTCTGAATCTTGTTGAGTATAGCTGAAGAATCCAGCCAGTGCAAAAGCTTGTACAAAAAAGAAATGTTTGCCATTAACTTATCTGTACTCTGAGTTTTAGCCCACTGACTTTCATACAAAATATGCAAAAAGCGACAATTTTAATCTACTTTTACGTATTTAATCAGAACACGATTCCGAATAGGAAGGTAGTTGCCATAACTATACAAAACTTAGGTGGCTGATATTACGTCAGTATATTTCACGCCCTGGAATTTAGGGCCTTATCACACTTGCGATTTGCGGGCGATTTGAAAGCGAAACAAACGCGCAGCGAGTTCGCCGCGAGTGCGCAGCGAGTTCGCCGCGAGTACGCAGCGAGTTCGCCGCGAGTACGCAGCGAGTTCGCCGCGTCTAGAGTCGAGACCTCATGCTGTATTCATCAGCAAAATTAATTTCTATCCACTTTAGTTTAAGTCGATATTTGTAGTAGTTTATTATCTACGAATGTGGACAGATGGACAACCAACAATAATGGCACCGTCGGAAGATTCAAATACTGTTGCAATGGATATCGCGACGAACACGCTGCGCACTCGCGGCGAACTCGCTGCGCGTTCGCTTCGCTTTCAAATCGCCTGCAAATCGCAAGTGTGATAAGGCCCTTAGTATAAGCATCAACATAATATATTTATCTCTTTGTACCTATCCATTCAAATGTTCTCTTTTCTCTGGTAGGTATACAACTGACGTCAAATTGTGCATAGACATGTAGGTCAGATGAAAAGAAATTAGTGGTATTGCCGTCGGAACGGACCCAACTACTTTTCTGCTTGACAAGACGTCACTTTTAACACGGACATACCCGATCTATATTCATATCCAATCCAAAGCGAGTTATTGACGTACTTGTATTAAATATAGAATTAGGGCTAAGGTCGAAATTACATTTTCATGGTGTAATTTCCAATCCTTATGGCTTAAAACAAGTGTTTCTTTAAAAACTCTTGTTTTACGGGTTAAACTACGTAATACTACTACTTCAACCTAAAATGCAGTTCCTTGAATTAAATGTATCTTCTTGCTTTGTCACACCGATATAGTATCATGACAGAAATTATTGTTTTACTTGAAAATTAATGTTATAATTAGTATTTTTAAGATGTTATTAAAATGGTATCTTTGAGATCAGACAATGCATTAGTCTGTATACGATTAATATGAAAGAAAAATGGGTTCCGTTGTGAATAAATATCTAAGAAGCAAAAATAACACCAACAACCTGATCAAGAAGATAAAACGACCTCGAGAGAGTGTAGAAATTTTCATACGAATAGAGAAAATGTCAGTAAGATGGGCACGAACCACAATCTTTCCCGCATGTAATATCAAGCTTTTAAGATATACCTATATTGGAAAGAAGCCTGGGTCAGCCGCGGCCGGCGAGAGGCAGCTACTCGCTTCCGCTACGGCTTCCCGCCGCTTCCGCGCTAATCGGGTTTGTTGTCGGCCGTCTTCACGCGCCAGAAACGAAGCCTATCGTATTCATCAATTATACACTTGTCGCGACGCAACTAATAAGACCATTTATTTACTTGTAGATTCCTCAAATTCATAAAAGCCAGGACTTTTCGAGCTTAGGCCGATGAATTTTGGCTTGAGGAACAACACCAAGAAATGTTAATCATTGAAAAGTGCGTTTACGAGGTATGTAGCTATATAAGTAATGACTATCTGGATACAAGTTTACCAGCTCATAAAAATGACTTGATTTCATCACGAGTCAACACACAATGTCACTGTCATTTCTAAACTTAAAATGTAGATGTGGCTAAGCTCGTACAGATCGAGGATGCCTTGTAACGAGTGAAAGGCACCAATCGCCGAAACAAAGAACTCTCGATGAACCGAAAAGTTTCATCCGACAGCGGGTTGCGCTCGGGCACTTTCTCTTTTTTCGCGGCTCTCTCGCATCCGCGTCCACGGCCGCGGGCCAGGAGCGGTTTGGCCACGAGCGGGCGGAGAAAGTGCTGCGAGCTTCCTGGTCGCGAGAAGCGCGGGACATAAGCGATGAAGGTGCGAGCCACTGACCGTTGACGAAAACGTGCTGTCTCCAAATGTGATACTGGCTCCAACGGTCGTCGTCCTGGGCGTGCGCGTGGCCGTGCTGCAGCTGGGGCAGCGTGGGCAGCGGCGGGTGCGGCGCGGGCGGCAGCAGCTGCGGCGGCGGCGCCGGCGGCCCGAGCGGCTGAAGGGCTTGCGGGTGCTGGTACTCCATGAGAACGAGTCGAGGCGCTCCGCGACGCACTCGCTCAGTGTTCACTCATCGCGACGCGGACGCTACGGGGACGCGCGGGGCGTGCGATCGCGGCGGTGTGCGGCGCGCGACAGGCCGACGCGCGGTCGCACGCGTGCCGCCTCCCTCCCGCGCCCTCTCACTCCCACCTCTAACACTCCCCCCTGTCCACTTTTGCCTCTCACTAGTCAGACCTCCACCCGTTTCCTCCACATCCTCTGCACGCGGCATAGTTTTTAATTACAGTGACATAATACGATGCGCGATCACTCTCCACGCGATAACTGATTACTGGTCGCGCGCATGTTATGTGTACACACGAGTGCACGTGTCGTACGTCGCTTGTAAACAAAGCGAACTGCTCTTCATACTCTTTCCACTTGTTTTGTTTGACAACGTAACGTTCGTAACTATTGCTAATATTAATGAATACTATAAAATCCTGGAAAACCGTTTTATTGGTTTTTGTGCGAAATTCAATTGTAAATAGACGTACCTACCTAAAATATTCAATAGTTTGAGTTTGATTTTAAAAAATTCTGGATGATACCCGCGCGCGTTCATGTCTTTCGTATGTACATAGATACCTTAACTAGGTACTGATTCTTGCTATAAGAATCTTACGTTTTATAACTACACTCGACTACAACCCTAATCCTTAAATAGAAATAAAACATAATTATGTAATCAGCGAGTAGGTACCTACAATCATGTAGGAAATCTAAATATTACTTTTTTGCTGTAATTATGCAGTTGAATAGGGATATCTTTTCACTCATTAGGAAACCGGACCATTCCTAATAAGACCCAGTTACCCCTTTGGATTGGAAGGTTAGATGGCAGTCGCTTTCGTAAAAACTAGTGCCTCCGCCACATCTTGGAATTAATTGTCAAAGCAGTCCCCCGGCTCCCAAGAGCCGTGGCAAGTTGCGGGATAACGCAAGGAAGACGATGAGATTGATGAGAAATCATTTTCGTCTACTTAGAATCTACAGGGCATTATAGGAATCTTTAAAACCAAATACTTATGAGACGAAGAGGGGCTCGCTTTCCATGCAAACAGCATGTGAAGTATGGAAAAACTAGCTAGGTATATCACATGGTAATGGTAAGTATCTAAAGACGATGGTTAGGCATATAACGATGGTGTAAGTATTGGCTTGCGAGGCTCGCAGGCAGCTGCAGGCCCGAGGCGGAGCGAGCGCTGATAGCGGGGACAATGGTGTTTTCCTTCGGCCAGATGTGCGCCGCCGCGCCGTCACTGACTCACAAGCTTTTCAGGAATTTCACAATAACTTGCACTTGCTATACGTACCTCATTGACGCTTCAAACATTTACGTAGGTAATCCTTTCAATTTGTTTATGAATACTTATAGAATTACTGAAACAGTTTAAGATACTAGTCATTTTAGTTATGAATCTTTAAACATGAAACTACTTATGTGAAACATTATTCTGCCATAAATCGTATATCATCTTTATCATATAAATATAGGGAGATTTGAATGCCAAATATATCAAATTAGAAGATATTCTACATTAATACATAATGGTGAACATAAATAAGAGTATGATTATTGAATATGTCATATTAAACAATTAGCAAGTATTTAAGTTCAGTGTTCATGATTTGGTTAATTTAACGTTTAAATTTTATCGTCATTACTCATTATATTTTCCTATAATTACTTATGTTTTAACTATAGATGATTATGGGGACGAACTTAGCAGTAAAAAAAATGCACTAATTAGGAAATTGGCTACAGGATATTCGCGGATAACATGATTATTCATAGCTCAATGATGTTTCAGTCAATAATAAATTAAAGATAGGCTCATCGCGCCCGCGTCGGCCCGATAACCCGCCGGGCTATCACCGCTCTAAAATGGAACCCGAACTTGAACTCTACACACTGCCCGTGTCAGTGGCGTACCATGTCACTACTTGTTTTATAGTGGAACTTATTTTAGAGGAACAAGGTTCAAACCTGAATGCCTCAAGCGCATATTGAACTTTGTTAAAGAGACTAGAATTGTACTCATATCTTTTTAAGCCACTTACTTATGTGCTAAATTCGCATTAGATAAATGTGCAAATATATAAGTAATATATAACTACATAGGTAGTGCAGTGTTTTTGCACTTGTTGCATGCAAAACCCGCATCAACAATTCACTGTAGAATTTTTAATACCAGGATACGTGGAGAGTTGTGGATGGAAATTATCTTACAACAGCTGTCACCGTACCCATACAGTTTGAAACAGCGCTTGATGTGTCGGGCACCTAGTTTAACAATCCTTTATGTTAAACGTACGGCGTGACTGAAGTACTGTATGACTTGAAACTGAAACTTAATATGTTACATTAAGTAACCACACTCTTGGCAAACGACGAACAACACGAAGGTGTGAGAGGTTTTACCAGTTCAGTTATGTGTTTATCGGTGTTCGGAATAGGTGGTTTACGACAAAGTAATATATATAGCAAACGGCAAGCATGTGGAGCCGCTTAGAGATATGACGAGTGCTTACTAGTGGAGGTATAGGTATTGTCTTGTTAGGTTATGTTGGATCATAGTTGATGATAGGGGAATGTGCAGCAGGCAATGCCTGCTGCCGCACGGGGCAGACGCAGCCAGCGGACCGTGAAGCGCTGATTGCTGCGGCCATTGTCTCGAGCTGACCTTTGCCACGACTTGCAAGAGTCCAACTTCTCACAACACGTCACGCCTCGCTTTATCCTAATTACAACGGTATATCGGTTCATCAGAATATTAAAAAAAAAATTGCACATAGTATCTAAGTCTTTCTACGTTTATCGCTCAGTGATTATGAAGCAAGAACCCCCAACAAACAATGAACAAACAATATAAATTGGCGGGCCGTATGCCTATTTTTTACCGGACGTAGTTTAAAACGAAATTTATTGTCTGACATAAAAAAAACTAGAACCCGAATACAGAACATATTCAAATTCTGAGTAAATAAGTCGGTTAAAAAAAATTGACTAGACAAAATCAATTAAATTAGTTGGTGAGATTACCGTGGGACTTAGTTTTGTGTAAGAATGATCCTATAATATTTATTTATTGGTAGATGGGTGATTCTCTGTAAGGATGTTCAACAAACAGTCCCCTGGCAATGATTTTTTAAAATATTTATTTATAAAATCAGAAATAGTTTGTATAATTTAATTAAGGCAAATGGGTTTTATTAAATTATACTAACTATTTAGGATTTCATTAATAAATATTTCAAAAAATCATTGCCAGGGGACTGTTTGTTGAACATCCTTACAGAGAATCACCCATATAACAGGATGAGTGACATGAAATCAGGTTAGAGAAAGTAAAGTAGTAAATCATCTCACCAAAAACCAATGTTAAACAACGTGTTCATATTATGACGTCTACAGTCACGACGTGAAACGATAGTCTCCGCCTCAAAATACCTAAACTTACGTTAAATTATAAGTAGGAATTGCCCATCATTATTCTAAATAAGAACTATTCGGTTAGTAATTAGAGCCTAGAATGCCAGTTTACCTACATGTATTTTTTGACTAACCGTAATGACTACGAGGAGCTTGACATTGGAATGCGATCAGAGGCGTTGCAGTCCAAAACTGCGGGCTCAAGTTTCACTTTCATGAGCACCGCCGAGGGGCGCGGAGAGGGGACGGCGCCCGCGCAACTCACAAGGCCACAAAAAATAAGCTACTTTTCCTTTCTCAAAAACACCAGCACTTTAACCACTGCCGAAACTCGTGAGATAGTCAACTAAGCCGATCCTACTCGGAGAGAGAATTAACCTTGTGCAGTCCGCAGTTTTCACTATCGAACGCCGCGCGTCGTTTATGTAACTAATGTTTACATTCAAGCAAAACATGACCTTACTACTTACTCCGATACTCCTAGATGGTGACATAATTATTACAGAAAGTACAATACCCTCTTTATCTACACATTTGTACATAAAACGTCTATTTTTACATTTAAATGAAAACTTATATGCCCTAATTATTCGTTTTCAATAATGAAAAGTCAGAATATAGACCTAAATACTTATGATGTCCTTTATTTTATACCGTGTAGGTAGGTACATTATTAAAAATTGTATGTACTCATTTACATATCAAAAATTATTGTCATAAAGCAAAAGTCGTGTCTAAATAACCCTGGCCTGGGCAGGGTCTTGCTATTAGGGTTGTTTTTTTATTAGGTAATATAATGTAAAAATCATTAGCACTAGGGTCTTTCTAAATAATGTGCAATTTCACCTATTTATATTAAGTAAATACATACCTAATTTAGAAAAGCACTTATCGGATCAGTATAAGCACTACATATTTTAAATATTTTTCTTACATCCAAATCGTCGTAGATCGTTCGTAATTTAAGTAATCCTATCAACTAGTAGCTATTTAAGTGAAGTATACCTAAATCATAGGCAAACAAAAACTTCGTGGACCTTGGTCATTATAACAGTTCCTTTTCCTTAACATGCCTACTACGTTTTTAGATGATAAATTGTGATTAAAGACGCGACGTGTAGATTTATAAGTATATAGTCAAAACTCCGGTGAAAACGTAATAACGCATGCAATCGTAGAAAGTAGAAGTGGTTATACGACAAACTTCGAAGCCGGCCGCGTGGTGTGTTCCGATAGAAGTGTCAGAAATGTGAAGTTCATCTCGGCCCCATCATGTGAGAGTACGTAGCAAGAGTTAAGCACAGGCAAGCCGTCGCCGTCGTGACGCGGCAGTGCCAATGTCAGGGTTGGCGGCGGATTGTTATCGGCCGCGTTATCGGGCCATTGTGGCGCGAGTTAAAATAACACCCGTGTTTACACTGCCCAGGCCTACACACCTGGCATATACAGTCATCTGACGACTTAGCTATACGCCAAGTGTAACAACTCGGTTACTAACAAGTCATTGAATTTTAATTTCTCGTGAAAGTATTAGTAACGAATAGTATAATTATGTATGTATATATCTAGGCTTACAATATAATAAGGCAAATAAAATCAACTACGGATCGTAATATTAACCCCTGGAAAAGTATGCTAAAAGACAAATAATATTGAAAAATACTCGTAACTATGATGATTATATATTTCAATTTAATTATAGTTCAGTTATTTATTCGTGATAACTTTGCATTACATACACAATGCACTTGTAAAAGACGAAACAACAATAAAATATATTAAAACATATAAGTTAGCACGACCTACACGACATATGGTACCGACTCAGCATTTAATACTAACCCGAGGGTCACCGCTGGTCTACCATCGACCGCTCGATAATAGTATATTAACAGACGACATAGCATATGGAAACAGATAGATACACATTAAGGTAAGTCCAAGAACGGATAAAACAAATGGCAGGTTTAACTAAAATCACAGGAAAATGCGGACTAAAACGTGCTTCAAAAGTAACGCGACTAGGAACCATATGATTTACATACGTATGTGCGAGAGTTACATACCTACTCGCGGCGATGGTAACAAAGCGACGTCACTTTTCAAGGTTAAGAATGCTGTAGTAATAAATCGCAACGAACGCAATTACATCGGCCCCTTCCTCGCGTCTGGGGCTATTTTCCCATCAATATCAACAGTGAGTGACAACTGCCCCGCACACGACGTAAGTTACAAGGAAATTGACTATCCCACTTGTTTTAATTTGGTGTACCAGTTGGTACCTACATATTATATAAGTATACTAGCTTTAGTCCGCGGCTTCGCTCGCCTTAAGTTCGAAAATTGCGGAATGCTCCATACAAATTTTCACATCCCATTTTAGGAAAGTGTGGGGTTAGAAAGAGACAAAAATAGCCTATGTCCCTCTCCATCCCTTCAACTAACTCCACTTAAAAAATCACATCCATTTGTCGCTCCATTTTGCCGTTAAGGACGGACTAACAAACAGACACACACACTTTCCCATTTATAATATTATTATAGTATAGTATAGTATGGATTGTATGCATATCGGTATCGTCATCTTCCTTGCACTCTCCGGACTTTTTGCCACAACTCATGCTACGGCTAATTAAAATAATATGTGATACCCTCAAATTATTTGGTAAATAACACGAGTGTAATAGTACATTACGATACAAGTGCGTAAAAAAGGAAGTGAAGTGCGAAAGACACGATTTACGAATTTCCTTTTCGCACGTGTATCGTACGACGTTTTTCAGTACAGAATAGATGAGCCTCCGAAGTTTCGACCTGGCATATAAAGAACCACTTCTCGCACTAGTGCGTAAAAAAACACCATCTGTACTGAATTTTTTTTTCAGTACAGATGGTGTTTTTGCGTGCGAAAAGGAAATTCGTAACTCGTGTCGATTTAAAACACTCCCTTTGGTCGTGTTTTAATTTATCGCCACTCGTTTCGAACTTCCTCTTTTTCGCACTTGTATCGAAATGTACTATTATCTGACTTCTTAACTAAAACGTTTATTTTTTTTATATCTATACGATACATACGAGGGCTGCCTTTTCTATCTCGGGATTTGAATAAACTATAACCTCATTTTTAGGGTTCCGTAGTCAACTAGGAACCCTTATAGTTTCGCCATGTCTGTCTGTCCGTCCGTCCGTCCGTCCGCGGATAATCTCAGTAACCGTAAGCATTAGAAAGCTGAAATTTGGTACAAATATGTATATCAATCACGCCAACAAAATGCAAAAATAAAAAATGGAAAAAAATGTTTTATTAGGGTACCCCCCCTACATGTAAAGTGGGGGCTGATATTTTTTTTCATTCCAACCCCAACGTGTGATATATTGTTGGATAGGTATTTAAAAATGAATAAGGGTTTACTAAGACGGTTTTTTGATAATATTAATATTTTTGGAAATAATCGCTCCTAAAGGAAAAAAAAGTGCGTCCCCCTCCCTCTAACTTTTGAACCATACGTTTAAAAAATATGAAAAAAATCACAAAAGTAGAACTTTATAAACACTTTCTAGGAAAATTGTTTTGAACTTGATAGGTTCAGTAGTTTTTGAGAAAAATACGGAAAACTACGGAACCCTACACTGAGCGTGGCCCGACACGCTCTTGGCCGGTTTTTATTTTTTAGCATTAGAGAGAACGTAAAAGCACGAAGTACGAGGTCTATATGAGACATTTTTGTCACGACTGTCATTCATCAACTGTCAGTATCATAAACAGGCATTTTAATATAAAATACTCTAAGTTTGTTTAATATGTATATAAAAATAATACTTACAATTATACATTTAACTTGTAAGTATTTGTTTTAATCTGTATTATTTAAAATTTCCTAATTTAGTTCTGGAAAGGTTGCATATTAAAAAACCTAAAGAAGCAGACATTTGGAACTATCGGTTCATTTTATGAGCTTGATTTTATTTATTTAATTATACATATTAATAACGTTATTTTTTGTATTAACGCATAGAATTTTATGATACGAGCACTTATTTTATTACTTTATTATTAATATTCTATTTTGTGCTGTTTGGTGGCATTCGACTGTGATTAGGTACTGCAATGGATCAACCAGAGACAGGCCCAAGTTGGTTGTAAAACACCGTCACGTAGTCCACTGAAAGTTAGTTTCTCGAATACCTAAGTATGATATAAATAAATAAATAATCACTCCAATTTTCCTTAGCAAATAATCAAATGATGCGGTTGATATACCTACGGGTGCAATTTAAAAATAACTAACATTGACCTGTTATGTTCTTGTTCTGGTTAAAATTCTTAACATCTAATATTTGTCCTAAGGTTGACGACGCCGACGACTGCTTCTTTGTTTACCAAATTTCTAATTCTAAAAAAAAACGAGGTATAGTGCCGAAATCTGATAATTGAGGTTACGATAATGTAGTTTGGACCTTTTAGTGGCAATATGAATAAAAAAAAGTTTTTTACCGCCCTATGAAACAATATCGCATCGGCCACCATTGAACTGGCTCGTGAACATTTTCGGGCGATATTTCTTTACAATTTTTGATTTACTACTTTCGACTTTTAATAATGCAGCACCATCATAACAATTTTTTATCGTTAATTTGTTCGTGGCCGGAGTTCGCTTGTCGACGAGTTTTGTAAAAGTCGTCCAATAATAGTGGTTCCTCCGAAAAACATTGACTCTGTGCGTGAACTAATAATATTTTAAGGCGCTCACGTGACGCTGGATACGTAGATTAAGAGGTTCTGAGCATTAGTGGGACCAGCATGGAAACAAATTTGCTTGAAGTTTTGGTAGCCAAAAAGAGTTTGTTCGTGACGGATAATACCACATAATTTGAACGGTGCTCATAAACAGGCTTGCGGGGATTGATGCATCAATGTGTGAAGAATACAAAGAATGGCCTTCCTACGATAACTATAATATTGTCATAGGTGACAGATTTTGGATCTATTTGTATGAACTAGAAAATAAACACCAGTCGATAGATATATACCTCAAAGATGACCGTATCCAATGAAATTTGTTAGAGAACGAAGTCCTGTAAACCAAATCGTTGTCTGTATTTTTGGAAAAACTGAGGCCAATGCAACCAATCCTTAAGAAAAATTTAAACTAGTGAATTTTGAATAGTAGGTATATAACTATTTTTTTGCCCGATTTAATTTAAAAAGTTAGGGAAAAGCCAGTTGCCTCAGACGGACTCTACTGCACCACGATATTGCGAACCCACACCAGTCGGCAAAAACATATATTTTTAAACCTACAATTATTGATTTAATGGATTACCCGCTGTGTAGTGTTGATTTGGCCCCTATAGATTTTTTTTATTGATGCAAGGCTAGCACGAACTTCGTCAACAATGTTTTTTGACGCCCGAAGCAACGGTCGATGTCTTCAAAACGTACGTTTTGGAGGTGTTCCAATCGGAGAGGTTGAAATGCTTTAAAAACTGGTATTTTTGATTAGAAAAATGTGTAGACCACATAGGGGATTAAATTTAAAAATAATAAAGCCATTTGTATCAATATAAAGTTGTTAATATTTTGTAATCCCGAATTATAAAAGACATTCCCCGTAGTAAAGTTCCACATAAAAATCTTTACGCAATTAATAAATACTTTTGATTGATATTTTTATCAAAACCACCTTGTTTCTATTTAATATATTTATATGTATGTCGACGTATATACTATTATTACAATCACTACAAAAATACGTTTTAGGTTAAATAAGGAGACTGAATGTAGGTACCATAAAGTCTCCTTAACCTATAAATGTATTTTTGTTTTGCTAGTAGATGCAATGTAAAATGTCTGAAATATAAAGAATCATCTTTTAAGTTTTACTAGTTTAACATTTAATCAAAATAAAGTATATTTGAAACTGTTAACTATATAGGTAACTGAATGAACAAGCTTTTCATGAACACCAAGAGGCGACGAGAGGATGTATTGTTGCGATCAGTTGCATTTAGTCAAAAATATCAGATGTGCGATGTCATTTATCAAACAATTATTTCAAAATCCCACTTTTTACGAAATCTTTTGTTTGTCAAAATGAGTGGCTGCAAAATCTGAAAAGTCATAATGTGAAAGGCAGCTTTAAAAATGTATTCAAGCTGTTGTGGGCGGGCCGCAAACGTGTTATTATTATCAATCTAATTACCTTATTTCGTTCCAACTTTCAACTAAAATATATAGAGAACTTGACTAAAGTTAAAATAAAATATTTTATAGCATGCACGAAATAAAGCATCAGATAATTATAAGAAGACCATGGACAGAAATTATTTTTAAATCCAATTTCTATTTAATAAGTCAGGTAGAAATATATAAAGTAGGCTGAATTGAACGTGACGTCACTCAATTCAATCTCATTTAAATTCTATATTGGCAAGTCGTTCAAGTTCGTTTTGACAGTTCTTAAAAAGAAGCTGATTTGACTAGGAGGTAAGTAGGCGCCTATTGAAAAATAACGTTTTTCCTGACATCAAAGCTTCAAACAGTACCTACGTGTTTGATCAAGTTTTATAAATAACATATTAATTATTATTATTATAATCATTTGTTTTGTCTCCACGTATATTTTTTCTGTATCTTTTGCTAAGGTGTGCCAATAAAGAGTATCTATCTATCTATATATTATAAGACATGGCTCGAACGACCCAAGAGTTTTAAAACGATGAATGGCCCGATAGTCATTCATTAATCTTCGCAGTGTCGACTCAAGAGTTTCCCCAAACCTATCGACGCGGAATCGGCTTTAGCAGACCAAATATAGCTCGTTAGTATTAAATAAAGACGCTTACGTCTCGTCGTTGATGAACGCATGCGTACGCATATATTCATACTAATGAGCGATTTTAGTCGGCGAAAGCCAATTCCGCGTCAATAGGTTTGGGGAGACCCTTAATTACTATGAAAACAAAACACCCATGACTGATGAACAAACACCTGTGCTCATCACACAAATAAATGCCATAAGGGATTTTAACTCAGGAACGTCGGCTTCGCAGAAAAGACAGTGGTTCTTTCTAAGTATGATTCAATTGATTCACTAAGCCAGACCAATCGATAAATGATAGTTTTGTTTCAATTGTATGCAGGCATTTGTTCTCAATAGGTAGTCAGACATAAATAAATTACAGGTACAGCCTGCCAAAAAAGAGAAGAAATTAAAAAAAATTCTAGATCGTATTTAGTCTCGTCCCTTTCAAATGAACATATGTGAGCAAACGGGATGACACGACTCTTCGCAAACGTATCGTATTCCGTTTTTCGATTATGGCCATTTGAAATTTCGACCTTATAAGAAATACTGTTTTGCAAACTACAGTGCGGAGAAAAACTACCATATGAACTGAAAAATTATTTTATAAATAGCAATTACATAATTGAATTCCCTAAATCACGCAAACTAAAACTAAAACTAAAATTATCACAATGTATAAGTATTTTAAGAATTGTATAAAACTGATATGTTAGTAGGTGATACTCAGACTTCCCTGAGCATTGTCTACAAGTTCTAAAACGTAAACATACTACTTGTCACTTGTCAGAATTTTTCAGTTAAGTAAATACCATATAGTATTAATATATAAATAGGTATCTTAATGTTGCTCGTAGTAAGTATATAATAGACTTTATTACCGATAGGTAATTACTTTACATCTCATAACATAATGTGTAATTTTCTGGTTGTGTTTACTAAATACGAAAGGTCCAAAACATTCGCCGAAGGGCGTACCTTGCGGCGGTTGAATGATGGGCATGCGGCGGTGAACATGGTGAGGCAGCATGAGTGGGGGCGCGACTGGCGCCGGCGGTAGCGGTAGCGGTGGCGGTGGCGGTGGCGGTGGCGGCGGCGGCGGCGGCGGCGAGAGGAAACAGCGCTCCAAGTGTGACAGCGAATGCGCGCACCAGCCCAGCGCCGCCGTGTCGGTGCCCATATCGATGTACCCGTGGCGGTCTAGCGGCCGGCGTGCGGGCCAGCATCGTAAGCACGCGCCGGCCCTGTCTGCTCTGACGCACTCAATCCTCGCGACGTCCCGGTTAACACGATATAACGCGTCCGTTCCCGAAGAAGCGCGCGGCAGGATTGAAGGAGCCGGTGGCCGAGAGCCGGGCACGCTTACAGCCACGTGCGCCGCGGCACGCTCGGCCGCAACGTGCGCCGCCCGGCCGCCACGTGCCGCGCTCCGCGCACCTCCACCGAACCACCACCCGGCTCCCGGTGCCCGACACCCCGGTACCCCGGAACCCCGGAACCGTTACACCCAGCCCCAAGTACTTGCTTGCCAATGACTCATCTCACCACCAAAACATCCAGTCTGTTTTCTACACAGGTACACATCTCTCTACTTTTCCAGAGGCATACATTTATCCTTAGGACCACTATGAGCTAATTTGGTTTAGTTCCTTCTTTCTCCATTGCATGTAATGGGTAAGCCGCTGAGAATCGAATATTATATAGCGTATCGTATCGGTACTAATTAAGTATGAGTAGCCTGAATCAACTAAACATGAGATATGGTAAGATATAAAAAATCGTAAGGTCCGATATCTCGAAACTAACTGAATGATTTGCCAATTAGATCGTACACGGCATTTTGCTAATTGCATATCTCGAGTTCCTGAACAACTATCAATTTTCTTGCTATGTGTTTGAATTACCTTATTGTTAATAATGCACGTGAAATCAGAGTTCTTTAACTTTTTTGTACTCGTACTGTATTGTGTTTACTAATCGTATTAGTTTAGTTGTTATTAGTTTGACTATTACTCATAAAAAAAATTCTGATTCCTAATGAACATTAAGATTTGCATGCATATATATGTTAACTAAAAGACTGATGAATAAAACAGGCGATGGCTTTGAAATCTATGGGATATGGGATATATAAATAAAACTCCGTGAACCTCTTTTTCGTTTTATATGCCATAGACCAGTATATTAAGTCCATCACTTTCATCCAATAGCCCAGATCATTAAAGATTTCATGAACTCTCAACACACCCTGGCGGTACTGCATTTGCATCGAGACAAGGGCAAGGGCAGCATCCGCTAGATGTACATCTTACATTTCAATTAAAGTGTCAAAAAGGCCTCTACAAGATACTCAAGGATTTCAAGTTGTAGTAGGGTTAAGAGGAAATAATTCCGCGGGAATAATGAGAGTCTCAATTACGGTTATTGCTGTAAAATGTTTACAGTAGTGCATGCAAACGAGTACCGTAAACCTTTGTAAAACAATCATGGTAATAACTATTGTATTTCATTACATCTCGCAAAAATACCTAGATACATTCACAATAAAAATCGTAATAGTAGAGGATCTGTAGAAGACCGACCTTCACCGACGTGTTTACCAGTTAAGGATAAGGCCTGCGAACACATGCATATATGTAGCTCGCATAAGTGGCATTCCAGCCATTTTCAAAATTACTGGCAAATGAACCGGCATGCAAGTATTATAAAGTACGTGGCTGGCATGCCAGTTGCTCAAGCTACATGAATGGATACCGCAGGCCTTATATTCAATCGGATAAAATAAATTTAAGATCATGAGATTCATGAGATCATGACTTAATATGGCAACCCCAATAAAAATGGTCAAGAATATACTCGTATACGCTGGCGTGTTTACCAAATGAAACAAACTCCAGAGTCCGGTGAAAAGCATATAATTATTATACTATACACAATAATTTACAATATGCAACACTTAGGTTGTCTACCTTTTTCTGCCACGTAATAGGGATTGCTGCGGTTAAACAATAAACAGGTAGCATAATTAATGACATCCTTTTGGCTACGGATATGGACTAGTCATAAAATTAATAATATATAATTAGAAATAATGTGATCCCCTAAAAAAGTTTGGTCATCATAGAATCGGGTTGCGCGTTGTTTCACATATTTATAAAGACAAGGTGTGCAGGATTCGGGGGTTCCAATGAAGGTGTTTATTTATATATATTTTCGAAAATACGTTTATTATGTAAAACAGCTCTGCATAACCTTAAAAGCTAAATGCAACGAGTAAAGCGTTAATGAAAATCGTCGCGATGTGGATTGACATACAAACCGCAGTTGATATTTTTTCGAATGAAATAGGATTTGCCTAGCATTGTCAAATATGGTAACTTTGAATTTAGGACGATTTGGATTAAAAATAGTCGACTTATGGAGCTAGATCAATTACCTATTTTAAAAACCACGTTAACAATCGTAATATCCTCGTAGATGGTTACACTACGAATTGATTGTAATTTGTGATTTTTTGGCATAAGTATTACAAAAATACTTTCGCGTGAGGTTCTTTTTAGGGTTCCGTAGTCAACTAGGAACCCTTATAGTTTCGCCATGTCTGTCTGTCCGTCCGTCCGTCCGTCCGTCCGTCCGTCCGTCCGCGGATAATCTCAGTAACCGTTAGCACTAGAAAGCTAAAATTTGGTACCAATATGTATATCAATCACGCCGACAAAGTGCAAAAATAAAAAATGGAAAAAAATGTTTTATTAGGGTACCCCCCCTACATGTAAAGTGAGGGCTGATATTTTTTTTCATTCCAACCCCAACGTGTGATATATTTTTGGATAGGTATTTAAAAATGAATAAGGGTTTACTATGATAGTTTTTTGATAATATTGATATTTTCGGAAATAATCGCTCCTAAAGGAAAAAAAAGTGCGTCCCCCCCCCTCTAACTTTTGAACCATATGTTCAAAAAATATGAAAAAGATCACAAAAGTAGAACTTTATAAAGACTTTCTAGGAAAATTATTTTGAACTTGATAGGTTCAGTAGTTTTTGAGAAAAATACGGAAAACTACGGAACCCTACACTGAGCGTGGCCCGACACGCTCTTGGCCGGTTTTTATTCCATAATTCTTTATATCGAATAGTGGTAACCACCAAAATTTCAAAGTCCTGCAACCAGCATTTATTATTATTTTTTTTCAGGCCATTGCATATTGTACCTATACTCTCCACTGGAATTTGTTTCGCTTGGTAAACACGCCGGTGGATAAAAAATTTTTCATTAACATTTAAATTATTTTCAATTATTTTTAAGCCATATCTATTACGTAAACCAAATCAAAGAAAATGAAGACTAACCTATCATCACTGAACATTTTGAATAAATAATAATGGTAGATTTGACAGTCTGTGTCGCCTCAATCCTAAGGCTAAGTTGTTTTACCCGAGTTACATTTTTACACCATGTCGTAGCAAACAAGATGATCTAACCTATGGATGCGTACAGAGGTACAATTTTAGTTATAAATATGCTATGCTATATATATAACAGTGATATTAAGATTTTAATTTTTTTTAAGTTTGGGACGTGCAACAAATAATGTCCATCGTAGTTTTTATTTTTCCTATAGGTAAGTCGGTAATTAGGTATGTAATGTATAGACGTGCAATTTTTTTCTATGGCATGAGTGGACACGCACGCAAATCTTTAACCTATTTATTCTTGTAAAAGATTGAATTGAAAGAAGGGGGAAATGTTTCATTGTTATGTAGGTTGTAAATCGTGAATGATTAGGCATATTTATTGATTAATAAGAGGCATTAGCCGGGAAAGCCTACACCGCCGAGCCGCCCGGCGCCCGTAGGCGCGCACGTGCTGTGCTTGCCGCGTTTCATGAAACGTTCTCTGCCCCCACCCAACCCGTTTCCTTTATTTTTTTACAATCCATACTAACATTATAAATGAGAAAGTGTGTGTGTCTGTTTGTTTGTCCATCTTTCACGGCAAAACGGAGCGACGAATGACGTGATTTTAAAGCAGAGACAGTTGAAGGTATGAAGTGACATAGGCTACTTTTTGTCTTTTTAAGTTTGTATGAAGCATTACGCAATTTTCGAATTTAACGCGAGCGAAGCCGCGGGCAAAAGCTATTAGTAGTTATCTGGCATTAAATAAGTGCTAAACAATTTCGCTAAAAATGTTTTTATAGGTGTAAGGTCTCTGTTTAAGCTTAGCCAAAAACGCTTTCCTACAGCCGGATTTTTTAACCTCTTTTAGGAAGATTATTAATTTTTCATTTTTGCCGTCTCAATCAGTAGGCGACTATCACCACTGATTGAGACTGCTAAAATGCACGTTCCGTTTTATCCTTAGCAAATAGTGCTTAGGGAAAAACGGAAACGTTATAGGTTCACTTTATAAATGTCCTACGATGTCTGTCAAGATGTAGAGAATACGTAAGTATGGAATTAAAATTAAACTTCCAAGATTATTTACTTACAGATACAGGCCACAGGTGAACTTTCTCAACGGAATCTAAATTTATTTATATCTCCTACTTCCCATTAACCTACAACTATGAATTATGGCTAAATAATACCTACTCATCATGCTTAGAAGGGGTCGACAAGAAATCATTATATTAAAAGCATAGGTACATAAACATAGATAATGTACTATATAAGCGATTTAACTAACACATTTCTTGGAGCTTTATTGTCTTAATTAAATATATGAAAATAAATGACATAGATGCATTAAAAGTATTCTTTAAATCAAAAACCGGCCAAGAGCGTGTCGGGCCACGCTCAGTGTAGGGTTCCGTAGTTTTTCGTATTTTTCTCAAAAACTACTGAACCTATCAAGTTCAAAACAATTTTCCTAGAAAGTATTTATATAGTTCTACTTTTGTGATTTTTTTCATATTTTTTAAACATATGGTTCAAAAGTTAGAGGGGGGGGGACGCACTTTTTTTTCCTTTAGGAGCGATTATTTCCGAAAATATTAATATTATCAAAAAACGGTCTTAGTAAACCCTTATTCATTTTTAAATACCTATCCAACAATATATCACACGTTGGGGTTGGAATGAAAAAAAATATCAGCCCCCACTTTACATGTAGGGGGGGTACCCTAATAAAACATTTTTTTCCATTTTTTATTTTTGCACTTTGTTGGCGTGATTGATATACGTATTGGTACCAAATTTCAGCTTTCTAGTGCTTACGGTTACTGAGATTATCCGGACGGACGGACGGACGGACAGACAGACATGGCGAAACTATAAGGGTTCCTAGTTGACTACGGAACCCTAAAAACCAGTATTAACCACGGGAAATATCAGAATGAAACAATACACTATGACAGGGTTTGAACTGATGTTGCTGATGGTACCTATTAAGCTTGCCTTACCTTGGAAAGGTGGTACTACATAAAGTTGCATTATAAACTCGTAAAAAAACTGTCAGCCATTAGATAATCATGTTTTCAAGCAGTTAGTAAATAACTAAAGTTACAATCGCAAAAAACTTTTAGTGGTTTAGTTCATTAAATTGAGGCATTGCATGAAAATAGTTTAAACGTATCATATCGTTATTGGGTGTTAACAAAATACTGACCGTATTTTTTGTTGAAACTCGCTCCGTGACTCAGAAAATCTGTAAAGAATAAATAAAAAATAAGATACTTAAAAATCAAAACTTTGAAATGAATGTGGGTATATGTGGGCCATAATATTTGTAGTTGTACCTACACGACACATTTTTAGGGTTCCGTACCAAAAAGGTACAAAAGGAACCCTTATGGTCCCGCTCTGTACGTCTGTCTGTCACATTTCTAAATATCTCGAGAACTACTTATGCTATCGATTTCCAATTTGGAACAGGTATGAACATTTTTAACCTCTACAAACTGAAATTATGATTTATAAAAAATATTAATTATAGAAAATGGCCAAAATGGAAGGGGGCCAAATGTAAATGTCAAGTTACTAGGTCAAGTGGGGTATCGTTAGAAAGAACTTAAATTGTACATATCAAAACTATTTTTTATAATTTTTTTGTTGTGCCAACCTAGGCTCCAGGGGGGATCATGACCCCCATGACCCCCCCTGGATCCGCGCATGATCGCGCATATCGCGTGTGATAGTTTTTCATAGAATTGGAACGAAAAGAAAGAAATACTTTATTATACATAAATATATAAATACTACACTGTATTTTTGGGTTCGACTTAAAAGAGAAGTAAAGCTTAGGTCAATACGGTTAAGTGTGCCATACGGGGATAAACGTACCTGACCTTATTACTCATTATCACATAAGATTATTCGTATTATTTATACCTACCTATATTTATTTAACCCTTAAATGCATGGTTTTTTCTTTTAACGAGAAATTAATATACAATGGTTTCTGACTAGGAAAAATAATGAAAATTTAATATTAAAAACGATGTTAAATAACATCGTTTTTAATATTAAAAGTTAAATAGGCTAAATCTTATTAGAATATCCTATAAGTAGTATATATTTAGTTATTTAGATGTAAGATGTTAAAGTGTTTGTGGATGGGGAAGAAATGTTATATGTCCAAGAATACATCTACTCGGGCCAAATAGTCTCTTTTCAGGCACGACAGGACAAGCAGGTCGCAAGACGAACCGGAAGTGCCTGGAAGAGCTATTGGTCCATGAAAGAGCAAATGAAGGGAGACTTCCCAATATATTTAAAATGAAAGCTCAGTCATGGACATGTACATGCTCTCCCCATCCTGAGCTATGGAGCACAGACTTGGTCTTTGACAAAAGTTCAGAAATCCACCCTCAAGGTCTGTCAGCGCGCCATGGAACGTAGTATAGGCTAGTTTCCTATTTATACTTAAAATAAAATATTTTATGCAGTGTACGAAATAAAGCACCACATAATTAATTAGAAGAAAAATATGGACAGTAGTTATTTTTAAACATAATTTCTATTTAATAAGTCAGTATTCCATATTTCAGTATTTCATAGTAATTCCATATTAGCAAATCGTTTTGACAGTTCATAAAAAGAAGCTGATTTGACTAGTAGGAAACTAGCCTATACTCGGCGTGAAGTTGACCGATCGCATCAGAAACACTGTACTACGCTCCAAAACACGGATAACTGACGTAGCTGAAACAGCCGCCAAGCTTAAGTGGGACTGGGCAGGGCACGTTCGTCGTATGCCGGATGACTTGTGGGCTAAAACGACAACCAATTGGGTCCCGCCAAATCGAACCCGGGGTCGCGGCAAACCTCGACGGCGTTGGCGAGATGACCTTGACGCTTTTGTTGTGAACTGGTGGGAAACGGGGCAGGACCAGGATACGTGGAGAGGGAAGATGGAGGCCTTTGCCCAGAAGTGGGACACTCTAGGCTCATAAAAAAAAATGTATGTGTATGTATAGGGTTGTAAATAGAAAAAAAACCAAATGTTTTTTTTCATAATTGTGAAAAAAAAACATGAAAAAAAACCGAGCACCTTGGTTTTTTTCTAAATATGGTTTTTTTTCAGATGAACAAATAATACAACAATAACGGTTCTTCGTGAGTTGTAACGTGTTTCAATAACAATAACGTAAATTTTAATTCAATTAACATTCAGTATACAAATGTTTATTGGGGAATCCTCGATGCTGCGTGTAGCGTGGAGAGGCGGTGGTGTTGCCAACAGTAAAAAGTGATAACTACCAACTACAGATTTCGTAAATGTTACTTTTATAAGACCAGAAATTAAAGTTATTTGATTAAATTCGTTTAATAGTTAACATTAAGTCTAAAAAACCGTATAAAAGTATTAACTACTTTCAAATTTTGAGATTTCGTACTTTAGAAAAAAACATACTCCAGAAAAAAAACTGGTTTTTTTCACGGTTTTTTTTTCATGTTTTTTTTTTCAAGCCAGAAAAAAAAACCGTTTTTTTTGCAACCCTATGTATGTATGTATTTACATAAAACAGAATATGTTGTAGCTTGTAACGTTTCATTACATTTCGCAAACCTTCTAATATAAAAACTGCAAGCTCCTTGAAGTCAAGTATTAATTAAATTAAATATCTGCACTAGTGTCAAACCGAGGGTAAATATAATGCTGATCTGGATTTTTGTCTTCTGATTGCTTTCCTTTTAACTCGGGTGAAAGTCAAGGCTTATTAATTTCACTCTCGCTCGGTTCAAAAGCGATCGTTTCAGCTGGAGTGAGCTGAGCGTCAGTCATCTCATATCGTGTGTTCCTCTGTACCTTCGTGTTACAAACAATGATGCTAATCCTTTATCCCTTCTCCAGTGACATGAACCAGCCGTTATGAACCTGAGCAAAGCGGTAGACAGCAAATAAATACACATTTCCTTTTCCACTTTTATGATTTATTTAGGCCTAAGACAGTCGTTTGATGTAATTAGCAAAACGAGAAGTTTGCGGAATAAGAAATTGCAAAAAAATCCTGAGGTCCGGACTCCGGACTAAAGTGGTTACCTACAACTCGAAAAATTTACGTAATGTCACACTTTAGTGAAGCGAGATACGATTTATTAAAGTGACCAAACATCGTTGTCATCATTTTGACACTTGTCAATTCATTGACACACATACACATATATGCATACACACATTTGACCATGCAATGCAATGGTCAAATGTGTGTGAAACAAACGGACCCTATTCGAAACTGATTGTAGGGTGACTATGAATATCGGAGATTTTTTAACATCAAATAAAAGTAACGTTCATATCTCAAATACTGGTTCGGAGAATTTTCTTATTACTTACTGATGCGCAAGCAATCCTGATCATGTCAGTAATAACAGGGGCGGCTCACTCCGCGCTTTTATCGCCGCGCTACAAGTACATGTCGGCGGCCGCGAATTCGCGGCCCATTCAGTGGTGACGACTTTCGCGCCGCGCAATAAAATTCAATGTCGCCTGCTCGCGTGCGGTCCGTTTGTTAATGTAGGTAAAAAATTAGAATGGCGGCATTTTGTGGACATCAAAGGAGTGAGCCTTCTGTACTTGTACTATTATATATTCTGTGGTAATAAGTAATCTTTATTGCTTCCATAGGTAGGTCTTAAATTAGTCCGTATTATATTCAACAATATGCCTACATTGCCTACTAACATTGAAAAAATGAAAATGAAAAAAAATGAAAAAAGTTTATTATATAAATTAACAATTACAGAAAATCGCGACCCTGTGTCCTGAGCTAGGAAACCCTGTGTTACAGGACGCAGTTTCATCACATTATTTAGTGTCCACTTCCGAGCCTATAGCGCCATCTTCAAGCTATTCGTAAAAACAATACGACAATGCGAAGCGCCAATTAGGTTCACGGTCGCAGTAGAGTTTAAACCTACTGCTAGGTGGCGCTACCAGCGCTTACACTAAAAAAGTAAAACAATGTTGCTCCTTATTGACTTACCATTGCGACTCATGGCAACTTAAATTGAATTATCTAATATGAGAATAAAACAAAACAAAACACCAACTATAACAAATACACAAATACATGAAAATTGTTAGTTAAGTTTAAAAACTAAAACTTTAATAATAATAAACTGAGGGCCGGTCACATGTGCTCACTGTGACCACAGTGTAGTTTCCTGCTATTGGATGAATGTTGTCCAGTCGATAAAGCAGAGCGGCATTTCATTGGACAAGCTTTACAATGAAGCAAAACAGAGTCCATGGGAGCACGTGATAAAGGTATAAAGACGCAGAATATTGCGCGACTTCACATAGATGGCTCTGTATGCCCATGTTTACCACTAAGACTGACTGACACTCGCCAGTACTTCACTGCGTTGTATTACATGCGAATGACATAATTATGATAATAGTCGGTCAGGCAGTGACGAGTGGTATAGCGCACGAATCACACGTGTCACGACGATTTAACGTTTTATTATTTTTGTTAGTATTTAAATACAATGGCAAATGTATTGAATTTAACTCACCAGACCTTTGTCATATTAAGTTACTTTTGTTATATTAGGCAGTTAAACTTAACTGTTAACGATTACTAAATAAAAAAATATGTATTCGTTTCCTTTAAGTTACAAGTTATAAGTGTCTTTCCCATCACGGAACAATGGTATTCCGGACCTTTGGGAGGCGTGCGCGGGGCCGAAGCCAACGCGTAGAGGCCCTTTCGACACTTTAATGAAATGTAAGGGGTACACCGAGCGGATGTTGCCCTTGCCCATATCATGGGACACACGCAGAGGCAACACCCGCCAGGGTGTAAGGACTATTTGAGAGTTAATGGAATCTAAAATGAACTGGTCTATTTTGATGAAAGTGATGGACTAAATACTGGGCTATGGATAAAAAACCGGACGCCTGCCTAATAAAACGGTATCCAATTTTATTTCCGGCAGACGGTGACTCGTCCCCACAAGATGGGCCCCCACAAAAAAGCGACATCCAAGATGGCTCAAGGGCAACACCGGTGTGAAAACTCAAGGGTGTCGAGAGGTGTACACCGCTTTCTGCCCGTTTATAAGTGTTATTATTATAATTATAACGCATATCTGGTGAAATAAATAATTTTTCACTGAATGGCGATCTAATCGTGAATTTTATTAAATGAACAAATACCTGCCTAAATAAATAGAATCAATAATTTAAATGCGGTAAGATGGCAGGCACCACAAATGGTCAACTTTAGTAAATTAGTATAAGAACCTACAAGTAAGTAGATGAGAAAAATACTAAAGTAGGTACAAATACTTGTTTTGTTTTGTAGGTATCTATAAAAATTGCTCAATTGCATGACTCAAAATTGCTCAGGAGTGAAATATGTCCAACAATATTTAGTGACCCGTTATTTTATATTGATACTAACAGGTGACATCCATAACAAATCTAGAATTAAAATTGATAATATTGCAATGGTCGATCAGGATACACTGGGTGCTCTCCATATTAACGCTTGCCATTTCAGTGTTTACCAATTAATCGCTTCTCCAGGAGAGGCATTAAAGGCATACGAACTCTTAACATTTTTCGGCGTTTGTCAGCTAACTATACGTAGAACACATTTGCCGATGCATTTTTTAACGTAGTCACAAAGGAATGAAATTTCAGGGACCCTGTATTATTTTGCGGAGCGACTTTGCTCTACTGACTCACAAATGGATTTAGGGTTCGGGTTCGGGCCGCAATTCGGAAGCGGGCAGAGAATGAATGGTGTGGGGCACTGGGGGCGATTGGCCCACTAAGGTGTAGACTGCGAATACTGCGATAAAAGCACATCGGGCGAATAGAAGGGCGCAGACGTGCCGGAATGCTGTCCGATGTCTATGAATCTTTTTCATCTTCGCCAAGTATTTGCCTTTTCATAGCCTATGACTATGACCAATACTATGCTATGATGACTATTAGGTTCGAAAAGTTTTCAATTATTTTTTAATGATCATGTCATGAGAAAATATTTGAATATGAATATTGAAATATTTCCATCAAATTGTACGTTTTTTTACCTGCTGAAATGCCTGAATATTATATTACTTGATTGAAAACTATTTTTTTTTCCATTTCATTTCATTTATTCAGTCACATAATAAACTTACAGTAATATCACCAAGTCGTTTACATGCTAAATTTCAATTCTAATATACTAATATACAATAATTTATTCGTTTTAAATACTGACGACGTTGTTGTACCACTCATACTGATACACAGGCAACCAAAATACACTAAAATTAAGCCCAATCGATCACTTTTCAAAATATTTTTTTTTAGTGTAGATGGTCTTTTTTACGCAATAGTTCCCCTTGTTCATTATATGTCAGGTCGAAACTTCGGAGGGCCATCTGTATACTGAAAAACGTCCTACGGTACACGTGCGAAAAGAAAATTCGTAACTCGTGTCGATTTAAAACACTCCCTTCAGTCGTGTTTTAATTTACCGCCACTCGTTTGGAACTTCTTTTTTTCGCACTTGTATCGTAATTTACTATTTGAGTACAGATGGTACTTTTTTTTAAGCACTACTGAGATTAGTGATTCATTTTTTGTCAGGTCGAAACTTGTACTTACTGAAAAATGTCGTTCGATACTAGTGCGAAAAAGAAATTCGTAACTAAAGAGTCGATTAAAAACACTCCCTTTGATCGTGTTTTAAATTTATCGCCACTCGTTTTGAACCCGCGGCTTAGCAGGCAGAGTCACTAACCACTAGGCTAAACCGGTCGTCATTAATTTAATAATTTAAAAAATAATTAGTAAGGTCTTATAATAATTATTAAATTCAGTTACCGATATCACGAAATGACGCTGCATCTGCTGTCATCGACTGAAGTTAGTTTCTTTTATCTTATCATCACCGACATTATCTAAAAACACATTATTCGAGATACAAAATGTAGGTAAGGAGTAAAATAGTGATAAGGAACGTCTTGTAATTAATTATGTACACAACACATACCTAGGTGGGTATACCGCGTTTTTTTCTGGTTGAAAACTAGTTACTTACGTTTGGATATTGTTTGTATCTACTGATGTACTAGGTCGCAGTTCTTAAAAAAGCGTTTAAGTACGTAAGCCAACCGACGCCAACAAAATCAGGGCCTCCCGCAAACTTGCAGTCTTAATTTAAACTTGTTTCCGAAAGCAAAGTAAAAAAAACCGGCCAAGTGCGAGTTGGACTCGCCCACCGAGGGTTCCGTACAAACTTTCAATGGTTAAAATAATCATACTACTTATACTCATATTCATTTATTCATATTTGTAACGCCATTTTACACGTCAAGATTTGATTTAAAAAAATAATATTTATACAGCAATAATACTTAGAGAATAAATAGACAGAAGATTGAAATTACAAAAAGTTAGGCAATATTCACATAAAAAATGCACAAAAATATTTTTCTAATTAGGTAATAAAAAAATTGTCATTAGTGTAGAACGGGTGCTCGACCAGCCAATTTTTTAAGCGATAGGTACTTAAAGTTCGACACACTAGGCGCTTCAACCACATATTGCGGCAATTTATTATAGACGGCAGGGTCCATCACATGTGTTAATTTGACCGTAAATTGGATTTCGCCAATTTACGGTCGATACCTACTAACTTTCCGGCATTTCGAATGTTGTACTTGGAACACATGTTATTAGTTTTGTCACAGAATATATTATGTATAATAGTACAAGTACGGAAGGCTCCTTTGATGTTCACAAAATGACGCCATTCTAAATTCTTACCTACATTAACAAACGGACCGCACGCGAGCAGCCAACATTGAATTTTTCCCCTCACTAGCTCGGAAACACGTGTTTTGTCCTTCAATACCAGCGGGTAAAAACGCATTTTTCCCACTAGTGAGTGGGTAAAGTAATTTGACCTTAAATAAATTCAAATGAACTGCTTTAAAATTGATAAAAGTAGGTGAATCTAGTAATAAAGATCATTTACCACCTGTGGAACTACTGGAAGCAGTGATAAACGCATTTCTTGCGTTGTAGTTTCCTCGCTACAGTGAGGGGAAAAGTTTTGTGTTACACTCGGGTGCAAATGTATTTTACTTCTCGTGTGTTAAAAAACTCGCAAGTTTAGGATTCTATAAATAACTCGCAAGTTCATGATTCTTCAAATAACTATTATAAAAATAACTATTATTGCGCCGCGCGAAGGTCGTCGCCAATAAATGGGCCGCGAACTCGCGGCCGCTGACATGTACTTGTAGCGCGGCGATAGAATCGCGGAGTGAGCCGCCCCTGGTTTTGTATGCTGCCAAGTTCTCTCTTACATAAATGGCTACCTGCATGATAACTATTGCAGGCAGTGTAATGAGTGTAAAGCTAGGAACATACTACGCGGGCGTCCGTCGTAAATCGACCGCGACCGCGACCGAACAGTGCACGGAACAAAACATCCAGCGAGCCAGATTTCGAACGGACGTCCATGCGCTCAAGGCCACGTCCACGTCCGTCGACCGATAGTTTGCACGGTTAAGTGTATATTCATTGTCCAGATCCCCGTCCGCGGTCGATTTACGACGGACGTCCGCGTAGTGTGTTCCTAGCTTAAGGATTCTTATTTTTTAAAGAGTTCTTTGGCCGGAGTGTCTACTGTCTACAGGTACCTGAGCAACGATCCTGACAGCTCGTTTCTGAAAGCGAAAGACCCTCTCCCATTCAGGACAACATCCCCAGACGAGACCTCCGCAACGTACTGTATTAATGAATGGACAGTGGCGAAATAGCATGTCCGGACTACTTCTGGAGCCACAGACTTTGCAACTCGACCTAAGGCAAAGCACGCACTGCCCCGACTACCACACGGTTTATCTACTTGCTGGTCCCAGTTTAAACTGGGACCAGCAAGTAGATAAAGTTAAGTGCCCTGATCAATCTTTAAACCTAGGAAAGTAGTCGTGGATGCCTGTTCAAGTATTTTCCCATTAATTATGAACTATCAACGGCGTGGTCATGCGACCCGAAAGATTAAAATGCACAAAGTGTAATTAAAATGTTGGCAGCCTGTATCGCAACTGGAGGACCTACGGAAGTAATTAGGACAATAGATCCTTCCTCCTTCCTTCCTCCTCCTTCCTTCGGTCCTTTGAGTCGTCGGCACCCAGGCCCCTTCTAAGTACAGGTTTGTACAAGTTTCTAATGAGTCGACTCGGCAACACACATGTGCCACTCCTTGAGTGGCAGGCGTCCATATGTAACAGTGACCGCTTTCCATCAGGCGGACCGTATGCATGTTTGCCACCTACGTGGTACAAAAAAAAATCTCGACGAATTCACCTTAAACATTAAAAACTAAATCAAAATCGATTGATTTGTTCGGGAGCTATGATACCAGACAGACATGTCAAGCGTCAAACCTATTATTATTATAACACTCCGTCGTTTTTGCGTTGGTGGTTAAAAACAAGAAACCTCCTTCAAAACTATAATAAAACACAACTTTCTATGAAAATCGGTAAAGTGCGAGTCGGATTTCGACATTTCCATACAAAAAGGTCATGAGCGCCTGACGACATGTGATAGCAACGTACACTAGATTTGTACTTTAAAGATTTTGCGTATATTTTGGAAACTATAAGAGATAGAGCAAATAGACTTCAGATTTTGGTTGTCGGTGGCACAATTTTTTTGTTTTCGTATATATACACCATTTTTTGGACCTATTAGGGCAATATTATGGTCAGTGCAGTTCTAAACAGTCTTAAGCGCCTCTTTTTTAGTAGGAACTTAAGTCATTTTGGCAAATGATTAAAATTTTTAACAATTTCTAAACAGAAATGAATTTCTTTCTACCTGTCCATGGCGCTCACAAAATTTCAAAACATTTAGTAAGTACTTGCAGCGGCAGTGAGTGAAAATCTCAATACTGTAGATTTCTAATAGGTTTTCCTGTAATCTACAGGTAGAGGGTGTATTTTTTTGAAAATTTTACGCTAAGTAGTTTCGGAGATAAGGGGGGGGGAATGGTAATTTTTCTTAAATAACTTCTAAATTACCAAAATAAAAACTATAAAAAAAAAATATTTGAAATGCTTATAAAATGCTCTTTCATTTGATATGTATCACAATATAGTTCTAATAACTTTGATTTTTAATTTTCAATTTTACCCCCCAAAAGTGCCCCTTATGATTAAATTTCGTTTAATTTCATTTGATTATATTGCATGTCCGTCTTTGGGCCACAGGTTTACATACGTGTGCCAAATTTCAAGTAAATCGGTCCAGTAGTTTCGGAGAAATCGGCTGTGACTGTGACAGAGGGACAGACAGACACGCGAGTGATCCTATAAGGGTTCCGTTTTTCCTCTTTGAGGTACGGAACCCTAAAAATAGTACATTGTGGAACAAGGGAGGTAAAGGGGACATTAAAAACGTGTGTTATTTATTCACGACTGCTGCAGGCTGTGTCTAAGGAGACACACAATGTTTTTCATCACATTTGAGAGAAAAACACAGAGGAAAAAATCATGAGGCAAAACCTTTAATGGCGGAGCTGCGACCATTGAACTACTATGTACTACGTACTAGAAATGACAACTCGAACATATTCTGTGCGCCGACCGGCAGCGGCGGCAGCGCGAGGCGCATGCGCGTGAAGCGAACCGTGTCATAGAGTAAGACTTGACCACCTAGACGCGACACTTTTAGTGTAGACCTTTGTTTTATACTTTGTGTGTGAAATACTAAGTAGTTTACTTTTAGCACTATTATACATTGTGTTATATTTAATTTCCACTCATGGAAATAAAAATAAGTAATTGTTTTTTTCATAAATTTTAATTTCCTTTGAATAAAATTAGTTTGTAAGTTTCTGTCGCTCAGAATAATAATCGCGCCATTCACCTTGTTTTACCTCCCTTAAACACCGGTTGCATTAAATACTATTTCAGTTTTGGTGTCACTATTTTTCGTCAATAATGAGAATTATAATTCAGAAATAATTCAAAATCATGCTTATTGTATAATATTATCGACTAAAATTTGTATTAGAACCGTGTAATATTCAAAACTATAAATTGAAATAAATATTTTATATTTATTTATTATTATATGATCACAATTATTATACCTTAATACCTACATGTCATGTCTGCGCGATTCATCTATGATTCCAGTTGTCAAAATGGCGGCCATAGCATCGCGTTTAAGGAGCCCGTCCCTTCATTATAATAATTACTTAAATTAAGTCAGATCAAAATAACTTGTCTACTAACAGATGAAATGTGACACCGTCACTGTTATTAGATTTTCTCGTATAGCTTCAACAGTATCTTATAGCACAGGAAGGCATTTTTTCATTTTATTTGTGTGCAGTCAGAGACAACCTCCTCCCACCACGCGCAGAGACTGACTGAGGAAACATAAGTCCACTGGACTTATGTTCGTGGCGCAAACTTTTTGTTCGCCGTGTCCTCTCTAGTACATTATACCTCAATGGCTGCGACCAGTCTATCTTCACCTATATCGGATTCTTCATATAAATCCATTGTTTTTGATTACAAACGCTTTTTGAGTACAAACAAACACTTAAAACACTGCATATAAATTAAATGCAATGTTCAAAGTTCAAAAAAGCATACAATACAACTTATTTTACACGACCGTCAAAAAATGTTGTCAGCATTTTTTCATTTTCTAATTGAAGTTTCTGTTGTACTGCCTGTTACTATGGCAACGCGGTCAAACGCGAATCGAGATGGCCGTCACAATTTCCTGTCAGATTGTAAATTATAACGATTTATTTGAATGAAATTTACGAAATAAATGCAAAACAAACATTTTTCATACCGTATAATATTTTTTTTATAGCTTTATAGTCAAAATTTAAGTGGTATAACAAAAATCCTTGGCTGATTGAAACATCCTTTGCCTGAAGTATTGTACGGATTGTATTAATTTTTAAAACTAAATCCATTACTCCCTTGAGAACAAAATAGTAATTTCTTCAGTATACGTAGACGTAATGAGACCTTTAAACAGCAAATGTGATGAAAAATGTTAGTTCGCTAATAATTGAGAATAAAATCGTCAAAAATGACCTTTTCAGTACAGATGGTGTTTTTTTTACGCACTAGTGCGAGAAGTGGTTCATTATATGCCAGGTCAAAACTTCGGAGGCTCATCTGTACTGAAAAACGTCGTACGATACACGTGCGAAAAGGAAATTCGTAACTCGTGTCGATTTAAAACACTCCCTTCGGTCGTGTTTTAATTTATCGCCACTCGTTTCGAACTTCCTTTTTTACGCACTTGTATCGTAATGTACTATTTCAGTGCAGATAGAGTGTTTTTTACGCACTAGTGCGAGAAGTGGTTCATTATATGTATATGTCAGGTCGAAACTTCGGATGGCCATCTGTACTGAAAAACGTCGTACGATACACGTGCAAGAAGGAAATTCGTAACTCGTGTCGATGTAAAACACTCCCTTCGGTCGTGTTTTAATTTATCGCCACTCGTTTCGTACTTCCTTTTTTACGCACTAGTGCGAGAAGTGGTTCATTTCTTGTCAGGTCGAAACTTCGGAAGGCCATCTGTACTGAAAAACGTCCTACGATACACGTGCGAAAAGGAAATTCGTAACTCGCGTCTATTTAAAACATCCTTCGGTCGTGTTTTAATTTATCGCCACTCGTTTCTAGTTATTCTTTTCCGGACTTGTTTCGTAATTTAAGTACTTATTACTCGCATGTCTTGTGTTTTTTTTTCAAAATCTGTATGCTTCTTTAGGTACTTTCAAAACGAGGAATTTGAAAGGAGGTATTCGCATAACATCACGCGATTTGGTAGCTACACTTATATAATATGTATAGTGCGAATGTCATTTAAATAGCCTGATGGTACACCTAGGTAAATAAGATATCTACTTATGGTATAACTGCGCGAATACAAAGTCGCATTAGTCAGAGTGGTGCCTGGTGGCCCATAATTTAGCGAGCTCCGATATCGCGGCGCCACGCCAGTACCGCTAAGATTTATACCGAGTGTTAGTACGAGTATAAGTACTTAGTCACATTTTATTGTGCTTTATAAGTTTCCATTAAACGCGTAGTGCAGTGCACTCTCACCCCCGCGATACTGATGCATCAATTTCTTCATGTGTGGCTGACGGGTATAGTGAGGCTCAAAGGCCGATGTATTTTTTATACATTCCGGATACAGTACCTAGAATATGGTCAAAATCATGACTTTAATAGTAGGTAGGCTAATAAATAGTAAGAACAAGTGAGTCTAATGTTTATTGTAAGCGCACTATGTAATAGATTTCCAAAAAAATTATTCGAGTTGTTTATCTCGTTCAATCGACCCAAAATTTCAATAGTACATTGTGCAACAAGGGGAGGAAGTTGAATATTACTAAGGAGAGTAAGTTAAATCGCGACGGCTTGCCGGAGCGATTTAAAGACTCGAGTTAGTAATATTCATACTTCCCGAGTTACACACAATGTTTTTCATCACACTTGCATTATATAAAGTATGCAAAAAGGTAAAAAAGAGTTCAATACAGTACTACATAGAAATTTCTTAACTCCCTAGGGAGAACGATTTTTCTATAACTCACGCTCCGCCTGCGTGCAAAAGCACATTTAGTGTGCGAGTGTGATGAAAAATATTTTCTATGCATGTATCCCGATATCTGAGTAAGAGTTGGTCCGAAATCTTGACGCAAAAGGTATACGAGGCTAAGTATCGCATTTACCACAAGACCGCACACTGTGAAGGTATGCGCCAGCTGATGAGCAATATGTTATGTATTTGTTGCGAACAATAGTGCACCCGAGTCAGCGATAAAGGCACTGTTAGACATGCGACACTGACACCTTGCACCCAACCCCGGTCATGTCGAGTGAGCTGCTTCTAATACAGGGTGTTTACACATGATTGTGAACGGGTCTTCAAAGACGTAACTATTAGGTATAGCTATTGTAGCAAGTATAGTACCTTTTGTAATTTATTGAAAAAAAAAAAACTGGTATAAATACGTAATTATAAAGTGGGATAAAATAAATTGATTTAAACTAACCCGAACCGCAACCTGTTACTAAGAACTCGAGACATCGTTTAAATATTATAATAATTTTTAAGAAAAAAAAACCGCCGCCTTTGGGGTTCTGGTGAAAACTACTTGCGAATGTTGGATTATGAAGAAATGTGTAGGTATTTTTTAAAACGGCTTTTAATAGTTTAATTATTTGATGGCAACAGAAATGAATATACGTATACCGTTAAGGTTTGAGGAGTTTCCTCAATTCCTCATGAATCCGATTATAAGAAATCGAAGCTTGACAAAATTTGACTTGAAAACTCAATATTCTTAACAAACATAACTAAATAAATGTCACTGTTCTGAAAGTAAACGCAAGCTGTTCTTATAAAAATACCAAAGTCATTACAAGTGTGCCGTTCAGATTTGAGGAGTTCCGTTCTGACCATCATCAGCAGTTCCACTGCACCAAATGTCACTGTTCTGGACGTAAGTGCATGCTGTTCTTATAAAAATACCAAAGTCACTAAAAGTGTGCTGTTCAGATTTGAGGAGTTCGGTTCTGACCATCATCAGCAGTTCCATTGCACCAAATTTCACTGTTCTGGACGTAAGTGCATGCTGTTCTTATAAAAATACCAAAGTCACTATAAGCGTGCCGTTTAGATTTGAGGAGTTCCCTCGATTTCTCCAGGATCCCATCATCAGAACTGAGTTCTGAGAAAAATGGGACCAATCTGTATGCATATACATTCGATCAAAAAAAATTTTTTCAAAATCGGTCCAGTAACGACGGAGATATCGAGGAACAAACATTAAAAAAAAAACAGACGAATTGAGAACCACCTTCCTTTGAGATATTTGAGGCGGCGGTTAAAAATAAGATACAAATCAAATGAAAATTTAGTTCAGAACCATGGAGAGACCGCAATAAAAAAGCTGCAAAGGTATCTGGTTTATAACAGTTTTTGCGGTACAAACGTGAAAATATTAAGGCCGTCCTTGAGGCGACCTAGATATTGCTCAAGTAAGGTTTTTCATTTCCCTTTTATTCTTCTGTCAGCGTCTCATCGCGCATATTTCGTATCGACGCCATTCCCGGCCTGCGAGGCTTAGGCCCCTCGCCTTACATAATAGTAAGGGAGCCCAAGAGATTTTTTGAGTTACTAGAGCGCGTCAGTTTTAGATAGAGGGGGGATATAATGATATGACATCCATTTGTGTGTTTGCTCTGTGTATAAACCCTTAACACTGAACCCGTCGTCCAAAAAAGCCAGATATCAGAATATAAACTCGTAATTTTATGATACCTAAGATTTTCAACAAGCTGAGTCTGGCAATAGAAAAGTCTAGTAGTAAACAGAATTTTAAGAAAAATTTAAAAAAAATACTCCTGGACACAATTATATAGATATTATCTTGTATCATCTCCAGCACTACCTAGCGGTCCGTTAGTGAACCAGAGATGCGATTTATTTGAAATAATTCTATTTAAAATGCAAATACAAAATGCAAAATACCTATTTTGTATTTTGCATTTAAATGCCTTTTAGTAAAAAACATTTTGTATTTTATTTGAAATACTTTTTGAGATGTATTTTGCATTTTTAATATGCATTTCAAAATACTTTATGATTAAATTAAGTTTAGCCAACATTACCAGTCAAACAAAATGTGAACAAATGACGCTTGTATTGCCGAATTTGACCGATAGAGGCGCCTGCTAGCCATGCGCGCCTGACTGACTAGTATCAATTTGACACTGTCAATGTCGAACGAAAACGAATATTATCTATGGAAAGCGACGCCACTGACGCCGACGATTTAACGGATTTACGGCCCAGCCACGACAGTGGTCTAAGCGCGACAGCGGGAAGCGGCGGCCATACAATGGAGCGAGACACAGCGATGCGACTTTTCATTCGCACGTATGGCTGCCGCTCACCGCTGTCGCGCTTAGACCAATGTCGTGGCCGGGCCGTTATTGTTTGGTGGACTGCTGGTGCTGAGTGCTAATGACTGATTTTGATTTAAGTACCTACCTACTTTTAAGTGTTGAGTTATTATTCCTATTGTAAAAATCCTAAGCTATAGAATGAAAATAAATAAAGAGCATTTAGGTGATATAGGTATGAAATATAAGAACTACATGCACAATCAACAAAATGGAGCCATGGCTCTCTTTTCGTTAGTCTAGTTTTTTTACATTATTTAAGTGAGTAGGTATAATAGGTATAATAATACCTAAAAATAGTAGGCGATCAATAAATTCTGTTATGTTATTAATAAATAAAATAACATAACATAATTTATTGATTGCCTACTGATAAATATGACCAAAATGTCATTCATTACTTTCATTAGGTTAGGTGCCATGTTATTAGACGTTTTTGTTCGGCATTGTGACTCTATTTCTCATGATTATTAATACAGAAAATAAATAAAAATATCTGAGATTTGGTCAAAAGGTATTTTATTTTCAAAAAGTATTTTGAAAATACCTATTTTGCATTTAGCATTTGAAATACAAAACTCAAAACTATTTGGTATTTTGCATTTGAAATAGTAAATCTGAAAAGTATTTTGCATTTTGTATTTAAATGCTTTTTTAAAACCATTTTGTACATCTCTGTAGTGGACCTTATTGCAAAGGCATAGGATAGGATCCACTGATGGTCAGCTGAGGGTGTTGTTATTTATTTGTTTCGTAGTTGTAGTTTATTTTAATATGTAAGTAGATGGGGGTGTACTCATCACACAATTGTTTTTTTTATATATATATATATATATATATATAATATATATATATATATATATATATATATATATATATATATATATATATATATATATATAAATAAAATCGAACACTTCAAAAATATGTTAAACAGTAGTACCTAATTAAACATCTGAGTCATCTGACAATATCGGTGATCCCTACTAAGTCACAAAATTGTTTATTGCAAAACCTGCTATCTTGAAATAGTCAAGCATGTCAGAAAGAGTGTTTAAAGTTGTGAATCTGAAGATTGTTTAAATTACATCATTATTACGATCATCATTATATCTCCCTTATGTCGTCATCATAGGTCTTTGAATTATTTAAACATAGGTACTTTACCCATCGTTCTAACGAATTTTCACAAGTTTTCGCCGATATAATATTACAAGGTTACCTAGTTCCTGGACCACAGTCTTAATTTGGTTCTACAATAAAAGACAATAAATCTACGATACACATAATGATATTCAAAAGAATTTGGGGAAGGCAATAAAAATAAAAAAACATGTATATTATTAACGTTTTTCTGGGTTGTCATTGTCAAGTTGATAGCAATGTAATGTTTTTTCTACTCCCGTAATGTTATTCGTCATTTACAGTGTCGTGCAAAGATCTTTAAAGCCCTACATAAAAGATGCCAGCCCCCAGCCGGCGCCCCGCGCATCCACGGATACGTTATATAGCCTTTAAAGCATTGTTAGGAAGCCTTTAATGAGGTAGCGGGGGTGCGCGGGGCGCCGGCCGGGGACTGGCGGCGGCGCGGGGGAGTGCGAGCGACAGGTTAAGTGCGGGAACAGAGGTGAGGCCGACAAGTCAAAATACAGGAAACAGTGCGAATGTCACGAAAGTTATTCTAAAAAACTATTAAAAAGTAAGTGCATGGTCGTAGAAAATTGCAACCGTGTTTAACCGAGTCAACAAAATACTCGTGGCGTTTTTATTAACAATTTTCGGCTTCGACTCAAATTGTTACTCACGCCACTCGTCTTTTTTGACCTCACTTAAACGCCAGTTGTATAAAATACTAAATGATTTTATTTAAAGTGGTATTTACATGCAGTACGTTAAGAGGAACCAAAAACGTACTGCTTATAGGTGTGCACAATTTTTTGTGCAATGGACTATCTAGACTTCTAACCTCTCTTATGTAGGGTTTTAAAGATCTGTGTACGACCCTGCAGATGACAAATAAAAGTACGGGATTAGTAAAAGTACTAAAATCGTTCAATGCTTTCATTGTAGTAAAGTTACCAAAAATGTTTTGATAACTTAAACATAGTCTGTGTAGCATACGTTTAACTATGGCAACTAAGTAAAGAATGCGATGATATTTTAGTAATAAATTTTGTCCCTAATGTGTTTTTATCGTGTAGCGTAGTAGTAAGCGCTGAAGTAACTTAATAATGCAAAAAAAACGTTTCCGTTTTACGTCCATAGCTACAAGTTGACATGTCGACTTGAATATCTATCGATAAGGATTTTTAAGTAAACTCAAAGGACCTCATATAACGGCAGCAAATAAATAAATGTTAATTGTAAATCGTTCCGATCAACAACAAAGTTACTTACTTACCTTACCTATATAGCCCATCTGTACGATGCCCATAACAAGCCAAAATGATAACGATAGCGATGAACAACCTGATTGTCACTTCTAAATCTTTTTGATTGTTATCTATCCGACACTCAAACTTTGGCGCGGCGCCGCCAATAAATCATAGCCATCAGAATGAAGGTTTAGTAAAATCACATCATCATTGGTGTTTGCGACTTTGTCAGCAAGTGCGGCGAACCAGGCCGCATCACAAAACTGAGGATCTCCGATATTCTGCGAGCATCTTCCAGTCGTAGTATAGTAAGTTTTAAGTAGTATAATAGGTATAATAGGATGAATCACAGATGTCATATATACCATAGATCAAGCAAACGTATCTACTTAGCGTGTCAAATGAACTCAGTGAAATCCACTGAGTTGTCCGTCTTTACTCGCAGCTAGCAGCTTTCGGGCGTCAATTTTTGTAAGTTGAAGTCAACCAAAACATAAAAAATGCCTCGTTACGTGATATTCAATTGCAACAACACAAAAATTATGAACAATCAAGAGCCTGAGACATATTTAAAATTACAGGCAAGTGGGATGAATTGACTTATCAAAACGATAACAACTAAATTAAATTTTAGTTCTTTAAACTAAAGGTTAATTTTGCATGATCCCGTACTTTTATTTGTCATTTATAGGGTCGTGCACAGATACATTAAACCCTACATAATAGATGTCAAGACCAGTCTATACTCTACGTATTCCCCAAAAACACATTTGTGTGTACCTTTTGGCACCTTATAACGCACTGCGTAAAAAACACATTAATTACATTGCTGCCAACTTAACAACCCATAAAAAAACATGCGAACCATAGACATTTTTTTCAAGCTGTCAATGTGCCAAAATTCAGGAAACAAATGTGTATTTCATGAAAATTATTCTAGATAGAAAACTATTAAAAAGTAACGACCATGCATCGTAAAAAAATACTGTAGTTTGCTATCGCAACAAAAATGTAGATACCAATTGTGTTTTATAAATTTATGTGAATAATATTATGATTTATTTAATCGTATCATCTTGCGATTCTTTTTTTTTCTTTAATTTCTTCTGCGGTTGCAGTTAACGGTTATTCACTCATCAGTACTATAACTTCGTCGTGTATTTTTTTAAATTAGACTTAATCAAACCTTTGATAGCGAAATGTTTAAAATAATTAAGTCATATACTAACCACCATTATATTAATTAATAAGTGTACGTAAAAAGATTGATCTCCAAAATGAAAATCACTAGAAAAGTTATTTAATATAAACCTAGAAAAAAACGAAATGCGAAATAAACGCCTTCAGTATATTACCATTATCCCCGACAAGGGAACAAGTATTTAATGCGTAAGAACCTACACCGATATCGCCGTGACATATACTACTTAATGTAATGCAATTATCGGTTTTTTAGCTTACACTTTTCCGTATGTATGGGATCCAATATACTTATTCCAAACAGACTCTACTTGGATGTTGTGCTTTTGAATTGCCCTGTAGTTGTAGTAAAAATGCTTAATAAAGAAAATCTTAAAGTGACTAGTTTTAGTAAAATTGGTAAATGCTAATTTAGAAAACAATAAAAACGTATCACGCGGAAGGTGGTCACGGAAACATATTCTATGTATTCATCATCATCATCATCCTCCTTGCGCTATGACGGCATTTGCCACGGCTCGGCTCTTGAGAGCCTGGAGTCCGCTTTGACAACTAATGCCAAGATTTGGCCTATTCTATAAATCATTACCCATATAGGGTGGAAAGGTAAGTCAGGAGGGAAACTACCTTAAATCCTTATGCTTGCTCATTTATTTTACTTAAAGAAGACATTCCTTCATTTTTAAAATGAAACAAAATTCACTATGAATATGGTGTAAATTGATAGTAAAATAAAGTTACTTAATCTTAGATTTAACAATCAATTTTATATTTTATTATGAATGAATAATAATGCTATAGATTAGCATAATAAAATAGCGAGATGATAGCGAGTGTTTTTATTTTATTTTAGTTAGTTCGAGTCCCGGCCGAGGCAAGCGAGTTTTAGGAAATCTATGAATGCAGTTTGGTTTCTTTTTAAAGATAAAGGAATGTCTTCTATGTGTCAAATGGGCTACCTATATCAATGATTAGATGTAATATAAATAATGAACTTTTTTTTAAAACTATTTTCTTTTTTTAAGTTCTTTTGTTTTCACGCCAAACCCTAAAGCTTCGACACAATATCGAGCTCCAGCCAGGCAAGTATGGTCGCGCGATAAATGATAAATTATCGTTTATCGCGCGACCATACTTGCCTGCCTGGGGCCCGTTTCTCGAAAGGTACAAGCCTTGTATTACAAGTGTGTTTCCATGACAACCCATACGATTTGACAGTTCGCGCACTTGTAATACAAGGCTTGTACCTTCCGAGAAACGGGCCCCTGGTGTTTCGAAATGAAAGAAAATGAAGCTGTCAAATATTTGTTATGAGATACGAGTATATTATTTGAACGAACTGGACCAGACCGGAAAAAATACGTATGGACGACGGTGAGTAAATTAGCTCTGCCGATTCCAATCGACCAGTTTTGATCGTATCTTTATGCCTCCGTAGTAAGAAAATGAATCAGTAGTACAGTAGCAAGTGTTGGCGTATCTGTTGGATGGGGAGGGTTGGGTTGGGAGGGGGCAGTTTGTGTACGATGGGGTGCAAGGAAGGCGCAGCCTGGGCGACGCCGCCGCGCCGGTCGCGCGAGACGTTTCGTCGCCCGCACTGCCGACGAAACATACTAATTACTCGTATTGACCTCAAGAAGTCAAGACGCTGTCACTAAATACAACTAAGTAACGTTCTAAAATTTGACTGACGGATGAGTATCACAAGCTTAGCTTAGCTTTAGGATTTTAGCTTTCAATATGCATTTACGGGCTACGTGCTATAATCATTTGAGTGTGTCGACACAGATAATAATATACCTATTTTGAATGTATTACTTCTTCGTCTGCCCGCATAATTTGACAGAAATGTTTGTACGGCTTTTCCAGTTTCTGAAATACAAAGTGTTCTAGTGAGTATTCATCTAACCTGACACATACATAGGTTGAAATGTACAAAAATTCTCAGTAACTTACAACAATTGGGTTCAGTGAAACCATAAACAATTGGCACAACGGTACAGTGTACTGTATCATTCTGTCCGTAATTCCTTGTTCTGCTCATATGAAATAATACCGCACTGTTCTCTAGTCACACTATAAACTTTCAGCTAGCTCAGAGACAGCGGAAATCAAATTGGAATACGGAGAATATTAACCCTGAGAAAACTCGCCATTTTAACTTCATATTTGGCATGTTGGCAGTTCCAAAACAGGGCGTGTCACTAAGCGAAAGGAGATTATCGGTCGCGGTGAACCATGCGGTGAACTTTCTCATTGCAGGGAGTTCTATTCCAACTCTGGAAGGACAGACAGTTAATGCATAATAATCATCGTGACTTTTTAATCTATATAAATAGGAGTGAAGTAAGTAAAAATGCGTAAAAATCATGTAAAAATACCAAAAATGCTACCTAATTATCAATTACTAAAATACAATGGGTATAATTCTTAGAACAAATTAATTTATCCTCAGAAAATATTTCAGTTTACAATGGGTATACTTGAACATAATTGACAACATTTCGTTTTTTTTTTAAATATAATAGCTAAAAATTAAAGGCCCTTTGCAGATTGGGGCTTGTTGAATAAAAAAAAATAGCTCAATGTTTACGTTCACAGAAAATTCCAAATATCTTGATTATACCCGTTTTATTAACCCCCGACGGCCCCGACGCAAAAACGACGGGGTGTTATAAGTTTGACGTGTCTGTCTGTGGCATCGTAGCTCCCGAACGGATGAACCGATTTCGATGTAGTTTTTTTTGTTTGAAAGCTGAGTTAGTCGGAAGTGTTCTTAGTCATGTTTCATGAAGATCGGTCCACTATGTCGCCGTCGCGTCGGGGTTTTTTCAAAATTTTAATTTTGTGGTTAGGTTATGGCAGATTAGTAATACCTATTTCATGTGCCTATATTCCGACGGTCATCAGAAAAAAAGTTGCTTTGACAATGACATCGACGATTTGGCAGCTTTCTAAAATTTTGTTTTTCATTCAAGAATTCGTCCATTAATAAAATACGTTACGTAACATAACGTAATGAGTTAATTACGTTTTAATTGAATTTGTAAATATTAAATGTACCTATACTACTCATGAAAAACTCATTAAAGCTACATATGCCGACGCGGTGGCAGATTCTCGTAGCACGTGTAGATAGATAATATTGGGTTGGTAAGAAAGTAATGAGCGATCGATTGAATTCCACATAAAATTTTTGAGAGTTCTAGAATCTTCTATGGTCGAAAGTATATAAAGGGCGAGTCGCACAGTTTCTCGTCAGTCATTCACTAGCTGTCGCCAAGCTAATATAAGGAAGAAAATGGACGAATTAAAAGTGCATGTAAGGCATTGCTTACTATATGAATTTCAGTCTGGCCATTCAGCCGCCGAAGCAGTGCGTAATATATGTCAGCGTGTTGTTCCTGAAGTTGTGTCTGAGGCCACGGCGAAACGATGGTTCCAGCGGTTTCGTAGTGGCGACTTTTCATTATCAGATCAACCTAAGTCTGGTCGACCGGTGAAGATTGATGTCATCATACAATCATCATACAATCACGCCTGATGTAGGCAGAGCCAAATTGGCAAACAAATGAAAAACCTTACATTGAAAGACGCCACAATTTACCCCATATCCCACAGGTCCGAGGCTAACGAGTCGTACTCTTGCTACCGAGTTAGGCTGCTCTCATGTCACCATAGAAACACATTTACACGAGTTGGGAAAAAAACTACAAATACAGTGTTTGGATACCGCACGAACTTGATAGAGATCAACTAAACCGCCGTGCCGATATCTGCATACAACTTCTGTCTTTTCGCCGCACATTCAACTGGTTGGACTAGGGTTGCAAAAAAACGGTTTTTTTTCTGGCTTGAAAAAAAACATGAAAAAAAACCGTGAAAAAAAACAGTTTTTTTTCTGGAGTATGTTTTTTTTCTAAAGTAAGAAATCTCAAAATTTGCAAAGTAGTTAATACTTTTATACGGTTTTTTAAACCTAATGTTAACTATTAAACGAATTTAATCAAATAACTTTAATTTCTGGTCTTATAAAAGTAACATTTACGAAATCTGTAGTTGGTAGTTATCACTATTTACTGTTGGCAACACCACCGCCTCACCACGCTACACGCAGCATCGGGAATTCCCCAATAAACGTTTGTATACTGAATGTTAATTGAATTAAAATGTACGTTATTGTTATTGAAACACGTTACAACTCACGAAAAACCGTTATTGTCGTATTTTTTGTTCATCTGAAAAAAAACCATATTTAGAAAAAAAACCATGGTGCTCGGTTTTTTTTCATGTTTTTTTTCACAATTCTGAAAAAAAACATTTGGTTTTTTTTCTATTTACAACCCTAGGTTGGACCATCTTATCATTGGAGATGAAAAATGGGTCTTATATATAAATCACACACGCAAACGTCAGTGGGTAGCTCCAAACGAAAAAAGAATAGAGGCGCCAAAAACAGAGTCTCACCCGAAAAAAGTTATGCTGTCCGTTTGGTGGGATATTCATGGTATTATTCACTGGGAACTCCTACCAAGTGGAATGACTGTTACCGCATCAGTATACTGTAATCAGCTTGAAAATTTAAACCAAAAAATCTGTCAGAATCGTCCACAGCATGCTAAAGTTTTTTTCTTACACGACAATGCTCGCCCACACATTGCAAAAGTGACTCGGCTAAAGCTATTGGAGCTAGGTTGGAAAGTGATACCTCATCCACCGTACTCTCCAGACTTGGCACCTACGGATTACGCATTGTTCAGATCGCTAAGCAATGCCTTGAATGAAAAAAAGTTCGATGATCAAGCCCATCTACGACAGTACATAGCTGAGTTTTTTGAATCTAAACCTAAGAACTTCTTCGCCGATGCTATTCATTCTTTACCAGAACGATGGAGACAAGTAGTAGATAACGAAGGCCGTTATATTTTTGATAAATGATTAAAAGAATAAATTAAATATATAGCGGGACGTTTTAAAGTAACAACAACGGTTTAATGAATCCAAGCTATATTTTAGTTAAAGTAACACAACAGTTTAACTTTAAACATTCTAACACAAATAAAAATTAGACAAAGGGTCGTGCGGATACGCGTGCGTTCTCGAGTGAAAGCTAACGGCCACTGTCTGACGAAAACGCCGCGCTGCCAGCCGCTACGTGATTGGACAAAACAAGTTACACACAATAACCAGCTAAGGTTGACCCGCGGCTTAGTCCGTCAGGAAGCGAGCCGGGGTCTACCTCGATTGGTTCTCTTAGGAGTCGTCTATCTCTCTCTTGACTCGTGCCGCCTCTCTGAGACGCGTTAGGCGTAAAGCCAGTGTCACACGCTATATACTCCCCCTCGAGTTCATGATGACGCCCACGTCCATGGACTCGCTCACGAGTTTCACGATTCTGATTTCGGTTACGTGGACGTCCTCTATTTCGTTTAGGCACCACGGGAGAAGGAAGCACATCATCTCTACCATTAAAACGAACAAGCTGAGAGGCGTGATACTTACCCAGAACCTCAGCGGGTGAGTTAGGACCAGCTACCAGGTAAGTTGTTGGACTAACCTTTTTAACGACCAGGTAAGGACCATCTCTTTTTGGAACGAACTTGGCCGAAACATTCTTTCCTGCATTACTAAGAACGTGTGACGTAATCAAGACATTGTCCCCGACTTCAAATACATCACCTGGCTGACGAGACTTGTCAGCGTGTTCCTTACGCCTATCCTGCTGAGTTTCAACTCGATCACGTACTGTTGACAGAGAATTAATGAGCGAGCGAAGATATGGCGTGATCTGAGGAACAAAATTTTCCTTATCAAGAACGGCTCTTAAATCATAACTAACCTCTATAGGAGATCTCATCTGACGTGCAAACATTAGGTATGCCGGAGTAGCACCAGTGGCTTGACACACGGCGCTGTTCATAGCAAACCGAATCACACCCAGCTTCGTTGGCCACGACGTATGGTCGTTTCCAACCAACATTCCAAGCTGTGTTTTAAGATCGCGATTCTTGCGCTCGGCGGGATTCGCCTCAGCGTGGTACAGTGGGATGAGGCTCTGTTTGACGCCGAGGACAAACATACACTGTTGCATGACCGCCCCGACAAACTGGACCCCATTATCCGAGACTACCCTGCGTGGGAAACCGTACCTGAGGAAATACTCTTCTACAAGAGTACGCGCGCAAGCTTCGGAGGTAGCTTCTTGTAGCGCGTAAAGCTCCACCCATCGTGTGGCAGTATCTTCTACCAGGAGGATCCAGCGCTCTCCCTTCTCGCCTTCTGGCAAGGGACCAAACAAGTCAATAGCTATTACCTCATTGCGTTGACTAAGAATCGGAGTTTGGAGAAAACCAGACGGCTTCTCATTAGACGCTTTGTATCGCTGACAGGGTACACAACTTTTTATGTACTCAGCGATGATACGACGCATACCTGGGAAGAAAAAGCGTTGCGAGATCTTGTGAAAGGTCCTTTCAATCCCCTGGTGCCCCGACAATGGAGAATCGTGGCATTCCTTCAAGATGTCGAGATGCAGTGACACAGGAACCACCAGCTGCGGCTCTTCACTATCAACATCGGGATTGTACCTGTACAAGACGCCTTGCTGCATGAAGTATCCTCTTTCAGACCAACGCTTTGCTCCAACGGCTGCAGCATCTGATGTACTCTCTAATTCTACTATAATCTTTTCCAGATCCGGGTCATCAAGCTGAGCACGTCGTAGGTCTGTAGGGCTGCGGGCAGGTAAGTCTACGACGACCGCGCACACACCACACTGATCTCTACTTTCCTCTTCACAAGGAGGACGACTGAGCGTATCGGCGACCACATTAGCTTTGGCCGGCGTGACACAGTAAGGCGGCACCGCGATAGGTGGATGGTCCCCTGTGTCGATCCTGTGCTCGGCAAAAGGAGTTGGTCCTCCCCCTGGCTCAAACAGGTCACTATTTTCTGTGAGCAACTGGTCAAGCAAACCGTGCTGTTGGGCGGTAAGTGATGTAGCTTCGTCCTCCCTTAATGCCTCTAACGCAGCAACGCACAGAGTCGGAGGTGAAACACTTTCAAACTCTAATTTAAATTTTTCCCCAATGTTATCACCGAAGTACCAAAATTCTTTTCCAAAGTGAATGTCAATATCAAAACTTTTCAGAAAATCAATTCCTAGAAGCGACTCATTTGCTACGGACTCAGGGAAAATAACAAATTTAACTTTTCCCTTTTTGTACTTAAGTGTCACCTCCACCTCTGCAGTGAACACAGTTCTTTCGCTGCTGACACCGTCGGCCAACCTAACAATTCGCGTCGACGACACTAATGGGTGTCCTTTACTCAACAAGAAAGCGTACAGCGTGTGACCGGCGACACTAGTTTTAGCCGCAGGATCTACAAGTGCAGTGCCATTTGCACCAAGTATACTGATATTCAAAATAGGACGGCGAGAAGTTTTAACATCGCCGACCTCTTCACAAAAAGTTTGACAAACACTGGTTTTACAATCAACAGATTTAACATTAACATTTAAATTCCCCACTGCATGAGCAGGGTTACCTCTACTACAGTGCGCAGGCGAAGGGTTAACAATCGGCGCGGTAATGGTGTCCGGCGCATCCGCAGCGCCCGCCGACTCTTCATAACCGGCGGCGTAAGTATCGCGCTCTCGCGAGTACTCGTTGGCGCGCGCAGGACTTAAGTTTCGCCGTGCGGCGGGACTAGGGTTTGCAATCCGGATATTCGAATATCCGAATTATTCGAATATCCGCCAATATTTTTATCCGAAAATATTCGAATAATCCAAGTGAAATTATCCGGATAAACGGATAATTTCTATAAACATTATTTTTATTTATAAGTAATATATTTAATAGATAGACGTCACTGAAACCAATTTCGATCAATTCTTAATACGGACAATGTTATTGCTAACAAGTCAACACCTATTTATCTTCAAAATCAAACTAATATTTACAAAACAAAGAAAGCATTCGTGGACAAGAAGTAAGCAGAATGCCTCACCCCACGCACTCAGTTCTTATCAAATATTCGATTAATTGGATGATTTAAAAAAACAGAAAAACGTTCAAGTATTATTTTTTAATATGAAAACGTTACCCCAACCTACTTTCATTACTGCTAATAGCTAACGTGAAGTTATCTGTAAAACCGTACTTAATAAGGGAGATTTATACCTAGATTTCCTGGTCCCTTGTTTTTTTGAAATTGAAATTTAGCGCCTCACTCCGAATTTAGCTGTTATCAGTTCCATGGCAATTTAGTACGCCAGAATTCCCTCCACTTCACTAAGAAATATAAGGCATTTTCCTTTTAAGTCCTTAGTTACATTCATACACAAAAATCGGTCTAATTACTACTTATACTTTGAAATCTTAGTCGATCTACTGATCAACTTGGAAACTAAAACCCATCAAATTGCTGCCGAGCAATTTGAGGCGTTTTGGATTTGAATATTTAAATAAGTTCGCCTTTGTACCTCCTCCTTCTTCATTTTTTTTAAATTTATGTCTTGTATATTTTATGTTGGTGGTACAATACTTATTTATCGCCTCTCCCCTTCCATTGGTACTTTGGTACCAGCCACTGTGCAACTAAGGTCTAAAATGATCCACACCTGGATAGGAAGTGTCTTCGACTAATTGGTCTTCTCTTTTTTTTTGGTTATTCTGTTTTGAAGGAGTACCTATGCTCAGTTGCTTATTCCTGTTCTAAGACCCTAACCAGGACGCTTTTGTTTAGAGCCTACGAAAAGAGTTTTCAACTTTTTATATTAAGTATCCGATCCGGTCCAAGATGGCATCTGGTATGGGCGTAGGCATTTATGCAAATGACTAGTGACTACAGTGGTAGTATCAGCATGGGCAATTATGCCACTGTCTTTTAAGCCGAGACATACGCAATAATTACCTGTGTACATAAGAATATAGTTAGACAAACCCAAGGAAAGAATATCTATATACTCAGCGACAGTCAGGCGGCACTCAAAGCCTTCACATCGCCCAGAGGTGACTCTTGACTGGTATTAAACGGCATCCAAGCTCTTAACAAAGCTTGGAAGGCAAAACAAGATGCAACTGGTATGGATACCGGGGCACGAAGGCTTCATTGGCAATGAAAATGCTGATGAACTTGCCAAGGCCAGGTCTGAAGACAACGTCACAAGGAACCATTAAAACGGCTATGAAGGACCATACAAAGGCTAATCACCAAAAAGAGTGGGATGTCCTGGTAGGTCTGAAGCATTCAAAGCTCTTTATGCGGAGGGTAGAATCTGGATGGAGCAAAAAGCTAGGAAAGCTAGGCAAAAGACAACTCCAAATTATAACGGGGGTGTTCACAGGCCATTACGGGATCAAAGGAATGTTGGCCAAGATGGGACACGCTGACTACACAGATTGTCGCATGTGCGGCGAAGAGGAAGAGACCGTCAGACATCTAATGTGTGAATGTCACGCCCTCGCCAGACAAAGAATGAAGAACTTTGGAGCAGGCTACCTAGTACCAAAGGACATCAGAGAGCTACCCATGAGCCTCATCATCCGATACGTGGAGATGGTCGAGAAGCTCCTGAATAGCTGAAGGATCTTAAGATCTAAGGGGTAATTGCACAAAAGATCCCGATGGGTCGAAGTGTATCCGGAAGGGCCCCGCAGATTTAAGATAAGATGAGTATCCGATCCGATCGAGCGAAGGACCGACTCCTATACATTCTCGAAATCATTCAAGGCGCCATCTTTGATTTTTGCCTTTGACATCCTTCCTATATCCGATATCGGAACGGATAATATGACAACGCTGTATCGCCTATAACCATCATCATATCCAATGATGTTGTCTCGTCTCACGTTCCACTCTACACAAGCCATCCTCTCTACCATCCATTTCCAAGGTAAAGGTGTTGTCAGAAAAACTTCTCGTTATACCTAACACCTAACTAATCACTACTACTAACTGTCTTATATCGACAGCTCACTATCTGATTGCAAGATTCTAGTCATAGAACTAAAGATAGAGAGCTAGGTGTGTTTTAATTTCTACAGTTTGCTGATTTACGCAAAAAATAAATAAAAATGTAGGTAAATTTTGCATTATGGCGCTCATCTATCTCAGCCGTTATCAATTCCACGCTTATACGCACCTGTAACATTAATTTTGTTCCATTTAATAAATTATCCGAAATTATCCGAATTATTCGAATATTCGAATAATAAAAATTGTATTATCCGAATTATTCGAATATTAAAAATCCGTCGGATAATGCAAACTCTATTTCTTCGAAACAGGAACATGATTTTCTTTTCTAGCGTCTTCTATGCTTTGACTGTTTTTCAACAAGGTAGCAAACGAATCTATGTTCTCTCTTTTAAGACGTTTACGTATACGGCGATCCAAAAGGCCAAACACCATATCTAACTGGACCCGCTCGCTTAGGTCCTCTGGCGGGAGCTTAGCTAACAGGGCCCTTGCTTTCGCGACGAACAATTCCGTGGTCTCCTCACCTTGTACCATAGAAAACAGCTCCGTGTAAATGACAAAGGGAGGACGGCGCTCGCCGAATGCACATCGTAACTTATTAATTGCGTCTTCCCATGTTCTTATCTCAAGCTTTACTCCTTGCCACCAAATACCTGCGTCTTTGGTTAATAACAAAGACAAACCACGAACGGCATTTTCATCCGTTATGTGCATGCAGGACTTGTAGCTTTCAATGCTGTCAATAAAAGTTTCTAAATGCTCGTCTTTGCTGCCGCTGTAACGCGCCGTACACTCGCGCGAAATTTCCATTTACCGCAGCAAACGTGGTGGCCGCGGCGACTGCAGCAGCCGTGGCGTCGGCCTGTGACGGGGTAGAAGACCGAACTTCACGTAACAACTGCTGGCAAAACTCATTCTGAGTCTGTTGCAAGGTCGTGAGCATCGCCGTCAGAGCATCCTGATTCATCGTGATGTTGTTGTCAGCATCAGAGTCATCGTTATGCGTCCCCAACGAGTGTCTACGAGCTCGACGTCCACGAGACATTTTGAAAACGCAACACAAAAATAGTCACAAAACACTATACGTAGTTACACATAACTAGTGTAACACACCCACATCGAGAACGTTCCAGACCCACAAAGTTGGGCAGCCAGAATATGGCGTACCTACACACTTCGAGAACGTTGGGCAGCCAGAATATAGCGGGACGTTTTAAAGTAACAACAACGGTTTAATGAATCCAAGCTATATTTTAGTTAAAGTAACACAACAGTTTAACTTTAAACATTCTAACACAAATAAAAATTAGACAAAGGGTCGTGCGGATACGCGTGCGTTCTCGAGTGAAAGCTAACGGCCACTGTCTGACGAAAACGCCGCGCTGCCAGCCGCTACGTGATTGGACAAAACAAGTTACACACAATAACCAGCTAAGGTTGACCCGCGGCTTAGTCCGTCAGGAAGCGAGCCGGGGGTCTACCTCGATTGGTTCTCTTAGGGAGTCGTCTATCTCTCTCTTGACTCGTGCCGCCTCTCTGAGACGCGTTAGGCGTAAAGCCAGTGTCACACGCTATAAATAAAAATTACAATATTGGTTATGATTCGCTCATTACTTTCTTACCAACCCAATATAATCATCATGTAATTTACAGCATAATAGTGAAGAGTATCAACATGCTTTCTTAAGTTAGGTTCTGGTTAGATCCAGGGTCAGATGCAGAAGGCGGTATTCCTGGGCACGGCGCACATAGTCCGGCGGTTACAATCTGTGGCCCTAACCACAAGCAGATCGTTGCTCAATACAGAAAGGCGTGAAAGAATCTTGTGGAGGCTCTATGCGCCTCACAGGATCGACAACATATGACTACTACTGTACTTTATTACCTTTTCTTATTTTATATGTCATAATAAATACGTACAAATAAACGTCTTGTAAGTCTTGTAACACATGTCCTTCCCTAACTAAGTTACATATTTAGTTTTTAGTTTATTTTATTTAATAGAACCTATCCTAAAAAAAGAAAGATGTGATAAGATCTTAATCCTATGATTCGTGATTAGATACAGCATTATCAAGTTGTTGGTTAAAGCCAAATATACTACAACACAAATTATTCTTACAGTAACAAAAACAAACTAGGTATTTGGCGACTCTGGCTGTCCCCAACTATGTGATATTTATTGACTATACTTGCATGTAAAAAATAATGTCACAACTTACTTATTCCTGTGAGTCGCTTTTCTCGAAGTTGTTGATTAAAGCCAAATATATTGCAACACAAATTATTCTCATTGTAACAAAAACAAACTATTTGGCAACTCTGGCTGTCACCAACTATTTGGCCCTGACTGTACTTGCATGCACAAAATAATCTTACGATGCTTACCTACAGATACGCAGTCTTCGTATCAGGGCTATGTTAACCCTTAAATGCATGGTGATGTATATGTTATGGACCAAATGATATTAATAAGGGCATTATGTATAATGCCCGGGCATTATGAATAATGCCTAGCTGTATTGGGCAAAGTGATTAATCATTGTCTAGACGCCATTTTTTATCACATTGCCCGGTCATTATGATAATGCTACGTGATCGTTGGGCAAATTGATAATAAGTTTAACAAGTTTGCATGAACGCCATTTTTTATCACATTGCCCGGTCATTATGATACTGCTACGTAATCGTTGGGCAATTTGATAATAAGTTTAACAGGTTTTTCTGAACGCCATTTTTTATCACATTGCCCGGGCATTATGATACTGCTACGTGATTGTTGGGCAATTTGATAATAAGTTTAACAAGTTTGCATGAACGCCATTTTTATCACATTGCCCGGGCATTATAATACTGCTACGTGATTGTTGGGCAATTTGATAATAAGTTTAATAAGTATACTGGGTGTTTCCTAACAAATAATGAAATGTAAATTGCGCTTTCTTGAATAAGCATACTAAAAAGTATGGCGGTTAAAAAACCGCCGCCCTTAAATCTCAAGGAAGGTGATTCTCAATTCGTCTGTATTTTTTATGTTTGTTCCACGATATCTCCGCCGTTACTGGACCGATTTAGAAATATGATTGAATGTAGGTATATGCATACAATACAGATTGGTCTCACTTTTATCAGAACCCAGTTCTGATGATGGATCCTGGAGAAATCGAGGGAACTCCTCAAATCTGAAAGGCATACATATAGTAATTTTTATGTTTTTAAAGGAACAGCATGCATTTACGTACGCATTCTGCAGAGCTAGTTCATCATCTAAGTTTATTAACAATTGCTTTTTGACACCTAAAGTGCTATTTTATCCCTCTCCTAGCGAGAAAGGGACACTTGGTCATACCTACTAAACAAACTAGCCGTTTCACCATCTTTGCCATGCGTGAAAGTACACTTTTATGATAGCGCTTACCGGTAGCTCTGCCTTATGGCTCTCGCCCTCGCTCCCCGACATCATCTATGTCTCACTAAGGCCTAAGGCTCTGAGAATTAGTTACGGGCTCGCAACGAAGCGAGCTCTGATCTGCGGCCTATGTCGGACTTATCGTTTATTATTATTATTCAATTATAGGCGAGCAGCTATTCAGCTGATGAGCCTATGTCACACAGTGTCTCATGATTTATATAGTTAGCAAAGTCATGTCACTATCTTATTATTTAAAAGCCACTTGTCTAGTCTGTTTTTAAACACATTCATTGAGGGAGCAGTAACAACACTATCCGGTAAACTGTTCCAAGCCGCTACAACACGATTGGATAGGGAATGATATGCAGCTTTAATAGTAGTAGGAGTGCGAATCAGTTTTTCTAAGTTACTCTAAATCATTGATTATAAGTCCTATCTTAGCCATCCTTGACATCAAGAGGTCCTACGGCACTGCAAGCGGCTCGCGACGGTGTCCTTTGTAGTTTGATATGAAACTGTATACAGTCTCTTGAATAGAATGGCACGAAAGTCTGCTGAAGCTGCGCCAATCCATCTTTCATCCAAGCTTTGCTACATGTTTTATTATTACTCTGCCCAACAGAGGACGGGCATTATGTATAATTCCCGGGCGAAATTGAGCTATTCGGTATGATTATTATCACTTTGCCCAACAGAGGATCGGCATTATGTATAATGCCCGGGCAAAATTCAGCTATTCGGTGTGTCTTTTGCATATCTCTGGATCGTGGACATGCGTGGACCTTTGGGAGGCATGCGTGGGGCCAAAGCCAACAGCACAGAGGCCTTTTAAGACATTTTAATCTAAAGGCAAGGGATACACGTGGTGGATACCACCCCGAGCGCACAATATGATATGATACAACCGTAGATGGTCCCCGCCAGGTGCAAAGACTATTGCAGTGCAGCACTTTTGTGCTACTATGGGAGCTAAAGTCATAGGTTATTGTTTTATAAGTTGGATGAACTGGATAGAGGGCTATGGGAGGAAACTATCGGACACCTGACAATAAGTATCACAATTGTAAAAGACAAGCGGTGACTTGCCAACTCATTGAGTGGGCCCTGCAAAACGGCCGCACACACGGTGCGACAACAGAGCAACACTTAAAAAGAGTGGCTGAAAGGTTGTCGAGAGGTGAGACTGCGGTAGCCAGATTCCGGCGATCCGTTCAGCAGGCCGCCGACGTTATGACACTTTCCCATTTATAATATTAGTATGGATTCTCATACTGTGTAATTTTATTTGTGTAAATAAAATAAAAAATCTCTATTCTTGGGCAAAATTCAGTTATTTGGTGTGTTATTATTACTTTGCCCAACAGAGGATGGGCACTATGTATAATTCCCGGGCAAAATTCAGCTATTCGGTATGTTATTATCACTTTGCCCAACAGAGGATGGGCATTATGTATAATGCCCGGGCAAAATTCAGCTATTCGGTGTGGTATTATTACTTTGCCCAACAGAGGATGGGCATTATGTATAATGTCCGGGCAAAATTCAGCTATTCGATATGTTATTATCACTTTGCCCAACAGAGGATGGGCATTATGTATAATGCCCGGGCAAAATTCAGCTATTCGATGTGTTATTATTACTTTGCCCAACAGAGGATGGGCATTATGTATAATGCCCGGGCAATTTAATTATTTGAATAGTTATTATCAAACTGCCCACTCACAATGGGCATTATTCATAATGCCCGGGCATTATGTATAGTGCCCGATTTATCACTTGGTCCATAACATATATATGCATCATATGCTATCCAAAATCACATTTATAGCTTAATTATTATTCAGTATGTATTATTATTTAATAAATAATTAAATAAATTAAATAATATAATGATTTACTATTTATTATTTAAGGATAAAGATGAAATGGCGGAAAAGTGTGAAAAAACAGGATGATGGCGATTTTTAGTATGTGATTTAGGCAGATTTTTTCGGAGTTAGTAATTAGTTTATGTTTAAACATTTTATCATCGGGGTTTCACAAATAGTGTACCTTTCTAATAGTAGTAAAACTTTACAAATAAAACTTACCAATAATTATATATTTATATTAATAAGTTTTAGCCTATTTAACTTCTAAGACTGATTTAGTATTAAAATCGGAATTAAATATATTTTTTATTATTTTTCCAAGAGTCAGAAAACCATTGTCTATCATATATATTAATATCTCGTTAAAATAAAAATTCATGCATTTAAGGGTTAAGTATAATAATATTATCTATCTAGCTATTTTCCCTACGAAGAAAGTTAATAATCGGGCCTAGTTAACTATAGTAGCGCAGCGACATGCATTTGTAGGAAAAGAAGAATGTAAAAATTAGCTACGTAGGGCGGAGAGTGCCCGAGTGAGAGTCTCGGGGAGAGCTCTCGACGCTCGATCCGACACGGCGCGCGGCACGGCACTAAGTGTAACTATCCTACCTATACATACAGGCACCTACCTTACAATCTAATTGAAATATTGTACCTACAAGTATCTACATACGAGTGTAGGTTCCTACTAACAATTAACTACGATACAATGTTTGGACGAGTAACGCTTTTAATAAGTAAGTATGTTAATTCTTATAAATAGCTTGGTCAAAAGCAAAACCAACTACATATATTTTTTTAATTTATTGAATATAAGATAACTATACAGTTTGTAATCGTTTCGCCAAACTTACGTTTAACGGCGAAATGAAGCACTAAAGTTCAATGTTAGTAACTTAAATAAAATTGAAAGACTTAGTGCGTTTTCACATTATCCGATCCGATATCGGATGTCGGACCTATATCCCATACATTGAAGGCGCCATCTTGGATTTTTTCCATTGAAATCCTTCCGACATCCCATATCGGAGCGGATAATGTGTAAACGGACTTATAAATGAATAAATATATAAATATTGGGGACACCTTACACAGATCAACTTAGCCCCAAACCAAGCAAGGCTTGTTGTATGTACTACATACTTAAATAGATAAAAACATACTTATATACATAGAAAACATCCATGACTCAGGAACAAATATCTGTGCTCATCACACAAATAGATGCCCTTTCCGGGATTCGAGCCCAGGACCGCGGCTCAGCAGGCAGGGTCACTACCGACTGAGCCAGACCGGTCGTCAAAATGACTTACTTATTCTAGTGTTAATACATAATAACATCTTATCAACTACTAATGGCGCTTTTCATAAACGCTAAACCTGAATTAGCTTAAAATAAATAATTATACGATATATATAGTTGGTTCCGCCTTCAACTCGGTGCAAATATCAAGGCGGTTCTGTACCAGGATTCGAAAAAGGAAAGAATAATTCCGGCCAGATCTGATTTAATAAAGATTAATTAAACCTTTCATGTTTGCGCCTTGGCTACGGAGCCCTGCAGAATAAACAACCTACAGAAAAAAGCATGCAAAGTTAATTGTTGTACCGTACCTAACTATGTATTCAGATAGGATGAGATGAGGATAGGATATATGTAAAAAAGCACATTCATATGCGAATTCCGTTTTGGTGTACCTACTATAACCAGCAGCAGCACGCATCAGACTCGGAGACCCTACGTCAAGTCAATGTAGTCAACCGCAAAGTACCTAACAGGAGAAAAACAAACCAGAGCGTTTGTTGCCAAGCGTACAATGCGAGTCAGAAATAACTGGTAATGTTGACGTTACTATTGGAACCAACATTGGTGCCAAATCACATGATTCACATTTTAGGCAGGTCACGAGCGACACCCACTTGTACTTTTAGTTTGTTGACGAGCATTCCCGTCCGGAAGACTAGCGGAATCCGGGATAATCAAGTTTATTTGAGAATATACCGGATATCTATTAGGACATAATCTAAATTCGGAGTACCTATCTGACTTATGAAAGTGACAAAACATCAAGCACGTACTACTTAAAAATGAAATGCAACTAAAATCAGAAATTCGCTTCAGAAATTCGGAACACCTTGTTTATGCTGATGATACAAAGATTTTTAAAGCTATATCTTCTGAAGCGGATTGTCGTGTTATTGCTACAATATTCGTAAAAACTGTCAACATGATCTTGACAGTTTTTATGAATATTGTAGCAATAATCATCTATACCTAAACTTAGACAAGTGTTTTGTGATTACTTTCTCCCGAAAACAAAATATAATAAATTTTAATTATTTAATAAATGGAAAGCAGATAACTAGAGTTAGTTCTATTAGAGATTTAGGTATTACTATGGACACACAGCTTAATTTTAATATTCATATTGACAACATTTGTAACCGAGCCTACAAAAATTTAGGTATGATACTAAGAATGAGTAAACCCTTCAGGCGCCCCTGCGCCCTTAAAATACTATTTAATTCATATGTCAGGAGTATTCTGGAATTTGGGTCTGTGATCTGGTCTCCTCAATACCATATCCATATTAATCGCCTAGAAAGAATACAAAATGTTTTCTTACGAGCACTCTGTTACAGAACCGGCACTTTATTTGAGTCATCAGCCAGGTCGGCTAAGCATTTCAACATAATTTCTCTTTGTAATAGAAGACTTTTTATAGACACAATGTTTTTATTTAAAATCTTAAAAAATGAAATTAATAGCCCAAATCTACTACAAAATATTATGTTTAATGTACCGCATCGTTCCTTACGTCCTCGAAATTTGTTTTATGTGAGTTTCGCACGTACTAATTATTCTAGGCATACTTTTTTCAAACGTGTATCTAAAAATTACAATGAGTATTTCTATGACATCGATCCATTTATGCATTCACTTCCAGCTTTAAAAGAACTTATTAGATCTAAACTTTTGTTGTTAAAGTAAATTTATCATATGTTTTTCTCCTCGCAAAGACGCATTTGCATGTTTTTGATGTATACCCTACTTTTTAAAACATTTATGAACCTCCAGGTCTTTTATACCTTATACATGTTTGCTACCTATGTTATTTGATATATGACTGTATGTGTTCTGATCAATTAAAAAAAAAATGAAATTACTTATTTTTACTGAGAGCGTCAGTAAAAATAAGTAATTAAGTAGGCATACATAAATATTTCCTTTGATAATAGTACATATTGGTGAGCGTCAGGACCCCTGGACCACTACAGATATTTGATGTTTAGTACATACTAAAATTTAGTACCTATTTGATACTATTTGGTACCTGAGTACATATATTTGGTACCTCCACTGATATCGAAAAATCGAGCGAATAAAGTGGCCAGACATTCTGACGTCAGGATGTCTGGACCATTTTTGGTTTACATAGTTCTAGACAACACTACTAATTGATATCTTAGTCAATATTTACTACCTATTTGGTACCTGTCAATATATTTTTTTCAAATTTTTTTGGCGTACCAGAAAAAAGTTATGATGGAATTTAAAGTTGTGAGCCCGGCCGTGCCGCTGAAGTATGTAGCGCCTGTCAAAAGTATAGAGGCAAATCCGCCTGCCCTCCTGCGCGCGTCAACTTAAATAGGAATTTAGCTTTAGGCACTCGCACATCATCTCTACTACTGACTAGTGGCATTAATATAGTCGAAATATAAAAGTAATTAGTGTAATTACACTAGTTTTCCATTTTCCTCCTGAGAGACCTAAACACGTGGCAACAGTTGGGCAAATTCTAGGGGGGAAATAGCATAAACTGTTATAATTAACAGCGTCATTGGTAATATAGGTATATAGGATGTATTTTGATGATGTGGACCAGTCTATGGTCCACGAGCTCCGTTATAGGGGTTTATCATATAAATAAACCACTGCTTTCGGTAACATTTGTTTTTTGCATCGATTAGTGTCAATTATGAATTAAGAATAAATACAAACATCAAATCAATCATCTACTATCAGTACCTACAACCACAATGCCGCCAAATCTGCCATACAGCTATACAGCTGCTGAAAAGTCGCAAAAATGACCGGCTGTCAGGGGTAAACTGATTTACAAATTTCTCCGCCAGGAGATGTCTCTCAGGGACATGACATGACATTAGACGTTATTGAGACTGTAGGTTCTCTCAGGAGGAAAATGGAAAACTAGTGTAATTACACTAATTACTTTTATATTTCGACTATATTAATGCCACTAGTCAGTAGAGATGATGTGCGAGTGCCTAAAAATAAATTCCTATTTAAGTTGACGCGCAGGAGGGCAGGCGGATTTGCCTCTATTCTTTTGACAGGCGCTACATACTTCAACGCCACGGCAGGGCTCACAACTTTAAATTCCATCATAACTTTTTTCTGGTACGCCAAAAAAATTTGAAAAAAATATATTGACAGGTACCAAATAGGTAGTAAATATTGACTAAGATATCAATTAGTAGTGTTGTCTAGAACTATGTAAACCAAAAATGGTCCAGACATCCTGACGTCAGAATGTCTGGCCACTTTATTCGCTCGATTTTTCGATATCAGTGGAGGTACCAAATATATGTACTCAGGTACCAAATAGTATCAAATAGGTACTAAATTTTAGTATGTACTAAACATCAAATATCTGTAGTGGTCCAGGGGTCCTGACGCTCACTATTGGTGCAGGTTAGGATAAGAAATTTATTTGTGGCAAAATGGCTGGTTGGTATTATTGTTTTCATGTATATATAAAGTTCTATCGCTGATTTAACACACTGTTACAAACAATAAAGTAAATATTGTTTCATCGCCTAACCTGCTAAACAAATGAAAATGACGAAATGATCAATGAACGGTCAGCTGTGACGAAAACGTATGTTTGTAGCGGATCTGTGAATAATTGTAATGGTGGTCGTAAAAATAGTTATCAGTGGCAGCTGGCAGCGCGCGAGGCGCGAGCCGCGAGGGCCGCGCGCCATCGCCACGCGCCTGCGCCTGTGCAACCACTCTAATTTCCCATAATATTTCATCTACTATAATAATTTAAGGAATAGCAGAACTACACTCATGAATGGCTCCTTGAGAAACAGGCACTAACGCTATTAAACATTAGAATACGATTTCCTTTAACGAATAATGGCATAGTTACATAAAATAAATGGTTTTCAAAGTGCAAAAACAATACGTGGTTAGCCTACTTACTTCGTTTGTTAATAAGTAGGTTATCCTATCCATAGTTAATTTGAGCGACTATTACTCACTTAATCTTATTTATGCATTCTTGATTTCCTTCTAAATATCAATAGAGGCGCATAAGTTAGTCAGATACCAGGGTACTGTATTATGTACCTACTTAGTAGATGTTCCTCTAGCTTCAATGATATACAAAGTATCCACAGATTCTGAGACATGAAAGGAACTTTAAGAGCGCGAGTGTATCCACAATAATAAAAAAGTAAAAAATGTAGCGTCCGGTTTGAACTGAAGTGACCTAAAATCTGAACGTTTACTAGGTACTGTTTGAGGGGTCGGTTACACCACAGTCCACACCCTCTGTCACCATGAAAGTGTTTCTTAATTTTACTGTATGAGAAGTTCCACAGACCTCAACTGCCTGACGTTGGTGTAGCTGATAGGGGTGGTTCTATATCAAAATTTTATAATATGTACAATTATACTGCTATAATATGTTGACGAGTGGGTCCTAGTTAGATTGCGCGTAGGTATGTTGTTGTTGTTGCAATAACCCACATATGGGTAAATAAAGAAGCCTGTTACGGATAGCATTATTGTTTATATGTTGGCCGTTACTCTTCCCTATTCAAAATTAATGAAACCTGAACCTCATTTCATCTGATTACTATACAACTTTAACTTCATGTTTGGTTTCCTATTAGTCTTTTCTCGGGAACTAATATATGTAGTCTGTTTTCTGTTCTGTACATTTTCAATAAAATTTTCTCTTTATAGCTCGAAATTAATTAAATTGAAATTAAAATTTCAATCTGACGAGAGGCAAACTAGGGGAATATGTCGAATATAACGAATGTTTTGGCCATCTAGTATGGAATGAGCTTTCTAGCATACATATTTTACCAAGACAAAGACTTTTATTTACTAGTCGAAATATCTATATGTACTATTATTCAATTTAACACAGCCGGCTTCCTTCAATGTAGCGGGCTGATGGACGCTTCCGTAAATAAAGAAGAAAAAATATTCTCGGCGTCCCAAGTTCTACTTTTTTAAAGGTAAGTAATAAAACTTAAATAACTTAAATAAATGATAAAACCACTTAAAATTAAATTAAAAAATAATCTAAACTAAAATATATCTAAACAGTTCTACTTGTTTACGGAAAAAAATGTTCATAATGTAATATTAAACCAATTATACATTAGCTCTTAGCACTGATAACATTATGTCACGGTCAACTGATAAACTGAATAAAATCACATAGATACGTCGTATTTCACAGCCATTTCACTATAGTACGCTTGCGTCGTAAACGTTAGTAAGGCGGAAAAATCAAACAATTGACGCGAGCGCGGGCCGCGTTCACGTGAACTACAATAAAATTAATCCACGACAATACTCACATTAGAACAAAGTGTGTCAGTTATTCACACTCTCTATTTATGCGAGCTATTTATGTTTTTATAAGTAGTTATTTATTTGTGTTCGCGGCTGTTTTATTTGAGTTTGAGTGTTGGTTCGGCGGCGCGGCGTTCTGCGCCGTTTGCGCGGGCGCTGGTGCTACGCCGCGCCGGCTCGCTCGCCGCGCCGTTCGGAGCTGTTCGTAGCGAGAGTGCACTCTCAATGTCACATCATTATTACTAAAGTCATTCGGAGGACACTGCACTGATCTTCCGCGAGAGATAACTATAAGACCCCTAGTTTATAATAATCTATTTAGTTACCTATTATCATAATTCGTCATGAATTATTAGGTATTCGTAGTGGTTTAAGGCTTCATAACGTTACGCCATTTTATTTTTTATGATATTTTTTTTAGACTACGTGTTATAATTTGTCACTAATTATATATTTTTTTCATCACAACACAAAGATTTTATCATAATTTCGTGATTAGTACGATAAAAGTTTCTTGAAAGCTTCACTTAAATATAGACGACTTTTGATGCAATAGTCATTTGTCCAAAGGGGTAAAGCCATAGCTGGGCACCGTTAATCAAATAGTTAACTTCGTTAATCGCTAATCCGTTACTAAAAAAGTTAACTTCGTTAATCGTTAAAGCGATACATTTCGACAAATTTAACGTAAGTTAAAGTTAATCGTTAATCCGTTAACACGTGAAAAAAAATGAACTTTTCTTTAAATATTTAGTTGCATCAGTACCCACTATAACGTATTACATTTCTGTAAAAGGCCGAAGTACAGCTAGCCTATTGAACTCTAGGCTGCACGTGGAAGGCAGTGATCGCCTGAGCTACTGCCAAGAGCTGTGTCAGGAGAGATGCTGGCGGTGACGGGACTGTTGTGGCACTTTGGGCGGTAGAGGCTAGGGAAGCGAATGTGCTCGAATTTGCTGCCCTATCACTACAACAGTCGCCATGGTAAAGCTTAGGATTCACCGAATCAAAGTTAGTAAAAGCAAATCCACGTGAAGAATATTTTTTTAGGTAATATTTCGGACTTTTAGCAATCGACATCGGTAAAACCTAGGATTTACCGGCAAATCATAGGATTTGCCGTACTTCGGGCTTTTATAGTAGCGTTCAGAACGTATTTTTCGCAGCGCAGATGGCGCCTGTGCCCTACTAGATTAACGATTAACGGACTCGGAGAAATTTAACGGAAGTTAACGAGTCCGTTAACATTTTTTCAAGTTAACTTAAAAGTTAATCCGTTAATCGAAATGTTAACTTCGTTTTTTAACGATTAACGGATTAACGAGTTAATGCCCAGCTATGGGTAAAGCCATAAGTATTATGGGCATTTTTCACCAGAAACGGTAAGGAGCGGGCTTAATAGTTAGTTTATTTGTAAATATTATTTTAAGTTACATTTAATAATTTTTTTATCTGTTTATATTTAAGTGAAGCTTTCACGCATTAATATTATTATTTTATCATATTTCGTAAAAGCGGACCCCAGGCTCCCATGAGCCGTGGCAAATGCCAGGATAACGCAAGGAGGATGATGATTTCGTAAAACGAAAAGGTCTCCAACCCATCCTTTAATATTTTCGTAAACTATCCCCTCTAATAGAAAACAAAATTTTGTTGAATCATTTTAAAAATACAAAACATGCACTGTGTATGTACAGATTTACATGTATTCCTACTTATAAACGCTCATCCAATCGTTAAAACAGATTTTTGGTAAATCTCTAATATATATTAAGTAGATAGATATTTATTAAATGTATTACTTAGAGATATAACAGGACGCTTACACTAATTATTTACCTGCATGCTCTTCTACCACTTTAGAATAGAATAGAATATTTGTTTATTTCATTCACCACAAAAAATGTAATTTACATTATTTTTTTGACAGGTATGCAATTTATACTTACGTACCTATTAATATTCTTTTAATTTCAATAGTTACCTACTTACTTTTTTTACAAGACCCATATTAAAAAAAAGAATACCCATATTATAAATACTTTTATTTTTTATGAAATTTTACATTGTTTTAAAAACATTTTTACTTCAATGAAATCTAGACTTTTATAAAAATGCAAAAGCGATTTTAATTTTAAACTAATTAAGGCAATTTTTTTTACCAAAGCACCAGTTTCGGTCCTAAAATAGTTCAACTTTGATGCTAAATATCACAGAATCAATGAGCTGTGAAGTAGGTACCTAATTATGGGATGCTAGTTTGTTTAAAGACGATTCTGTTAATATGATATGCTTTAGAAACTATCGTAATATTCATAATACCAATGGATTCAAATCGAAGCTCATCGAGAATCCCCTTAAGAAATGTCGTTATTTAATATATCATGGAAAAATACAAATGTTTGCAAACAACGGTAGCTTTATACGTAACTGCAATATTTGCAGGTCAGAACGAAGTAATGAAATGTACAGTGAAGGTTAAATATGAATAAAAGCGCGAGCGGAGCGAGCGCGAAATTTTTTTCATTATCAAAACGCCGCTCCTGGCGGTTTGACCCTAGTGTAAATTTGCCACTGACATGGACCCCAAAAATATAGTACTTTTGCGTACTATATATGTTTCATATAGAATATAGTACGCTGGGCCAAAATATAGTACAGTACTATATTATATAGTACGGTTGGCAACCCTACCTGCAGCCGTCAACAAATAGAAGTTAATCGTTTGGCGTTAGTTACCTATTCGTAAAAAGCCAGAAAACTTAATAAATATTTTGTGTTCGACTATACAATACATATTAGATTAACTCCCTAGAGAAGCCGCGTCAACGTTGTAATTAGATGGTCTTCTGCGATCGTGTCGCTTGTCGATGCCGATTAGTTAGAGTCGAGCAAGTACCAAACGCTTGTGAATGGATAGCCCTGCGTCATAACTAGTCGTCGCAATTTCAAATCTTATGCGTAATAGCATAGTGAAATAAGTAGGTAAAGCTATGAATTCTAGAAGACAATTTTTCATTTTAAAATAATACAGCTATTTCTGCTAAATCCCTTGATTTTAAATAAGAATTCTTGTGTATTCAACTGAACTGTTGTTTTCTCTTCTGTGGACAATATGTATGTAATAATTTTAGTTTACAACCACTTGTGTGTATGTAGTTAGAGATATCATACTTATCCAATTAAATCTGTTCTGATTCATGTGGTTAGGTTAGGTTAGGAATAAGAAGAGATTATTCTCATTCATGAAGTAGGTGTCTATGAATTTATTTGAGTACCTAGCTACCAACATTTTATGCTCATGTCAAATCTATGCTATTCGTTCCTGCACGATGGCGTCTTAATAAGAGTTGGCAACGAACATAAAACTATTACACATTATCCTTAATGATAAGGGGTGATGTGAAATAATGTGAAAACGGACTAAAACTTCAAAGAAAAAAAGGGGTGATATTAATTGCATATTCCCATTTATTTATATTCAACGTTGAATTGTTAAACTATAAATTAAACTTAGTCACAGATCTTGCGTCCCATAGAAGCAGGCTTTAAGCGTAAGCGAAATGACAGGTCTGTGTTGCAACACTTGCAAAGAATCTCACGCGGTTGAGATCTATTATCTACTAAATAGGTGCAACCAACTCAATCTATCCATCTTAAAGGCAAACCGTGAGTAAGTATTTATTTATATTTATATAGTTCGGGGCAAACTACTAGTAATGTATAGAAACATAGATAATTGTAAAAATCACCACTTATCTGAAAGTCTGGTGGCGTAACGGTGAATTGTTCTTAAAATAGATAGGTATATACCTACTTTTACCTACCGATTGTTAGTTCGGGCCAAGGTCACGAGCGCACTGCGAGGACACGGAAGGGGCGGGGGCGCGCTCAAAACTATTTATGTATTTATTGACGGCGGCCTGACTGATAGCAAAGAGAATCGAATATAATGTCTTTAAGGCAAGTACTGCAAGTAGCAACCAACGGTGATCGACTGATCGGCTTTTTACGCAAAATAAAACTGGTATCATTTTTTAAATTGTGAAGTAATTGATATGATTACTGAAGCCGCACAAAGGCGAAATTAATTTCCTGCCGACGAAATAATAGTTATTTGTTATACAAGGGGGCAAAGTTGTATTTTAACGCCGAGTGTGGAATTGAAAAACGAGCAAGTGAAAGGATTCTATAGTTGAACCACGAGCGAAGCGAGTGATTCGAGAATAGAATCCTGAACTTGCGAGTTTTTTAACACACGAGAAGTAAAATACATTTGCACCCGAGTGTAACACAAAACTTTTTCCCCTCACTTGTAAAATACAATGAAAAACGTTTCGTTGGTATTGTTCATTAATATTACATTTTGCCAGTAAATTTGAATCGATTAGACAACTCTGCAGTTTTGATATTATTAAAAAAAAAAATTTTTTTAGCAAAGTAGACATGCGTAGGGGCCGAATCCTCCTTTTAAGTTTAAAACTTGTATTAGGAGGTATTCGCTCTTTCATACAGGGTTATCTTCAGCGCTTAAAAAAAATATTAAAGTACAATTAAGATCTTATATAAAATAGGTAGGTACATGCTATTCTCAACTATGTTACATTACAATTTTCAAAGTAGATTTTTAGGTAGTTAGGTAATAATTTTTTTGTATCTGAAAGTAAATTTAAAACTAAATTTGAATGTACATTTGAAAGTAAATTTAGGTTAAGGTAAATTCAATATTAAACAGGGTGAACCAGGAATATAAAACATATTATTATAATAAAGATAAAGACAGAGGATTGTCCATGCAAATACTCGCACATGCGAGTCGCGAGTCGCGATATACTTACCTAGCAAAAAAATGGCCGTTGGGCCGAACTATTTAGCAAATATTCAGACATTAAAGGTCGATACGAACTCTACATTATCCCAAAATTTCATCCTTGAGAAAATGAGGAACGTCTGGCGGGTCGGGGCTCTTATTCCATAAGGAACTGGAATAGAAGGCTTTTTATTTTATTAATTGCATACGAACAATAATATCGTGCCAAGTATCTTTTTAATTTAAGTAGGTAAATCCTTTTGTAAAACATGCTGGGTATGTACGTTGCATCGGATTAAAGAACATGAATTGTTTGATAAAATAACGCATTCTCGTTTCGTTGGCACTGAGTGGTGTCACTGGCACAAAGCCGACGCAATAAACGCTTTAGTTATGTTGTTATACGTTATGGTCCGTGTGGGGGTGTTTTTAAGCCGCGCCTAACGTGCTTATAGTTCGTGTCATCCACAAAGACGACGTTTCATTTCATTTCGAACCATTTTCAATCGAACAAGACGGTAAAGAAAAACGATGCTAAACAGACGATCCAGATTTAAAAAAAACTCCGCCGCGGCGGTCTTTAGGTTCGCGAAAAACTCAGGTTTATGAACGGTTTTTCATGCGGTTCTCTTCTCGCAGTAGAGCGATCTTGAGGAACGTTTAGGTGGTTAAATTTGCTATGGTTAAACCCGTTATGAATCTGGTAGATCTGGATTGGATGTTATGTGTATGTAATATATGTCTTAGTTTCTGATATAATTATATAAATATGCATATGCATGTTCATGTAAATAAAGATGGATTTCTATATATAAATAAAAGTTTTACTATTTAAATTGTTTCACTTCCGTGGGTCTTAACTAAAGGAAAACGCCAAAAAGCTTACTGCATGGGTATAAGTATCAACCACAGTCAGTCGCAGGTTTACTAGTTTTTTCTACGATAAAGTATTCGTGCACTGAGAGCCTTTAATACGGATTATTTTGGATTTAATCATGGACGTCAAAACTATTTTCATATGATCTGATCAAAAATGACTTAAACCACTTAGGTACAAGAAGGTCCCCTTCAAACGTAACTAAAATGTGAGATAATGTTTTCCCTTATTTTAGCGAACTACCTGCTGCAAAAGCTTTTTGAAACTAACAAAAAAATGTGACATTTGGGTTAACCGGCTTTGTGGGAAAGATCTCGTACATACGTATAATACAATGCAATGATATAGGAAGGAATATATCCTAGCAACTTTAGCAAGACGAGAAAATGAGATCGAGACGTGCTTTCATCTCGATCACTAGCTGCGACGGGAACTAAATCAATAGGTGTAAGAAGTAACAATACTGTCTCTGAATTAAATTTTCAAGCTATTATAATGCTTAAAGTATTATGTTATATTTTTAATAGTAAATTCGTTAATGATTTAAATTGGCAGTGCATGCACATGGTACATAACAATTAGGGTACGAATGTGGGTTTACACATTGTAGATTATTCATTCAAAAGAAAGCCATTCAAACAAATAGATACCAATTAAGAATTAGTTATGATTTGTTGATGATTTTTATGATAAGGTTCTGTGTTGAATTTTTTTTAACCGATTTTTTACGCAGACGTAATTATGTGCATAATCTACACGACTAAGTAATACGTGTATAAGCGATGTAAGTACCTAGTCACAAAACCCATTAAGTTATTAAATTTGAAGAGGCAAGGAAGCGAGGTGTGGGTGCGGCTCAGGCGCAGGCGGGCCAACGCTGGCGGTGGCGCATGGCGGTCGCAGTCCTCGCGACTCCTCCGTCGCATCGTATTTATAAACCCGTCGTCGCTGGCCATGTCTGCTCAGCATCGCTGATGCGTTCGAACTCTACTTATATTAACATTTGGAAAAACAACAATTCGTCGCGATGCATTTGTATGTAAAAATAGAACATTAAATCGCTGTCAATAGAAATTGTCAACAATGTAAACAAACCGTTATATAAAATATCAATATTTTAGGACAATTTTTTGTTGTTGAGGATCATAATGTGAGATGAATTGATTATTTATAACACATGGATTTGGCCACTGTCTGATGAGTTAGAATGGAAATTAAAGACATTTTGATTACAAGGTTTGTTTACATTGTTCACAAATTCTATTGACGTCGACTTTAGGTATTCTACATAAAATACTTACATCTCTGACCTAACAGCGAGATATAAGTACCTACTCATTGTAGATGTTTTATATTTGAGATGTCGTCTTAGTCTTCGTTATACTTAGTAAAACTTTTTGTCTTTATCTTTATTATTCACTTATCCGCCATACGATGATTGGATTGGATGTATCCCATACCATAACTGTGTCTAGCTCGTAAAATGTCATTGAGAGTTTTCTTTACTCTAACCAGTTTAACATAGCCTAACTCGATATCAAATGAGGCCATAACCTATAAAATGTGAACATACGTTGCTTTAAAACTCATTGATAACCAATAGTGAAGCCCTTAAACATGATGCGGTATTATTTAGCCCCGAAGCCCGCCGTCCTAGAAACCATTAGTGGAATCCCACCGCGTTGAACCGCGGCTGCCGGCACAGTCCCAACCTGCACATTATTTTTTGTTCATGCTCCGTTTTGGACACCGGCCAAATTGTGTCTTAACTGATTGATTTTACGAAGACGCATCACCAACACAATTATTCCACCCGCTTATTTACTGCCATGGAACATGTGTCGTTATATATAAAGTACATATAAACAAACAATCATTCCCCTAATGTAATTTATTGGAATATAAAGAAATCCATATAAAAAGTTAATCGTAAGGAATTATACCTACTACTTTTAGATGTCTTTGTTTGGCCTGATGGTTGAATGGTGCTAGAATTGCGAATGTCATTACTCATTAGGTATTAAGTCCGCCATTTGTAGGTACTTACATTATTTTTTGTTTTATACAGTAAAGTAGTTAAATTATAAATATAAAACACATTATGTACCATACTTACTTCTTTCGGTTATCGTATTACATGTCTTCGAATGTAGGTAGTGACATTATCGCATACATGAGTTAAATCGGAGTTGGTATACCGGAGGTCGCGGCGCGTTGAGACGGGCCTATATGTGGCCGTAAGCTCGTCTTCTAAAGTTGCTCATTCCCGGGTAATAATAGAGCGATCGCTTCCGTGTAGCCGCCGCCGCGCCGCCCGCACCTCGCTTTCGTTCTCTCCTTTGATTTATTTTCAAACTGCACACACACAAATAAACATATACCTATACAAAGATAGGGTTGCCAATAATAGGTCAACAAACCATTTCGGAGGTCATGGCATAAAAATATCGTAACTGTTTAAACTAGTCGAGTGTAGGTTCGCCCGTCACTGATGCGAGTATGTTTATTGTAGAAATACGAGTAACGCTATACAAAGAAGTACATAACAACAGCCGTAAATATAAGTTAGACATACCTAACACATAACACAAACAGACAGACATAACTGCTTATCCACACTAATATTATAAATGGTAAAGTGTGTGTTTCTGTTTGTTTGTCCGTCTTTCACGGCAAAACGGAGCGACGAATTGACGTGATTTTTTAAGTGGAGATAGTTGAAGGGATGGAGAGTGACATAGGCTAATTTTTGTCTCTTTCTAACGCGAGCGAAGCCGCGGGCAAAATCTAGTATGTATATAAGAAAGCCAATAACAGTCATCCAATATTACTTAAGTTAGTATAAGTAATTATATTAAGTTTGTATAATATAGTACATAATAGTTACTAACTTTTAACATTGTATTCTCCTTTCATTTTTATTTTATTGAAACCATTCGAAAAACATGTAAATGAAGGTATCATGTTCATTTCGGGTAGCAAACGGTAGCTTTCCGTCAAACCAGTCTACTGCAAAATATAAAAGCATATATCGATCGATTCTTTAAGTGATTGCTTATTCTACAAGGACAGTGGTGACGTACTGGAGTGCAATAAGTGGGCTGGTGGCACAAACTTCAGTCTTACAGTTTATGTCACTCACTTTAAGTCAACATTACTCCACAGTATCGGGGGGCACGGCAATGCCCCCGCCAAGTCGAGGGCGAAGCAGGGATCGTTACCGGTATTCTTCCTACCGGTTTTAAATAAGGTATAACCGGTTATCATTGCATTTCGGTATTTATATCACTAAATATCTAATTAGCGGTATAATCAAAACCGGTATTCAAATGTAATAGCGGTTTCGACTATTGACAACATTACCTCTATTTGATAAAATACCAATAAAACCATTACCGGTAATACACCTGTCACTGTCAGTGTCCAAATAAGCACATTTTCTTATTTTAATTAATGACAATCACCGTTTGTCCTTTTCATTTTAATAGTGACGTTATTGACGTGTCATTTGTATTTTCGACTAGGTATTATTTTAGATTCTTCTTCACAATACTCTAACTATTATATATGTTACAAGACTTTTATGTGGTTTTTCTCGTGAATATTACATAACAAATTTGTGGATAAACCGATTGTATGTTTTATTTTCTTTTTTATTCTCATATTCTAGTTTTTAAAAACAAAATTAAAAAGCATGATACAAAATTTACATTTTAAAAAAGCCTGACATAGTGGTGACTGGTGAGAGTCAGAATGGCGGGTGTACTTAAATAGATTTAAAAATGAAAAGCATTCCATCCAGAGATGGGCATTAATCGATTAACTTTTTATTCGACTAAATAATCGTCGAAATTAGTCGACGATTAATTTATTCGCAATTAAATTATTCTACCTAAGATACGATTGAAATTGATTTAATCCGTCTCTTAATCGATTGATTTCACGATTAATTCTCGATTGAAATATGACAGGAAGTAAATTTCTACGAAAAGTCAGGCTAAACTAACTCTGAACTTAGGGTTTCAAGTTGGTCATTATTTTTATAATCAGCATCACCTAACAGGGCCTGTAAAAGTACCCTTAAAAACGGTTTTACCCTATTTTACCCGACCGTTAATTGACGTTGCTGACTGTCACTTTGACAGAAAAGTCGTCATGGGTGTCGTCAAATAGGTTCTCGGGGGTGCTGATACCAAAGTTAATGACCAATTTGGAATCTGACATTGCTGACTGTCACTTTGACACAAAGGTGGTCATGGGTGTGGTCAAATAGGTTATCGGGGGTGCTGATTCCAATATTAATGACCAATCGGGAATGTGACATTGCTGACTGTCATTTTGACACAAAAGTCGTCATGGGTGTCGTCAAACAGGTTTTTGGGGGACTGGGGGTGTTGGTTATAAAATTAATGACCAATTTGGAATCTGACATTGCTGACTGTCACTTTGACACAAAGGTGGTCATGGGTGTGGTCAAATAGGTTATCGGGGGTGCTGATTCCAATATTAATGACCAATCGGGAATCTGACATTGCTGACTGTCATTTTGACACAAAAGTCGTCATGGGTGTCGTCAAACAGGTTTTTGGGGGACTGGGGATGTTGGTTATAAAATCAATGATTAATCTGGAACGCGACATTGCTGTCTGTCACTTTTGACATAAGTGGTCATTGGTGTGGTCATAGGTTCTCAGGGGTGCTGATTCCAAAATTAATGACCAATCTGTAATCTGACATTACTAACTGTCACTTTGACACAAAAGTCGTCATCGGTGTCGTTGAATAGGTTTTCGGGGATGCTGATTCCAAAATTAATGACCAATCTGTAATCTGACATTACTAACTGTCACTTTGACACAAAAGTCGTCATCGGTGTCGTTAAATAGGTTTTTGGGGGGTGCTGATTCCAAAATTAATGACCAATCTGTAATCTCACATTACTAACTGTCACTTTGACACAAAAGTCGTCATCGGTGTCGTTGAATAGGTTTTCGGGGGTGCTGATTTCAAAATTAATGACCAATTTGGGATCTGACATTGCTGAATGTCACTTTGACACAAAAGTCATGGCTGTCAGATGTCCCTACCCTATAAGCACCCCTAAAAACCTATTTGACGATACCCATGACGACTTTTCTGTCGAAAGTGACAGTCGGTAATGTCAGATTCCAGATTGGTCATTAATTTTGGAATCAGCACCCCCGAGAACCTATTAGACGACACCCATGAGGGTTTTTATGTCAAAGTGACAGTCAGCAATGTCAGATTCCAGATTGGTCATTAATTTTGGTATCAGGACTCCCGAGAGCCTACTTGATGACACCCATGACAACTTTGTGTCAAAGTGACAGTCAGGAATGTCAAATTCCTGATAGGTCATTAATTTTGGAATCAGCACCTCAGAAAACCTATTTGACGACACCAATGACGACTTTTGCTTTAAAGTGACAGTCAGCAGTGTCAGATTCCAGATTGGTCATTAATTTTGGAATCAGCATCCCCGAAAACCTATTTGACGACACCCATGACGACTTTTGTGTCAAAGTGACAGTCAGCAATGTCAGATTCCAGATTGGTCATTAATTTTGGAATCAGCACCTCAGAAAACCTATTTGACGACACCCATGACGACTTTTGCTTTAAAGTGACAGTCAGCAGTGTGAGATTCCAGATTGGTCATTAATTTTGGAATCAGCACCACAGAAAACCTATTTGACGACACCCATGACGATTTTTGTGTCAAAGTGACAGTCAGCCATATCAGATTCCAAATAGGTCATTAATTTTGAAATCAGCACCCCCGAGAACCTATTTGACCACACCCATGACCACTTTTGTGTCTAAGTGACAGTCAGCAATGTCAGATTCCAAAGTAGTGTTTAATTTTTAAATCAGCACCTCCGAAAACCGCGGCCCATTTTAGACGTTATTCTTATTAATGCGAAACCTTTATTTTTCGTGTGGCTTTTTGCTATTAGTTTATAAACTAATTACAGAAAGGCGAATAAACAAACCGACAATGCAAATTCGCAAGTCAAATTATTTCTTCGTTACTAGCAGACATTTCAACCAGTGTTAGCCCAAGACGTCATTGAGTAACGTTACACCTATTTGATGTGCTTTAGTCATAAATGTCATAATGTCTACTTGACGCCTTATCTATCACGAGCAAATACCGGTATTGAATAGAGGTAAATAATACTGGAAATAGTTCATACATAGTGAAAAAGACAAAAGCGGTTTGACAACAATACCTCTAATTCGAATATGGGTATTAGTTTTTAGCGGTAATAGTTTGACAGTTTGTATACAGGTATTCAATTTAACCGGTTTTACAATCCCTGGGGCGAAGCAAACACTGCCGTACCATCCTTTAAATTGAATTGAATTTACTGGAACCATTTCGCTGCACTTTCAGGCCCCTATTTGAGAACCTCTGGGTAAGACCAACACGCAGAAATTTTCGTCATCCAGTAAGCTATAATTACATACTTAAAATCCAAAATTTCAAGTCTGTAGGTCATTTAGTTCCGAAGTTAATTGAAAGCAAAGTTTCGCATTTATGACACTCACTCATTATCATCAGAGTAGAACTAGTACTTCCACTACTTCCCATAAACTCAGAGAGCTGAAATTTGGTACAGAGTTAGAGTTTAATGGCCACATCAAGGGAAAACTATAAAAACTAGGATAATCGAAGATACCTGTACTCCATACCTGGTGAGCTGGTGACCCTGATTAGAATACACAAGAGTCTAACCAAACTATTAGAGATCGTCATACCGCCTCTACAATAAATATTCAACTTGGTGGGCCGCTTCATTTCATGCCCATGTTTTTACTAAAAGAAGTGAAATCCCACCAAAACATTCTGTAAAAAACTAGCCAAGTCTCAATGGAGCTGCTTGTTTATCTCTAAAAAGTAATGAAATCTAGACAAAGTCGTGCTAAGTCAAAGGTTCCTTACTAACTGTTATTATTTCTTTGTTTTAACATCATGATATCACGTCAATACACATTTAAAAAAATTGTAGGCAACATCAGCGATATAGATTTAAGTATGATAGTATTTAATGGGTGGCGCTAAAAAATTGAGGTACGATTCTTACTTCTTAGTAAGGAAATTGTCAAGCCATACTTAATACTTAATATTATAAATGGGAAAGTGTGTGTGTCTGTTTGTCTGTCCGTCTTTCAATGAAAAACGGAGGGACAAATTAACGTGATTTTTTAAGTGGAGATAATAGAAGGCTACTTTGGTCTCTTTCTAACGTCTACTTCCCTAAAATGGGGGGTGTAAGGTTGTATGGAGCATTCCGCAATTTTCGAATTTAACGCGAGCGAAGCCGCGGGCAAAAGCTAGTCCTATATAAATCATCTTTGGAGTAAGTAACCGTTTCGGCGCGCGGAGGCTTCCTTGCCCCAGGAAGATACTCCATCTCCATACGATGAATGTCATGTTCTGTGATGTTGACGCTGTCGAGTCACGTATTAAAACTCACGGTAGCCACACAGATATAACTCATTATCAGTTAGAATACAGTTATTTAGAAAACGAACACATAAAGCAACACAAATAAAATAATACATATATAAGGAGAACAGTTGGTAGTGTCGGAGGTCGCGGTCGTTGCTGACGCAAGCGATCCCACGGTGTATACTCGACATTCGCGCATGGCAATATTTAATAATTATCTATGTAATGTTTGTAATGTGTATTTATTTTATAGTTTTGATTATATCTACTACTATCGGGGATATATGTTAGGTAGCCAAAAGGTCATTTAAAGTCGTTTCTCTGCAAGTACGAGCAATGCAACTGTAACCGTACGTGTAATTGTGGAATATGTTAACATAAATATGACGGGTCATTATCTGTAGGAAGGTGAGCATGAGAGATGAGCGAGGAAGATACTATTTACGATGCGATTAAATAATCGCATACCAACGAGAAATCAAAATCGCACTGCTCTTTTCCTCACTCACTTTGGTGGCAATTATGCGTACTATTTTTTGTTACTGTAATAAGCTGAGTATTTATTGTATACTTGTTAGTGTATATAATAGTATAGATAAGTTATTTTAAAATACAGCAAAAAAAGCGTTATCAATCATACTTACCTCTGCCCGTGGAAATCAGTAAGGTAAGATATCATTCATGACATGACGCTCACCTGAAAAGAATGAATATCCATTAGAAAATCAGTACAAAAACATGAAATTTATTTTTATAGATACAAAACCGCCGTGCTCATTTTTACCAAGTTCAAAATCGGGTTAAAAAATTCAAAAATGTAATAAAGTAGGTCAGAGATTTTCAGTACAGATAGTGTTTTTTTAGTGCGAGAAGTGGTTCATTATATGCCAGGTCGAAACTTCGGAGGCTCATCTGTACTGAAAAACGTCGTACGATACACGTGCGAAAAGGAAATTCGTAACTCGTGCTGTTTTAAAACACTCCCTTCGGTCATGTTTTAATTTATCGCCACTCGTTTCGAACTTCCTTTTTTACGCACTTGTGTCGTAATGTACTATTTCAGTACAGATGGTGTTTTTTTAACGCACTAGTGCGAGAAGTGGTTCATTTCTTGCCAGGTCGAAACTTCAGAGGGCCATCTGTACTGAAAAACGTCATACGAAAGGTACCCTGCGAAAAGGAAATTCGTAACTCGTGTCGATTTAAAACACTCCCTTCGGTCGTGTTTTAATTTATCGCCACTCGGACTTCCTTTTTTACACACTTTTATAGTAATGTACTATTTTCATTCTGTTCTTCTCCCATAAAAATGCAGAATCAATATTTTGTATAACGTATCCGTAATGTAGGAAAACGAATATTATATATTTTTTACGTATAATATTATTATCAAAATAATAACTTTAGTAATAAACACGTTCCGTTACACTATCACACTTTATTTCCTTATGTGCCGTTAGCGTCTGGGACAAAACTGACTCACACATATCTAGGTTATTCTTATTGCAGAAATTATAGTTACCTACAATGCAAATTAAACTATTGATACATATAATGTATGTACAAGATTATGATTGTAAAAAAGCGGTAAGTACAAGAAAAATCGATTTCATGTCACAATCACAATTTAAGTCATTTTCATAAACTCGTACGAGTATTTAGGTTAATTTGTAATCGGACTTATTTATCTTTATAATTTTTTCTGGATAACAAAGGCTTTTTCACCACACCAACTGCTACTTAAAGGCTTACTTTGCTATTCGAAAACAGATAGCAAAATTGCATTTTATCCACAAGAGTACAAAGTAATTTCATACAAATTTTAACTTGATGTCCTAAGCTGGCTGGTAGAATTTACCTATAAATGATGATTTTGAATCATAAATATTGAATAAATCATAAATATTGGATTTGATTTAATTTGATGTTTTATAGTTAGTATTTTGTTCGTGTTGGTGTGGTGAAAAATTTTGTGTTTCACTCGGCGGCAAAGTTTGTTTAACCTTCGTGACTTGAAACCCTCGCAAAGCTCAAGATTCCGTTTTTTGAACCACTCGCTACGCTCGCGGTTCAATATTGGAATCTTTCGCTTGCTCGGGTATCAATATTGGCACGTGTGGTTAAACAACTACTTTGCCCCCTTGTCAAACAAATAACTATTTTGAGACTAAAAGGACCGGAGGAAGGACGGTTATATTACACACTTACTTCGGTTCTAGTTTGTTTCTTTGTTTCTTTTTTTTAAGTTAATATTTTAATTACATGATTTTGACACTTGGAGACTCCATACACCTCTGAGAATAAAGAGATTAAGTATACTATACATTTTATCTTAAGTTGTGACATTTAGAGTCATTTGTACCTCTAAAGTGATTTTAGACTTTGATTTTTATGTCTGTTTCTACTTTTTTTTTATATTATGTGTAGTTTTAGTTGTAATTCGACTTGAAGAGACCTTATATGTACATCTCTAATAAATTGTAGTAGCGTTATACATTAGGTAAAATGAGTACTGTATCAATTGTGTAATTTAAATTCAAATATAAAAATTATGTTAAAATGTATGTGACGTGTAAAAGTGCCCCTGTGGCCTATTTGCTGAATAAATATTTTGAATTTTGAACCAACATCAGCGTGAAGCCAACAGCGGCAGGGGTGCGTTGTGCGTTACTGCGGCGAACCTAATTCCTGCTTTGTCCGCTCTAAGAATCTGTTTTATATGTAAATTAAAACATAGGACGAGTCATTGACGCGTGCCTGGAGTCATGAAATTATTATAAAACATTAATTATTATAATGAATAATTATTAAATTGAAAAACATAAAAAGCTACTATAATAATAAAAGTATCTGTATAAAGATACATACAATCACGCCTGTTACCCAGAGGGGTAGGCAGAGATCACGGATTTCCATTTGACAAACCACTTTCGCTTCACACACTTTCATAACGTTTCTCATACACGCTCGTCGGTTTCGAGTACTTCTGACCTGGCCTTTTTGCAATATTTCCCCGATTTGATCAAGAAAAGTTCGTCTAGGTCTTTCACTTCCAACTGACCCTTCCACTCTTTTTTTCATATATTTTCTTCGTTAATCTCCTCTCATCCATCAAACAACAGTATCCTGTTTTATACGCTGGTGACCAATAAGTATGTTAACTGAGATACTTAATCGCAATTAGGTCATTAATAAGCGTAAACTATCGTCAGGCTCGTATCAAAACAATATTTAAACCTTAAATCAGAATCAGAATTTAACTATCGGACTACCTACTCATTTTAAAAGTTACATTAAAAGTAGGTAAATATTTATGTAGGTACCTAAGACTCCGCGATTTGTATTACACTACACTGTTTGGAAATGCAGTTACATATGTTTTACACGGTAGCAAGTAAGCATACGGCCCACCTGATGGTAAGTAGTCACCGTAGTTCACATACTGCAGCAAGATATACATACAGCAGGTGCGTTGGCGACTCTTTAGATTATTAATATTACTCCAATATTTAGCATGGTATGTTCAATTAAATGGCTTTATTGAAAAACTCCGGCTTTAACAGAAAAAAGTAATCTGAATTCAAGTTCAACTTTCAAGTTAAAAGTTGTTGGTATATTGTAAGGATATAGGGTGTTGTTGAGCCGGGTGCGGTAACATCCACCGCTCCCCCAGCCGCAGCCCACCCCCCCTTTACGATCGTCTCGAAGACTCCCGCACAGTACGTAACACAACGCAACGGCCTACGGCAACCAGTTCGTCGACCCCGCCGCGTCGATATTTCCCGGAGAGTCGCCGCCGAAAACTCTTAACGTCCTGAAACGAGGTCAGGGATTATAAACAAATTTCTATTCATTTAGTTTGGGCTTTGATAATGACGGTTATTATTGGTCTGTTGTAATAGAAATCAAATTGTATGTAGGTGTTTAAATACATATTGCCTGATATTGCTAAAAATACGCGTGCCATGTATCAAAAGTGAAGTAAAGGCCTAATGTTTGTGAAAAAGAGTTTTCCCTAGTAATACTCGTTTTACGTATATTGCGTTTTAACTTAAACCGGAAGAAGGATTTGCAAAAATAATTTCCAATATCTCCAAATAAAAAATACATACTTTTATTATACATGAAACACAAACAAAGCCAAACAATTTATTTGATATTAATAAATAAGAATTGATGTTGCCTAAAAAATAGCTTTTTTCCACGAATATTAATTCGAACCATCAATATAGGTACTCCTTGTTATTTCCAGGAAAACTAGCTTTCATTAAGAGGTCGTACCTATGTAAACTGATGCATGATCTATACATTTATTAAAAAAAGGTATGATACCTATAAATAATTATGTCAGCGGCCAATGTCTGACATGAATGTTTGAATACTTTGAATTGTAAGTAGAAAATTCAAGAACAAAAAATTGCGTAACGGCATCCTTTTTTTAAGGATTAGGTAAACAATAAGTTAAACTGTAGTCTAAATATGCATTGCGCTCCCACAAATGAATGAGCGCAAGTGAGATGCACTTAAGAGTATCAGAGCAGTAGAGATAGCGACAGATCGCTATCTCTATATTCATGTCGATCTAAAAATGGATTCATATAGTCTTAGATTGGCAGATTCCTCGACAAGCACACGCAGCTACGCCGTAACTGATATAAGGAATTACTATTGTATCTAAGCGCGCTACACTACGTAGGTAAGTTTCCAACAAATACCTCTTATTTGTTAGATAACGGCGTAAAATTCTTTAACAAAGGTAAAATTCTTTATATTCTATCTATTATGTTCTGAAGTGCCCAAATCAGTCACACGTTAGTGTGCGACATTTTAAATATTCTTTGCGCCATGGCGGCATGGCGTCGCATAGTCGGCAGCACAGGGTAATTGATAATTAAAACAATGAATCATCGCCCTCCGACTACTGGCATCTAGCGATGCGTCTGCTATCTAAGTACGTTTTTTATTTCCCTCCAAAAATATTTATTATTAATATTACCACTTGTCTCTAAGCAAAACAATAATTATGCAGGATCGAATTCTGTCTTTGTTAATACCAAATTATACCTTGTTACTTTCTTACTTCTACACTTTTGAGTTTTAAATTCATAATCGGGTACCTACAATTGTTTAATCTGGTATGGTATGTACATATAAGGTTAGGTACTACAACTGGGTTGCAGAGACACATGCAGTCTTATGTCGTGTAATCAGCACGTCTAAACCTTAAACACACAATCTGTATAGTTCATATCGTCATTATCATATCAAAACCAATACGTCACTGTCGCACTATAGATGCTACGTCGTATTTTCGTAAAAAGCTTATCGAGGTAATCTAATCATTGATGCAGTGAAGCCGTCCGGGATTTTTGTGGCAATTGTAGATTACATACTAGTAAAGTAAGAAGTGTCTCAGATCATATGTAATTGTCTGCCGAGGCGAACCCGAGGTCAGTAAACACGTAATTTGAGGTTTTCTTATTTGCTGGCCAAGGTGTGTATATCATTTTTCTGTTCGACGAAGCTGGGACGCGGTAACCTCGTCTAGCGCAGCGAACTGAAATTTGACAATTTCCACCCGGAGGACAGAAAATAAGTCCCTAATAACCACAATCTTATCTTCTTTCGGATGAAGCTCGGATGTCACAGGCATCTGCTCTACTGGGGGTCGTTGCCGCTGCCCCGCTGTACCTGTCATTATCCTTTATGAAACGGGTGAACAATAAAGAGTGTGTTAGATTGGAATAATAAACGATATAAATAGAATCGCGACAGAAATAAGAAGGCAAAGATCTTTTCTCACACTTAATGTTATGATATAAATTTAGGTATAGAAAACGAGTGTTTGACGTTTTCTGCCCCTGTTAACTTACAGAACGTTAAAAAAAACTTTCTTTCTTTATCTTTCATTAGACTCAGCCGTCTATCATTTAAATGTTTTGCTTTGCAGATTTCATTAGCTTCTAAGCCTTGTTTCAAAACTCAGTGTAAAATAAACCCAACTTCAATGCACGCTTTCTCTCCGAATGGAAAATAGATAGAATTGATAAAAATTATAGAACCCCGCACGGAATGTTCGGAAAAATCCGTTCGGTCGATTTTGCTGAAATTTTGTGAAAAGATAGCCTCTAATACTCTAATTAACTGTGCGAAGATGCAACTTAATTAATGACTAGTTTTCAAAATATAACGATTTTAGGTTTAACGAAAAATGAAGTAAGTATATATGACGCTAATATGCACTTACTACCTTTTTCCCGAAGTCAATTTTATTACGTTATTAAAATGTTCTTGATATATGTATATAAATCGTTTCACAAGGCTTTTAAAATATTGTTGATAAAGTTACTTAATTTTTTAATTACTCGTGACATTCAGATACTGAATGATGATCCCCAACACCTGCGTTTAAATATTTTACGTCAAACGACTTCGCATACTTGTCTTGTTGTATATGCAACGGCGTTAATGATATTCATATATTGTCACTGGAATGTCGGGTTTATATATTTACGAAAAAAAACATCTATGTACCGTATAAGTACTTATGTTGCAGAGCACACTTAGATGAAAGAGGGATTTTGGCACAGGGTATTTTAGAGAATCTGAGATATGTCAACAGGCCATTTTCATTAAACGGAAATGAGTTACAAATGTTTGTTCTTATTACGGAAAACGACTACGCATACTAAGTAAGCAATATTCATCGTAGTCTTGTAGTGTAAGTAACTTTGTCAACAATATTTTAAAAGCCTTGTGAAACGATTTATATATATCAAGAACATTTTAATATCGTAATAAAATTGACTTCGGGAAAAAGGTAGTAAGTGCATATTAGCGTCATATATACTTACTTCATTTTTCGTTAAACCTAAAATCGTTATATTTTGAAAACTAGTCATAAATTAAGGTTGCATCTTCGCACAGTTAATTAGAGTATTAGAGGCTATCTTTTCACAAAATTTCAGCAAAATCGACCGAACGGATTTTTCCGAACATTCCGTGCGAAATGAAATATTTATTTTTCAAGTAGGCATATTATAATGCGCATATGAACGTCAAATAAAGCTACGCCGGCTCTAACCCTACGCCTCAGCCTCGAGAAGATTTCAGTCCCCCCTCAGTTGGGAGGGGGGTATCCACGATGGGACCGGCAAGAAACTCGGCGGGCAACTTCTTTTCAAAACATTACATTTTATAATTAACATGCATTAAATAACAAGATACAATTTAAAATGCAAAAGTATTCATCAAAGAATATGAACAGACTAGGTAAGTACTCTATGGAAATTAATTTCGACAAAAACTACAATTAGTAACTATCATGTGACGCAGGCTTGATTATAAAGCTGATAAAAACAAAGTATTTAAAATCTCTACCAACTACTTTAATGTCCTTAATACAAGGGAGAGAAGATCCAACTCTTGGCACACTGCCTGTTTGAAGGAAAGAGAAAAGTCATAGTATGTATTGACTCCTTTAAATTCCACGACTGCTCTTTCCGCACAACACAAACTCTAATATCGATATTGAATACCTTGCCTGAACACTCATTATTCTCGGGTGTATGCTTATTACTACCTAGAACATTAAAAATATCATTCGGCATGGTATATTTGCTGAATGGCATTCACGCTGCCCACTTATATAAATAGCAGCAGTTAAAGTATTTATCGACATTTCGAAATAGTTGACGGTGTGAAAATAACACTGTGACAAAGAGTTGCTGTTGCTCACACTTAGCGAATAGGTGTAGCAGAAGGCCAGGTTAATCTTATATTGGCCCATTCGCAGAAGGGTCGGGCTGGTGCCTCTTATGGAATGTAATATTGTTGTGTTTTGCCCCGTGCTATGTAAGTCAACTATGAGGACAGTATCTATCAATCAATCAATCAATCAAAATATTCTTTATTCAAATAGGCTTACAATAAGCACTTTTAAATTGTCAACAGTGTACAATATTCATCTTATTCTAAATATCAGAGCAATTTATTGGTGCAATAAACAATATTGTTTTAAAACTACATTGATTTAATAAAATGATATCAATCTAAATTGTATAAAAAAATACTAGTATAAAAACTTCTAGAATAAATTCTAAATGTCAAAAAAATTGTGTAAAAATACATTGAATTATCAATATCATCATTAATAAGCTATATAATTAATGGTTTTCAGCAATACTTGTATCCCACAGTGTTTCATCATTCATGTAGTCTTGTGTGCTATAGTAGGCTTTAGAGATCAGTATACGCTTTACATAATGTTTAAATCGATTAAAAGACAGTTCAGTGATGGCATTAGGAAGTTTGTTATAAAATCTTACACAATTACCCATGAATGATTTTTTAATTTTATGGAGCCGAGTGAAGGGCACTGCAAGCTTATGCTTATTTCTAGTGTTTATATTATGTACATCACAGTTTTTCTTAAATTTACAAATGTTTTTATGTACATACATAATATTCTCATAAATATATTGACAATGCACTGTCATTATATTAATGTCCTTAAACTTATCTCTAAGTGAGTCTCTATGGTTCATTTTGTATATTGCTCGAATAGCCCTCTTCTGCAGAACAAATATGGTATTTATCTCTGAAGCACTGCCCCATAGTAAAATACCATATGACATAATGCTGTGAAAGTAACTAAAATAAACTAATCGAGCTGTTTCCACGTCTGTTAACTGACGGATCTTGCTCACTGCAAATGCTGCAGAGCTCAGTCTATTCGAGAGGGTAGCAATATGGGGACCCCACTGAAGTTTAGAATCTAAAGTTATGCCAAGAAAAACTGTACTATCTACCAGTTCCAATTCCTCATCCTTCACAACGACACTTGCTTGTTCATTTTTAGCATTACTCGTTACAAACTTAATACATTTAGTCTTTTTCTCATTTAACAATAAGTTATTAACACTAAACCAATTAACTACTTCGGAAATAGCATTGTTTACATTTTCACAAGTTTGTTGCTGACGTTTGACTTTGAAAATAAGGGAAGTATCATCTGCAAACAATACTATATCATGGTGGGTCTTTACAAGATATGGCAGGTCATTAATGTAGATAAGGAACAGGAAAGGCCCCAATATTGATCCCTGCGGTACACCCATAGAGACTAGTGACCCCGGTGAGCGCTGTCCATTCACGTCGACCCTTTGTATTCTATCGTGTAAGTAAGATTTGACTAAATTCAGTGCCGATCCTCTCACTCCATAGTAGTGCAATTTCCTGATCAGTGTTTCATGACAGACGCAATCGAAAGCCTTAGATAAATCACAGAAGATACCCAAGGCATCCTGTGACTCCTCCCAGGCATCGAAAATCTGTTTTATTAGCTCAACACCAGCGTCGGTTGTTGAGCGACCCCGTGTAAAACCAAATTGTTTATTGTGCATTAGATTATTGATGTTAAAATGTTGCAATAGCTGAAATAACACTAACTTTTCAAAAATTTTGCTGAATGTCGGTAACACTGATATCGGTCTAAAATTAGTGGGGTCGGATGTGCTACCAGATTTAAATAATGGAATTACTTTACTGTGTTTCATAAGATCAGGAAACTCACCACAATCAACACTGTTATTAAAGATAACTACCAAGTCAGGCGCTACAATTTCTATTAAAGATTTAACACCATGGACAGAGACTCCCCAAAGGTCACAAGTTTTTTTAACATTAATTGATTGAAATGCCTTAATTATATCTGAGGTACTAACATGTTCAAATACAAGGTCTCTACTACATTCTGTGACATTATCTTCTAACAATGTAACGGCAGATGCAGGTGATGAATTTAAGTGCCTAGTTGTGGAAACTGGTATATCAGTGAAGAACTTTTCAAATTCTGTTGCTACTTCTAAATTGGAATCTACAATTTTGCCATCAATTTTTAATTTCAGTTCATTTGTTCTTTGCTTTGATCGACCAGTCTCCACGTTAATTACTTTCCACGTTGCTTTAATTATATCGGAACTACTTTTAATTTTCTTGCTTAAATAATTACGTTTAGCGGTATGACAATCTAATTTAAACTGTTTCGAAAATTGTTTGACATGTTCTTTAAATTCATCACTCGTATTAAACCGCCGTTCCTCATACAAGGCATACAATGCACGTCTTCGTTGATGTAACTCTGCAGTTGCCCACTCACTAAAAACTGATGCATCACTAACCGTGACCGTTTTTGTTGTAAATATCGTATTATAATTTTCCATATATGTGTGAAAGAATGAATTATACATATCATTAGGACTCATGTTTGGAGACAGAACGGGTAGCGCCTGAACTAAACTCTGTTTCATTCTTTCCACGCGGTCCGAGGTTACTGGTACAAAAGTTATCTGTTTTTTCAAGGTATTTTTCCTAGCAGCTTCAAATACCATTAATTGACCTAAATGGTCGGACTCTAAATTGCTGATTACATTTTTTGTAATAGGAAAAATATCTGTGAAAATATTATCTATACAGGTTGCACTAGTAGCAGTCACTCTAGTAGGCTCCATAAAAATGTGGTTCAGATTACATGATTTGAAAAAATTCAACAGCCTACAACTTAATGTCGAATTTTCTAAAATATTTACATTAAAGTCGCCGCAAATAAGTAATTTCTTGCTGGAAGGCGATATTTTCAGTAGCACAGATTCCATTATGCTTTCAAATAATTCAAAATTACTTAATGGCGGCCTATACACGCACACAACAATAAATTGCTCCAATTCTACTGCACTTAGTTCTATAGTCCGTTCAACAGACATGGACACAATATCCTTGCGTTCCTTAAATTTTAACTGATTATTTATTATAATTAACGACCCACCATGTATGGAACTATGCCTGGTGAACGAACTTCCTACCTGGTGATTAATAAATTGAGGCATTAATTCATTATTTTTTAACCAGTGTTCAGTAATACATAAAATATCTATATAAAAATCCTTCATAAAAAGTTCAATTTGTAAATCTTTACCTCTAATACATTGAATATTTTGATGCACCAGGTGGATTTACTTCCCTTGCTTACAGTTTTTTTCCTTATATTTACTTAAGTCTAGATTGCCAGAGACAGAATCTTTTGTCTTAAAAGCTAGTTTAAATCATTGGTTATGACTGGAACCAATTCCAAGTTCATACTTTGCTGCTCAATAGGAGCAGAATTGTCTGCCAAATTTTTGGCAGAAATGTCAAGTAAATAGGATAGCGATAATGCTATTTGTCTTTTGTAATAATTTGAAAGGTAACAATTACCTTTAGTCAAAAATACCATAGGCATATGGTATTTACTAACAAATTTGTTAGTGTCAATTATGCTAACCTTACTACTATATGTACAAAGATTATATAAAGCTATATTTAACTTATGTCTAGTGTTATTTTCTGCCTCTGACATTTGGGAACAGTAGGGGAATGTGAAAAAAATAATTTTATGCACTGCCATTGAGTCTAAACTTAACAAAGCAGCATGTGTTACATACAGTAACTAAATTTCACTGAAAACCCACTTGCAGTGAAGCCTGAGGGAGGGGGGAGAACATGACCCAGTTTTATTTATTCTTTTGTATTATATTATATAGGTAGGTACCATGAGTAGGTACTCATGTTGTTGTTCATCGTTTTTAAGTTTCGTTTAGCGTACGTAAACGTACATATTTCCTTATTAATATATTTTATAATTTTATTAATATATAGGTACTTTATAAATATAAACTCTCAAATAAAACCCTTCAAGTCTCTACGACCGAAGAAATTAAGGATATTATAATCTTATTAAGTACCTATATAACTCAGCAATGAAGTGATAAGCAGATGTCAAACAAAAACTAATGTAGATATGTGTATTAAAGTACCATAAACCAGTTTTAACTTAATTATAGTTATACATGTACTTTTATGAACGAACTAGCTTTTGCCCGCGGCTTCGCTCGCATTAGAAAGAGACAAAAAAGTACCCTATGTCACTCTCCATCCCTTCAACTATCTCCACTTAAAAAATCACGTCAATTCGTCGCTCCGTTTTGCCGTGAAAGACGGACAAACAAACAGACACACACACTTTCCCATTTATAATATTAAATAGTATGGATGTCAGCAATAACAGCCATTTAAATTCCTTTTGTCACATTGTCAAATTTATGATGGCCGAAAGAGCTTTTTCAAAATAACGTTTTATACGAGTGAGAAAGTTGCGTGCAAGCGCGTAAAAATCAAATAAGTATGTATAGGGAAATTAACGCGCGTGTACACTAGTGCCCCCGAAACGACCGTATACGAGTATAAAGATGCGCTAGTGTGAAACCGCCCTTTAGTGCTACGAGCTATGAGTGTATCCAATAACGTTGGGAAACATGTAACGAAAACCGCCTACGAATAGAGAACCCCATATCGGTTTAGGGCACTGAATGACTGTATGAAGTTTGACGTCCGTAATAGTCCGTATACCTAGTTCCAAATATCTGTTCAGCACGTAGTAACAAACAATACAATGTGGATAGTAGCTAGTGCATCCATCCCACAAGCCTTTTAGTTTCCTCGAGCATTATACGACTTACATGACATAATAATAGTAACTACTACAGTATGTTATAACAACAGATGATGAGGTAATAGCTGTAATGATATTTACATATTTCGTGTCGAGACATATTAAATATTAACAATCAAAACCTGATATAGTAAATAAGAGATACGATACAAGGATACATATATTCTATTCTACAACGATACATATATTCATATGATATACAAGGACACATATATTCTATTCAAGGATACATATATTATCCTCATCTGTTACACGACTGACCCAAAAAAGAGTGTATCGTTTTTATTCCTTTGTAATAACAAATAAATCAATAAAGTATTTATTATCATATAAGCAAAAATAGTGGGGCTGAGTTTGGATAAGCGACTTTGTATAGGTATACTAATAAGTATAACTGGTAAGTATACTCATAATGCGGGCAATGAATGTCACATTTCCACGACGGCGCTCGCAACGCTAACTCTCCAATCACGCGTCTGACCCGTCACTGCCAGAGAGCGTAGCCAACGCGCTAAACGCCTACGAGAGAGAAATGTCCTCCCGCGAACGATCCGACTGTGGAATGAGCTCCCTACCGAGTTTTTCCCGTGGGACTAAAGTATAGGGTTTGTCAAAAAAGGAGTGTACAGGTTTTAAAGAGTAGTCGGCAACGTTAGGATCACCAATGTTACATCTCTGGACTTGCAGGCATCAATAGGCGACGATGACTACCATGCGCTAGCCGTGTGCTTGTTTGCCACCGTGTAGTATTTAATAAAACAATCTAAAGGCTGACCAGAGATATATGACTACTGTCAAGAGGGCGCTGTTATTCTGATGTATGCAGTGACAGTTCAGTATTGTATGAACAAAAATTAGTTCTATTGAAATGCTGCAACATGGCGCGTAGTCATATATTTCTGGTCAGGCTAGCTGTATATCGAACGAAACGCAATTATCACTCTTCGGGCGTGGTTGATTTTCAACTTATCTACGAAGTTCGTAGACTTCGTAGATAAGTTGAAAATCAACCACGCCCCGTCGGCGTCGCGTATCGTAATTATCTCTCTATATCATTCTTCCGTATCGGTGTGACCAGATCCAGTAGCGTTTTCATTATGACGGAAGGTTAACGATTATAACTGCAGGAGATATGGAAGAACTAATAGACAAAGCGTTTCACTGCCACAGCGCAGGCGTTGTCACCTTGCCTAGGCATCAAACATATTTACTAACGAAACCTTTAAAAAAATACGGGATTCGCATATAGGTATTTGATAATTGATAACGAAAACTCTGTCGGATGAGCTTACGAGAAGGTACATACTCGGAAACGATTTGACATGCAACTTCGGTACGATATGTTCTAGACAGCAAGATTAATGGAGGAAACAGTAAGATAACAAATTGGTATTCTATCAAAAAAGTCTAGTAGTGGGCAAAACATTTCAACAAATATTTGATAGCAAGAATGATTTAATACTCGACTGACAAAGCCCATACAAAAAAGCGTACCCCTGAAATGTATGTGCCTTTCAGGCTTAAAACTAGATGGCGCTGTTTCGCAGCATGAAAGTGGCTAAAATCATATTTTCCCCAAATATGTTTGCGTGTTTTTATTTTTTATAAGAACTAATGACATATTTCTTTATTTTAAAATCATGCCATCACGTCAATACACATTTTGAAAAAAATAAATTTGAAGGCATCATCAAGTTATGATAGTATTGATAGTATTTATAATAGGCGGCGCTAAAACATCGAGGTACGATTATTAGTATGGATGGAGTATGTAAATCCTATATAAATAATCCTTGTTGATAGTTACCTACTTTCCTACAAAAATGAACTAAAGAATCCTTATTTATAACAAACGGCAGACGAATATATTTTATCGACTATCGATAATTATTTTAACGCTACACGAAAATTAAATACAATGAATAGCCTTTAAAAAAATCAAGGCCACTTTTTTTGGTACCTGGTGGTGTTTTGGTCAATGTTTTCGTCATTAATTTCGATTAGCGTATGCCGAAGAGGTTATAATAATCTTAATGTGTACTTTATGCACTTTAGCTGAAGCAGTATATCTGTTTATTTTTATTTCATAATTCCTATTTGTCCCTAAATATTAATTTACATCACCTAATTATAACTGACAGTTGCATTTGCTATGCGCTTTCCGCTCCTTGATGATACGGAACGGATCATCAGTAATCGGGATCATCATAGCCCGCGTCACGTCGTCTTAAGGCTTATTTGGCCCGCGAACACTCATATGATTTTAGTTACATTATTGACTCAAGAGTTACACCCAATTCAGCCGGCCGATCATGATCAATTCCCGCTTTGTAATGTTAATGAAACTCGCATGCGAGATCTCGCACCTCCTACTGTGTAAAAGCCCTATATGAGCGAGCGTGTGGCGTGGCGTGGCACTGCATCCAGAGCCCGCAGCCGACCAGCAGCATCGATCGCCTCGCGTGCGCTCCGCGCTTCGAACCCGCACGTGAACTGAATTTAGTTGAGCTACTTACTGAAGATTCTCCACACAACATCCTGTATCTCACAGTCGCATTCGAATTCTACATTTTTATTCAGTAATATTTGACGGATATCAGGGGTCGGCAAACGCGCTCTTCTGGTGTTGCAGGCGTCCATGCCGCGGAAACTGCTTACTACCGGACCGGTCGCATGCTTGTGCACCTCCAATGGCGATAATTAGATTTACTATTTTCTTTGTAAATTCGAGGACTTTAAAAAACACCGTGTAAAAAACCATTTCACCACACCAACTGTTAAAGGCTTACTTTGCTATTCGAAAACAGATAGCAAAATTGCATTTTATCCACAAGAGTGCAAAGTAATTTCATACAAATTTTAACTTAATGTCTTAAGCTGGCTGGTAGAATTTACCTATAAATTATGATTTTGAATCATAAATATTAAATAAATTGATGGATTTGATTTACTGTGCTGTTTTATAGTTAGTATTTTGTTCGTGTTGGTGTTGTGAAAAATTTTGTTTCACTCGGTGGCAACGTTTGTTCACCTTCGTGCCTTGAAACCCTCGCAACGCTCAAAATTTCACTTTTTGAACCACTCGCTACGCTCGCGGTTCAATGTTGGAATCTTTCGCTTGCTCGGGTATCAGTATTGACACGCGCGGTTAAACAAGAACTATGCCCCCTTGTAAAACAAATAACTATGAAGTCTATGGTGACATTCTCACAATTTAATTAAATATTAGTATTTAGACATAAGGACATAACATTTGTTTTTGTACAGTAACATACATTAATTATTTACAGTGCAACGAAACAAGAACGTCTCCAGATAAGTACCTACTTCCGTGCAAACTACATTTACTTTCAGCGTCGACGTCTTACAGGTATAACCACTGACTACTTACTATAACTGTTAGTTAGTGTGTATACCTACAGTTTCAAAAAATTATGTAGCGTGTGAAAGTTTAATAAATACATTGTACCAATACTACCAATATTGTTAAATTTATAAGTGAGTAATCCAAATAGGCGGGAGGGCAGTTATAAAAAGTTCTACGAAGCTATCCAATTTCAATTCCATAAAAGTTTTAGTTGATCAACGTTTTAGATATGTAGCTACTGTTCTTTATTTGATACAAATATCTATACATACTATCACCCTCATAGTGTAAAACAGCGTTTTTGGCTTTGGAGTAGGTAGTCGATATTTAACTCGACTGCCTTTTTTCAGCAAGTTTTAAACTTATGGTTTAGCTATTTATCTTAGCATGTTTTAACTCACACAATAAACAAGGTTAAATATGTAATACATGTATGTACTTAACGCAAAGTCGCATCGTGAAAAATGTTGATGAAAACATATTCAAACTGAACCAAAAACGTTTCGACGTCATCGTTCGTGCTTTCGACATGTTAAGATCACCATTGACGGTCGCTAATTGAGTTAGCGTCGCGCGCCGTCACTTGGCAGCCGTCGCGGAGCCGACCGTCGCTAGCGGCCCGTCGCATGTAGGTCACGACTAGGCTTGTGAACTACGTGTACTATAGTACAAAAGACGCTCCCAACACTGTACTAACCGAACTTAACCCTAATGATTACGCTCTTACACTACACACCTGAAACAGAATGGGAGCAAAGAACTGAAGGACGGATCAAGATAGTAAAGGGATCCAAGAGATCCGTCTCCGACCGCCAGAAAGAGCGCGCGGAACGGCCCTCGACTAGTACGAGCTAGACGGCACATGGTGTTACCCCTCATGCTCAATTTGTCTCGCTGTAATTACTACTGAAATACCGAAAGAGGACGTATGTGAGATTGAACTAGTTTAAACAATATTTTCAGTGAACAAGCACGCACAACTCTAGTCACGACTCCCGGCTGTCAGAGTCGGCGTGCACGGTCGCTGTCGCGATGCTTGTCTATCCATCACCCATACGGCGTGGTTGGACTGCCCCACTGATGGAAGCTCTGCTTCAATATTTTTTATTCCGGTATGTAAAGGTTTACTACCAACACCTGCCTAAAAGTTTTCAAACACAATTCAGAATGTATTATTTTTTCAGCTAAACACTTAGGTAGACATGGTCAGTGAAATAGTTTGCTTAGCACCTCTGCTTAAGCTGGTGTTAAGCCAATTACATTGGCGACTGTAGGTAGAATATAGCATCCAAAGTTGACTGCAAGTAAGTGAAGTAAGTACCTCATGAGTGTTGCACATTTATACACCGTATACGCCGTACTTTTTCAAAAAATCAATATGATTATTGATAATTGATTGATCTATCAAATATGTAGTGTACTCGACTCCCTCACTATTAAAAAAAAATTTAAGACGATCTTGTGGGTACATACAATAAAATTATTAGTACATACAACCGACTTAAGGTCTACGGTGCAAAAGAGGGCCAAACCATGGACAAGTGTTCTTCACACGCAAGATAAAACTGGAGTTTTGTAAAAATAATATTTGAACAGCTGTCATATGACCGATATGATTTGTTACCTGCACGTTTTCGGTAATAAATTTTCTTTTTTACAGGTTGTAACGTAATGCATGATAATATTATGACGGTTTCATTCTTTTTGGAGGTAAGATGGAAGTAATAAATATGCGGACATTAGGCTTTAATAGTTTCCCATGAGTTTCTACTGTATGCGGTTCCGGAATCCTTTAAGTATGTAGTTTCGCCATATCGATCTTTCTGTCCGTTTGAGGCTTTGTTCCCATGAACACTAAAAGGCTGAATTGATCAAACTTAACATGGACTCCAAAGTGTTTTTTTTTTTCAGCAGGATACCGTAGTGGTAGGGAATGGAAGTTAAATTCAAAAACTAGTAGACTTCGTAATCATCATCATTCGCCTACCCTTATACCAGTCATTTGGGGTCGGCGCAGCATGTCTTCCTCTTCCATAGCTCTCTACAGCCCGTCATCTCCTCATTATGTTGCTATAGTTTCATATCACTTTTCACACAGTCCATTCGCATTTTCCTCAGTTTTCCTTTCCCGTTATTTCGGCAATTTCGGCATTCATTTATAATACTTTTCTCGTCACATGACTTTCATCCCTTCACATCAAATGTCTAATTGCCCATACCATGCTAGTTGTTTCGGGCTTACTTTTTCTACTATCGGTGCAACTTTCAGGCTTCCTCTTTAATTCTTTATCTTATCCATTCTTGTGACACCAAACATTCATCATCATCATAACATTCTCTCTCTGCTTCATGCAATCTCTTTTCATCCGATATATACATTTAATCGTTCCATCATCTTCAGTAATCTTCGTAATCAATGAATCCTATATTGGCTTACGCGGGAATCGTCACACATTCAAAATTCACGAGGGTATCCAAGAAAGCGCTGTTTCAACTCATGTAAGTATTCCAGTGCAGCGACAGTACGTATTTCACTTTCCTAATCAATAAAGTTAACCCTTGAGCCCATAACAATACAGCTGGTATGATACTTCAAATAAAAGTATGAGTACATCTACACAATTACACGCAGCATTAGAAAATACGGTACAACAATGTATTACGAAAACAGAAATGTCAAGTTAAAGAGTTAAGGTTATATTTCAGGGCCTACATAATTATGGACTAAGAGCCCAGAGCCGCCAGACCTTTCTCATTTTCTCAAGGATGAAACTTTGGGATAATGTAGAGTTCATATCGACGTGTAATGTCTGCATATTACCTAGTGCGGCACGTCGGCCATATTTTTGCTATAAGGTTTTTTTTTAAACATTAAGTTTCTTTAACTTCTCAAGGTGGATTTTTATATATATGTAATAGAATCATCAATTCCTGACCCCGCCGGCCGAAACTTTTACCAAACGCTTGAAAGTCTCTCTAACTTACCCTAATTTCTCAAGCTACGGCCGGCGCAGAAAGGTGAAGAAGTCGGTGTTTTTTTTACGCACTAGTGCGACAAGTGGTTCATTATATGCCAGGTCGAAACTTCGGAGGGCTATCTGTACTGAAAAACGTCTTACGATACACGTGCGAAAAGGAAATTCGTAACTCGTGTCGTAACTCCCTTCGGTCGTGTTTTAATTTATCGCCACTCGTTTCAAACTTCCTTTTTTACGCACTTGTATCGTAATGTACTATTTTTTTATGTTTTTTTTTTAAGCCAAAAAAATGTTTTTTTTTTGCAACCCTACTATGTTTCCACGCGCGTAGCATAAAATGAACAATAAGTAAATTTTCACCTGTTACCTCCTACAAATTGTATTTATACCTACTCCACACGATGTATTGTGTTACACCTGCATTAGGTTATTTTAAGACTAACTGCGAGCCGCAGGAAAAATTCTTTATACTTGCCCAAAAATTCCACGCCGATGAGCGAGTACAATAACAATTGCGTGTGTATTAGCATGGCGCTATCGAGGCGCTATCTTACGAAATCATGACACGTCTTGAACTTATCTACTTCCCCGCTGTCAAAGCAAACATTATCAAAGTACCTACCCGTCCTCGGTGCTGTGAAATGCTGGAACTGATATATAAGATTTATGAAATTTAAATCGGCGCAAATATTTCAGCTACAAAACATTGAAGAGTTTTACATGAAATTTGGAATTGAATACAACATACTAGTAACTCTAATCTTAAAAGCACACGAGATAAAATGAGACTAAGAAGGCTAACATGTTTTTGACCTAACAAGTAAATAAGTAGTCACGACTACTCGATTACTGTCAAATAACCAAAACATGTAGACAATATAATGCGTAAACAAATACCTCTGCGATTCGAAACCTTGACCAGATAAACCTCACGATGAGTTTCAAAAATCCGCTAAAATATGAGAAAGTACCATGATGAAATGGTCAAATTATCGCGTAATGTTTGAGTAAACCAAAACGTACTCGATGCTCAAAAATAAATGGGAACAGAAGTACTTACTCGTAATTGTACTTTATTTCTCAATTATACGGTAGTAGCCTACCGAGGCACCGAGGCGTAAAATGTCAATAGTGCAGTTGAATAAAATATTGACGGGTGGCAGTGCATTGTACATTCATCCCGGCGAGTTAGTCGCATGAGAGATTTATCGACGAGCTAACTAGCGTTGAACCGGTGCCAGGCCGGCCCCTCCCTGTGTCGATAATGTCGCGCTCCTCGTATGCAGCAGAAGGCACATTGCTACCACCAGTTAGGCCTATCTAATGGCCGACTACCACCATATAAATAATTTTGTTATACAAGGGGGCAAAGTTGTATTTTAACGCCGAGTGTGGAATTGAAAAACGAGCAAGTGAAAGGATTCTATAGTTGAACCACGAGCAAAGCGAGTGGTTCGAGAATAGAATCCTGAACTTGCGAGTTTTTTAACACACGAGAAGTAAAATACATTTGCACCCGAGTGTAACAGAAAACTTTTCCCCTCACTATAGCAAGGAAACTACAACGCACAAATGCATTTATCACTGCTTCCAGTAGTTCCACAGGTGGTAAATCATATTTATTACTAGATTCACCTACATTTATCAATTTTAAAGCAGTTAGTTTGACTTTATTCAAGGTCAAATTACTAGTGGATAAAATGCGTTTTTACCCGCTGGTATTAAAGGACAAAACACGTGTTTCCGAGCTAGTGAGGGGAAAATAACTATAACAACTTCAAAAACACTCAGCTTGTATTTTCCAATGTCTATTTTTTGGTAGGTCCTTGCATAAATATCAGTAATATTGATCAACTCTATGAGTATAACCATCTATAATAGTTGTATAGGTCTCTGGGTCTAAAACGACAGCGACAGCTTGAATAAACGTAGAGAGGGATAAATTCAGGTATAAACTTAAGTAATATAAGGAAAATTTTAATAAAAAATTTAGGTATGCGTAAATTGCAAGTTAGAATGGAAAATTTCCCATGACGAATTTCATCTCATCTCCATACTCATTGTGTAATGTCACCTACATATATGTACCTCCTTACATAATTAATGTGTATTCAAAATTCATCTATAGTTCACGTATGAGGTACAACCAACCATCATAATTGATGTATTGATACGAATCATGACAGGTATTCAAAGGACGTAGAGTATGAAGAGAAAATGAGTTCTCAATTCAAGACTGGCCTTGAATCGCTGGCGTTTGATAGAGGGTCATTGTGGGAACCTACATTCCCGGTGCGGCAATCATCTGAATGGGGACCACTAGGTCACTTGCGCTGACAACGTCACTACGGCCTTGTTAAAATTTCATGATTATTCGCCTGTGTAATTACTAGATATCGATTAACGCCATTCAATTAATTAATATAGTCAATATAAGATAAAAATCACTAGAATCGGAACGATAGAACATAGTTTAGTAGATAACTAGCTTATAATATTACTGCTTGCAAATAGCAACGGGAGCTACGCTACCGATGCCGCCTCAGTATTAGAAATATCCAGGGAAAGTCAAAAGGCATTCATACATAGCGTAGGCTGCGTAACGACCCTGCGCCGAAATAGGGGAATATATATGTATATAGAACATTCCGTTACGGCCCTTACACACTGAATTACTAGATTGGCTTTTGGTTAGTGGGGCGTCAACTAACCGGAGTGTACTTATGTATCTACTGTGTGTAATTTCTAATTAATAATAGGTGTAAATTGAGTTATATTATACATGAAATTTAGTGCTCCATACCGCATAATAATTACGTGCAGTACCTAAACGTCAGAGACTAAATAATGTTTGGTATATTTCAATAATCTACGAATATAGTCGTATAAATCTCATATAAAAAGTATACGTACATCCATACTTACCAATATTATAAATGGGAAAGTGTGTGTTTCTGTTTGTTTGTTCGTCTTTCACGGCCAAACGGAGTGACGAATTGATGTAATTTTTTAAGTGGAGATAGTTGAAGAGATGGAGAGTGACATAGGCTACTTTTTGTCTCTTTTTAACGCGAGAGAAGCCGAGGGCAAAAGCTAGTATTATACATTATTTCAATTTGTAAAGCGTGTTAGACTCTGTTCGGAAAGAGAAGTCGTGAAATGTATGGGGTCCCATACTTTCCACGACTCTTCACTTTCCGAACAGATTCTACAATTAGTTAGACACTACGTTTTACAAAAATGTGTACAATATGTATTATCTATAAACGTGTACGTCGGACGTACATCTGGGGTTATTATTATGAATCTTACAGTATAAACTTAAACAAGCAAGTTACCCAAAATGCGCCAAAACTGTAAATGATGTATTTACCTACCCACTTTTTAAATGAAACTGAAGAACATCCGAATTAGGCACATAGAAGAGATATGATAATGTTAAATAATGGATCAAATTCGTTTCAATTGCGTACGATGTGATTAGCGGAAGTCCTTCAGGACACGGTCATTAGCGTCGGCCGCCGGCGCTGCGGCGCGTGCCGCCGCGAGCCGGTTCGGCCGGCGCGGCGTTCATGTCTACTACCAGGGGGGTTACCATGACGTACTAAAGCCGTTCAGTTTAGGTTGAGAGAAAGGGACACAGCTATAGCAGTTACATAGCTCCGTCCCTCTCTCTCAACCTAAACTGAACGGCTTTAGCACGTCATGGTAACCCCCCAGTACGAGACTCCGAGATCATGGAATACGGAGAACGAGTAGACCGAATCTACGTTCACTCACGGACGTGACATCTTATTTTGTTATGTTCCAGTTGGTCTAGTAAAGCATTCAACTTTTACACTTGATCACTAAGCCGTTTGTTATCTTTAAACGTTCTCACTGAACAACAAACATTTTTATACTGGTGACCATTTGCTATATATTTGGTAACTACCACCAATAGTTAACAATTTAAAGTGAAAGTTTTACTAAAACTTCTGGTCTGTTTTGGTGTTCAACAACTTTTTTTATTGCAATGCTTGGGGTATCAAAATTTTTAATATGATCGTTAAAATAAAAGCCTTTATTCTACTGATTTGGCTATGCCGCTCAGGATCCCTATTTTGTCATCTTAGTATTGCATTATTTTCATAACGTAGATAGTCCACTTTTCTGATTCGTCAGACCTAAATATATTAAGTTTCATGTCTCATGTCTTATCCACAATATTACTAACGCCGTGTCATGCGTGGGCGACGGTCGCGCGACCGTCGCGCGATCGTCGCCGTCGCGTCTCATACTTCCATATCGATAAGGTTTGATTTCGTATGCGTCGCATCGCCATCGCGCGACCGTCGCCCACGCAAGCCACGGCGTAATTCTTCCAAACCCCTGTGGTGGGCTTAAAAATAATAGATCAACAAAGTTAAACGTTTTCAATTCGAAAAAACAATGCAATTTAATATTAGTATCATTAGCATAACATCTTTAGTAAGTACTAAAAAAAGGCGCTGAAAGATAGCATGAATAATTTCTATATATAGATATTTATATCCGAACTCGAACATGCGTCGTCGAGGGATGATGGGAGTGCTGTATCATGTTTATTTATGTCGGATTTCTCCCAAGTTGTTTCTTAATTAGTTTCGGCTGATACCTACTTAATCGTGTATGTTTACATCTCCACATGGTGATAACTTTTCTAATAAAATGTCGTTAGCTACTGAAAACAAGAGTTTTGTTAGGAAACGCACAAATTTTCATTACAAGTGGATAATACATATCTACGCAATAATTAGGCACACGAATCAATACACTTCAAACTGATGCCTATGACTAAATCTGACTTATGGTCCACTCGTACTCTTAGCGAGGACCAATTGACTTGTACCAAGTACTAGAGTATTAAAAAAGGCCCATAGGACCTTAACTGGCGCAGTCAGTGCAGATCAGTATTTTCTATTTACAAAAAAAAACATATTTAACTCCTTAAGTATTATAGTGCCTAATATAGATTAGTCGTTTACCCGCCGGCGACGGATCCTAAGGAGTCCCGAGGGGCTCATGCATAATGCAGGTGAATCCGGCTGCTCCCAGGCTGAGCCGGCAACTTGATTTTATTGCTACTCTCGCTTACTCCACTCATTTTTATACTCACAGATTGATGGTGCGTTTTTTATTGTCTGATTTAGGGTTGTAAATAGAAAAAAAACCAAATGTTTTTTTCAGAATTATGAAAAAAACATGAAAAAAAACCGAGCACCTTGGTTTTTTTTCTAAATATGGTTTTTTTTCAGATGAACAAATAATACGACAATAACGGTTTTTCGTGAGTTGTAACGTGTTTCAATAACAATAACGTACATTTTAATTCAGTATACAAACGTTTATTGGGGAATCCCCGATGCGGCGTGTAGCGTGGAGAGGCGGTGGTGTTGCCAACAGTAAATAGTGATAACTACAAACTACAGATTTCGTAAATGTTACTTTTATAAGACCAGAAATTAAAGTTATTTGATTAAATTCGTTTAATAGTTAACATTAAGTCTAAAAAACCGTATAAAAGTATTAACTACTTTGCAAAGTTTGAGATTTCGTACTTTAGAAAAAAAACATACTCCAGAAAAAAAACTGTTTTTTTTCACGGTTTTTTTTTCATGTTTTTTTTCAAGCCAGAAAAAAAACCGTTTTTTTACAACCCTAGTCTGATTACAGGAAATTGAAACTGGATTTATGATTTGGGATGTGTTATCATTTTATCATCTTATTGCGTGTTATCATCCGCAGCGTTATTAAAAATGCCAAGCCAGTTTTGATATAAATTTCAACATCCAATAAAATAAACAAAATAGAAAAAGTAAATAAAGTAAGTAAATTACGATAGTTTTGGTTGGCATTTCACATCTTGCCGAAAAATTTTATAAAGTTTTTTTTCTGAAATATTTTTGATAAGTTCACGCTTGCCGTCCAGTACGTGCAGTACGTGATTACGCGTAATTGAAAATATTGTGTTTATTTTATTTGCATTTTCTATTGGAGATAAGCGTCGTGGAATATATAGGGCCGTATACATACATTCTGTGACTCTATTAATACCCAAAGTTAACGTCTACCACATGCGACACGGAGCAGTACCTACATAAAGTAAATTCCTGTTAAGTGATTAGTGTCGTTTAAAGTAATTAGTGGGTAACTGTCGACAGGCCACGTGTGAGTGCTATGGCGAGCTCAACGGAAAGGATTATATTACAAGTTGATTGCCAGCGAAGCACTACACGAATGAAGCGATCGCTCTCGTTACGCAGTTAACATGCAACCAACTTTTATATCACTTATACGTTTACGTTAAAGTTGTGCTTTCAATCTGTTAGTGGAGTGTTCTATTATAACGAAAGATGGAGTAGGAAACAAGCGAAAGAAAAGTTGGTAGTGAAAAAGATCGCGGTAATGATCCAAAACATGCTTATTTACACACAGTAATTTCTCCCATATTTAAGAGGATACGGTAGCGAAAATGCTAAAATGGAAAGGAGGCCCCCTTTCAACTTGGGAATTTTAGTTAAATATACAAGTGTTATTAACTAGATTTATCGAAAAAAAATTGTCCATTAAGAACAACTCAGTCAAAAGATATTTCAAAAAAAATCTTTAAAATCGAGGTTCCGCTCTCGACTCTTTCCTCCAAAACTTAATCAATCGGAACGAAATTTGAGAATCTGAATAACAATGAAATAATCTATGTCGGACCGTTTAGCTTTTTTGGTTAATTGTTACCAATCTTGAATATCACACCTTTTTTTGCGCCACGATGAAAAAGGCCGTTTTTGGAAATTTTTGATTGGCTGTAGTCTTTAAAAAGGGCGAATCAACTTTTTGACCGACTCAAATCTGTCCGCACATTCTTAACATAGTTTTGAAATTTCACCCTTAAATAATTAATTTTATTGGTATTTTTCACTTTACGCTGAATACTGAAACTTTGTTCATTAGAAGTTCGATTTCTTGGTAACTCCAGAGACATTTTGAGTAACGCCAGAGACACCAAAAATGTCGGTCAAAAAGTTGATTCGCCCAAAAGCAGAATATCAAAAAAATCAAAACGGTCTGACACAGATAAAAATAATAACAATCTGTGTTGAAAAAATCATTGCTCTATCTTCAAAAACCAGGGAGGAAATAGTCGAGAGCGTTTGTATGGAGAATTGACCCCTACCGTATCGTCTTAACAACACTTCCTGACCAAAGATATATCTACACTCATAATAAACTATTATCTGATAGAAAGTTAGCGTCTGCCACTTAGTATTCGTAACTTATGCTACCTATCGAATTATACATGCATCATAATAATCCCAGTAAAAGCATAATACCGTTACAAAATTAAGTAAGTATTAGAGGAAAATGCAGTACTGGATTATAGATACCCTCCGGAATACTGCGTAAGGCGAAGCAGACAGGTCGCCGCCGGCGCGGCGCTGCGCTGGCGAGCGGCAGCGGCCATCGATCCGCCGCACTAACAAGATAACACCTTTGCGAAGTTATTGACAACGCCGTCTACCACTGCAATGATTCTCAACAACCACTCAAATTATATACATTACGTACAGTCTACCATTTTCAATCTTAGGTCACTGTATGTATTATCTTTTCACAGTAAACGCCAAAGCGACTTCTATGGCAAATGGAGCACGGTGTCAATAAGGCAGCAATAAAGCACATAAGACCCTCAGTAACTGGGTATTTTTTTGAAGTCGACAGCGCGAAGGCAAAATATAGAGAAGTGATTTTAAGTTTTCTTGGATCGTCTCCTTCCTAAATTTGTCCAATTCTGCTTTCGTCAGCCATTCTTCATTCAGCGACATAACAAACGAGCTAGAAATCTGAGCTACCCCTGCCTGGGACCCAGGTCGTTGTTTAAGCAACGGACATACAAATCTCTGTTGGCGTAAAACATCCCTGAAGGAACATTTGCCAAGTACGATAAAATTTGTAATTAGCAAAACGACAACAGTCGACGAGAAAAATGTATAATGTGTTTATAAACCGGTATTAAATACTTATACCACAGGATTTCGTCTTAGGTACTCAAGTTTATGGTGCCACGTTCATTAACACGTTATGGTCATAGTTCTTAGTCAATTTGTGCATCAACTGTCATGCAGCAGTCAGCAGTGGCACCCCTCCGACTTATAATCCATAATTCTATACTAATATTATAAATGGGAAAGTGTGTGTGTCTGTTTGTTTGTCCGTCTTTCACGGCAAAACGGAGCGACGAATTGAACACATCGCATATGTCCAGGAGTACCTTTACCTAGGCCAAATAGTCTCTTTCCAGGCGCGACAAGACAAAGAGGTCCAAAGACGCACTGAAAACGCCTGAAAGAATTATTGGTCAATGAAACACCTAATGAAGGGAGACCTACCTATGTCACTCAAACGTAGGCTCATGGACATGTGCGTACTTCCAGTTCTCACCTACGGTGCTCAGACCTGGTCTTTGACGAAAGCTCAGAAGTCCAAACTCGGGGTTTGCCAGAGAGCTATGGCGCAGCATATTAGGTGTAAAATTAAGGGATCGGATCCGAAACATCACGCTACGCTCTAAGACTCAAATAATGGACGTAGCTCGGAAAGCTGCTAAGTTGAAATGGGACTGGGCTGGTCATGTCTGCCGAATGCCGGACGACTTGTGGGCTAAGATAACCACGAAGTGGGAGCCCCACGAGTCAAACCGGGGATCCGGCAGACCACATCGGCGATGGCGGGATAACCTCGATTCATTTTTGAGTGGTTGGTCAGACATAGCACTTAACAGAGACGAATGGAAAAAGAGGGGGGAGGCCTTTGCCCAGCAGCGGGACACAGCAGGCTCCTAATAATGATAGTTGAAGGGATGGAGAGTGACATAGGCTATTTTTTGTCTCTTTCTAATGCGAGCGAAGCCGCGGGCTAAATCTAGTACATAATATGTGAGTGTGTTCAGTAAAACGTCCCACTTTGTTGGTTACCATTAAGGCGAGATTTACTTGTATCTCTATATGAATAAGCGGCGAACTGACAAAGCGGCTTTATAGCAATCGACAAAAATGGGACGTTTTTCCGTGCAGTCTCACATATAGTTGGGGGTAAAAGTATGGCATTTAAATAGTCGCGCCTGTTTGGCAAGCTTTTGCTATATGGATTATTAGTAATTAGTTAGATATTTTACCACCGTTTAAAGTTCTGGGTGTTTTTATGTTAGGAATAGAGTGTATGCAAGAGGTGTACATCAGATGTGACAGAGGTGGTAACTAGATGGACAAGCGCCAAATCGCATACAATAACATGCAAGCACGACGGACAATAAGGCATGATGGAATTTCAAACAGTTGCGCTGCAATCCGCTTGCAGTGGACTGGCTTATCCTTGTTTTTTTTTATTTCATTACAATACATACACACACACGCACACAGAGTTCCCATACAAAATGTTCCGATTCCCCTATGATTGTCCAAATAACTTCTACCAACTACCTAGTACCTACGGCACTGGACTGTGAAAGTATTACATATATATTTAGATTTATTACATATATATATATATATAATTAATAAATATACGTATAATACAGGCAAAGAACTTCAAAAATAGAATAGAGAAGCAATCAATCCCCACAAAAACTTTTTCAATTACAATCGCATTTCACGCGATGACCTCATCTCGGTGCTGTTGTCCAACTTCGTTCGCATTCATAATTTGTACCGCACTTTAAATGATTCAAGGCGAAACTACGCAAATCTAGAAATTATTATATGAAATTGTATTCCTTCTATGTGATCAGGAATAAACTGTTAAAATCTTTAGATGTCCGTGATACGAGTACCTATGTAGTTAAGAGAAACCTAAATATTATTAAACATGTTTACAATATTATTGCTAATTACTAACGATATTGTTATGTACGTATGTATGTATTAGGTACAGAGTCAAATGATAATCAAACTACAAAAACAATTTCGGCAAAGGAACCCATTTACAAAGGAGGGAAGGAACGAATACCTAAGCTCTTTTGATCCGAACTCAGATATTTGAAACTGTATTAATACTTTAAACAAAGAATAAGGGAAATAAGCCCTATTGAAGAGACACTTTGGGTATTTGTTGGTAATTGGTATTTCGAATGAAAACCTTTATCTATTGTTTATGTTAGCAATTATTACACACCTTTTGTGTGCTAGGTGGAGTGGACACGGACAGGCGAGTGTTTAGTTGATCTACAGTCGGCGGAGGAATAAGCAATCCGACTGCAACCTGAAAACGGGTCATTTACACGGTGAGAATTCGCATGCGAATTTCCTACATTACGGTATTTGATTGGTGTGCTGAATTAAATCTATCCTCAACAGTCCGCATTGTAACTAAAATTGCTATCATCTGGTTAGACGCGCGCGCTGGCGCATAGATCCAGCGGCTACCGGTTCTTACACGCGCACTCAAATTTTACTTATCCGGCGTTTGGCCAGACACTAGTCCCCAGGGGGCCGATTTTTGAGTCTCATTGTCACTAAAATACCGGTGAATTGCCTATTATTTTCAGTGACAATTTTCTGAATTCGAACGCCGTGAGACTCAAAAATCGGCCCCCAGGACACGCACCATATTGAATTACGGTCTTCGTACATAGAACGTAAGATATTTTTCATCTCGAAAAATATCGCATTTCAAGTGTACCAAAGGACACAAGATTACGTTGTTCATCGCAGAGCTTTGTACTGTGAAAAATAAGTTATATGTAATTCTAAGCATTCAGTTGAATAAGTTTCACGTTTCACTTAAAATATTTTTATACGCTTCTTCAATAGTGGCTGCATGCCTAATGACACTGTGACTTCGATGCCTCCATCCATACTTCCATACTAATATCCATTATAAATGGGAAAGTGTGTGTGTCTGTTTGTTTGTCCGTCTTTCACGGCAAAACGGAGCGACGTATTGACGTGATTTTTTAAGTGGAGATAGTCGAAAGGATGGACAGTGACATAGGATAATTTTGTCTCTTTCTAACCCGGCACTTCCCTAAAATGGGGAGTGGAAGTGTGTATGGAGCATTCTGCAATTTTCGAATTTAACGCGAGCGAAGCTGCGGGCAAAACCTAGTAATGATAATAAGGCGGACTAACATTGGATAATGTCACTTAATAACTCTAAATACAGTCAGTATTGTGTCATACAGTTTGGCGAAAATACTATAGTTAGAATAATACTGTGTAACCTTTTTTGAGTAAATAAATTAAAAAAAAAAGGTTAGTTGAGTTATTTTGCTTAAGATTTGGTTTTTTCCTTGCAATTATGTTGAAAAAATTACCTGTAACTCCAGGGGAGTAAAAATGTTATACTTATAAGACCGTTTTCACATTATCCGATCCGATATCGGATGTCGGAAGGATTTCAATAGAAAAAATCCAAGATGGCGCCTGTAATGTATGGGATATCGGTCCGACATCCGATATCGGATCGGATAATGTGACAACGCACTAACTCATGTTATTAAGCCAAACAATGACTTAAAACTTTTCCAATAAATTATCAAACGTATTAAGCGAAGCCATACTTCAATGATTTCAAATCCATTAAGAGTTAAGATGAAAGTGAAGTAATGCTTTATCATCATTATACATATTTATTCCTATTTTGTTAATTACACCGATGATAATATTTGACACAACTTATTCTATTTTAAACTTCTTTTTATCATGAACGTCTACGACGGTTACTACTTACTACATACTTTAATGGAAATATTCACATTTCTGCAATATCAAAATTATTGTGCCTATATTAAACACAGCTGTAACATTTAGGTTAGATTTTTGAATAAGGTATTGTAAGTATTTGGAATTTTGGAACGTTTGTAACATTCTTATGAAAATATAATATATTTAAAAATTTACTCCTGGATTTCACAATAATCATTGAACCGGGAAAAAAAGTCAGAAGAAACGGAAGGTTACGTTTTGGAGTAGCGACCAACTCTTTCCTCTTAATTTTCGCAGAATATATCTGAGGGTGTAATAGGTAGGTTTTTTAATATACCTACAGTCGGTGCGCTTACTCAATTTGCGAATATTACTAGGGTTACGCTAACCGCCAAAGGCCGCACCAGCGTGGAACAACGTTGTACAACAATGCCTACGTCAGACTACACAGTCGCTATGACCAAATTGGTGAGATGGAAGCGTATAGCGCAATAGGTCTTTCATCAATGACCTGTACTGAGCGTGACATTCTGTTACCTTTGACGGAAGCCTTCGATAATATTGAACGCCTCCAAACGAAGAGAACACTAGTGTCGCCATTGAATAGCTTAAGCTTTGATCGGTGCAGCGCTCAGTTACTGAATGGCCCATTCTGAGAGAGACTGCCGTTTGATGTTAAATTGAGCATTGCAGGCCACTGTATGCCAAGCAACACTTTGCCAACGGCTCACTCGAGGCGGGGGAGCCGGGCCGGTGCCAGCCAGCCGGTCTCAACTGTATGTCCTTTACAGTATACGATGATAATCTCTTAGCATGATTAATTCTCTGTCCTAAACCAACTGGGTAAGTTAGCAAAGGTTGCGGCAGATAGACCATATTAGATATTTAGGAATATGATAAACGGACCTCCAGACTGACGGACAGAGCGGCACCAAAATCGAAAATACAATCAATAGCTTATCAGTTTTATCACGTTTAAGTAACATTTGGCACGAGGAAAACTTGAGCCATTAAGGAAACAAAAGTAAAATTTTGATGTCCGTGTCTCAGGTCGAAGTTGAACAAGCGGATAAGGCAAATCTTACGCACTATGAGGTAAAACTTCAACATGTACATAAAAATAAAGAAAGGTCATGTCAGGTTTCTTTATCAATATACACCGTGTTTTTAGGGTTCCGGTACCAAAAAGGTACAAAAGGAACCGTTATGGTGCGACTCTGTCCGTCTGTCACATTTACAAATATCTCGAGAACTACTTATGCTATCGATTTGAAATTTGGAACAGTTATGTTATGAAGATGAACATTGTTAACCTTATATTGATATTCATATTTATTTACTGCATCCATGGTGTTATAAGATGTTACAAAGTAGGTATACGTGCTCATGGACCCTATTAGGGCGTGGCAACATATTTATATGCTTTACTACATATACATGAAACACTAACACTATACACATTTTACTAGGTCACAAATAGTAGAAACTATTGTAGGTATACGATACAAGAACAAAACTTAAGTATTAATGCTTAATATAAATAAATAAATAAGTTATTTAATAAAAAATGAAAACACTATTTTTTTTAGTTGAACAATATTATATTAGCTATAAAAATGGCCAATGTGAAAGGGGGCAAAATGTAAATGTCAAGTTACTAAGTGAGGGGTATAGGTATCGTTATAAAAAGAGCTCAAGTTGGACATAGCTATCAAAACTTTTTTTTTTTGTTGTGGAAAAAAAAGAGTTTTTAAGGAAAATATTATAAACCTACATTGTGTCCCACTGCTGGGCAAAGGCCTCCTTCCTCCTCGTCCTTTGACTTCCACTCGTCCCGGTTCTGGGCGATCTCCGGCCGGTCGTTGAAATATATGTCGGGGGCCCATTTCTCGAAGCCACAAGTTACAAGTGGTAGTCAATGTCTAATATGATAAGTTGGAAAGAGACTTCCGCTTGTAACTTGTAACTTTCAGTTTTGAGAAATGGGCCCCTGGGGCCATTGTAACTTGTAGCTTCGAGAAATGGGCAATGGTCATCCCGCCATCTCCGCCTGGGCCTTCCAGGTCGTGGCCGTTTTGCGGCATCCATACTATGGCTACTTTAGCCCACCTTTGTGAATGCATACGGCAGACATGGCCTGCCCAGTCCCATTTCAGCTTGGCGGTGTTAACCCCAACATCAATAACGCGTGTTTTTGAGCGCAGCGTAGAGTTTCGGATTCGGTCAATCCGTTTTACTCCTAGAATGCTGCGCTTTTTACATAAATAAAATATATTAATTAATTAATTAGTAAGTGACCCTCGATCGAAGAGAATAAAAATAAAATTGATGTCAAGTATCAGGGCACATGTCATAACTACATTTACTGAACCATTAAACTTATTATTTCAGTAAGAGTTTACGTCAAATCTGCAAGTGAAACCGTTTTATAGCAAACTTTATGTAAAGAGCAAATACAAATTCACACGAAAAAACCAAAGAATAGAAAATGAGTAGGTATGCTAAAGGATAATACAATAGTTATTTGTTATACAAGGGGGCAAAGTTGTATTTTAACGCCGAGTGTGGAATTGAAAAACGAGCAAGTGAAAGGATTCTATAGTTGAACCACGAGCGAAGCGAGTGGTTCGAGAATAGAATCCTGAACTTGCGAGTTTTTTAACACACGAGAAGTAAAATACATTTGCACCCGAGTGTAACACAAAACTTTTCCCCTCACTATAGCGAGGAAACTACAACGCAAAAAATGCGTTTATTACTGCTTCCAGTAGTTCCACAGGTGGTAAATCATCCTTATTACTGGATTCACCTACTTTTATAAATTTGAAAGCAGTTAATTTGACTTTATTCAAGGTCAAATTACTTTACCCACTAGTGGATAAAATGCGTTTTTACCCGCTGGTATTAAAGGACAAAACACGTGTTTCCGAGCTAGTGAGGGGAAAAAAATGTGGTCACCATCTCAATAAATTAAGTGGCCTACTAATCTATCAGTTTGCCGGATGGTAACGGCATTTCAGTTATCTTTTTTATTTTTTAACTGTCAGGCCAATATCGCCTGACGAACAGAATCAGTGGACCCCTTAAGGACCTTTGACTGCCATGAGGTTAGTTAATCGACGAATTGACTTATGAACCACGCAGATAACATAATAAATATGTAGGTTACAAAGTCTCCTTATAAGTTTCATTATGTTTTTGCTCAAACCAAATCTGTTGGTATTGGTAATAGTGTCACGAGGAGATTATAGTAATCATCGTATCGAACCTGCGGCTAACCGTCGTTTGCTATCAATAAGGCGCAACAGATAAGAGAACTACGATAGTGATATCTAAATAACACAACGATTAACATCTCATGCTAGTTATTAATATTGAATTTAGTCCGTTCATTAATTTGTCTTAATGAAATTAAGAAGTGTTTAATATAACAATTGAATGAGAAAATATATACAGTTGTCTGACTGGCTCTCCGCCCGCTCATCTTGAGTATTTACATGCATGTATTTAGTTTGACATTTGTAACTATAAAAACAATTGCTTATATTATATTCAAGTTTCTGTGACAAAGTATGCAGATAATTCCGTATAGCAAATTTGTTCCTAAGATTGTATGACGTAATGTTTTGGGCATGTACTGTGTACCTAAGGATAAAATTGTGTCGCTTAACTTCAAGCTCTGGTAAATCTAGTCTGCTTTATGGTTGATTTTGTATAAAAATATATTATATAATCTAGAAAGAATCAACCTTTCAAAAAGTTAATCAACACCATTTAGAGAAATAGAACCAATATTCAAATATAAAATATCACACACCTATTATTTATTTCAAGTCGAGTATCAACACTGAATCTCACTGTAGCATCACTGTTAAATTTTAAAGATGATTGTTTATTCATTGGGTAAATTTCATTGATTGATCAGATAGCCAATAAAATTATATTGTCTGTCCCCATCAGTGGCGACTGGTGAAATTTCTGCTAGGCAACACCAAAGCAAAAAGAAACGTACCTTAACATTAGGTACTTTACTAGTAATCAATTTTAGTCAAGCCGGTGGGAATCGGCTTGTATGGACCAGCCGCTGCTGGTCCCCATAATAGTCAGGTATTTGGGAGTCAGTAGGAGTATTTTACCAAAATGCATTATTGAATAGTGGATTTGATAAAGAATGGTTGCAGTCGGTAAACAAACCAAGCTATTTATTCCCTCCCCGGAGATTTGAGCGGCTCGGCGTGTGAGTGCCGCGACTGCCGCGATGCCGCGACGGCTGAACGTGATTAATTGCACACTGAATGAATTGTTCTTCGCTGCACATAGACCTACGAGAGCCGAGCTTATGCGCTAACACCGGACTTTAGAAGCGGGCATAAATAACTTACACTCTTTATTGCCTACACGCTTGTATTAGAGATACGGTGCACATTTTGTATAAAACTATCAAGATGAATCGACTAGCACGGCAGAAAATGTTAAAAAAATTATAAGTCACAGGAATAATGTGGAGTTTTCGCTATATAGTGAAAAGCGCCTAATAGGAATTTAACGGGTCCCTAGTAGATAATGTAATAACGTTCTGAGCTCTAGATTACTCTCCAGGCCCATGGTACAATGCTTTGGTGAGCGTATGTTCAGTAGGAAGATTTTGTTAAGATAATATCGTTAGAGAAGCCGGGCCCTTTATCTGTCTCGGCCGAAGAGTGATACGCAATGCGTCAGCGACGCTTTCCTTGGACTGTCCGTCCGGTCAGAAAGTAAAACACATCGGAACATTCCGAGCCGCAACGTCGAGTTAAATATAGGCAGCCAGTTATCATCGGCAGTGTTTGAGCTGATTTTCAAAACTATTCACATTATTTATGGCGTTATTCTTAGAAATGGCATTGAATGTCGTTCAAATTTTAACCTATTTTTCGTATATTTGTTGAATTTCTCGTATTAAAGGAAGTTGAACTAGATAGTTTCAGGAAAACAAGAAATATAGCACACGGGAGCAGTGCCTGCGCCCGCGCGGACACAAGTGGCCCGCCATCGCCATTCAAGCGGCTGCATCCATTTATTTACAAGGTTGGCGACGTACGGCCATAATAGCGCTACAAAATGCTCTTAACTAGTTTGTTACGGTAGTAATACTAGACACTATTTATTTATGTCCGGCAGAATTACAGAGTTTATCAATCCTGCGTAGGTACAACTCGTGTGTGTGTAACTAGGAATCTGTACCTAGTAAACCTAATAACATAACCCATAGTTAAATCTACCGGCTTGAATGTTAGGTACCTGTTGTTAAAATATTTTTAGCATAAATCCTACTTTTAAAGATTTATACGTGAATAATATTGTGAATACTTATGACCCATTAGTAGAGCAAAGTGAGTTCGAAACAACATAGATATAGAATGCACTAACAGCGCATAGTCGAAAACAACAGTTTATTTTTAAAAACACGATGTAGTATATAAAATCACAACGCATTTAGCAAAATACTATCATGTTTACCGCGAGATAGAGACTGCGTCAAGGTACGGAAGCGGCTCGATGTAGAGCGATGTTATCACTCTGCAAAAGTCGCGAGTCTGAAAGTGATTCGGCTTTAAGACCTAAGGTCACCCTGTATCGATCCGGCACCAACCCGCGGCAGCTGGAGACCGCACCACGGCACCCCTCTCGCTTCCTCTCCGTCTCCGCAGTACAACACCACATATTATTGCACGCATACCTACCCATCCCTGCTGTTCCCAAAACAATAATCTACTCCCGAATTCCTCAAAATATCTTCGAGAGAACTAATTTCGTTAAACTCTACAATCGTCAGGCTTCCATTCATCCGCAGGACTAGAGGTAGTGTGTATATATAATATATCTGCTAAGTATAGACATAATTTATATCTAGATAGATTTCGAAAGGGGCTGGTCGCGGGTCGATCGAACCTGCGGTAGCTTCAATGCGGCAAAATGAATCGTCTTGTGGGGATTCGTTGGGATCGGGTGCCGACCTTGACGGAACGCAATCGGGGCCCGGTGACCCAGTGCCCTGAAGCTGCAGCGGGCACGATGCGCGCCGGCCGCACGCGCCCGCCGAAGTGGGGAGCGCGTGCGAGCGCGTGATGCGCGCCCATACCACGCGCTCTACTATATCCGTCATTCTAGCGCTGAAGCTCGAGGGTCAAAACTATCATATTCACTCACCGTTTCCGTTTATGAGGGGGTAGTCGTCGTCGTGTCGGCCGATGTAAGTCTTCAGCGGAGTGTCCGTGAGGGAGGGTGATGACCTGTCCCTGTCGCTCATAATAGTCACTTGAACACCGACTCGAGACTCGATACAACAACACTGGACGGGGAGACGCGCCGGTCCCGCGCTAATGTCGACCACGACCGACCTCCGGCCCGCGGCTCGCGCGGCGAATAAATACACTCGCGCTCGACTCGGCGGCCCTCGAGTCTCGCGCCGCCGCCGCCGTCGCCACTGTCGGCACCCGGCGGCGGACCGCGCAATCAATCTCGAGGTAGCGCCCTCTTTCCGGCCTCTCTTACTACACTCTCACACCGCTAGATGGCATTTTATACCGACCCAGTGTATCTATACTATAGGTACTTAAAATACCTACAATCCTACATAAATAGTCACGGAAAGCCCAGGTCGAGCAAAGTATAAACTTTCATGACATTAAAATAGAAATATGTAAACTGATAATACTTAACGAAATAGAATCGACCCAATAATTAAAGTGGAATGCCCATTACCTACTTTTTTTTTGTGTAATCTTCGGTAACACGATACAATATAAAATTAGTATTTAACTGTTATGCTATAATCCTATGACTATAGTTAACCTTACAGGAGTCAGGAAGACTTTCTACTCCAAGCACTGAAAGTTGTTTTTGTATGGGAGAGCCAAAAAGTCGAACTCAGCAAAGTTAGAAAACCTCAGAACATTCTTAATCTTATTACAAATACAATCTGAAAAATGTTTACTATTGTGAAATCAGTATGTCATCAGGTATATTTTGGCTAATATAATTAAACATTAATAAGAAATGTCTTTAACAGGAAAGTTTTGTGAAGACTGCCGGAAGACAGTGGACAAAAAAATATTGGTACCATGAGATAAGATACACTGCTAAACTTCATAGACCAACTAACGTTATGGTATGTTTATATCTTTAATTTTGTAGGTTGATATCCACAAAATATATGGTCCATGGTCCTGCTTAAAAAATTCACTTTCTATTAAAAGATTTGCCATATTATGTATGGCCAGATTTTATCGTGTACGGTCTTTAGATTTTAGATGTAGTTCAAAATGATTTTCATTCGTATTTTTACGAAGACGTACGAACTTGTCACGCTATTTCAGCCAGTCTCAATCTCAACATTGACTGAATTCGTACGTTTCCGTAAAAATACGAAAGAAAAACATTCTTCAATACATCTGTAATTCTGTACTGTACGTATATAAATTCTCCAGGATCATCTAACCGTCAGATCCTGACTTGGAGGCCGATTTTTCCGTTGGGGTCAAATTAAATCACTACCTACATCAGGGGTTTCATATTTTATTTTCCGTTCGCGAAGCACTAACAAGGCGCCCTAGAGAAAAGGCGCTTTCCATAAGTGCGTTTTCACATTATCCGATCCGATATCGGATGTCGGACCGATATCCCATACATTACAGGCGCCATCTTGGACTTTTTTCTATTGAAATCCTTCCGACATCCGATATCGGATCGGATAATGTGAAAACGCACTAAGGATTTACATATTCACTCGACATATTAGGTAACTATTTGCATGCGCATAGTATATTGCTGTCCCGCCTGCCCATAGTGACTATCCGTCCTCTCAATGTCACTGTGCAAGCGTGACAGCGATATCATTTGCTGCACACCAGCAAGCCTCGTCCCTCGTTTGGACTATGGAGACCTTTTGAACTAAAAAATGTATGAGAAGTGTATTTTCAAAATGGCTGAATTTTATTCATTTGAACCTATTAACCAAATGCATTTTTTTAATACGTAAAATTCAAAAAGTACCTTCTTTTTCGCTAAAAAAATTTCTTTATATGGATCATTTTCACCTAAGATCTTCCCACACTTCTTGGCCGACATAGTTATTGCATTTTGATTAGGTATCTTCTGACTCAGTACCTACGCAAAAGAAATAAGATCTTTTGGAAAAATATTCATCGTCTCCTTTTTAGTAAAAAAAATAATCCCAGAGTCATAATATCACGAATTGATAATCTCCCGCTTCGTTTGGTTAGTCATTAAAAACCTTTGTATTATTTATATTTTACCACACTAGGAAGCTCATTCTAACTAAACTTATATTTACCCCAACTTTTTCGAATAGGTACGATACGATACGTATATGTTACATTCACTGTACGGATAAAGTGAATATCGCACTGAATGTAAACGTTTACGTCATTGGGTAACGTATTCTAAAACGTCAATAACTCATGATAGACGCTTTCTTGATTACTTGCAGAAAGGTGAGGGACTTGCATGATATCAACATGTTTGACAGTTGACTTGACAGTGATAGTAACAATTTTAGTAAGCAGTTGCTGTGGAAATTTTGACTTTTGAGGTAAAATGTATATGACCTTCGTGCCTCGTGGTCTGAAATCCTCGCAACTTTCAGACCTTGCTTGCTCGAGTATGAATATTAGCACGAGCGAATAAACAACAACTTTGCCCCCTTGTAAATTTGAGTACGTTTGTCTGCTTGATGTTGGGGTTATCATCTACTAGTACATATCGGTATCGTGAGTATCGGACGTATGGTACAATAGTACCTAACGGATCATAGTATTCTTTGTAAGCGCCTCCACTGATCCGCAGCCTACGACGGTACTAGTACTGCAATATCAGTGTTGCGTTCCGATATAGGCATGGGAACACTTACCTTTAGTAATAAATAGAGTTAAATAGACGATAAGATTGGTATCTTTATATGTTTGTAAATAGTGTATTAAAATTAAAAAATAAACGTACTTCGATGGCAGAGATCGCGGAGCGCCATTGGTGAGTATGAATTGGGTCCACTGCGTTTCGTGATAGGGGTCAACTGAGTCGGGGCGCATGGTAGGCAGGTCGGGGCCGGGCGCGGCGGAGGCGACGGCGGCCGCGTCCTTGCGGCTCAGCACGGCTTGCAGCTCCAGCTCCACCGCGCTGCCCTTCATCGCCGTGCTCACCACCGCATCTACACAAGCCATGACAACTTATCAAAACCAGTTCCCAGCCCCGGGCCAGTAGTCCCGTAGTGTATCGTAGTGCGAATAGTTCGCTATAGAGCTTCAAAGATTCTTGATTGCTTCAGGCCCAGTACCCATATCAGTACCTGGCGGCGTAGCCGAATGGCAATCGTCGATGCTAGACGCCGACAGAAATGCAGTCTGACTCTGTCGCGCCAATACGCAAGAGCGATAGAGATAGATAGCTACGAAACAAATATTATCGTGAGCGTTTGTGCATTTGGCTACGTACCCTAGTACCCTTTGCTCTAGAGTCTAGGCGCACACTTTCGTTTAAAGGCTACGCCGTAGCAAGTAGCAAGTAAATAGCACACAGAATTTGTGACTCGTGAAAGTCGTGAAAAATGTGGTTGAAGTTATGATGTATATTAGTTTTTTTTCGTTGCTTGCAAATATTGCAATGTAACAAACTAGAACCATGAAGTAATAATCATTTATTATTATAAAGACTCAACAACAAATGGACAACAACAATAAGTACTAAGCTTATGTACAACACGTCAGGTAAGTACTAGTACAAACAATTACAAATACCAAATGTGTGAATAACCAACAGATCCAGATTTAAGTAGGTAAAACTGCGCATCAAGGGGTCGAGCCCGACTTTAAGTTTTAAGTTTTACTTGATTTTGCCTCTGTAACATCTATACGCTTACCTATGCAAAATGTACAAATTTATATCCTTGAATTACGAGGGGTGTGGTCTTTGGCTTGGTGGAACTTGGGGCTTGGACAGTTGATATTGATTGGAGATTCATGGAATTATAGGATAACAAATAGGTATCATGGGGATGGTCATCCATAGTGCACCTAGTACTGACTACTTCTGCTCATTGACAGGGGCTCGCAAGTCTCTTCAGTTATTGCTAATAATTACTTATGATTCGACCACTATTCTTTAATTTTGTAATAGTAATAGGTCCCCTGTTCTGTGCATAACTACATAAAACGAGTATCATTTCTTAAATTATGGTGGATCAGGATAAATAGAATGATTAATAAGCAATAATTGCGCAACCTATGAGTTGCAGCAAATATACATATGAACAGTGCGTATGATGCATCCAAACAGCACCGCTGTCATCCAACATCGAGATGTCGACATAGTCGCACACGGTATCGTCCCAGTTCTCCATAAGCTCGCTTATATTTCTCGCGTTTGCAACTAGCTTATTCCTCATGAAACGCTTCACTTTTGCAATGCGCTCAGGAGAATCCTCAGCGATGTCTCTCGCACGCAACCACGGTTCCAGTGTAGAGGGCGGCGGCTCTACCATTACTACCGTTTGTAACCGCTCAGTTACCTGAAGTAACACTGGGGGCTTATCTTTCAGCATCTCATCTTTAACGCTGTCCCTCCTTTGAGCTTTTTTCATAATAGAGAGTTGTGACATTTCAGCTAAAGATAACTGATGCTTCGACATGTTCACGAAAGCCGTAATGTTATCGATGACATCCTTAGAGAGTGGGGCGAAAGTTTCATCGGTACCGGTAGCCAATGTTGAAGCCGTCGTCATGTTAGGAGCAGCCGAAGAGTTGCCGGGAGGCTGGTTGGTCAAGATTTCTGCGGGTTGTTCCACGTCTTGCGGAGGCGTGATGTAGAAGCGGCGGCGGAAGCCGTCCCGGAACGACCAGCGCCGCGGCGCGCCCCCGTTGGTCCTCGCTGAGCACACACAAGCCGACCGTTAGGGCATTCCGTTTTCCAAATCAGTATAATATACGCATCTAACTCGATATGCCGTAAATACTTTCAATAGACTTTCATTGTTTATAATTTGGTTCCATTTCGGCTCAATATGATTTTGTTTAGTTGACAAATCATTCCTCAATCATATTCTCGCACAAAAAATTGCAATGATTTATATTTATTAGCCAGAGATGGACAATACAGACTGAATAAGTATTGCTAAGTAAATAATTATACTAATTCCTAACTGAATTGATAAAGCGAGAAGTGCTGAGGAGAAGGGACAATACCTACCTAATTAAGCTACTTAAAATCCGTTTATTCTTTTATATCATAATACATATAATATTACTAATTCACATAAAAATATTTAGATTGAGGAGCTCATTATAGGCAAATGCGCCATCATATTTAATTGTCACCATAATTTGGTTTGGAATATAAACGTTCTAGGTACAGTCGACTACAAAGAGATGTATTCACTTTTTCACCTTATTGCATTGTAATTCCGTGAAAAAGTGGATACATCTCTTTGTAGTCGACTGTACAAAATTCGCTATTTGACGACTGCTTACCTGTTGTTTTCCGGGTAGGAAGGTTTTTAATTTGTTCGATCTTGCTCATATCGTGATAGTCTATATATTCAGCCTTTGTTTTCTTCATAGGCTTTGGCAGGGGCGCCTTCTGCCTGGCAGATAATGGCGTTGCCGAGTCTTGGTTGCCTTCGCCTGTCATGTAACTCAGCGGTCGACTGCTATCTGTAAGCCTAACATCATCTGATTCTATGTTCGGAACATTTGGCGACAAGTCCGAATCGCTGTATAGGCTACCACCTTTTTTTGGTTCTTTACCCTGTCTGCCTTCAACCTGGTCATAATAGTCGGAGTCTCTTTTCATCACATTCGGGGAGGACTTGGTATACCTAAAAGTCTTTCGACGTACATTTTGCCTTACTTCCCTACGGACAAATTTATTTTTTTCACTATCGGAACCAGAATCATGCTCTTCCTCAACGTGATCTGCAGGGTCTTCATTGTCTTCATCGTCGTGAGCTCTTTGATGGATGTTTTTAACATTACGGCTTATTTTAGGTTTACGAACAACATCCTCATTATCATTCGCTTCTATTTTATTAATATTTCTCGGTCTTTTGTTACTGTTTTTATTTTTTATAAGTCTTCCTTCAGATTTCAAATTATAATCCGCATCGACATCGTCTGTTGCTATAGTCGCTTTTCTTAAATTACTATGAGGCAATCGATATAAATCTTCTTCTTGGAGAGATTTTGGACTCCTTTTATCTGCAATAATATAAGACAGATATGAGAAATAATACGATTAAGGTATGTAGGTATAAACAGACCTAGAGTGAAATGAAATATTGAAACAGCCTTATAGGTTTCACAAGATACGACCAAAGAGAAATGTTGTTCTGTTTTTAACCGCCTTCCAAATCTCAAGGGAAGGGGTTCTCAATTCGTCTGTATGTTTTTTTTTAATGTTCCTCGATATCTCCGTCGTTACTGGACCGATTTTGAATTTTTATTTTTTTTATTGAATGTATATGCATACAGATTGGTCCCATTTTTCTCAGAACCCAGTTCGGACTCGAACGGAACTCCTCAAATCTGAACGGCACACTTATAGTGACTTTGGTATTTTTATAAGAACAGCATGCACTTACGTCCAGAACAGTGACATTTGGTGCAGTGGAACTGCTGACGAAGAGTGAGCCGCCCCTGGTTAGAGTTCCGTTCTGTTCTGTTCTGATAATCATTCTCATCTGTAAGTACTTCAGAATCATCCAAATTTTAAAATTGGTTCAGAAATAACGGAGATCGAATAACAAACATTAAAAAATATACAGACGAATTGATAACATGATCCAACATTTGAAAGTATTTATCACCAGAACCCCAAAGGCGGTTTTTTTTCTTAAAAATTATTATCCAGTTGATTTGATTTCATTATTCGTCATTATTTGGTAAATGAGGAGTTGACTTACATGTATACTCGTATTACCTAATAGATACCGTCTATAGTGAACATTTACCATTAGATTCTTGATCATAACTGTTGTAATCTATTGGGGCAGCAAGATCTGAGCGGTCTCGGTAATCGTCGGCGGCGGCTCTGGGGTCGGCGCGGGAGTCGTAGAGCGAGTCATACTGCGGCATGCGCGCGGCCGAGTAGTCGGCGTAGCGCGCCGGGCGGCCGGCGTCGGCGTCGGCGCACAGAGCGCTAGCTATCGCCAGCACCACCCAACGCGCCATCGCAGCGACGCCCACCAATCTTTGCTGCGAAAACTACCAAAAATTCTATTTGACTTTAAATTTGACACTGTAACTGTAGAGACATTCTTCAAGACAGAATTTTATTTCAGATACTACAAGCATTTTTTCTGACCGGCCATGATTGAGCCAAGTTTCAACGAGGACGTATAGCTACTACATGGATTTTGAAAGGAAAAGGTCCATAATCGAATTCAAAATGCAGCTCTCACATAGCTTTGATTCCGACTCAGACGTTGACCTAAAAGTACTTTTAAGTCAATTTCAAGGTATATTTTATAGATAGGTAATAAAATAATAAAAACTCATTTTATTTAAGTTTGTTTAAGAAATTTCCTAAATTCAGGCCAACAACACTGAAAAAAATACCGTTTGACGTTTAGTTGATTTTTAAAATGTCATAAGTACAAAATGCAATATAATAAAATTCTGTTTTAAATTCAAATACTTACTCGTAATTCTCTACTTACAATTCACTACAACATGACCTAGTTAACAAACAAATATACATTCTAAAATTGTTGAGAATTAATCTTATTTTCGGTCTATCATTTAATTAAAATGAAAATTTAGTATGAGTGAAAAAAATGAGGAAAATGATCCCAGTAAGAGAGGAAGGGTGGAATGTGATAACATAAAATCGCCTTTGAGCGAGTGTGCTCCACCCGTAAAGAACATAACACATCCGTTGGTAAGGGTTCATGTGCTTTATAAGTGTTAATATAAAACAATCGATCAATTTCTCAGTATAGGTACCTAATCTTATAGTAAAGGAGGGTATAAACAATTAGCGTTAATAATAGCGAATGAGAACATTCAGGAATACAACAACAATAAGAATAAAAGATAAAATTTGCTATTGTCTTAACTCTTAAATTTATAAAGTTTCTAAACCTATATAAAATACCGGTCAAATGCGAGTCGGACTAGCTCACCGAGGGTTCCGTACAAACTTTCAATAGTTGAATCATCAAAATGTTATTCATAGAATTCTACAGACTTGACTAAATCCCTCAAGATTCAATTTCCCACATAACAAGTAATATTTTAATATACAATTTTATTGTTAGACAACGTCCAAATAAAATCAAGACTATTCGACTTCGATAGTTTACGACTTAAGACAGGTCGCAAGGACGCTCCTGAACCGACCTCATTATATCAGGAAAAACGCGATGTAGGAAATGAGCGTTCAACGTACAGCGACATCTATCGGCAAATTTAGTAAAATTAATACGCACGAGCTAGTATGGAAGATGATTTTTATGGGATAATTGTTTATTGCGTGAACCGATTTTAACCATTTTGCCTCTATTTGAAAGCAGGTAATTTCATTGTAATTTTGTTAAAAAATACAGGTGTTGAAATTGAATATTTAAATCTGAAAGGTTTTTTATAAATTAAAAAAAAATTCAAGATACGTGTACGATTTTATTTTTCCTGTAATATTCATTATAATAGCCATGTTTGGTGAAAATTTCATAAATTTATGTCGGTGAACTTCGGAGATAAGGGGGGGGAACGGTAATTTTTTTTACATTTTCCCTCAAAAAATATTTTTTTTTCACGACCAAAATAATATAAAAAATAGTTTTGATATGTACAGTTTGAGCTCTTTCTAACGATACCCCACTTGACCTAGTTACTTGAAATTTACAGTTTGCCCCCCTTTCATTTTGGCCATTTTCTGTAATTAATATTAATAAATTAAAAAAATATATACTTTTAATTTGTAGAGGTTAACGATGTTCATAAGTATTCAAAATTTCAAAGTGATAGCATAAGTAGCTATTAAGTAGTAGTTCTCGAGATATTTAATAATGTGACAGACAGACAGACGGACAGAGCGGCGCCATAAGGGTTCCTTTTGTACCTTTTTGGTACGGAACCCTAAAAATAATTCATGACATATGAGTGCATGATATAGTCACTAATACTTTGAAAAAATCTCGTATCTCACACTGCTCCTCAAAGTTAAAACGCAGTAAGTCTATATGCATTCTATACATACTTATTACATTTTTCTTTTCATTGACAGAAGAAGATATATACAAGTTTTTTTTTCAAAGTAGTGACGATATATCGAGTGGTATCGCTATCGGTACTTTCACACTGATTGTACCTACACCTACAGTACATTTTGTAAAGCGTACATCATTGCCTTAATTTCAGAGGTACTACGAATTCACTCGTGATGAAATCAAAGCTCTAGAAGAATGTGACAAAGAGAGCTTTTATCGTCGGTGCCTTCCTTACAGCACACTTCTCGCCACAGCTACATACGCTGCAGTCAAATATGGTAAGTCGGTTGCAGCTTTTTGTTTTTTACTTTAAGTTATTGATTTTTACGGACACAGCCAAAACTAACGAGATTGTTTAATAAATTAATAAAAAAAAAACAATTTACCTCAAACCAGAATACCATAATTTTAATTGTAGGTATTTGTTGTTATACTATGACGGTGATGAATCTGATGATCAGTTGATCACGCCGGCAAACATATGTATGTGATGTTTTCAAGTAAAGTACAGTCGAGTTCATAAATATACGTACATTTTTTCACCTTATTGTAACGAGTTAAGGTGAAGAAATGTACACATATTTATGAACTCAACTGTAGCACATTGTGACTCACCGTAAGGACGAAACTTGCTCGTATCTTATATGAATCACTTGTTATCCTTAAGATTAGGTATTTACATTTCTAAATTTTGAAAAAGTCTGAATTCATTCGATGTTAACAGTAGAGATCACCATTTGCCGCATGTAGTTAGGAAGGCAATAAATGGATAGTTAGAGAAATCAGTAACCAAGTAAGTATACCTTATTAGGTATACCGAAAAAAAAAAAATTTTGCTAACTGCAGGTACAGTCACCGGCATAAATACTAATAGATGATTTCTGGAACTTGTCACTTTAACGTCGTGTTTGAAATGTCATACGAAATTGTAAAACGATTAAAAGCGACTAAATACCTACAGAAATCATCACTTATTTGTGTTGGTGACTGTACTTATTGATGCGGAAATGTCTGACTGTTAAATCCAGGGGCTTAGTTAACATGACAAACATTTGTAGTAAACAAAACGAAACGCCAAAATTTTCCATACATTGTTACTTTGGCTATCACTTCAGCAGTACGATAGAGCTATTGAAAGTCCGTCCTCAAAATTCATTATTAAATAATTATTCAAAACTGTGAATCTGCAATTTGAACTAAGCGTATATAAGCATTTTAATATAGGTACGAGTTATTATTTACCTATCATTGGGTGTTAACTAACATCTTTTTAAGCTGTTTCTACTACTTAATACTGACTCAGCAGTCTCAGCACCTACGGTTTGCCTTGACTTACGTGACGGTCATCCAATATTTATCCTAGGCTGCTGTAGAACCCTTTCACAGTAAATTTTAAACTGACTTCTATAGCACATAAAGCACGGTGTCAGTGCGACAGGGTTAATACTAGGATTCTAATTGGTTGACTGTGCATACTGCTACCTAGTGGTTATTATTTTTTCCTGCCTTAATTGTCTTGTATTTAATTATTATTCTGACTATATGGTGTATGAAGATATGCTACCTCTATGACATTCTCAATAATCTTAGATGAAACTAGGTTATGATGTGTTAGTTAAAATCAGTAGGTGTCTTATAAGAATTGGCAGGAACGAGGGCCGAGAAAACTTTCATTGAAGTAAGAACGAATAAAAAAGGTCAAACCCTAGTGAGGAATAAAATTGCCTTTTCTTAATTATACTAACGCATTTAATCTGAATTAAAAGCAATATACTCAATCCTTATTTAGTGAACAGAAATATTGCAGATCTTAATTTTATTGATTATACTGGTGATGAATATACCATACTTTTTTTTAAATTAATAATGATAATTGTACGTAGGTTACGTAGGTCTATACGTTTTGACGAGCAAACGTTCCTTCCAATTCTTTCTTGCTTCTTTGAATGTTATCTTATTTTAGGGTTCCTGAAGAAAAACCGGCATTTTGGAGCGTTCCCTAAAGTGCTGCTTGCGTTTCTATTCGGGCATTTCTACGGGCGCTACGCGTTCATCCCGCTGTGCGAGGAAAAGCTCCGTCACTTGCCCGGCAACAGTTACCTCGGAAACCTAATGCGGAAAAATTATTGCGAGCGCTTGTGTAAATCTAAGGCAGCAAAATGATTTGAGGAACAAGCCAAGGCTAGGTCCGCCTGATTTTATTTTTTGTTTATTTATTACTACTGTGACGTTTATGTTAAATTTATACCTAATAAACAACAATTTCTAGGTAATGGTGTGTCTATTGCAATTTTTTTTTATTTTTATCTTTTATCTCTAAACGTCATTTATTGGTGAATCTAGTAATAAAGATGATTTACCACCTGTGGAACTACTGGAAGCAGTGATAAACGCATTTTTTGCGTTGTAGTTTCCCCGCTATAGTGAGGGGAAAAGTTTTGTGTTACACACGGGTGCAAATGTATTTTACTTCTCGTGTGTTAAAAAACTCGCAAGTTCAGGATTCTATTCTCGAACCACTCGCTTCGCTCGTGGTTCAGCTATAGAATCCTTTCACTTGCTCGTTTTTCAACTCCACACTCGGCGTTAAAATACAACTTTGCCCCCTTGTATAACAAATAACTATTGTCTAATAAAATTAGGCATCCGAAAAAACTTGACTGCTCGATACAATTCACTCATATCAACCTTTCGATATCAGTTTGAAGTTTGAACTAAAGCCTGACCAGCACGGGAAGCATGGTTGCGCGATAGACGATAAAATATCAGGCCGTCCCTATCGCACTTACAAATAGTGCGATAGGGACGGCCTGCTATTTTATCATCTATCGCGCGACCATGCTTCCCGTGCAGAAATAGGTATATGACTACGCGCCATGTTGCGGAATTTCATTGAAACTATTTTCTTCATACTACCTATACCTACCTACTGAACTGACACCGCATACAGCAGTATAACAGCAGATATAAGTATCTCTGGCGGTTTAGCTTGCGTTCTCACGCGCGAGTCCATACTCCATACCATACATCAAACGCGACTTCAAGCAAATACTATGTAAACTCTACGAGTTAATACGTGCAGCTCGGTGCCAAAGTTGGCAACATGCACACTAGCGCTCCTAGCGGCATGAGTTGATCAAAATAGTTTAGTTTCATACAGCATAAAATTAAAAAAATTACAAATTCTTATTTTTTTGTTTTATTCCGTCTAAAAATGTTAAAGTAGATCAAGTAATAGCATTTTCTATTTTAATTTCTCAAATAAAAGTCTGAACAACTACTTTGATCAACTCGAACCGCTAGATGGCGCTAGTAAAATTGTTGCCGCTCAATTGTATGGGAAACGTCAGAAGCTGCACGTATTAACTCTAGAGTTTATATAGTATTTGCTTCAAGTATGTGAAGTATGGACTCGCGGGCGACAGCGCAAGTTGTGCTAGACCGGCTGGTCTGGCTTTATAAAAAAAAATACTGCTACATAGTTTGGTAAAAATAGTATTTCATGCACCCGGCGTTTAAAGGAGGTCAAAAAAGACGAGTGGCGCCGGTAACAATTTGATAGCTTTCAATAGGTACTTTTCTAGAATAACTTTCGTGAAATTCACACTGTTTCCTGTTTTTGAACGCAAATGTTTGCACCTAATAGTTTGCACTGCCAGCCCTCGAGTCAGCCGCCCAAAGCCGTCCCCCGCCGGCTTTCAGCGCACGCGCGCAGTGACGTTATAAGTGTTATAACAATGGGTTCCATGGTTACAGAGCAAAACAATGCGTTTAATTTTTTCCGTTGCTGCGCGCGTTCGCGGAAGACGGCAGGGGCTGGCATTTCATTTATATTACAATACTCTTTGGGTTGGCTTTGGGGAATAGACTTTTAAAGATCTATGACGCACGACCCTGTAAATGACGGATAACCAAAAAACGGTGACGGTACGGAATCGCAGTGACGCATCGTATCCGTACCGTTTTTACCGCATGCTCCCCACACCGCTGCTCAAAAAACGGCGACGGTACGGAATCGCAGTGACGCATCGTATCCGTACCGTTTTTACCGCATACTCCCCACACCGCTGCTCAAAAAACGGCGACGGTACGGAATCGCAGTGACGCATCGTATCCGTACCGTTTTTACCGCATGCTCCCCACACCACGGCGACGGTACGGAATCGCAGTGACGTGCCGTAAAACGCCACTGTCTCGTAAATGCAGCGTTTTTGACGCAAAATTTTGTGGATCGGGACTTTTTGGTAAAAAAATCGAAAGATTTGGAAAGAATTGTCCCACGATAAATCTAAAAAAGATAGTGAGTAATTTTTCCTTAGTCACCCGTTGACCACGAACGCTGTAAAGGGTGTGTATTAAACCCGCTCCAGACTATGCGCGCGAATCACGGCGCGACGCCGCGAACGCGAGCGTGGAACTTTCTGCGTATCGAATCCACACTTTAATTTCTACTCTTTTTGCCAAGCTGTAAATAATGAAATAATTTTCCTGTCAAAAAATGACATTGTGGCGGACGAATGTTTAAAATGTAGCAATCCTTTCCTTTCTGCCCCTCATACACAATGTTCGTATTTTATTCCATACTACGGTCCCTACGGATCCAAATGAAAATCTTAATGAATACTTTTATTACGCGGGCGAAGGGCTGCGATTATTTCGATTGCACATAATACTTTTGCTTGCAATGATTGTAGAAATATTACACATCGACCACAGCGTAAGTAATTCTATATACGCTGGGGAAACCTTTATAAACATCCCACATAGCCCGTATTTCGACACTATGATCGGTGGGTAAAAAGTACTTTTTTCTATTATCCCTTACAATTTTTTACATTTTGCTTATACTTATCGCAAACGTAATCTTCAAGCAAGCAAACAACGATTGTCTTAGAGCACATTGATTGTAAGAGACCGCCGACCGATTATCCGTATCCCTCTAACGATACCCATATTATCCGTATCCGTATCCGTATCCGTATCCGTATCCGTATCCGTATCCGTATCCGTATCCGTATCCGTATCCGTATCCGTATCGCTATCGCTAACGCTATCGCTATCGCTATCGCTATCCCTATCCCTATCGCTATCCCTATCGCTATCGCTATCCCTATCGCTATCGCTATCCCTATCGCTATCCCTATCGCTTTCCCTATCGCTATCCCTATCGCTATCCCTATCCCTATACCTATCCCTATCCCTATCCCTTATCAAGATGTTTAATGATATAACACTTTAAGTTCTCGCGCTTTGTACACATATTTAAAGTCACATACAGGTCGAACGCGATTAATTAACATTATTTTTACCTTTTTTCCCAACGTTTCGGCCAGGTTGCACTGGCCGTGGTCGCGGAAGACTGACGTCCCAGCAAAATGTCACCGGAGATGTAAACAACACAAAACTACCCGATATTAATTTATATAAATGTTCGGGGTAGACAAATAAATATAATCTACCCGCTTTTAGTTAATGTTTATTTCCCACCATGTTTATTTTAAAGGTAAAAATAATGTTAATTAATCGCGTTCGACCTGTATGTGACTTTAAATATATGTTTAATGATTTCTTATCAAGTGCTAAAATATAAAGTTTCATGGTTTTATCATTTAAAATTAAGAAATCCCATACAAACTTTCAACCTCGTTTTCAACCCCTTCATCCCTTTTTTTCGAAATAAAAAGTAGCCTATGTTCTGTCTCAGGGTCTAAAGATTGTCTGTTCCAAATTTCATCAAAATCGGTTGCGTGGTTTAAGCGGGAAAGCGTAACAGACAGACAGACAGACAGACAGACAGACAGACAGACAGACAGACAGACAGACAGACAGAGTTACTTTCGCATTTATAATATTAGTATGGATTAATGCTTTGGTAACCAACCTGATATTCTCATCAGCTTCTAATTCCAGCAATAAAAGAATTTCTTCCTCATCGGATGACGTACACATGTTGCTAAGGCTACTCTCGTCGATCATCTAAGTAGATAATTAGGTCGCACGATTTTGATGCAGCGTATTTTAAGCATCGGTGTGGGAGGTTCGCGTCAAAAATCTTCCGTATATGGCACGTCACTGCGATTCCGTACCATCGCCGTTTTTTGAGCAGCGGTGTGGAGAGCATGCGGTAAAAACGGTACGGATACGATGCGTCACTGCGATTCCGTACCGTCACCGTTTTTTGAGCAGCGGTGTGGTCGCACCTTAACACAGGGAGAATAGAAAAACCTTAACAGTCCGGGAGTAAAAAACAAAAAAAAAAGTATTGTTACGGGCTGCGGCAACATTTAACAAATAGACGTTACAAAATTACAAATCTTGGCACTAAAAAATGGTGCGGAATTCAAATTTTTGAGTGTCGCTCGTCGATGATTCCGCAGACAGTCAAGGTTTAGGAAGGCACGCGTTTTATCAACGTTTTATGAAAACGAGTGGCCGGCGAGTGCTACATTTTGCAAAATTGCCGCCACTTTTATAAAAATTGTCTTAGTCTCGCCGAAAGGACAATGAAAAAAAAAACAAACGTCAATGTCAATAGTGTCAATCAGACCGTCATCCGTCAACCTCAAAGTCTAAAAGCGGTGTTATCGGTGTGGTTTAAGAAAATAGTTGATTAATGATTGTATAATATTCGTGAGTGTTGAGTAACATAGGAATGCGATGAATGACCCAAATGTATTCGGGTACCAACCGGATGGATCGGGACAACAGTTGACTCCTACGCCGCCGGGCCAGCGGCAAAATTCACCATTGCAAGTATGGACCCACTGATTTCATAACGTAGATGTAATTGCCGTATGAGGAAAGCAGTTCAAGAGGTGTTTTTAATGTTGCTATTTCGTACGGTTGTAGGGCTCATACAAGTTCTCCGCAGATGAGCTCCGAGTTCTGGGGCAGTGCAATCGCGAGAGTTTTTACCAGCGGTCGCTGCCCCTCGGCACTTCACTCGGTGTAACCACTTACATCGCTGTCCAGAAAGGTCTGTACATCTAGCATTAATTATAGCATTATAGCTTAAAAAACTGCATGGCAATTCCTATTAGGTTTTTAAAATTGTATATTGTTAAATGATTATCAAAAACTTACATATTTTTAAGATAACATTACTATAGTTTATATTGCTTTTAGAGTTATAAGCCTTATTTGACTACATTCGCAACAGTAATTGTCTACTAAGTCACAACATAATGATTGCAAAGTGTTTGAACTATCCAAATTTCCAGAATTATTCAAAATTGTACTCTTGTTTTTCATTGTGATGTGTTTGATTGTGTAGATTATTTAGCTTTAAGTCGGGGGCATATTTTAAGGATATAGCACTGCAGGCCATTTTGCCACTGTAATTAGTAAAGCCTTCTGCTTCAGACCATGGCTTGGTTGGCCTTAAGATAAATATGCCCCTTCTGACTGTCCTAGTTTTAAATATTTCATAAGTTTACATAAATTGTATCATTAAACATTAACATCTTGCCTTTCATGGCATGATAATATGAATTAAGGCAACTTTGTGACTGAGATTGATCTATGCCTAGCATATTCTCAATTAGATTAGATCTTGTTTGTTGTTACTAACAAACATTTAGATTATCATAAGTCTCTTAAAATGCATCATCATCTTTAAAAGTGACTGAAACAAACATGAAAATGAAAATGAAAAAATGAAAATGAAAATGAAATATTTATTTTTCAAGTAGGCATATTACAATGCGCATATGAACGTCAAACAAAGCTACGCCGGCTCTAACCCTACGCCTCAGCCTCGAAAAGATTTCAGTCCCCCCTCAGTTGGGAGGGGGGTATCCACTATGGGACCGGCAAGAAACTCGGCGGGCAACTTCTTTTCAAAACATTACATCTTATAACTAACATGCATTAAATAACAAGATACAATTTAACATGCAAAAGTATTCATCAAAGAATATGAACAGACTAGGTACTCTATGGAAATTAATTTCAATAAATTATATTATTGCTTAATAATACGTCGTTCTTCTTCAGAGAAAACATATCAAATTGTCACAGAAGAAAAAGATAATATGAATCTCAATATCATTAAATATGTAATTTACCTACACAACATAAAATATAAAATATTTGATGTGCTTTCTTATCTGAACTGTGTCCTCTATACATAATACAATTATTTTAATTGCTATTCGTTTTTTGTAGTTTCTGGTTCGGGCCATGCATGTTTGTCTGTCAAATAGTCCTCGACTCTGTAATAAGCCTTTAACATCAATGATTTTTTTAAGTAGTTCTTAAGAGCTGGGAGGGGTAATCTCAAAGCGGTGTCAGGTAACTTATTATAAAAATGAATGCATTGCCCAACAAATGACTTCTGTACTTTACGGACACGAAACTTCTTTATGGCAAGCTTATTTTTGTTTCTAGTGTTATAATTATGGATATCAGAATTCTTAGTGAAACAGTCTAAATTCTTAACAACATAAATTATACTATCATAAATGTATTGGGAAGCTACAGTTAAGATATTAATTTCTTTGAAAAGTTCTCTCACTGATTCACGTGTTCCTAAGTTGTAAATAGAACGAATGGCTCTCTTTTGTAATACAAAGATAGTCTGTATGTCAGCTGCTTTGCCCCAAACCAGAATACCGTATGACATTACACTGTGAAAATAACTATGATACACTAGGCGAGCTGTCTCAACATTAGTCAGTTGCCTGATTCTCCTAACGGCGTATGCGGCTGAACTTAATTTGCTTGGTGGCTTTGCATGGTGATGGGTTCTCATTGTCAATTTTAAGTGTGGCCTTGATTTAAAATGAGTGCATTGCGAATTTTTGATCTGTAAAGCTGCTGCCAATATTTGCATTATTAAGTATTTTAAAAAGTTATTGTTTAATGTTGTGAAGACTTCTAAGGATTATTTGACACAATTACTCATACTATTATCAACATAGTTAAAGGAGAAGAACCTATCTGTTAAAGTTACCATTGAAATGATGAAATGACATCCTTCCATTTCACAGAGAGTCAAATTATATAGAGAGATTTTTGTAGATTGGCTCCTTTTCTTTTAATGATGTCCAACTAGCTGTCATTTTTATTAACATTGAAATAAAACTTCCAAAATACATATTTATTTTAATTTATTTCAAGTAGATGGGCTAGGTCTCCCGGGCTTTGTGAAATTACCATTGTCTTATAAGTAATGTATCTCTACGATCGAATGTCATTCAGGGCTTACAAAGAATAATACAGATGGACTGCAACTTTTATGGACCCTCAAAAATTCTTACAAGTTGCATTTGGATTGTAGTTCGTCTCGACCCTCACTGACCAGTCTTGAGTCCAGTTAAAACACATCTAATTATAACATACATACAATCACGCCTGTGTCCCATGAAGGGGTACGCAGAGCACATGAAACTACTCAGGTTTCAGTGCCACTCTTGGCAAATAAGGGGTTGATCTAATTATAAATATTCTTAAATTGCAGGTTATCTCAAACCAAATCCACGGTTTGGAGCTATTCCTAAAATATCATTTGCGGTGTTGGTTGGTTACTTTGTTGGGAAGCTATCTTACCAAGAAGCATGTGCTGAAAAACTGATGGCCTTACCTGGGAGCTACATCGGACAACTTCTCCGTGAAAAAAAGGAAGGAAGAATGGGCGGGTAAGAATAAACAATATTATTGGCTCATTATCTTATCTTCAGATGTGACCATATAACAACTAAAATGGACCATTTTTTTCAAATTTGTCCACCCCACTTTTTTTGTAATATGGGTATTTTTTACGCGATTCATACTCATAATTGAGAGGTCTTTCGATCCTGATAGGAGAAAAAAAATTTCCCAATATTTCCATACATTTTTCAAACCTTCCATTCCGTTACCGCCAATACCGCCATACAAAATGTATGAAAAAATGGTAACGGAATGGGAAAAAACCTTGGGACACTTTTTTTCTCCTATTAGGATTGAAAAAGCTCGCGATTCTGAGTAGAAAACACATAAAAAATTCCAAATACAAAAAAAAGTGGGGTGGACAACTTCGAAAAAAATGGCCCAAATACACCTATAAAATATATACATATTTTATAGGTGTAAAATATTAATGTTTATTTATGTGGGGGTATAATATTATGAATAATAATATCACAAGCCAGTATGATAAATTGTTATTGTATTTCCGTGTCCTAATTTCAGTAGTGGGAAAGCCATACAAAACACTCCGAGCATGTTCGGCGCCGGCCCCAACGACATCTACTCGGACGCGGGCCCCGGCAGCTCGTTGGACCTCGACACCGACCGCCCGGTCTTCAGCGACGATTCTTATCGCCCCGATCATGAAGGTCAGACTCCTAGACATCTACAAGTATCTTGAGGGTCTGGAAAAGGACAGTACCGGGACCGTACTCAATCGTTAACGAGCCGAGGCAAATGTTACTGTTTGTAACGAAAGTCAGCCGTACATGCGGCCCGCTGGGCTCAATAGGTATCCCGTCATGAGGTGGCCATCTACCTACAGTTAGCAGGGTGTCCACTTTCTGGAAAGTCAGGGAAAGTCAGGGAAAAGTCAGGGAAGCTCATAGTGGTCATGGAAAGTCAGGGAAAGTCAGGGAAATGATTTGGAGGTCAGGGAAAAACTTGGCACCAAGAAAAAAAATCAAAAAGTATTTAAAAAATAATATGATTTCTTGGGTTGACCACATCCATGACAGCAAAGATCGATTCCCGGTAGTGATTTTAAGGCAACTTAAAATTGTCACTTTTAATTACAAGTATAGTACGTGGCCTCCATCCCAGTGATTGCTAATGAGAGATGTCAGAGATATCTTCATGCTCTAGCTGACCTTAATTTATCCGGCCCAAAATCGTAAATGCGGAAAAATCCAGATTTTTTTTACATTGCGTGCCCTAACCCACATATTCCAAAATGGCGAAGAGGGTCGGGAATAAATTCAGTTATTGTGATTCAGATTAACTGGAAAGTTGCACCACAATGTCACCATATACAACATTCATAATTTGCTTTTGCTAGGGCGAAACGACAAAGACAAAGTTACGTCGCTGTCCAAATTCTAAGTATCTATCCCACAATCCGAAGCGGAGTTCCTCATAAAGCCAATGGCGCATAACGTCACATAGAGGCGCAATTTTGTATGAGTCAAAGGAGCATAGGAGGATAATAAGCGTGACGATGATGAGAGCACTTCAAAACACTTGGAAACCTAAAGGCATGTATAGTGGCAAAACACCTAAATGGGCATTCCGACGCTGAAAACAAAGAAAAAATTTCGCGCTCGCTTCGCTCGCGTTTAGTATTTTCCGTTTCATCAATTTTTATTCCCTTTATTTTTCGTGAAAGTTTCATGAATTATTATTATTATTTATATAATTCAGGCAGGCAGTTGAAAAAACAACTGATATGGCCTGTATCCTGGTATCTTTTTCTAGGTTTATCTCATATTATTATGTTTGTCTAATTTGTTCTTAAAACTGTTGATGTTGGGTGCTGAGACTACTTCCTCTGGTAGCTTGTTCCAAGGCTTAGGCGTAGGCTTGTATTTAAGATTTTTTTTGGAAAGTTTCCGCAACTTGCACATAACTACTCTGCTCTGATAGACTAGGTACCTACTCCATTTTGTTTCCTATGTTATGTACATAATAACTACTATCAGCCCCAGGGACGTATAAAAGGGGAAATTTTTTTGCGCTCGCTGCGCTCGCGATATTTTTTTCTAGCGTACATTACCCAAGGACGCCGAAGCTCAAACTCACTCTACTCTGATAGAGTGCACTGTTATAGCCATAATTTTTAAGAAAAAAAAAACCGCCTTCCTTTGGGGTTCTGGTGATAAATACTTTGAAATGTTGGATTATGTTATCAATTCGTCTGTATATTTTTTAATGTTTGTTATTCGATATCTCCGTCATTTTGAACTAATTTTGAAATCTGGATGATTCTGAAGTACTTACAGATGAGAATGATTATCAGAACGGAACTCTAACCAGGGGCGGCTCACTCTTCATCAGCAGTTCCACTGCACCAAATGTCACTGTTCTGGACGTAAGTGCATGCTGTTCTTATAAAAATACCAAAGTCACTATAAGTGTGCCGTTCAGATTTGAGGAGTTCCATTCTGACCATCATCAGAAGTTCCACTGCACCAAATGTCACTGTTCCGTACGTAAATGCATGCTGTTCCCTTAAAAACACAAAAATCATCATATGTATGCCTTTCAGATTTGAGGAGTTCCCTCGATTTCTCCAGGATCCCATCATCAGAACTGGGTTCTGAGAAAAATGGGACCAATCTGTATGCATATACATTCAATCAAAAAAATTTTTTAAAATCGGTCCAGTAACGACGGAGATATCGAGGAACAAACATGAAAAAAAAAATACAGACGAATTGAAAACCCCTTCCTTTGAGATTTGGAAGGCGTTTAAAAAGTAAATGGCGATAACTACCAACTACAGATTTCGTTAATTTTAGTTTTATAAAACCAGAAATTAAAGTTTGATAGTTCACATAAAGATAAAAAAACCGTAGGTATAAAAGTATGAACTGCCTCGCAAATTTTAACATTTCGTAGAAAACAAACATATTCCAGAAAAAAAATAATTCTGTGACAGACGGACAGACAGACGCACGAGTGATCCTATAAGGATTCCGTTTTTCCTTTTTGAGGTATGGTAAAAACTTTTTTTTTCAGGTTTTTTTTTCAAGACAGAAAAAAAAACCGTTTTTTTGCAACTCTAAGCAAAAGTGGTAATAGTTAAATGAAAATTTGGTCAGGGAAATTTTCTTAAATGGTCATGGAAAGTCAGGGAAAAGTCAGGGAATTTTTTTTGGGTTTAGTAGTGGACACCCTGGTTAGGTTATATCGGTTATCAACTTATCAACCAACATCACACTTTCGCCTTCCCGTAATCGGTTACTTAAATTATGATTGTAGATTAAATAGCTATATTTTCTTTTGCAGAGAAGTTAAAAAAGGATAAACAAAAACCGTGAAAATTGGTCATTTTAGGTGGAGGTTTCCCATCGTTGGACCCTGACAAGAAGCGCCCTTCGCTCTCTTATGACGACCTCAGGCGCAGGAACCGCGGCGAGTACACGGAGGCTAGGCAAGACCCTTACAGGTAAGTAACATTTTTTAACTAACATCTACAACTCACACTAAACGTCAGGCTCTGAGGGCGCATTTCACTGGTACTTCACTTTGAAAATCCATACTAATATTATTAATGGGAAATTGTGTGTGTCTGTTTGTTTGTCCGTCTTTCACAGCAAAACGGAGCGACGAATTGACGTGATTTTTTAGGTGGAGACAGTTGAAGGGATGGAGATTGACATAGGTTACTTTTTTTCTCTTTCTAACACGAGCGAAGCCGCGTGCAAAAGCTAGTATGCAAAAGTTGAGTTTTCGAGTTTGCAGAAGAAGGTTGATACGGTACCCTACTTGCCGGATATTTTAATGATTAATTAATCATAATGATGCTTGACTCCAATTTGACTTTGAGACCTTGCCGCAAACACCGTTGTTCGACGAATGCAGTATTCAGTCACATTTAAAATTACAATATTGTAACGAGACGAGAGGCATCGAGAGAAGGCATCCTTCTCTCTTTAGACTATTGTACTTTGTTTAAATTCTGATTATTATGACACCCGGAGAATAACTTTGTTAAATATTGTTAGTGTTCTACATCCTACTATATGCCCTACAAAAGACCATTTCTCTTTCAATGTAAGCGTATGTAATGTAATCGAATAGCCAGTCAGTAGTAAGATTTAATTTAGCAAAGGACTATGTTACATTGCAGAGTTGATCCCAACACGGTGCCGCCGGTAACCCGCGCGAACCCGGTGATCGACGCCCCGCCGCCCGCCCCGCGCCGCACCAACAAGTACGGAGACGTCATGGATTAACACAATAGCATTTATCACACTTGCTTCTTGATGCGTGCCCCGATACATGCGGCGTGTAAATAAACTGGCTAATATTCCTAACGCAGGCTTAGACCTGATTTAGACGGCGTGCGAACTCGCATGCGATTTTAGTTACATTGCGGGCTGTTGAGGGTACATACAATTTTGCACAGCCATCAAATACCGTAATGTAATAAAACTCGTATGCGAGTTCTCGTACCGTCTAAATGGGCCCTTAGCATTCGCTGAATATATTTAGGCTCATCATGAATTGCAAAGTATAGATTTAGCACGCAAAGTATGATTAAACAATAAATAAAATAGAAAACTGTAACTACTTAAAAACCAGTAGGCCTAGCACATGATGGCCGCGGGAATATGTCGCCGCGAGATAGATGACACGTCTTTGTCTAATTGTATTAATAACATAAGGACAGGTAGTCTATCTCGCGGCGACATACTCCCGCGGCCAATATGTGCTAGGCCTCCTGTTGTTGTTGTTGTTTGATTTGTGCGTTGCGAATTGCGATTTACTTTCATAATAGAAATCTAAAAATAATGTTTGTGTTTTTTTTTTATGACGCACAATGTGTCTGTTAATCTTCTTTCCCGCTGGTGTTACTGCGAAATTGCCCCGCCATGTTCCCTACAATGTATGTTCAAATCCACAGTTTCCCGGGAAGGGGTCCATTATATCTATTCATTTAGTTTAGGTAGAAGTGTAGTGTAACCATCTAAATTTTTGAGGCATATATTCATTTAGAATATAATTATATTATTTAAAGTTAAAATGACATTGATTACATAAGATAATGTGATCGATCGAGACGTCTTATAGAATGGAGTACTCTGGCTCCTTCAGTGAGTTGGAACATGAATCGTGCCATTGACGTAGTCTGCCCCAGGGAACCTAGGTACAGTCAAGTGCAAAAATACGTATCGATTTTATCCGCTCAAAAATATGTACCGAGACCTTATTCCGCCGACATAAAGTGCTATGGGACATATTTTTGATAAGTTGTACGCACCCATATTTTTACACTTGACTGTATCTCGCCGTAGGTCCAGTCAAGACCTAAGGTTTCTGTCAGTTACAGTCGAGACCTTCGGTTTTTATGATGAATGAATGATTCAGGGATTTTTGAGTTTAAAAATTACGAAGTTTAGTGCGGATGATATGATTTACTTAAATATCTATTATCTAGTCTAATCTAGGTACTTTAAAATAAATTAAACGAAATAATATTAAATTACGTATAAAGTTAAAGAACTTTGGTAGTTCCAATAAAATGTATGTAGTTGCAGTATAACTTTATTAAAAATTGTTTTATTTGCATCTACCCCAACAAAACATTCATAATTAAACATCAATTCGCATTGTAATCTTAAAACTAATAAAATAGTAAAAATATTAACTTCGCCATAGGAAAACAATTTAAAAGTAACAATAAAATATACTAAGAACAAACTGAATCAATTAAAATTTAACATTAACTAACAAATCATATAGTATGATGAAGTGCCGTGCTATACTCCCAAGGACCCCAGATATTTTCTAAAGCTGAGACTTAGGGGCAACTACACGATGGGAACGAATAACCCGACATTTTTTACTTGATACCTCTTATGAAACATTATAAAAAAAATATAATAGGCTAGTTTCCTACTAGTCAAATCAGCTTCTTTATCAGAACTGTGCAAACGATTTGCTAATATGAAATTACTATTAAAGACTGAGGAGTGACGTCACGGTCAATTCATTTACTTTATATTTTTCTCTGACTTATTAAATATAAATTATATTTAAACATAATTACTGTCCATAGTTTTCTTCTAATTATGCGGTGATTTATTTCGTGCACTGCATAAATATATTTTATTTTATGTATAGGAAACTAGCCATAACCAAATCATAGTGGTAGCGTCGCCGCTGCCACTATGATTTGGTTATGGCCTCAGAAATGCGTGGTTAAATAAAATATGTCGCGTTACTCGAACGCATGGTGTTTCAGCATCGTCAATCACTCGCAACGGTACAACATTCATCTATAAAGTTACATTTAACGTCACATAATTTCAATCGTCATAGACTAAGGTCGACTCAATAATATTAAACACACAATATTGAAATAGTTTTTCTATGGAACATAAATAAATTATTTTTCCCCTCACTAGCTCGGAAACACGTGTTTTGTCCTTTAATACCAGCGGGTAAAAACGCATTTTATCCACTAGTGGGTAAAGTAACTTGACCAAGTCAAATTGACTGCTTTAAAATTGTCAAAAGTAGGTGAATCTAGTAATTAAGATGATTTACCACCTGTGGAACTACTGGAAGCAGAAATAAACGCATTTTTTGCGTTGTAGTTTCTTCGCTGTAGTGAGGGGAAAAGTTTCGTGTTACACTCGGGTGCAAATGTATTTTACTTCTCGTGTGTTAAAAAACTCGCAAGTTCAGGATTCTATTCTCGAACCACTCGCTTCGCTCGTGGTTCAACTATAGAATCCTTTCACTTGCTCGTTTTTCAATTCCACACTCGGCGTTAAAATACAACTTTGCCCCCTTGTATAACAAATAACTATTGTTCCAGATCTGAAATATCAAGCAGCGTTGTTATATTATTATTATATTTAAGTATTGACATATATGACATTGATTTGAAAATGACTTGACATAAAAGTAAATGAAACAGTACATTACGATACAAGTGCGTAAAAAAGGAAGTTCGAAAACCTTTTTCAGTACAGATAGTGTTTTTTTACGCACTACTGCGAGAAGTGGTTCATTATATGTCAGGTCGAAACCTCGGAGGGCCATCTGTACTGAAAAAACTCGTACGATTCACGTGCGAAAAGGAAATTCGTAACTTGTGTCGATTTAAAACATTCCCTTCGGTCGTGTTTTAATTTATCGCCACTCGTTTCGAACTTCCTTTTTTTCGCACTTGTATCGTAATGTACTATTTTACCACACCAACTGATGAGAAAGTTGCATTTTATCTACAAGAGTGCAAAGTAATTTCATACAAATTTTATTAACTTGACGTCTGAAGTTGGCTGGTAGAATTGATTCTTAAATGATGATTTAGATCAGTGGTTTTCAAACTTTATGGTCTCACGGCCCTTTATGACACCTTAATTTTTTCGTGACCCCCATAGCTCTTTCTTTGCTAAATATTAGCTATATCAAGTATAACAAAACTGGATTTGCAGATTTATTTTCTGATTATGTTTGGCTATTGAAAGTAGCAAACGAGTATCTTGCCGCGATATCTTTGACGAAAACATAATTACAGCAGATAAAGTTAACGGATTTCTAGCAAAAATAGAGTTGTGGACAACATCTTTACACAATATGAACGTGAACGTAGAAATCCATATTTCTGTTATGGTGGAGAGTTGAGTCCAAAAAGTTGGATTTTGAATCCTTCTTTGAATAAGTTTTTGGAACTAGCACCTGATAGATTGCTAATAAATTGGAGTTGATATCCATTTCAATTGGTGCGTTCTGGGTAATAAATAATGGCTTGATCCCATTTGCTACTTCATATTTATGTGAGCTGACATTTTCAACAATGGTAGATATAAAAACAAAAAAAAAGGAATAAGAATTTGACTTTTCAAGACTTTGACTTCATTAAGTTAGAAAAAATCAAATCAGCCTGTCATAAGTTTCTCTTAAACCTAAACTTCGTGGCCCCCCAGGATAAGTGCCGCGACCCCCCTGGGGGTCGCGACCCACACTTTGAAAAACACTGATTTAGATCATAAAATGTTCAATAAATTGATAGATTTAGTATATTCCTTTTGTAGGAGTGGCGAAATCTATTTCACTCGATGACAAAATTAGTTTAACCTTCGTGCCTTGAAACCGTCGTAACGCTCAAGATTCCGCGTTTTGAAATATTAGAATCTTTCGCTTGCCCGGGTATAGATAATGGTACGTGCTGTTAAATAACAACTTTGCTCCCTTGTAGATCAATCAATATGCCGTATTCAAACTAAACTGACACCGTGGCCATATGAAGACGGCCGAATGTAATTAGATCGCTTATAGGGACCACAGGAGACGCTGTAAGACATTTGTAAAACTAGACTAGATACAAATTTGGATTCAAATAATGTTATAAATATTATCAAAAATACATTCATTATTAACTCTATTATAAAAAATCTATGATAGATTTTAAGGTAAGACTCGTTCAGAAAAATGATTACCTTATTTAGAGAATGTTTACAGAATGACAGAAACCATCATCAACAGATGGATCCAAGGTGGACAGTGTCGAAAAAAGTATGGGCCCTGGAGGGAAAGTTCCTTACCTGTTAGGTTTTTACTAAAAACTACGAATGAAGATGTTCCTTTTTAAATATAAAATAATGTCTCAATTAAGTAAAATGTTTTTTCTACTCCCGTACTGTTATTCGTGAGTTACAAGGTCGCATAGAACTTTAAAACCCTACATAAAAGATGTCAGGACAAGTCTATCTAGTCTATACCCTGAAAACATTTAGTAGCAGTAGCACGATATAGCTGTTACAGTTCAGTAAATACATTGCTACCAACTTAACAAACCAATTCGCAGAGTCGAGACTCCTTCGTTTTCTGCTGCGTTCATTGGCGACGCGTCGAATCGCATTCAAATGTATGAGAACTCGACTCAACTCGGCTCGATTCGTCTTAGTGGCCAGGCTTCAAAGAACCATACCATAGACAGTTTTATTTTCATGTTTGCACTCAAACTGCATATTCAAAATAGTAGGCGGTCCACTAGATAACTAAGATGACTGAAAGTAGGTATTTGTTGATTTATAATTTTCTTTCAAAATAAGTGCTTGGTCGTAGAAAAAGTATTGTATGCAACGGTGTTTAACTGAGTCAAAAAATGCTCGTGGCGTCTTTATTAACAATTTTCGGCTTCGCCTCAAATTGTTACCCACGCCACTCACCTTTTTTGACCTCTTTTAACCACCAGTTGCATAAAATACTATAAAATCAAGGTTTACGGCACTTTCCCTCCACTCCAGAGACGATTTTTTGTTTCATCTTGTATATATAATATACCTATCTAAATCGATTCCTTATACCCGACTATCTAACCACAGTCTCTTATAAAACTCCACCTCATGTACAATAATAGCAATTGGTTAGTAATTTAATATCATAACATTGCACAAAATGTATGCGTTCAGGTAGGATTGCACAATGGCAACCGAAATCATGAAAATATATTACATAATCAATTTAGTAAGTATAACTCTATTTAAATATCACCCTTGTTCCCATCAATTTTATATCTTTTCTACGGAACTAAAGTTGATTAAGAATATAAACAAATCAGATGGTAGCTCTGCCACATAGTAGACTTATCAAACTATAAATTACACCTACTTACACAAAACAATCTTAGAATGATGAAACCTACTCCCACATACCAGACTTTAAAAAAAAATTTGTTGAACACAAAATATTTCCTACCCATCTATGACACTATTACTAAGTAGTACAATCACTTATCAGTGAAAGCATATCGTCACTACTTTTAAAAAAACTTGTATCTTCGTCTGTCAATGAAAAGAAATTTGTAGTAAGTATGTATGGAATGCATATAGACTTACTGCGTTTTAACTTTGAGGAACAGCGTGAGATACGAGATTTTTTAAAAGTAGTGACGATATGCAGTGCTATTTGTTAAGACAAAATTACACTGCATGACCGTGTACCTACCTCTGTATAAATTACTTTCGTCTTGGGTTATTGGACTGAGTCCAGAGCCGCCAGACCTTCCTCATATTCTCAAGGATGAAACTTTGGGATAATGTAGAGTTCGTATCGACGGTTAATATCTGCATACTACCTAGTTTTTACCAGACGCTTGAAAGTCTAACTTACCCTAATTTTTTCAAGCTACGGCCGGCGCAAATGGTAAGGAAATGATGATTATCAATTCCTAACAGTATTTACTAACACTTATATAAAAACTCTTTAAAAAAAACCTTATATAAGTAGCAAAAAATGGCCGACAGGCCGAGTTAGGTAATATGCAGACCAAAACGTCGATACGAACTCTATATTATCACAAAGTTTCATCCTTGAGAAAATGAGGAAGGTCTGGCAGCTTACGCTCTTAATTTAGTCCATAAACTTTGATGGATTTCTGCATAGTATAATAAAAAAGAAATCTGGGATTTAATTAAAATATTAACACAATTCATTTTACAAAAAATAACGAATAACATTAACGTAGGAATTGTGGTGAAATAACAAATCTCGTAAAATATTTACCAAAATAATTATTAATAATATACCTACTATATCCAAATAATTTACTAAAGACATTAAAGAGTTCCGTATATGTTGAATACAGAGAACTATAATATAGTTCTCTGTATTCAACATATACGGAGCCATAAACTTTTTTTACTTTCCCGTGTTTACAAATCGTGCGAAGTAAATATATTATATTTACTTCGCACGATTTGTAAACACGGGAAAGTAAAAAAAGTTTATGGCTTATTGGTATGTGCATACATTAAGTAAATGGTAATGCTTATATGTATGTTAGAAATACCTTCAAATTCATAAAAAACTGATAAATATGTCAAAAAATGCTACAAAACTTTGTTATATTTACATGGCGCGGGCGTGACAAGACCAATCGTGACTGATCTTTAAAATGGATGACCTCCATACACTAACTTTACTGTAGTTACCAAATGGTCCCAGTGTTTTCATATTCTCCACCATGGTAACATTATACGCCCCCTTTTATTGCAACTGAGCTGCGCGAGACTTCGAAACCCTTTTAGAGTTGCTAGTTAGGCATTCAGGAAATGAATTTAAAATATGATCTACATCAATTTTATTAATGAAGTGATTTAAAATATCTGTGATTAATTATTGCCAAGCACTTACAGCAGACTCTCTCTATTGGTCAGTTTTAAAGGAGTTGATTTTGCTTTATACTCGTGTAATGTATTTCTAAGTTCCATCACTACGAGTAACCTAACGTATGTACCACCAATCTTTGACACGACCGTGTTACAAGGTTAACCGGACATATTCATGATCTATCTGTCCTAACTAGTAAAATATTAAAAAATAAAAACAATAAACATATTTACCCAATCACGACGCACAAGCTCCAGTTAGAGCAAATAAAAATACGAATTGATAATTATAAATTATAACAACCCCTAGGCCGTGATTTACGATGAAATTCGTCACCAATACGCCGCTGTTCGTCAGTTATGTACTATTTTTTATTAATCTAACCTTGCTTACCGAGGACAATTATGATGTCCGTCAGGGTGTCGTGAGAGATGTCTGAATAGTCACAATATTTGCACCAAATAACTGTACCTATAGCGAAAAAAACTGATATGGGAACATCGCTGCCCCTGTGGCCATGAGGTTGACCGACTTGGGCACCACGGCCTTTCCTGCCAACGAAGCGCTGGCCGCTTCTCGAGGCATGCTGCCCTCAACGACGTGATCCGCCGGTCTCTTGCGTCAGTCAATGTGCCGGCCCTATTAGAGCCGACCGGCATATCTAGGACGGACGGTAAGAGACCGGATGGGATGTCGTTGGTTCCGTGGAATATGGGACGGGTGCTGGTTTGGGACGCAACTTGCGTTGACACACTGGCCCCGTCTCATCTCCACCGAACCTCTGTGAGGGCAGCGGCAGCAGCAGAGGCGGCCGAGAAAATAAAGGTAGGAAAATACAGCGGTCTCGGCGCCGAATATGTTTTTATTCCATTCGGCGTCGAGACCCTTGGTCCGTGGGGCCCTGGCGCTGTGAGTCTCTTCAAGGACTTATCGAAGAGACTAAGAGACGCCACCGGCGACCGAAGAGCTGGCAGCTTCCTCGCTCAGCGTATTAGCTTGACAATCCAGCGAGGAAATGCTGCCAGCGTCTTCGGTACTATGCCACAGGGGCCGTGTTTAGATTTACTTTAGTTTAATTTTAGATTTATTTAGTTTAATTTAATTTGAATTTTTATTTTATTATAATATAATTGTCATGTGATGTAAGCTTCAATAAAAAAATTTATTCATTAAAAAAAATATATAACAATAAGTTTATAAGTAGGTATTAAAATTTTCGTGGTGTGTGTTGAATGCTGTGATTCGATATTAGATAAATAAATAATTAAATATGTCGGTATTGTACCTAATTAATATCAATATTTGATATCGGTAAAAAAAATACTGCTCTCATTTACTTAAATAAATGACCTGTATGTTTGCCGATCAATTTGCAACAGGGGCTTGTTTTTCTCGTAATGCATATAATATTGTTAAAATATAATCATCACCATTAGGCCTTGTGCATTTTTACAGATGATTTAAGCAGCATCTCTGATCGAGCGACAGCACCGCTTGTGGCCATATAATCCAATTCGTGATCGGCGTAATCTACCACATAGTGTTACGTGAAAACAAGCGCCTGTTGCAAATTGATTGGAATACATTCATGTCATTCATTTAATTATATGAGAGCAGTTAAACAAATTGTTGTTGATTCGACCGATATCACGTGTGATTTAAATGTTATTATTGACAGTTTAGTGAGGTACAGTTTATTGATATATGTTTAATGCTTGATTGCTTGAGGTACAGTTTTCTTCGCTATAGGTACAGTTTAGGTACAGTTATTTGTTGCAAATTTTGTGACTATTCAGACCTCTCTCACGCTATCCTGACGGACACAAATTATGCAGACCGTAGAACTTATTATGCCGAAAACGACCAACTAAATTTTTCATCAGATACTCACATCTGTCAGTCACTTTGAATACAAAAAAAGGCTGTTCGCTTTCTACAGAAATGTGGTCCATTGAACTATAATTTTACGAAACAATTTTTCGTATACTAGTGTATGCCTAATTGTACCCAAAAGACACATTTAACAACAATAATAATAGAATAACTAATGCACCTTTAACCGTGTAAAGGGCTTTACAGGCATTCAGTTGGTTCACGTCGATGTTATTCATTGTATTACGACTCATACTAGATAAGTGGGTTCAGCGTTATAAGAGTTAACTACTACATATTCAATTATTCACCTTTAAATAGTATGAGCAGTCTTTAAAAACTGACTAAGATTTATTGTGGTTCTAATTAGACGGTTAACATACAAGTCGACGACTATGCTGTAAAATGTAAATATGTTAAATATGTTTGTCAATCCGCTATACCTTTATCGTTACATTTTTAGGGACAAGGGCTGAGTGCCAGTTGATTTGTCAGTAAGATTGTAGTTAGCTGCAAAGTTCTCCCCCTCACGGGTAGAAGTTTGTATGTAGTACCTAATGGTACAGGTCGGTTCATGAAAGCTGGCACGAATGGAACGAACAAACTGATTGTATGCTATACCGTCGCAACTGTCAATAGCCACCATTTTATTGGTTAACCTGTCACACACATAGATATTTTCATTCATTGATTCTTTTTTTTTTTTATAAATGGGCTTACTCTTGATCAGCCAAAGGCTGACTAGCCAAGACTAGCCAAAGGCAAAGACGTGGCCTACGATGGAGTGAGCTCGCCCAGAAGATGCCTGTTCACTCTTGATTTGAAGGTTGCCGGTTTCCATCTATTCGTGCCAGGTCTTGTGAAATGACATGCAGCGTCTAAATAGAAGACGATAAAGGTATTGTGCAAGAATTTTATATATATCTCTGGATAGTGCGTGCCGACCAATGAGTTGAAGCCAGGTTCATTCACCTTTACTCCTATGTTCTATCTCATTCCAACACTGTGATGTATTGCCAGATAAGTTAATAAAAAAAACGTATAAAACATTCTTCAATCAAATTGACTTACTTTTCTTTGTATTATACAAAAAAAAACTCAATCAAAAACCTTATTTCTCCGGTATTTACCTCCTGCGTACTATGGGAACACTAATAATAAAAAAATATGCCCGATATGTCAGAATTGTCAAAATTCATTCACCGATTCAGAGATTTATTTTGCAAAATAAACGTTTTTCGACGATTTACTTAAGTTCTGAGCTATATATTGCATAGTGAACCATTGTGGAAGTAAATGGAAACCGAAATCCGACGTAAAATTTCACAAGTAAGTACTTATTTTACCAAAATGTTCATAAACCTCACTGGCAATAAATTTTCTTCTATTTTGCTTGTAATCTTGGTTACTTCTTATCATTATATTGTTTTCATTGTCTCAAATTATATCAAAATTCCCACGAATAGGTTTAGAACGATAAATATGACCTTTAAAGAAAAATAATGCTATGTGTGGTTTTACGACTAGGGTGACCAATCTTTTTTCTTGCATGGTATTTACTCTTATTGAATGGAACTAAATCTATCAACTTGGTACGGTTTCTATGTTCATAGTTCATATCACAGTATAATAATACCAACTTTATATAATTTATGTCTTTACAATTAACATGAATAATATTAAACTTTTCAGTGTTCCAAAAGATGAAGGAAGGAGGCAGCATTGGCTGTTGGCTGTCGATTGTACCGATAAAAGGAAATGTTTCAGAGCGTTCGACAATTTGCAGATTTGCACTTTAAGCCTGAAGATTATGACACAGAAAGAAATTTAGAAATTTTACCTGTCCTAACTACTGGGATTTCCCCCACATTGTTAATTACCACACCGGGGGTTGATAGCTACTGGGATTAGTTTTCCCAGTAGTTACTACCAAAATATTATTGTGATGGTTTAAAGTGACCAAAACACTAAAATATATATTCCATTGCATGCTTTAATAAACACAGGTGTCAGTTAGTAAAAGACAAATACTTATGTAACTCCGTATAGACAGATAAAGTCTAAGAAAAAAACGTACCTCAAAACCATACAGAAAAAGGTACGGTGAGCTAGATGGCGATACACCTTTGGGGTAGGTACGCTCAGATAGATGGCGCTAATATTAATATTTGACATTTTAACACATATCAATATCATATCAAGCTGAGAATATTGTCAAAACGGAGGTTCAAAGGTTTTAAGCCTGTGTCGAGAGATGTAATACGTCAAATTCCGCGGGATATCCCTAATGTATGCTTAATCATGGACACCCTAAAGAAAGAGATGCAAGACCGGCGTGACGTAATTCAAGGTCAAATTTTCTGGCTTCAAAGTAATGTTCGGCGTGCAACATCCAGTATGTATATAAGATTCTTGGTATTGTGCTTGCCACAAAAACAATAGCGGCCGTGTAAGAACAAAGAAACGATCAAGGCAGCGGCCACGGCAGGCCGGAGAAGTTGACGGGTCCGCCGAGGCCGGCGTCGGCCTCGAGCAGGCTCATGATGACGGCCATGGCGGCCTCGCCGTTGCCGTCGAGCCCGAGCGAGGGCAGCGGCGGCGACACGGAGGGCGGGGAGCCCGCGAGCTCGGCCGCCACCGGCGGGCTCGGGCCGCCCGCCGCGCTCAGCGACACGTTGTTGCGCACGTGGCTCAAGTTGCCCATCTCCCCGCCGAATATGTTGTCCACGAGGGATGGCTGTATATATAGTTCATAATAAACATTATTTAGCAATAGCAGTAGTATTCTTAGGGCCAGTTGCATCAACCACATTTGACAGACACATCATCGTCACGCAGCAGATGTCTATGGAACTTCCCGTACTAAAATGTAACTAACGCTTTAACGGTGATAGACGGTTTGATGCAACCGGCCCTTAGATATGCAAGTAGCTTATACATTAATATAAATAGAAATAACTGTCTGCGCAAAAGTAGGTAGGCACTAATGAAATTAGAGAATCTCATATACATATAGGCAAATAAAAAAACTTTGCATTGAATACTATGCTTGAGTGGTATCTACCTATGCCATTAACTTATCAACATTATCTGCAACTCGTTTTATAAGCAACACGTGAGAAAATGACCATTGGTGATGACATACATATATCACCTCTAGGGAATGCAATTACCGGTCGTTTTTCAAAACCGGTAATTTACCGACATAGCGTCGGCAAAACCGGTAAACCGGTAATTTCCCGGTTTTTAGTTTATTTCATTTAAAATCAATATTTTCCGTCAAAATCGATAATTAAGTAGTTTTCTTACTAGTGTTCATTAAACTACCACTTTCAAAAGACAAATATGATTAATGATCTCTTGAAAAAAGCAGTTTTAGGACTTTGTTAGAAAAAATAAATACATTTTAGATGCTAAATCTTACAATTAGCACTCATCTTTGATAAAATCAACTAAGACACTAGAACTGGCGTCGTTCGGTTCAGCAGGAGCTCAGGGTGCTAGACATGGGGTGGGAGGAGGTCACTCAAACTGCCCAAGACCGGAGTAAATGGAGAAATATGATTCGAGCCCTACACCCCAGCAGAGGGTAACAGGATGTAAAGAAGAAGAAGAAGACACTAGAAATCATCACAGATTATTCATATAAGTATCACGAATTTGTAATTGCGTAAAGGACAACTACAGGGGACAGGACCCTGGTTCTTATATGCCACCAGAACAGTGCTGTGTTATACAGCAGGTTATGTCACATCCTGGACTGGCAGATCCCGCAAAAACAGGCAATTTTCGTCTAGGGCAAAGGTGCAAACAGATCCTAAATATACGTCCATTGATAGAAACGGCTTATGAATTCAGTACTTCGATGATCCTCTGCTTCATCGACTATAGCAAAGCCTTTGACTGCATCGTTTTGTCATCAAGCATTTGGTAGCTTTCATTGAATTGAAACTCCGTTGAAAAAGGAAACTGAATTGGCAGAGAAACTTCGAGCCCTTTTACTTTTGTAAAAGGTGTTGCTAAGATTACCCGTCACCTGTCTACGGTGAATATGTCATCAGAAGAGCCTGCGGAAGCTGGGAGGGCAGATTCATCATTGGTGCGCACTAAAATAACGGATTTTCGATAGGCAGATAACACCAATTTTCTGGCCGCCAATGAAGCGGAAATGGTTGACAGCACTGGTAAAATGGAACGCATCAGTCTGGAAACGCATCTCAAGATTAACCACAGTAAAAACCAAGCTCATGGTGGTGGATTGTGGTAAGTAGATACAACACACAGATGCTCTTAGGCCAGTACCAGTAGATGACTTCATATACTTCGGCGCAAACATCGACAATACCGGTTCTTCTGGAAAAAAAAATCAGAATACGCATAGGAATGGCCAAAAGAGTCCCAGCTACAAGGATTATCTGAATAATTCTTGGTTCCTGAGAACCGCATATCTCTAGAAAAACCAAAACCGGATTGGTTTACGTTCTAGTCTTCTCCATTTTCATCTATGGAGCTGAGAGTTGGAGTCTGAAAAAGGCTGCAACCGCATTGACGTTTTCGAGATGTGGTGCTAGATGAAGATTTTGCAAATACCCTGGACTGCCTTCCGTACAAATGTGTCTATCTTACACGAATTGAAAATCAACACCAATCAACCATCTGTTTACGTAGAATTTTGGATTTTTTGGAAGGAAAAAGGCCACAACCTTGAGCAACTAATCATTACTGGCAAGGTTGATGGCTAACGATCCCGAGGTCGCAAGATGGACAGATGAGATCCCTTCCACCCTCTACACCTAACTTCAGAACCGGAACAGAAAGTCAGAATAAAACTGATTCTATTTGGGACTTCACTACCCTCAGCAATGAAGATACCAATGCGAGGAGGAGGGGGTCTTATCTTAAAAGCTAATCAAATATTTATATAACAATGAGTAAATTTATGGTCTTATTCTTCATTCGGGGTCTAAATTTGGAGTTTATAAAACCAACTACGGATAGAAATTGTCCACAGTCCACACTTGTTGGTTTTATAGAAATCAGGTTTTTTTTATCTTAGAACCGACAATGCAGGCAACAATTCACGGACTCTAGCCGCTGCAAGAACTCATGCCTGATGATGGGTCTCCATATAACACGAAACATGTCGGCGGACATACTTAGGTACGTTTATGAAACGACAACCATTCACCCCTATTACAGTGGGTAAGATATAACAAACATGATTTCAATACCAGAATATAGCATAGCAATTACCTACACAAAAAATAAACGGTTTCGTGGAGAAAACGAATTCTTTCTAAATAGAGTGTTTACCAGAAGTATCTACAAGTGTTTATTTATGAATAAATTGCGACAGAAGTGCTTTTTGTAGTAATTTTTAAGTAAATTTAAATTTCGGTAAAAAACCGGTTTTTGAATATATTTACCGGTAATTTACCGAACCCAAATTTGGCAAAATTACCGGGAAACCGGTAAACCGGTTTACCGGTTTGCATTCCCTAATCACCTCTATTCAAAAAAACCGGCCAAGAGCGTGTCGGGCCACGCTCAGTGTAGGGTTCCGTAGTTTTCCGTATTTTTCTCAAAAACTACTGAACCTATCAAGTTCAAAACAATTTTCCTAGAAAGTTTTTATAAAGTTCTACTTTTGTGATTTTTTTCATATTTTTTAAACTTATGGTTCAAAAGTTAGAGGGGGGGGGGGGACGCACTTTTTTTTCCTTTAGGAGCGATTATTTCCGAAAATGTAAATATTATCAAAAAATAATCTTAGTAAACCCTTATTCATTTTTAAATACCTATCCAACAATATATCACACGTTGGGGTTTGAATGAAAATAAAAATCAGCCCCCACTTTACATTTTTAATTTTTACTTTTGCACTTTAATAGGGGGGTACCCTAATAAAACATTTTTTTCCGTTTTTTATTTTTGCACTTTGTTGGCGTGATTGATATACATATTGGTACCAAATTTCAGCTTTCTAGTGCTAACGGTTACTGAGATTATCCGCGGACGGACGGACAGACAGACATGGCGAAACTATAAGGGTTCCTAGTTGACTACGGAACCCTAAAAATGAAACAGTTTGGGAATGTGGTATTTTGAGAAAAAAAATAGCATTCTGTGGTTCGGGCATTTCAGAAACATTTCATTTTGAGGAAAGTAGTTTCGATAAATGAAGTAATATGACACTATCATATAGCATAGAACAGAGGTGTAATGTTTGAGTAAGCTTGGAACAATGATTTTATTTTAAGCAATCTACATCAAATGAGCACAAGGGACTGTTTCTTGTTACTAATCCCAGAGCATGGAATGGCACACATTTTCATCATTATGATATTCCGTGGCGTTCATTATATCAAAATTAGTATTTCCCCGGAGCTGTGTTCCTCTTTTTGACACATGACAGTGTTCATTCCAGTGTTAAATAAACTAGTGCTGTGGCAGAATCTTTCATTTCGATTCAAATGTTATTTCAGTAAGTTGATAGAAATCGTATATTTGTTTAAGCGCCTCCTTGTACATAGGACCTAATCAAATCAAAAATCAAATCAAATAAAAAAAAAGTGAACTTACAGCTCCGGGATAATAGTAGTGGTAGTGTGTGTAGGTGTGCTTACATACCTGTTGCAAGAAGACTGCGTCGTGCAGCACGTCGGGCGGCAGGTCGGGAGAGAAGCCGGGCGGCGAGCGGCGCAGCGCCTCGGTCGCGATGGCGCTGCCGATCTTGTGCGAGTCCACCTGCGAATCTATCAGCCGCTGCATTTCCAGGTCCAGTTCTGAAACCCCACTCTGAAAGTCACTCGCGCCTTCGTTGGTCGAAGCCCCGGCCTCTCCGACGTTCGCCTCTACGCACAACATAACAAGCAGATAAATACGACTCGGCCTGTTTACACTGTCATACTTACCTATTGGCTATGTGCGGAGTCAACTCGTACAATGCTTGCTGTAGATACGATATACTTGTAGATTATTAACATTGTAGCTAATCAATAAATTAATGGAGGAGCGGTGTCTCTTGATACAGGTATTTTATACTTAAAAAGAGACACCAACCTGATTGTTGTTAAAATATCTGTGCTACTGAATAAATCATTTTTTTATAGACGAAATCCGGCATTGTCAGTCACATAGCCAATAGTCAGCAGCTTAATGTTATATGCTGAGCTAACCTTCAGGTATAACGAATTTAGACAGGTATTATTTTAAAGGGTACAGTTACTTAAAGTTGGAACCTTTCAAGCTGGCCCAAGCACTTGAGAAAGTTGTGTATGAACACTCTTTTCTTATTCACGAGGATGGAATTTAGGTTGGTTTAAAAAGTCTCAACTATAATATTCGATCGATAAACGGGCAAAAAGTATGTTGTTTCATGGCAACGTCAACAGAGACTAAGGTTACATTAAAATAAAATAGACTGTATTTGTATCGAATACCCCATCTCAAACTCAAAATGATACTTTATTCAGGTAGACCTAAATACAAGCATTTATAATGTTTGCCTAGGATTCCTAATTTCGTTTGGCTTTGTAAGAGTTGATATTACCGTTTAGTTTTCTGTGCACATTCCGCAAAAAACTACCAATTAGATTTAAGGAAATTTTGCAGAACCTGCCTTATTGTTAAATTTACTAATAAGACTTGGTAAGCCAGACTAGAGGCGGGGTTTCACGGTACGTACAGTCCCCTGCAATAACGAGTTACTCTTTGGATGCCGCATAAATATGAAACACGCTGTAATGGCTCATCAAATAGACCAAGTCCGATATTTTTGCGGCTTTCGTTATATGACATGTTATTTCTATGTGCGTAGCGGAATGCACAAAAGTTCACGCAACGCTCACAATAATATCTTTTTCGTAGCTATTTATCTCTATCGCTCTTGCGTATTGACGCGTCAGAGCCAGACTACATGTCCGTGGCGTTTCGCGTCGCAGAAATGTCATTCGGCTACGGGGATAGTACTTTCTTATTATATAGGTAAAGCCCTCGAGCACACGGATACGTACTGTGTTTATAGACGTCAAAGGAGCCAAGCTCCGAGTCGGGCAGGAGCGCGGCGTCGGTCTCGCCCAGAATAGTATTGTTGGCCACCAGGTACTCGATGTCTTTGGTCCACGGGTTCCTGCAACCAGACCATATTACAGGCACGAGCTTATAACATAGGCTAGCAACTGTGTGATACATAATGTTTGTAGGCACGGTATTGGATACAGGAGGAAGCATAAGTCACTTTGTTGTATCGGAATAAACAGGGCAACCGATCTTTGTTTTTAAATTCAGGGTACAAATTAGATTGCCCTTTAAGTAACTCGCCTTAAAATCTATCGCCAAAACATATGCGTTGGATTTTGTATAAAACTTTCTAGATTGGAGGGGCCTGGAAATCGGTTAAGGTTTAATGGCCAAAAGGAATCGTTTCCCAAAATACTCGTAGACTTCCACTTTTTCGTTTGCCATATTTAAAGAAATTTTAATAGAGACAAAAGACTTCTTCTTAGTGTGTAATAGTACATTACATCAGAGGCCGGGAAAATGAGGATTTCCGGCCAAGTGGGTATATACGGCCGAGCGAGCGTGCGAGCGAGGCCGGATAGGGATACGAGGCCGGGAATGCGTTTTCACGCCGAGGCATGTATAGTGCTTTTCTCAAACATACAATGAAATAAAAAAAATGCTCTAAAGGACAATATTTTATAAAAAAAAGTTACTTTGCAGGCCTAGGCCTAAAAAATAATATGAAATCCCTTTACAGTCCTCTCGAGTTGTTGCGCCCAAAAAGCGATACTTCCCAGCCCATTTTAAGGAACGTAAAGACAATATTTCATTGCATGTTTGAGAAGAAAACATTGCTTGTCTGAAAATAAAATGTATTCACATTCCAAATATCTTTTTTCCACTCTGCGAAAGAGCGTAACCGAAACATGCGAGCGAAATGCCATACTCAATCACCGCCCCCTTGAAATAGTTTATGGCATGGTTAACGATGGTGCAGATATAATAATTACTTGAAAGGTTTGAAGTGCGTCTGCACCCTGGCGAGCGAGCCGTCCTTGCGGCGGAAGGTGAAGGGCGGCGTGAGCAGCGGCTGCCGGCTGAGCAGCGCGGCCTTGTGCGCGCGCGCCACGGCGCCCAGCGCGCCCGCGCCCACGTACTCGTACAGGCTCGTGTCCAGCAGCTCCTGCGGGAGGAACCCCAGCGCCAGTGTCACTCTGGAAAAACATTGTTGAGTCAACTTAGAGCTGGTTCACACTTGTCGGGTCTCGGTCCGAATTTTAATCGGACATTCTGGTGGCTGAAAATTTTATATGAAGCTATTCACACTTGCCCGACACCGATTTTGTGTCAACAAATGTCGACCGTTTTGCCAGCCGACATGACGGGATAAAAATCGTGTCAGGTCTCGCTGGCCTAGGAGTAAGTATGGCGCTATTCACACTAATCGAGTCTCGGATATTTGGAAACCGCGCCGCCCGTACCCCCCTTGTACCGCCGGCCGAACCGTTTGAAATACGGGCCCTACACCCGAGATGTAGGAATAGAGGCGCCGAGATGTGGCAATAGTGGGGACGAGTTCCAAAGCTTATTTTTTGCCAGTCGGAACGAGTCGACCCTCGAGTTTCCTGTCCAACCCTCTTTCGGTGGCTGGGTTTGGACAAGTTTTTTTTCTGTGGTTGCGGCGTTGGCGGCGGCGACTTGAGGAAGGTTCTGGCTACAGGCCAGCCTTGCTCATGTGCATATCTGCCGCAATTGGTTTTCCCTTAGTCGTCTTATAAGATGCCCACGAGACGAAATGGGGTGATTTTATGGGGCTCTTAGGTGACTAAGGTAGCCCATTCTTAGGGTAGGACGCCTCTGCTAAAATTACAGTTGTTGACCGCAGTTATTCGGGTCTTTAACTCATCGCTCATTACGTTGAGTTCCGTTCGCCTCTGGTTCACTACAGACTAGCCCAGATCAGTTGTAAAAACAATCTACAGATGTAGTGCGACATGTTTTTCCCTCGTTGGTCATTTTCACGGAAATTCACGAACGTGTCATGCTATTTTAGTCAGACTCATGGGCTCAGTACAAGAAGTGCTAACTTTGACCGAACTAGCATGACAAATCGGTCATTCTTTAAAAATATGTCTGCGGTATCATTCCCCTGGTCTATTATATTTCAATACATTTTATATATAGGCCAGGGGAATGAGACAGAAGACATGTTTTCAAAGAATGACCCAAATATGGTTTCCGAGAAAATACAATGGAAAACCATTATGCAGTATATTTGTAGCAAGTACCTTTGATCAACAAAGACAAATTTCCCATCCGTGGCGTGTCTGGAGACGAACTGCAGGCGCCTGGTGGGCGGCGCGGGGGGGCTGGGCGCGGCGGGCGCGGGGTCGGGCAGCGCGCGCGCGACGGCCACGAGGCACGACATGCTGCCGTCGCCGTCGTCGCCGCTCTCCGCGACCGCGCACACCTCCACCGGCGCAGCCAGCTTCAGGTAACCTGCAATCACAGACCATAAGGTAGCCTTTACATCTGTAACATACTTACGTAAATAACGTTCCATTTACACTTTCTGGCGACCGGTCTGGCGCAGTCGGTAGTGACCCTGCCTGCTACGCCGCGGTCCCGGGTTCGAATCCCGGTAAGGGCATGTATTTGTGTGATGAGCACAGATATTTGTTCCTAAGTCATGGATGTTTTCTATGTATATAAGTATTTATATATTATATATATCGTTGCTAAGTACCCACAACACAAGCCTTCTTGAGCTTACCGTGGGCCTCAGTCAATCTGTGTAAGAATGTCCTATAATATTTATTTAATAATATTTAATTTCTTTTTTCGATAATTAGATTAAGGGCTTGTAAGTGGTCGGTGGTGGAGAGGCCTGGGCGGAATACAGCCTGTTCGGGCGGTTGGTGATAATCGAGTGTTCCCGAGATACGATCTTCTACGATTTTAAGAAATATCTACACATTTACACCTATGAAAAACTTATCGTAAGTTTTGCTTACGGAAGTTTTGTGATTTTCAACTTACTGAAAGTTTACACTGTTGCAAGCAAGCAAAATTGAAAAGAAAAAACCTACCATCCTAGTTACTCATTCGTAAGTCCAAAACTTATCAATCGCGAGCATTGTCGTGTAAGAAAAAAACTTTAGCATGCTGTGGACGATTCTGACAGATTTTTTGGTTTAAATTTTCAAGCTGATTACAGTATACTGATGCGGTAACAGTCATTTCCACTTGGTAGGAGTTCCCAGTGAATAATACCATGAATATCCCACCAAACGGACAGCATAACGTTTTTCGGGTGAGGCTCTGTTTTTGGTGCCTCTATTCCTTTTTCGTTTGGAGCTAGCCACTGACGTTTACGTGTGTGATTTATATATAAGACCCATTTTTCATCTCCAGTGATAAGATGGTCCAACCAGTTGAATGTGCGGCGAAAAGACAGAAGTTGTATGCAGATATCGGCACGGCGGTTTAGTTGATGTCTATCAAGTTCGTGCGGTATCCAAACACTGTATTTGTAGTTTTTTCCCAACTCGTGTAAATGTGTTTCTATGGTGACATGAGAGCAGCCTAACTCGGTAGCAAGAGTACGACTCGTTAGCCTCGGATCTCCTTTCGATAAGCTGCGAGTCGCTTCTGTAAGCAAACTCGTACCCATTTACACTTGAAAGTTTTCAGCTTACGAAAGTAGTCAAAACTTACCGTAAGGTTACAAAAACCATTTACATTTTAAAGTTTTGCATAAGTCGCTCACATAAGCAGTAAAACTCACAGATGTGCAGGCGGCCTAATATTGTAATCTCAAACTTAAGGTGGCACTACATTTTTAAAGACAATGATGTGCAAGGCCCGTGACGGGTTAAGAATATCATTATATTTAAATTGTGGCGTGCGTTCTTTTTGCTAAAAGTGGCACTGAAACTTATACAGTGTATTTGGGAATATATGTGAGAAATGATTTAGAAGGCACACATCACTGTAGTAAAATACAACACAACTTTTCAGTCACTAAGAATCAAGAAGATTATACCCCTCTTTATCCTTCGTCTGCTTGTTCTAACGTAACACAAGAATAGGGATGACGACTACATACATAAAAGGGCATTCTGTTTAGTCCGTCAGTTAGATCGTCCAAAAATACTGAACACATTTTTTTCGCTTTATCTAATTAATGAAAAAATACAAACATACAGAGAATCAAAGTTCTGGAGTGGCGGCTTGTGACGTCACTTTTAAGTAGCAATTGTACCTAGGCGTGACGTCACGCGAAACTTCAACGCACTGTACCGTCGTCATTTTTCGTTTACGAGAAAAAAGAAAAACTATGTCCAAAATTTTTATTTTAATCTAACTGACGCATTAAATAGTTTTTCTACTCCCGAACCAATTCGTCATTTACAGGGTCGTGCATTGATCTTTAAAACCTTACATAAAAATCTATTCCCCAAAGCCAGCGTCCGCCGGCTTCCTGTGCATGCGCGCAGACCGCGCAGTATCGAAAAACTGAAAACGCATTGTTTGGCTCTGTAACCATGACAACGCATGGCTTTGGGCTGACAGTGCAAACCTATGCGTCAAAATACAGGAAACAGTGTGAATTTCACGAAAGTTATTCAAGAAAAAATACTCGTGGCGTCTTAATAACAATTTTCGGCTTCGCCTCAAATTGTTACCCACGCCACTCGTCTTTTTTGACCTCCTTTAAACGCCTGTTGCATAAAATACTATTTTTTTAGTCGTCTCGCCCATTTCAATTTGTAGACAATCTGCCGTTACGGTACATGATACCAGTAGGTGAGGTGAACACATCGAAGCGTACCTGTGCACTGAACAACGCAGAACTTCTTCTCGTTGACTTTCTTCCTCATCTTGGCCGAGTCTTCCTCCTTGACGAGCGCGGGCTGCGGCGGCGGGTCGCTGTCCAGCTTGCACTTGATGCGGCACAGGAACGAGCGCCGCGCGCCCGGGCACAGCCGCGACGCGCCCGTCACCAGGTCCGCCTTCACTGGCAACATCGCTGGAATAACGACAACATCTGGCCTTGATACAAATGTTTTCACTCGGTGTATTTTATGCTACCCTCCGCCTGTCACCGTTAAAGCGTTCGTTAAATTTTATTGTATTGGAAGTTCCATAGATGTCTGCTGCGTGACGATGATGGGTCTGTCAAATGTCGTTGATGCAACTGGCTCTAAGTAGCTTAAACATATTTCAGTCGGTGCGAAAATAAAATGGGTACCAATACGTTCTAAGACTCGTTTCGCGTAGGGCAAAGATATGTACAACTCCGTATAGACGGATAAGGTCTAAGAAAAAAACGTACCTCAAAGTTATACCTTTGGGGAACGCTCGGCTAGATGGCGCTAATATTAATATTTGACATTTTAATACATATCAAGCTAAGAATTTATTTAAAATTAACGAAAAATCGTTGAAATATATATTTGTTTACATGCTATTTTTTGACAACTGCCGCTCGAAGTTCACATGGTAGATGGCGTAGTTGTCGTGCACGTAGTCAATAATACTCGACTCGATCCTCTTTGGCGTAGGGTAAATCAATTGCCAATTATTGGGCAGCGTCCAGTAACTGGCCACTCTATACTAAAATAATATATTATGCAACCGCTATCCATAAGAAAAAGAGTGAAGTTATTCACACTGGAAATCTTAACTGAAAGTTAGTCACGACAAATTGTACGCATCATCATCCTCCTTGCGTTATTATTATTTATTGAATTATTATACAGTCGACAAATATTACAATTTATCACAGGCCCTGCAAAACTGTTTAACAGTTTGACTGCAGGATAAGAGTATATTATTAGAAGTATTTACAGAAAGTAAATATCTAATTAAATTTAAAATTAGGACTTAACAGGTTACTATGGCAGGCTATTTAATAAATACATTTTTAATTTTCTCTTAAATTTATGCTTGTTTGGTTCGAGACGGATGTCCACAGGTAGACTATTGAGAGTGTATGGTAAACGCATATTATCCCGGCATTTGCCACGGCTCATGGGAACCTGGGGTCCGCTTTGACAGCTAATCCCAAGATTTGGCGCAGGCACTAGTTTTACGAAAGCCACTGCCATCTGACCTTCCAACCTGAAGGGTAACTAGGCCTTATTGGGATTAGTCCGGTTTCCTCACGATGTTTTCCTTCACCGAAAAGCGACTGGAAAATATCAAACGACATTTCGCACATAAGTTCCGAAAAACTCATTGGTACGAGCCGGGTTTCGAACCTGCGACCTCCGGATTGAAAGTCGCACGCTCTTACCGCTAGGCCACCATGAGTGCAAATTGAAAAATTGCACTATGCAATGAAGCCAATGAGGCAATAAGATTGATAAAAGAATACGCACTACCTAAACCAAGTTGGTATCTAAGAGCCCCCGCACATTGGCCACTTAGTGGCGGCCACTAGTAGCTGCGGACGCGTTTCTCCATACATTTTGTACAGCATCGGCGCACACCGAGCGTTTGAGTGGCCGCGTCTGAACCTGACCAAATCACTGGTGGTCGCGTTTAGTGGTGGCGACTAGTGGCCATAGTGTGCGGGGTCGCTAAATGATGTACCCGTTTGGAAGAAAAAGTGATATTTGAATAACTTACTTTTTGCGTCGATAAGTCTTTCCCGAGGGCTGAGGTATGAGGAAGATAGTTGTTCCTTCACTTTAGCCACGTCTTTTGGGTGTAGGATGTCAAACAGGCTTTGTCCTAGTAGCTCCGACTAGAATCATGACATCAACAACATATACATATACTTGTAAACTGGATAATTTATAAACTGACAGTAGAATAAAATTGTGATTAGTAGTTTGTTAGTTAGTTAGGTCTTCTTATTAAAAAATATATATATATATTGGGGACACCTTACACGGATCAACTTAGCCCCAAACTAAGCAAAGCTTGTACTATGGGTGCTAAGCGACGATATACATACTTAAATAGATAAATACATACTTAAATACATAGAAAACATCCATGACTAAGGAACAAATATCTGTGTTCATCACACAAATAAATGCCCTTACCGGAATTCGAACCCAGGACCGCGGCTTAGCAGGCAGGGTCACTACCGACTGAGCCAGACCGGTCGTTAAAACCAGGTCGTAGGTTGGTCAGGTCGTAAGTTTAACCATACTTTCAATGTTATTGTTTCAATTATTTGGTTAATTTATTAATTTGTGTTCATTTAATATTATTTTAGTTATATGTGCCTTTATGTTTCTGTTTATAAAAAAAATGGTTTTTAATTATGTACCTACGTAGAAAGAACACTACTTGGTTAGTGTTACCTGGGCAGGTCCCCAGACACATACGATACACACATGCACATGTTATTATCTGATTACTCGAATTATACGAGTACCTACCTAAACTTCATCCCCGTGATCCCGGTTCGCATAATTATTATGTATTATGTTTATTCGATACCAGTGTATGTACCTCAAAGTTCAGAATGTAATCTCAAGTAGAACAATTTCACCATTAAGAAACATACTGCACCAGCAAGAGACATACGAATTACATGTTGATTGGTCGCGTTTCGGGGTATCGTGAAACTTACTTGATCATATTGGAGCATCCTCTTGACAGAGGCGGAGACGTACAAGAGCCTGCCTCGGTCGCAGCCCACCACGAGCAGGAAGCAGTCGTGCGCCGCCTGCAGGATCAGTTCGTTGAGCTCGCGCTCGGAGAGGAAGGCGGGGCGCGGGCGCGCGGTGAGCGGGCAGGCGGAGAGCGCGCCGCGCACGGACCGCAGGTGCTGCACGGCCATGCGCAGTACCGTCAGCTTGTCCAGCTTGCGCGCCATCGCGCCGCACATCGGGATCATAGCGCTCAGCTCCGTTATGTATGTGTTCATTTTATCGCGGCGACGCTTCTCTATCTCGGAGTGGTTTTGCCTGATTGAAACAAAGAGAAAACAAACAATCAATCAAAATATTATTTATTCAAATAGGCTTACAATAAGCACTTTTAAATGGTACAATGTACAATTTTCATAGTTTATTCTAAATATCAGAGCAATTTATCAATCAATACGGCTAAGTGTGTCATAAGGAGAAGTGAGTCTGGCCTCCACATTTGGCCTTTTTACTCATTGTTACAGGTAATTTTGCGAGTTTTTACTTTTGCTACTTGCTACTCACGATTATTGGTTAACGTATTGAACGATCAATAAACAATGGTCATTGTTTAAACATGCGAAATGTGAAGGCCAGACACACTTACACGTATTGGCTTTACCTTTAAACGAGCAATTTGTTTATTTATTTGTATAGGTATACCGGCGATATCGGAAACAGCTCCATCGATTTAGCTGAAATTTGTTATGTGGGGGGATCCGGTTGTGAAATTTGGCTAGCTTAGTCATAGGTCCCGGGAAACGCGATTTTTTTTTCGCATTATTAAACACAAAATACGGTATATTGTATGGTATTAAATACGACATAATAAAACAGAACTCCGAGGGTTCGCCCAAGTACATACTATACATATTTATTTTCATAAGGTCCAGGTGGGAGTATTGGGCACTCACTTTTTGTCGGGCAGCGTGAGGGTGGAGCGGGTGTCGTCGCCATCGTCGTCGTCGCACGCGCTGCCCGCGCCGCTGAAACACAGACACCGCACAAGTCGTATAATCTAATTAATAATAAAATAAATAACGGTTTATTAATAGGTTCACGGGTATCTATTCATGTACCTGTGAATGGGTTCCAGCACTTCCAGCAGGCGTTCTACATGACATCAAAGCTCTCCAAACGGCCACTACGTGCTGGATCTATATCCCCACGCACGCCTTATACATGACCGCGCTCGAAAGACCCGAGAGTTTCAAACGGAGATACAAATAAATAATAAATAATTGTTACTAGTAGTAGTAGTAAACACTTTATTGCTCAGAACAAATTACAAGTACAGTGAATATTATAGGACATTCTTATAATCTGATGAATAACTTATCACTGAGCATCTTCCATAAGGTCCACAAGTTTTCGACATTTTACAATACGTTACTCGGTAGCGTAAAAGTTACATTCATTGTATGGAGAAAGTGAACATCGCTCCTGCTCGGAGCTCGGAGGATTACTAGAACTAAAATTACATAAACTTTTCAGTACCTAACTTACCCCTCCGCCAAAAACTTGCACACTATATGTATATAGATTTGCTTGCAAAATTCAATACACGTATTTGTACAAAAATATTATTTAAGGCTATTCTAGCGGTACCTACATATGTTCTAAATTTAGATGTGTTCATACATACAATGTGTAAGTCTTACGGGCAATAAATTAAACTAGACATATAAATATTTTGTATGGATTTTTTTTTAAATTTCAAGTATTAAGTAAAAGTTGTCTACAGATGTAACTAGTGCGAAATGTTTTTTCTTTGTGTTTTCTGCTAATTCGGTCAACGTTAGTAGGTACATCTTTTATTTACACTCTATATCATACTCTTGCCCCGACGAACATTTATAAAGGCCAAAAAAGCTATAATAAGCTATTTATGTATTACCGGTTCTAATAACCTATAGGTAGCATTTATTTATTTTAGAAGATGGCGTTGCATAAACTTCGTAGGTATTTATTTTTGGAGTATTGGTATTTAATCAAATTCATAATGACTTTACAATTATAAGGATTGTTAAAGCAGGTCAGTAGATGAATACTTCAAGCATTAGATACAGAACATAATACCTATAACGAGTTACACGTACCTGGGTCAAACAGATTTTAATGTATGGGTAATTGGTTATATCTCTCCTGTGGACATTACAAAAGTTAAGAAAATCTAGTGGTAATTTTTAGACGGCATTCTAATGACAGGAAACATTTTTTTAGTTCTTGACACTTAAATAGGAAAAACGGGATACGAATGTACCAGAGTCGTTAACTTTTATAATATTGTCCACAGAAGTGACGTTTTTACTAAATCTTTTTGACCCACCTATACATCCAGCTAGATCCAATCGTAGCCGAGCATTTCTTTTTTTTTTGCCACTTTTATGAAGTGTGATATTTTTGAAAAAAAATTTGCTATTTCTACTCAGAATTACTAGCTTTTTCAATCCTAGTAGTTAAAAAAATTGTCCCATACAATTTTTTTCTTATTTTGTTACCATTTTCCGTACATGTTGTATGGGGTAACAAAAGAGGAAAGTAACAAAAATGTATGGAAATTCTGGGACACTTCTTGTCTCCCAGTGAGATCGAAAGTACTCGTGATTCTGAGTACAATTGACCTAAAATTCCCTAAAACAATCAAAATTTTTTTATTGGCAAAAAAAAAAGAAATGCTCAGCCAGACCAGTTTTTAACGATTACTAAAATAAGGGATGTGGGTAAGGGTTCAAACTACTTAACACAAAAATTATGCATCACATAGACTTCGCCGATATTTCGCCGGTAGTTGAGCTGATGAAATTAAACTACCTTTATACATATCAGAAACACAAATTGGGAGCCTGTTTTGTAAACATAATCCAGTTGATTTGTAGGTAACTTGTAGCCCCTCTAATAAACACGAGAAGGTGGTTACTGGCCGGTACAAATGTTATATTATAAATATTAAACGTAAACATTCTCGACCAAAGATCAGAAAGTAGAAAATACGTCACATAATCATGTCTACTTTGGCATGGGTCAAGATAAGATATGTAGGATTTTTTGTTGCGCTTGAGCGTATGCAGGACCCGGGGAGTCGTCGCGATTTGAATAACTCGTGTTCGGAGACAGACTTAGTCCGGATTTGAATTTTAAATGTTGGTCCTAATAATAAACCAAATAAATTTGACCATTTCCTATATTATTCACATGTGAATTCGGTCGATTCTGAATTACGTCCAATGGCGGGCAGTAGATACCGATAATTACAGATATGTGAAAATAGTCTCCTTTATATTTTTTCAGAAACGTTTTTTCATGCTAGTTCAAACAGTGTCAGTACATCTTATACTGAGAGGTCTGATACCGACGGAAATAGCATGACACGTTCGTACGTTTCCGAAAGAATACGAAGGAAACTCATTTCGCACTACATCTGTACCCATTTTTTATATTATAAAATGTAGGAGGCATATTTTTAGCAAAAGACTGCGATGGGATATCGTTTGAATTTCTATCGAGAAAAATCCCATATCCGGGCTTTCGGAACCCATGCTAAAAGAAATTTGAAATGCAGTCTATGATTGTGAAATCATGAATATAACTACTAAACATATGTACTCGACTCCTATGTTTTTAATTACATGTCTTTAAGGTAATTAATAGGTAATAAAAGATATCTATAGATACCTTCCTAAATGCCAAGATATAAGTGATATAACTTAGATCACAGAGATAAGATAATTGAGGAGTATCCGCGACGCATCAATAAGCCGAAGTAATAAATGCGGACGCCCTTGCGGACTAAACTTAGATTGGTTAATTAGCAATCGTCGTGGGGCATCGGCGGCTCAAGCTTGTCATAGGTAATTATGACACGCGGCACTCACTCGCTGCCCCACTGCCTTTTCGACATGGACGATAAGCACCTTAAATCTCAATTAATGATGCAAGAATACCAATAGAAGATAATTCCATTCCGTTCATTTACTCTGCGACCAACATAGGATCACTTCATGTCAGTTACCTCTTCCAATAATAGAGCTGTACGAATGGAAAATTCCCACAGATTTTGTATATTCAGATTTTAGTCTAAAATATACAAAAATATGATGTTCTCGATATTTGTCAAGGAAAAATAATGATTAGTGTTAATTTTTAGTTTAGGTTTCCATAGACAATGAATATTATGAATAAGCACAGATTTCAATAGTCGAAACTAGAGATGGGCCGAATATTCGGTAAATATTCGGTATTCGGCATATTCGGCAAGTTTTTAATTGTTCGTATTCGGCGGAATTATTCGGTTGCATTGCCGAATATTTACCGAATAAAGAAAGTAAGTAATTAATGAAGATCTTACGTATTCCATTGGATAATAAGCTCCTATTTTAGTAGTTTTTTGAGGAACTGCTAATAAAAGAGTCACCTATGCGTCAAAATATAAATACGATTTTTTTTTTTTAAGTTAAAAAACCGTAGTTTAAGAGTTGAGAAGAATTCAGAGTTGTTTTAACTAAATAGTTATCTACTAAATCATAAAAACATAGTGGTAGTAACATATGTAACGATTATCAATCATTTAATAGTTTAAATTAATCCCCTTAAAAATATGGCGTAACCGAATATTCGGTCGAATGTTCGGTTCGGTAAGAGCTGAACCGAATGTTCGGCCGAATATTCGTATTCGGCAAAGTCCATATTCGGCCCATCTCTAGTCGAAACGAAAGTTGACGCACGTACGTGTCACGTACCTATTCAAAACATCATAAAACCATAAAATACTGGCACAACAAATTCATAAAAGTCGATTCAATGAGTTAATTTAACTGAATCCGTATGATGGATATTTTGTTTTTCAACAGTTACTCAGCGTTCAAATCAGTAACAATATCAACATACCCCGTTAAAAAGTTTGAGAGGTGGCATTTAAAGTGTCTGTGGTGCTGGCGAGGGGTCGGGTTCACAGGTGGGCGAGGGCCTCGGCCGCCGCGCCGTCGCCCGGCAACGGCCCGAGCTGGTCGCAGCCGCTGCTCTGCTCAGCTCTAATTGCTTTCATTGTACTCACTTATTTGTAATGACGGGGTATTCAATTCGAAGGTCTACCGTTCATGTACATGTATTGTACAGTGTTACGATCGATGCATTATAAACGTTAGTTCGGCAATATTTGAAAAATTAACAGAGTTCAAGAACTTTTGTTGTTACTATAATTACCTAAGATACTCGTATAAGTTTTACGATCTGTGATCCCCGTAAATTACAAATTTGTTGTTCAGTTTTCTTTATAATTTGTTTTTTGACTTATTATAAGAAGAAAATATGAAATCATTTCCTTTAATTATGGTTCGCTGTAAAAAGGTTTGTTAAAACCGAAATATTCAAATACCTATAGGCGTTGCCAAGCAGCAGCAGCCCTGCTCTGGAGGCCAAATATTAAAAACAATACCTATAGATTATGCCCCACCTCATCTTTGCTAGGCCTTCGGCAACAACTAACCCCTTTTACTCTCGCCGTCACTCTGATCCATCGGCTGGCCATTCGTTTTAGATACTGCTTTTATCAACCATATCCCAGCCCAGTTGAGTCGAGCATGCTGTCAGAGAATACCGTATCCAATGAGGATTACCTCCACCTCTGAGGAAAACAGACAGACAGAGAGACGGACAAAGTCGCACGTCGCACCATAAGGGTTGCACTTTTTGTACCTTTTTGGTACGGAACGCTAAAACAAATGATAGGTAAGGAACTTACTAAGATGATCCCTTGCGCTTGCGGTGGGAGCTGGGGGAGGAGGGTATGGCCGGGGCGTGCAGGCTCGGCTCGCAGCTGGACATCTCGTATCGGTCAGCGCCACTGTAACACCATGTATACTTAATATTACTAGTTTTCATATGTTAACTGAATATTACTTAAATATGATGTTTATACATAATTGAACAACGTTTGGTAACTTTGTCTATTCATGGGCGACAGTTTTCAACTGGTTTGCTGAATCGCATATAAACATGTAACTGTGGAAAAATAATTCGTTTGGTACTCAGTAAGTTACTTCACCCAGCTTCATTAAGTTCCAAACGAATGAGGTGCAACTTCAATTACAATTTTGTACTTGAATTAAATACTGTGTAGGCTGTGTACTATAAATGCCAAAATGCAATCAATGTTGATAGGACGAATATAGTGGTCTTAGTCAGCATGGACTGGTCAATTGTTAATCTAGCAGGGCAAACACCAGGGCGTGCAACATGCCGTTCATATCAAACCACACAGGTACACATAATACCTACTATTATCTTGCCGCCTCGTTGTACGCCACAGGACACCGTCACCACCATTTTTTTAGTCGCATTTTTATAAGCACCTCAAGTTGCAGACTTAGGCACCGGCCACATCAGAGCGTCGCGTGTCTCGGGGCGCGCAACGGATGTCGGCGCCACGCCACCTGAGTGTAATTCAAAAAGCGTCTCCTCGGTACATTTTGTATAGGATAGGCGCGTCTTACGTCCTTCCTATACAAAATGTACTGAGGAGACGCTTTTTGAATTACACTCAGATGGCGTGGCGCCGACATCCGTTGCGCGCCCCGAGACACGCGACGCTCTGGTGTGGCCGGTCACTTACAAGTGCTTGTCCTTTCTCTTGCGCGGGTCATGTCTCGGTTGCGAGGAGTGTGGCTGGTGCGGCTGCGCCGGGAGCAGTGCGCCGCCCGCGTCGGCGCAGCTGCCCGCGCTCGCCGTCAGCTCATACGGCGGTGCCGAGCTCGCGTTAGGCGCACTGCAACACACAATACAAAACATTCATCTTTGTCCTAAATGATTTTTCGAAGTTCTCCGAGAAATACGAAATCCGTTTTTATTTATAAAATATTTTACGAATACGGCGTTTCTTTTATTTCACCGAAATCACTTCTACGGGTTTGAAACGGGTTAAACCGGGATAATTCCCCATTTCAGAAAGCTGTTACAAATTACAAGTAGAAGTCACTTTTTAATATAACAAGTTGAAGAGAGACTTCCGCTTGTACTTTGTAACCTGAAATTAGTAGTAACAGATTTCGACTTCAAGATTTCATTTGTTTGAGTTGATTTTTGGCACGCGGGGAATGTACGTATTCGTTTTATGGACTAATAACTCCTCCTATTAGTAAAGTTTCAGTGCATAAAATGATTGTTTGTGGGCCGTAAACGTACACAATATTCGAGGCCATCAATGTTATGTACCAAGTGTCCTAAGTGCACCGTCAGTGATGATATCCTACCGACTGCGCCAATGTTAATAGTTAGAATAATAAAAGATCGAGAGCCTAATTAGGTCCATAGGAGACGGGTTTGTTATCTAATGGCCTTAGTGTACTTTTGTTTAATACAAATTGCCACAGAGCGTCGCTGTCGTGAGTTTAGAAACTAATATATACGCCCTTCTTGTACATATATAGCCCTTGCCCTTGTTGTAGATATATGTATATAAAAAAACCGGCCAAGTGCGAGTCGGACTCGCCCACCGAGGGTTCCGTACAACCTTTCAATAGTCGAATCATCAAAGGTGTCGCCTGACTTCAAAACTGGGTAAATCCATTCTGCTATAAGGTTGATTATTTTTCAGATTATATTATATTTTTTATATAATGAACCTTAAAGCAGAATGGAATTACCCAGGTTTGAAGTTAAGCGACACAAATGTTAATTCATATAACTCTACAGACTTAACTAAATCCCTCAAGACTCAATTTCCTACATAGCAACTAATATTTCATACACAATTTTATTACTAAACAACGTCCAAAGAAAATCCAGACAATTCGACTTCAATACTTTACGTTACAACATTGTCGTCAAGACGCTCCTGATCCTGACCCGACCCCATTATAATGTATCAGGAAAAACGTGATGTAGGAAATGAGCGGTCAACGTACAGCAATTTTTTTTACATTTTCCTTCAAAAAACGATTTTTTCCACAACAAAAACATTATGAAAAAAATAGTTTTGATATGTACAGTTTGAGCTCTTTCTAACGATACCCCACTTGACCTAGTAACTTGACATTAATAGTTTGCCCCCCTTTCATTTTTGCCATTTTCTATAATTAATATTAATAAATTAAAAAAAAAATACTTTCACATTGTAGAGGTTCACCATGTTCATAAATATTCCAAATTTCAAGTCGATATAGCATAACTAGTTCTCGAGATATTTAGAAATGTGACAGACAGACAGACAGACGGACAGAGCGTCGCCATAAGGGTTCCTTTTGTACCTTTTTGGTACGGAACCCTAAAAAGCAAAATTAATATACATAGTTTAGCTGGATCTACCTACCTTAATTTTTAAAACCTTATTCAACTATGCTTTATAAATTTTTGGGTAAGTATATTCATATTTTTTATCTTAAATTTACGAAAATACTGTTGGACACTTTATAGTAGAGCGGCGAGAGGGTCTCGGAAAAAGTTGATGTGACTGGAGAGTATACTGCTGACAAGTGGTATCGTTGTGATCGGTAGACTTTACTGAGTACGAAATAATGACTTGTCGCATTCTCAGACTGTGGGGGGGTTAAAAAAAGTATGACTATGAGGCCTTATTTGAAAGTTAATTTTAGTCTCTATCGGAAAATGCCATGAAATTCATAACATTTCTCATAAAAAAGGGAATTTTCAGCAAAAGAAACCAACGTTTATCCTTGATAAAATTACAAAAAAATTAAACACAATAAAATCAACAAATAAAAAAAAATTACTTAAAACTAAACTTAAACCCTAGTTTTTTTCTCCCCTGACCCTCTGTGTAGCTTTTAGGCCAGAGAGCAACTCATATGTCACCTTTACCTCCCCTTTTAAACTCGTCTAGGGTATCAAACCTAGGAAACCAGTCAAATTGCATACCCACTTTTTTCCTTTGTAACCACCGCAGACTGGCGATTATTGATTTTAAGAAAATGATTGACATTGTTTCTTAAAGTACTTTAATTGTCCTTTCAAATGATACCAATATTGATAGGTTACAACGAATAAGATAAGAGGTATACCTGCTTGAAACGAATTTTGCGCGAGGTGTAATTTGGTAGACGCCGAATGTATGGGAACGCGTGTCAAGCGGTACTCCCCGCCTACAGGTATGTGGTTGTAGTTTGCTTATTTATTATCCGATCGTAGAAATTTAAAAAGCAACAGATAGCTTAATAATGTAGTTAAATGATTTATATAACATATTTTTTAGCTAAGTGGCCGTTTTCATTTCCTTTTTGAGTCACAAAAATAAAAAAAGAGAGTAAAAAAAAGTATTTTTTGCATTATTGTTAATTAAAAAATAACTAACAAAACTATACTTTTCACATATAAGAAATCTTAATCAGCATGTTATACGCTTTCAATCGACACCTAATTTTTCAAAATTGGATAAGGGGTTCTAGAAAAATTGGCAAAAAATTGAAACCCGGGACCGCGATCTTTGTGACGTCATAGTTAACCCCCCCACAGTCTGAGAATGCGACAAGTCATTTCGTACTCAGTAAAGTCTACCGATCACAACGATACCACTTGTCAGCAGTATACTCTCCAGTCACATCAACTTCAAAACTAGACGAGTTTTTTCAATTCCGCCGCCTTACTATTAGAGGATTTAGCAAAAAAATAGGAGCTCCTAAACTTAAACTGGGCCTTTATATACAACAAACAATTTCATATTATATTATAATATTACTAAATTCTTGTTTTGTCTAAAAAAAACTGTAATAATAAGGCTCAAAAAATACCAATTTAGCAATTTTTCACGTCAGAAGCACGTTCCAGAAATGATTTCAGTAAGTAAATTACGTTACCGAAACTTTCTCATAATGGATATTTTCCGCTCACCCATTGCGTGCGGAAAATATTCTTAGTCAACTTCAGTTACCTGCGTACTTACGTAGGTAACTGAAGTTGACTAAGAGCAGGCGGTACAAATACGTAATCGTCACTCACCAACAAACTTCCTCGAAAAGTACTCTATAGGTATAACCAAAGTAATGTTGCAAAATTAAAGGCTCGATTACATCTGTGACGTTCAATTTTATGCTAACACTCACAAACGTCACAGACACTCGTAACACAACGTGCAGAGTATTTGCCACTTCCGATTTTTTCTCAAACCGGAGACAAACAATAGTACATAGTGTAACGTCGGGCGCAAGTTGATAACGAGAGTAAGTTAAATCGCGACGGCTTTCTGGAGCTTTTTATTTATAGGCTCGAGTTTGCAATATTATTACGCCCCGAGTTGCACACAATGTTTTTCATCACTATTGCAATACAAAAGATAAAAAATAGTTAAGAACGGTACTAGAAACTTCATGTCATTACTCCCGAGGGAGAATGTTTTTTTTATTAATTACTCCCGCTCCATCATCTCCATTCATTTGCACACTTATTGTGGACTTATTGTGTGGTTTTGACGACCGGTCTGGCGCAGTCGGTAGTGACCCTGCCTGCTGCGCGCGGTCCCGGGTTCGAATCCCGGTAAGGGCATTTATTTGTGTGATGATCACAGATATTTGTTCCTAAGTCATGAATGTTTTCTATGTATATAAGTATTTATATATTATATATATCGTTGTCTGAGTACCCACAACACAAGCCTTCTTGAGCTTACCGTGGGCCTCGCCTCAGTCAATTTTGTGTAAGAATGTCTTATAATATTTATTTATATTTAAGAGTGATGAAAATTAATTTTAACACTCACTTTTTCGATTTAAATAATATAGCAAGTAAATATGTAAGAGCTTCTTAATGCAGTTTTGTTTATTCAAAAAATACAAGTATAACGACCTACTTGAAGCACTAATTTTTCAAACCTGCAACAGTTCACTTTCGATGCTAATTGAAACAGTTATTTTGATTATCTGTGCCTGAGGACGAAGCGTTTATTATAGACTAGCTTTTACCCGCGGCTTCGCTCGCGTTAAATCCGAAAATTGAGGAATGCTCCATACAAAGGTTCACATTTTAGGGAAGTGGGGGGTTAGGAAGAGATAAAAAGTAGCCTATGTCACTTTCCATCCCTTCAACTATCTCCACTTAAAAAAATCACGTCAATTCGTCGCTCCGTTTTGCCGTGAAAGACGGACAAACAAACAGACACACACACTTTCCCATTCATAATAATAGTATGGATACATATAGTATTAAGCCTCGTGCTTGCAACGACGTCACTTGCAGATTAAAAGGACGCGTTGACACGCATTGTGTGCCGAGGAAGCAGCATGAAACATGGCCAACTTTAAAAATGACATTGTGATGGCATTGGAGTAATTGCGACAATTTTCTGGATAAAATAAGGGTTAACGATCGGTTAGCGACATTAGGTAATGTGATTACGAACGACATTTGTGTCCTTTAATAATGAACCGACGAAAAAAGAGGAGGTTCTCAATTCGTCGAGTTTTTTTTTGGTATTTTAAAGTAAACTAGTGTATTTTACGTTTGTACCTATTCGAGAGATAGCATATTACTAAAAAACAAATCTGTAATAACTAATAAATAAAAAACTATTTTCCCTCACTAGCTCGGAAACACGTGTTTTATCCTATAATACTAGCGGCTAAAAACGCATTTTATCCACTAGTGGGTAAAGTAATTTGACCTTTAATATAGTCAAATTCATTGCTTTAAAATTGACAAAAGCAGGTGAATCTAGTAATAAAGATGATTTACCACCTGTGGAACTACTGGAAGCAGTGATAAACGCATTTTTTGCGTTGTAGTTTCCTCGCTGTAGTGAGGGGAAAAGTTTTGTGTTACACACGGGTGCAAACGTATTTTACTTCTCGTGTATTGAAAAACTCGCTAAGTTCAGGATTCTATTCTCGAACCACGAGCGAATGCCCCCTTGTATAACAAATAACTATTAAGAAGTGCATATAGGTCAAGTGGAAAATTGTTCCATCAGGTCAGGTAACGTTGAACACATCGGCATTGTTATCAGAAAGACGTGGGGAAGTCTTATCATAACAATCTTTATCTAATTTATGTATCGTTAAGTGTTTATGATTTTTCTCAATTAATAGTCTCATCGGAAGATCAGCGCTGGAAGCCGTCGGCAATATGCTGAGTTGAGGTCATTTGCGTGTGTATGAGTATTCTTTTGTCTTTAATACTTATTAAATTAAATTAAATTAAATCACCAACTGGTAAAGGCCTCCTCGATTATTTACAAATAGATGAAAAAGTTGCATTTTACTTATCCACAAGAGTGCAGCGAAGTAATTTCATACAAATTTTAACTTGATGTATAGTGTAATTGACCTTTAAATGATGGTTTTGTATGATAAAATGTAATACGCTGATGCATTTGATTTCGTTTGTTGTTTTACAGTTAGTATTTTGCTCGTGTTGGCGTGGTGAAAAATGATGTGTTTAATTTGCTCAAAATTTGTTCATCCTTCGTGCCCTGAAATCCTCGCAATGCTCAAGATTCCACTTTTCGAACTGAACTACGAGTGTTGGAATCTTTCGCTAACGTAGGTGTCAATAAATAACAAATAACTATTAAATACTTTGCAGGATTGCCAATAACAGCTATTGCTATTTGAATATCTGATGTCACATCAGTGATGTGATGATATACAGGGTTTAATACATTTAACAAAAGGGATTAAATTCTGTTTTTGTTCCCTATCAATACTTAACACAAAACTGCCAGTCGAAAGTCATTTCATACATCGTAAGTGTCCTACATGATGAATTTAAATCGTAACAATTATGGGGTGTTGCCTTGCATCAAATGAGGTAATTATGTACAGTTCTAATTTGTATTATATATTGCTAGAGATAAACGTAACGTCAAATCCAAGTTTTCCACCTCGAAAACCGTACATTTACGATGTAATTGATGCGAACAACTCTTCAACATTACATACTAACTCGTAAGTGTGTAATGTTGTAGTTCAAGTGCAGGGTTACGATTATTGCGCAACGCTGGGCTGCGGTAAACGTAACCATGCGCTGACTAGAGTAGTACCTATTAGTCACTAGGGTTATCTAACTGCCTTTTAATTGAGTTTCTCTCTAATTCGGGATACTTAAAAAAATGTGTACATACATATCGTCACTACTTTTAAAAAAACTTGTATCTTCGTCTGTCAATGAAAAGAAAATTGTAGTAAGTATGTATTGAATGCATATAGACTTACTGCGTTTTAACTTTGAGGAACAGCGTGAAATACGAGATTTTTTAAAAGTAGTGACGATATTATAAATAATTATAACTGCTAGGTTGTGAAATAAGTATACATGGGACGTTAAGATAGACGGTTAAGACACTAGAAAATGTTCATGGTATTTTTGAACGTTTGTGCCTTAGTAAATGTAATTAGGTACATAATTATTTACCACAATACTTAGTACCAATCGTCTGAATAGAGCTTTGCAGCTAAAAACTTTCAGATCGGCCCTCGTAAGTAGATATTTATGTCATTTATCGATGACATCGGGCCCCGTAGCCAAATGGCATTTCTGCGACGCGAAACGAAAACGAAACGCCGTGAAAGGTAGTCTGGCTTTGTCGCGCCAATACGCAAGCGCGATAGAGATAGAAAGCTACGAAAGAGATATTATCGTGAGCGTTTCGGGAGCGTTTGTGCATTCGGCTACGCACACAGGCCTTACTTTGCGGAAAATGCACGATAAAATCAAAAAGATTACTTTGTTAATCCATTATCTATTCGCGGTACATATTTGATTTTGATTATCATGCCAATCCAGTTATATCATTGCAAGAATGGCATCGGTTTCGATTGTAGCTAATGTACGGCGCAATCAGCGCATCAGCCGCATCGCATCGGCGCGCGAACTCGCATGCGATTTAAGATAAGTTGCGGAACTTGCGGACTATTGAGGTTACATCCAATTCATCCGGCCCATCAAATGCTACATTGTAATGAAATTCTCATGCTGGATTCGAATCTCGTACCGTGTAATTCAGGCCTTAAAATAATTTATCGTTTGCGAATTTGAACCTCAGTTATTTCTACAAAATAAGAATATGAAATATGCGCCCTTATTTGTCAATGCACGTGGAAACGCAACTTATGAATGCAATGCAAATAACTATTACGAAATACGTCCGAGATGCATAATTTCCATAGGTTATGCGTTCGCACTTTGCCATATCGTGCGCACGCGGAAGCAAAGCGACCTTGTAGGCACCCCCCGCAACCCTCCCGCGGCACGTGACCCCTCCCCCACCCTTCCCCCTGCCCTGCACATCGTTGCAAACTAATGCAGCGAGTGCACATCACAAATAAGGTCTTGTGGAATCAAAGCGACTTGTACATTTAGCTCTTTGTTGCAGCAGCGTATCGGAAACTATTATGTGCAGGTATCACTTTAACGTGCATTTCTATTGCAGAACATCGGTGCAATAGAAATGTTACATTACACGTGATTTATTTAAAAAAATATAGAAACGAGTCTTCGATTGCTAGAGTTCCTTTCATCGAAACAGAAAAAGGGCATGCATTTTAACATGTAAATAGGTAAGTATTTTCTACATTGTACCTCCTGATTATTTCTGCGTGCACACAAAGATTCTAAACAAATATTTGTTTATTTTTAAATTATGGATCGTTATTAAAATAGAATCAAGTATACATTAATTAGACGTCGCTATTACCTAGAGGAATCATCAATGATAATTACATTGCAATTTAACAGCGCAGCTTCATCGTCATCACATCGCAATCACCTCGTAGATGGATGCCGGTCATTTTTTCGAAGTTTCGCTCAGATACATGATAAGACTATTTCGCTATAGGTATTGTCTATATGAGATTCCGGGTATAAGAGAGAATGGACATAAGTACCTAAATATCTAATGCCATTGCCATCTAAACCAGCATAATTATCTTATTATTTATGGTTCCGTGATATGTTTTTTTTTTGTTAGACATCGTAACTTTTCCAGCAATTTTGGTGCAACATTGTCGTGTTAAAGAAATATATACTCGTATGTCCGAAGCACTTACTGATAACACACTGTATAAGTAAGTAATGGATACAATACACAGCGCAAGATGAGCACAGATATTTGTTCCTGAGTCATGGGTGTTTTCTATGTACGTATAAGTATTTGCATGTTATATTATACATATAGGTATCTTTGTGGGTACTCACAACACAAGCCTTCTTGAGCGTACCGTGAGACTTAGTTAATCTGTGAAAGAGGTCTTAAAATATTTATTTATTTAATTAGTATTTACCAGATGAATAAACTACAAAAACTACTTGTTACTGCCTCAGAGCGTGCGAGAACAGGTGAAAAATACATACAATGCACATATCCTGTACAGGGGCAAGTAATTGTAATACACTCATAGTTAGTCATCAGTCATCATCGAGTCGATCGGCGTGGAATTGCATAAGTACACAGTATTACCAGACAAAATAGAAAAGTGTACGAGGGCTGCTATTTATGTATCCGGAAAACAAAAAAACTAATAAATATCTATAGTTGTAAAAAACTTTTCCCTTCACTATAGCGAGAAAAGTACAACGCAAAAAACGCGTATATCACTGCTTTCAGTAGTTCCACAGGTGGTAAGTCATCTTCATCACTAGACTTACCCACTTTTATCAATTTTAAAGCAGAAAATTTGACTATATGCAAGGTCAAATGACTTTGTCCACTAGTGGATAAAATGCGTTTTTACCAGTTGGCATTGAAGGATAAAACACGTGTTTCCGAGCCAGTGAGGGGAAAATGCTTTTATTGTCTTCATATTTGTTAGACGAGACCAATTATGCACTTTTCCATTTTTATTGTTGCACTTTTCATAGCCCTTTTACCATTCTGATTTTTGTATACAAAACGTACATTTTGTACGTAAAAACGGCTATTTTGCGAACTTATCTTTGTTTTACAGTCAAATTTTCATGTAATATTATACAAATGCGCGTCATACTGTTTGCAAGAGACGCCTTTATCTCTGGATATATACTATGACGATCTTGCATTATGAGGTCGTTTCATGTAATATCTTACAAATGTGCGTCATACTGTTTCCAAGAGACGCCTCTATCTTGTGATATATACTATGACGATCTTGCATTATGAGGTCGCACACAGCATTTATACTTTGTGGCATAATAGCTGAATTTGAGCCTTTTTTAAAAATTCACGATCAAACTCATTAAACCGTCGATACATATTGATCTTCGATGGGACTTGCTCCCCTAAAGTCGAAAAAATATATATATTATATATTTTTTTAAATATAGATATTATATATTTTTAAAAATATATATATAGATATTTTTGAGTAAACCCAAGGCAAAAATCGTAGAAAAAACATCACACTAAAATTTTCACTAGTAAATCCGTTGAAGATGAAACAAACATTTTTTAATGATGCTAACAATGTGAAACCGACTAATAGATATATGAAACCAACTGTTTTCTACTTGCAAAGTTCTATTTTTATTTCTTATATAAACATATTCAATATTGTTCCTGTAAGTGGTCCATTCCGGTAACGTAAGTAACAGCCCTCGTATTGACTTCACTCCAGCTTACCAAAGCCATCTGACGATTTTTGTAAAATAATCTTTTTTAGCCTTTTAAAACAATTCTTTAGCACAGCAAGATCTAATTCCTACTTAGATCCGATACACCAGCTTTTAGACACTTCTAATTTATGAATGCTCTATTTTAATATTTTATTCTTAATTTTTAATAAATAAGGTATTGCATTGTAATATTGTATTTTAATGTGTATTCTCTAACATTCATATAACTGCCTGTTTTTGTGTATGCCATACGATTAAATAAATAAATAAAGAATGATTTATGTAAGCTAATACAGATCTACACTAGCTGCTTTATGAAGGTAGGTATCATTAAGCATGACTCTCACCACAGAGAGGTTTTGCAAGAAGTTCACCGCCCCCTTTCTTCATATTATTGTGCGATATGGGTTCAATTGTGGTGTGGGTGGACTGAAACTTGGGCGGTTTAATATGCTCTGCTTATTAGGGAATACGGGTTTAAGTTTACGCTCCCAGGCAGAGGACCGGCAGTCTACATATTTCCGTGTCTTGACAAACGTTTAAAATAAATAAATAAATATTATAGGACATTCTTACACAGATTGACTGAGGCCCACGGTAAGCTCAAGAAGGCTTGTGTTGTGGGTACTCAGACAACGATATAACTTAATAATACTTATATACGTAGAAAACATCCATGACTCTGGAACAAATATCTGTGTTCATCACACAAATAAATGCCCTTACCGGGATTCGAACTCGGGACCGCGGCGTAGCAAGCAGGGTCACTACCGACTGCGCCAGACCGGTCGTCAAAATGTCAAGAAGCTTAGCTCTACATTAAACAACTGATGCACTGTAAGAGACTTTAATTTTATTTCTAACTTTATGGTTTGATTTTGTGAATTAACACACTTTATTGTATCGCAATAATATTCAGAATATATTTCAGAAAGCAAAACAGTACATAGAAAAAATATCTACCTAAAAATAACTTCTAAAACCAGGGAAGAAAATAGTCGCGAGCATTTGTATGGATATTGACCTTTCCTGTAGCGTCTAAAATAGCAAGTAACTTTTAATTGTTGGTAATAAAAATAACCGCAAAAGTTTAAGTTAAGTAGGCACGCCATCGCCATTTCCCTTTGTAATACCTACGCTCAAAATGACGTCTTCTTTTACGTAAGGCAAAACGTTATTTTACAGCGCTAAAAGACATCATCAAAAAATGGTTTTTAACAATTCCTGTTCTTTTTGATAGACCTATCGATAAATCCCACAATATACAATTATACATACATAGATGTCATGCCGGAAAAAACGCCCCCACTTAACGTAAGGGGAGGTAGGTAAGTACCAATATTCGTATGCATAATTTACGTTATATCCATTTCAAATTCATAATTGCAGTTTTCTGTCACTAGCTATTACGGATCAAAGCCTCGGAAGAACAGACAGACATACATAGTGAACCTAGTTGACAACGGGGCTCTCAAAATAATGTTAATATTCTCGGTTAACCCTGGGACAATACCTAATAAGTTGGTTAACAATTATCATTATGTGCGCAGTTTGGCATGGATTTAGATACTAGTTGATGGACAGTCTATGTATATACGTCACAGTTTGGTCGGCTGGGCGGCGTTTGCGCGGGGAGTGGCTCACGATGGGCGGAGAATACAAGACGACGCCCACTACAACATGGAACCCCTGAGTATAATAATTTTTATACACCATTTTACACTATTTTAGTTCAAAACTTATAAAGAACATTCAGAAGGTTAAAATAATCCTTACTAAAAAGGGAAGTGAAAAATTCCAGTGTGAATCTACAGCTTCACAGTCAACAACAAAAGTTGCTGGGCAGAGTAATTGAAGACTTACAAATAAATACCTAAAAAAAGTTAATACTCAACAATACTGGCTTCAGGAATATTTTACAAAAAATATGGGACTGCTAAAACTCTTTCCAATTAATTTTTAACAATGGAGTAGGTATTTTAGAGGCTTATTGTCAAAATATTTTTTGTAGTAGGTAGAAACCTGATTCTCACAGATCCTAATGTTTTTGGGTTTTTTTGAGCTCAGAATCACTTATATATTTTTTTATTAGCCTAAATGGTGTCCCACTGCTTTGCAAAGGCCTCCCCTTTCTTTCCTTTGTATCGAAATTGTTGTTTCCACTATGTCGTACAAATCTTCATACATGAAAAAAAAGCTTCTTACAACAGTTTTCGCATTTTTGTTGTAAAGTGATATGTAATAGTTATGAACCTAACAAGTCTAACAAACCAACGTGTCGAATTTAAAGGAAAACAAAAAAAACACACACCTATAATACGGTTAAACATACAAATAACTAGATTTAGAGTCCCCCCCCCCCACATCTAGCGTCGCGCCGACGCAGCGTCAGGCTTTGCCATACAGTTGGCCCGACGCTACGCTCACGAGACGCTAGATGTGGGGGGAACCCTTATATGAAATAGAGCAGTAAATCCATTACAATAATATGATGTGCAGTAACTAAACTTAAGTACTACTTGTTTTTTCGATGATTACCTAGATAAAGATACGTGTCAAAAGCATTCATTGAGGAGGGCCTGTCGCGAACCTTTTTGACACATTTGTCGCACTTGTGAATTCGCACGTAAGTGTGACAGAGAAACAACACGTCAAACGTATTTGCAACAGACCATAGACCCTCTGTAAACAAATCGCCCTGATGCATCTATAATCTATCTCATAGATATAACTTTTCAAAAAATTGGTTAATGCATAGAAGCTAACGTTTAACGTAGCTACTCTATGGTTTTGTTTACGTTGCATGTGCGTCAATGTGTTGAACTCTAGCGCAAAACTTTGCCGTAATATTCCCTATATTAACGAAATTGGGAAATCTGAACTATCAAAATCAAGAAAATTACTTTTCTAATCCGTAGATTAAGTGTTCCTATTCCGCGAAGTAATCTTCTTGATTTTGATTATCATGATTATTTTCTTAATGTGATTTATAATGAAATTATGTATGTGGGACAATTTATATAAAATGTAAAAGATTACCTACTGAACTACAAGGTTCTATTCCGCACGAGCCTAAAGATTGATTTGGCACAAAACATGGTTTGCTATGGATGGCCGAGTCTTCTTGCGAAATGTCCGATCTGGCGGCGATATCTAAACTTACAGAATCGGTTCAATATTGTCTTGGAGAAACATTTTTCGCATATATTTGATTTGTATAAAAGTTCTTGGCAGAAGTCACGATTGGCAGAAACATCTTACGCAGAATATGCTTTGGCATAAATCATTTCGCAGATTTTTGTAATACCGAATCGTCTGTTGTCATAATGTTGATGAGCATAATAGTCTTCTAGTCGAACAATACATTTGCAGATAATATTTGTGCATAATATTTAGGCGGCATAAACTTGTATTTTGCTATTTGATAGCGAGCTGGATGTGTTGGGGATGCAAGATACCTAACACTCCTCCTCGCTTCGCTCGTCGTCGTACCTAACGGTGACTCTGGGGCCGTTTTTCTTTTCTGATAGCGAGTAATAATTCTGCTAAGTAATATTATGCTATAAGATTATTATGGTACATACAATTATGCTAAACTAAACTCGACCAAAGTAATGTTCTCTAAAACAATATTCTGCCAAATGTATCTTATGCGTGGTAGTAATAATGCCAACTAAGTTTTCTGCAAAATTACCATTCGACCGAAAGTGTTTCTGCGAAACATGTTATGCGAAATGTGTTTCGGACTAAAATGATTCTGCCAGATGAGGGTAACCCCAGTCCCACTCATAACACAAATAGAGAGCACGGGGCGTTGAACTATTTATGTATGTATACTTATAAACAATAGAAGTTGAACCGATTTGGCCACATAAGTTTGCGAACCGTTTTGGGTTGAAATCGAAACATATGAAGTTCGAAATGTATTCGATTTGACCCATCACTGAATCGGATTGGCAAGATTTCGCTGTAGTATAACACTCATAAAAAGTAACAAACGAGATTTTGAATAAAATTTGTTATTTTAAGCAAATTACTTGGTTTTTATATTTTCGCGATTTCAATACCGGGATCCCGGGATCCCGGTATTGAAATCGCCAATACCGGAATGAATACCGGTATTGGATAAGGTCCGGTATTTGGAAGCCCTAGTTCCCACTTAGCAGCTCGGCCCCAGAACTCCAGGCCGCCGTATTGTATGACGGCTTGTATGCCTGCGTAATAGCACGCCCGCACTGCCTGTCAAGTCTGGCTTAGCCTTGCCAGCAAAGCAAGCCTTGCTCAGTTGAGGCACAAAAAAATTGTGTGCCATTTTTTTTCCAGCTTGACCAAAGCCTCACGTGGGAATCGCAGGTCAGTGTGGTATTTGGTCAAGCTGGAAGCCCAGAAAAATGACAGTTGACACTTGTTGAATTTTTTTTGTGCCTTGATGGATTATATTGAGTGGACCGCGAATTCTTTCTGATAAGTCAAACTGCATGAATTGGGTTTTAGTTAGGTTTAGTAGTAGTCCATTCAATCGGCACCAATCTAAAATTTGTCTCGACAGTGACAACGGCCGCCACTTCATCTGCATACATAAATACTTCTCCAACCTTTGCTATGTTTGGGAGATCGTTAAGCATGAGTGAGAAAGCCAGATTAGACAGAGATGAGCCTTGAGGAACGCCTATTTCTGTGGCCAAGCCATCCGATTTTATATTGCCTATTTGACCCACCACATATTGCCGTCTTTCGCGCAGGAAGTTCATCATGAAGTTTAAGGTCTGTCGTTTTTTTGTGATATTACGTCATGGTCTACCACATCGAAGGCTTTTGAGAGGTCGCAGAAGAGTACTGCGACCTCCCTCTTTTCTTCACTAACCGCTCGTTAGTATACGACGTAATTATCACTTCGCGAGCCATCATTGTGGTAGATCTTCCTGCACGGTAGGCATATTGCCTTACGGACAATTGCCCTGTTTTGTTCAGGAAGTCTGTCATGCGAGAAGTAATACCATTTTCTAGAATTTTAGCGACAGCTGGTATGATGCATATTGGTCTATAGTAATTTGGGTCACACATTTTACCTTTTCCTTTGTAAATAGGACAGACTTTCACTTGTTTCAGATGTTGTGGATACTCTCCATTGCGTATCAACTCATTAAAAACTGTCGCTAATGGGGCTGCCAGGTTTGTTGAAATAAGGCTTAGTAGTTCTGTAGAGATACCGTATATGTCCTTTGTGGTTTTAATTGCAACTTTCCCAGCTTTAATTTTGTTTATCTCTTTTGGGGTGAATCTGCTTAAAAAGAGTGAGCTATCGTTGGTATAGTAATAAGTAAGTACCTGTATTTACCTACCCTATGCATATAAATTTTATTATCAGACCTACACTTATTAAGAACCCCCTAGAGAGCATATGGACTCACTCAAGCATTTCCGGCCAAGAGTGTCAAATTTTAAACTAAAATTTAGCGCAAGTTAGAAAATTGAGGGTGAAGGTTTCAATGGCATTAGGTATTTCCAAGGTCTGGCAGTACGCAGTAGTACGGCTTCGCAAGTACCGCCACCAGCGAATCGATACTACGTCATTAGTGGGCTGCTTCAACTAATACAATAACACTAATTAATTTACCAATTTACGAAGCCTGTGTGTATATTTGCAAGTAACTTTAAAGTTAGAATTGGAGCGAAACCTTACTAGTGAGCAAGTTGTTTTGATGTAGCTAACTAGTACGGTATATAAATGACACTACTGACTTTTATTCAAATGATTCAGAATATATCTTTATTTCATTTTTATTATTTCATGCACAAATAATCTTAATTTTATTTTTATTGCTTTTTATATTTCTATAATTTAAAGTTATTTGTTTTCGACTTAAGCACAAGAAAGAGAGAGGAATAGGTAACTGTAAGATAATTATCTATTCCTTTCTCTTTCTTCCTCTATTTTTGTTACCTATTAAATATTACAGTCTCTACTAATATACCATTTGTACCACGGTAGACATCTACTCGTAGTATAAAATAAAAACTTTTTACAAAAAAATGCATCCTACTTCAAAAATAACAATCATCATCATGAGGTTCACTTTATGAGAGTGCTAGTTTTCGAGAGAAACTACTCGAGTTACTTAAGACAACACCGAAATCACCATACATGTGCCTTTAAAAATTGAAGACTTCATGGATCGCATCATCAGAACAGCTCCAGACTAATATGGGACCTCCTTGGAGGTAGTCCTTTCAAACAAAAAAAGAATTATTGAAATCGGACCACGGGTCTTGGAGTAATCAGGTAACATACATAAAACTATCCCGAATATAACCTCCTTCTTCTTTATTTTCAGTAAAGAAGTCGGTTAAAAATACATAATTATAACCACCATCTCATACGGAGAAACGGTAACTCGAAACATTCAGTCGAATTGAGAACCTCCTCCTTTTTTTGAAGTCGGTTAAAAACACAAATATCCCACTCGGATCAGATGATGATGATGATTGACAACAAGCAATGGCGAATGTCAAACAGATAAAATAGTGTTGATCTACGAAGGTTGATATCGCTCAGGTTGATACTTTACTGATATTATTTAACGATTTAACCCCCTTTTCACTCACTATTGAGATACTATTCTGTGCGGAAAAAAACTACTCAGAATACCTATGTTCGAAACTACTTAATTCAAACGTTCAGAGGCCCACTCACTAAATCTATTGAGTACATATATTGTTATTACACATTATTATGAATGTTATGATATAAAATATACCACGTATGACTCAGTCTCGCCACATCATCACATATCATAGCATCGTGATTCCACCATCTTGGTCATGTAATGACACTTTGTCACGAGTAAATTGCAAAAAGAATCAAAATCAAAACTAATTAAAAATATATTTCCTTTTGCTAAAATAAAACTTCGTAGATTTGTAGAAACGCGTTAATTAATATTTTTAACGATTTTATTACAAAGTTATCTTGTTAGTCGGGCAGCATCGAAGCACTCCGCACCCCCAATTGACGAGGCATGGCGGTTAGAACTTTTTACATTAGTTTGAAATAATTTATACGTTGAACCAAGGGCGGCTCACTCCGCGATTCTATCGCCGCGCTACAAGTACATGCTGGCGGCCGCGAGTTCGCGGCCTAATCAGGGGTGGCGCGCGTTCTCACGGAACGCACGTTCGCACTTTCTGTTGTTACTTTACGTCGCAAATTTTTTTTAAGGTTCATATGCGTTGTTCGCGTGTGGAATAGCTAATAATATTTACTTAAATAAATATCTTGAATAAAATAAATACCATAGGACATTTTTACACAGATCTACTATTGATTAAGTCCCCGGAAAGGTTCAATAAGGCTTGTGATCTTGGAACTTAAACAAAAATATATAAATACTATATATATACCTAGAAAGTACCCAAGACCTGAATATAATAGTATAACATTTTATCTGAGTATTAATTCGTTTTAATCTATAGGCAAACCTATCGCCGAACGCCGCGCACGTGCGGCTCGTTTCTTTGTTAGAATTTTGTAGGCATTTAAAAAGGCGGCATGTCGTGAACATCAAAGCAGTGGGCCTTCTGTACTTGTACTATTATATATTCTGTGGTTGAACATGTAAGTATATAGTGATTTAATAGTTAAACTTATTTTAATCAACATTCGTTTGGAATAAAGATACACACAGCCAGGGGAGAGGTCAAGACTAAGATAACACTAATCTAAAACATGAATTACGAAGGGTATTGAAATCTGGTTACATTTTAATCAAAATAACGGAAACCACATAGGTATTCTCATTTTAGAGGGAATACCATAATAAGTATTTTAAAAGATTCACCTTGCTTTTGTAGAAAAAAAATGTATACTACTTTTTATTTAATATTGTCTTCGGTTACCGCGATAGTTACTCATGAAATAAAACTATGGAAACGGATTAAATCGCGTATAATGAATTTAAAATACATCCCGACGTTTCGAACTCTTTACAGCGTTCGTGGTCAACGGGTGACTGAGGAAAAATTAAAATGTGCAAAAGCTACCCACTTACAAGAAATATTAACGAACCATGACCACAAATAATATAGATTTCTAAGGCAGGTTCACACTATTAATAAAGCTACTTAGTTATACAATATTCAAAAAATTTTACCATTACTCTGTTAAAAAATACATACATACATACATACATACAATCACGCCTGTATCCCGTTGAAACCACTAAAAAAAATAATTAACCAATTTTATGGTAAAATTTTTTGAATATTGTATAACTAGCTTTATTAATAGTGTGTGAACCTGCCTTAGAAATCTATATTATTTGTGGTCATGGTTCGTTAATATTTCTTGTAAGTGGGTAGCTTTTGCACATTTTAATTTTTCCTCAGTCACCCGTTGACCACGAACGCTGTAAAGAGTTCGAAACGTCGGGATGTATTTTAAATTCATTATACGCGATTTAATCCGTTTCCATAGTTTTATTTCATACTTTTTATTTATTTTCTTAGATCCTCACAAGTTTCGTGCATATTTCGTGCATATTTCAAACGAAAGGTACGCCGCTGGCTCTGTTCGATAGAGATAATTACCGCTCGGATTAACGCGCCATTCGGCTAGCCACCCTGTTCTAATTACCCTCGGATTAACAGATCACTATAAGCAAATTAACCCTTTGAACACCAAACACCACTAAAAAGACATTCTTACTAACCGTTAAATATTCGCTCTTTGATAGTCGACATTTTGGCATGTTACACACTGTAATGTAGTTTTATATTATAAAAAAAAAGAATTAGATAATATTGTCTTTGGTTACCGCGACAGTTACTCATGAAATGAAGCTGTAAAGTGTGCGAAATGTCGCGCGTCGGGAATGTCGGGATGACTTAATACATACTTTTTGCATCTTAGCAGAGAAACTTAACTTTTTGGAGGGATACTTATTAGTAAATACCTATTACAAAAAGACATATTATAATTTCGTATAATACGAGTAGTTCGGAAGGTAACCATCAACAAAAATGTAATTATGGTCGTCTAGAAGAAGTCTTTGATTGATTCTCGGTTAGATATCGCAATGTTAATATTGGTCAACTTTAAGTAAGTTGAGAATATGGGGCAAATTGTTGAAACTCAGTGTTAAAAGTTTCAATCATGTGTCCAATCCTTCTTACTTTGACATATTGATCATCATTGGTATTACTGTAAATTTAATTATGATATAGAATAGAGTATGACAGTATTATTGTATATGATTTTTTTGTGTAGGAAATTGTAATTTCCGATAGCCATTTCCACCACTTGGTGCCTTAACCCCTGGAACGCCGTAGTCATAATTTGATACTGAATTTAAATATTTTTTAACCCATATATACCCATGGGGTCGTTTTCGACCTACTGCTGTAAACAGGCTACTACTCATTGAAATAAGTAGGAGAATGAGGTTGTCATCTCAAAAAATAGGGAAAAAATACATGTGTTGGGCACATATGGGTTAATTACAGTTCAAATACTTTTAATTGTCTGGGACAGATTTGGAACAAGGCGTTTGAGGGGTTAACAAGAAATCACCGAGATTTGCCTTTCAACTAAATCGAACATCGGTATCAGGCTCACATATTCGTAATGTTGCAAATTTCATTATAAATATTACAAATACTAATCGTTCTAAAAATATTTGTTCAAAAAATCACTTATAATGATAACTATTATACACTGTACGTGTCATCATCCTCCTTGCGTTATCCCGGCATTTGCCAGGGCTCATGGGAGCCTGGGGTCCGCTTTGACAACTAATCCCAAGATTTGGCGTAGGCACTAGTTTTACGAAAGCGACTGCTATCTGACCTTCCAACCCGAAGGGTAACTAGACCTTATTGGAATTAGTCCGGTTTCCTCACGATGTTTTCTGTACGTGTACATGTATATATTAGTTAAGACTGTTTTGTATTTCGCTAAGTTCAGTGAATGTATAATATTCCTTTTAAATAAATACTTTCCTAAACCATAAACTATTTACGTATTCTGCTATTCCATTACTTTTACATTTTATTCGGATGAAAATAGGACTAACTCTTCATAAGCTACAAGAAAATGAGGCCAATTCGAATGTTACGTGTCACGATTCACTGTTAACAACATATTATATTTAATAATGACACTAGCGGGTATATACTTCATATTGATACGGATCATCAATAGGGGATAATGCATATGTTACACTAATAAAAACTTACTATTGAAACGATGGTGCCGCCGCAAAATCGGTGTATCCCAAGTACCAGCCTGCTATATCTGACCTGGTCAGAGCAGGCGAGGGCACAGGATAATTCATAACACAATTGAAACAGGCACTTTTTAATATGATTGGGTTCTGCAGTTAAATGCATCGTGGGAAGAACGGGAAGTAACGTGGTTGGCGATACTACACTGTTGGCGACCACACGCCAGTGGCACCGCGCGCGTGTGTCGATTGAATGAAGCGCACCACAACACATCACTTGTAGTGTGTAGGGCGGAATACATGTTATAATATCGCTTAGGTTGCCTAATCCAGAATGCTTACATACGCGGTCGACAAATTCATTTCTTATGTCAAATAATGTATAACATAGGGAGATTACATATGTTCATACTCATACATACGTACAACATTATACGAGATAGTGAAATAATTACAATCAATTCAGAATTGAAAGAACCTATATAACTACGTAAGTGTAAGTACCCAGTTTTGTAAAAAAATGTAATTTTCGTTGTATTTATAACAAATTTGGCAGTTAGGTGTGTATATTACAAGTTTCTTGAGATTATATATGTATTATGTATGTTTATTTATATACTCGTATATACAGGCGTATATATTTTATTCTGAAGTATATAAGTAGGTTTATTACGATATCAATAGTGACTTGTGTTTTCACATTTAATTTTAAAAATCCTGCGTCAAACTAATGTTGTTGCTATTTAGCCCAATGGTTGCTCCTGCCATTTGTACTCTTTTTTAGTAAATTTGTGCAACAAAGTTATTATTACATTGTTTATTCAGTTTAACTACTAGCAAAATATATAATTTGCTAACTTATTTTTTGTTAAGTACCTATTTTTTATGTATGCCTTATGTATTTCAGACAATCATTAAGGGCAAATCTTACGATGTCTTGAGAGTCTTGTGACTCCCGTCAAAAATGGTACACTTGTCAAACTTTACATAGCTTTTATTATGTCACTGACAATGTAGCGTCCAAATGACTAAAAAGGTAATATGAAAAAAAATGTTCATCTGGAGAAATCGGTGCTCTTTTTTAGGGTTCCGTACCAATAAGGTACAAAAAGAACCCTTATGGTGCCGCTGGGTCCATCTGTCACATTACCAAATATCTCGAGAACTACTTATGCTATCGATTTGAAAGGCCATGCCAGGATAAGCTAAGTGAATCTGCCCCCTGCATCGAGTTTTGGTTTGTATTTTTTTTATTGATTTGTCTTTGTATTAGTATCGAGTATGCTAAATTTCAGCACCCAAAACTTTACAGTTTAGTCATTAAAAAAAAAAACGAATTTTAAACTTTCATCGATATTTTTTTTCTAGTCAGCCGATTTTGGCGTGCGTCACGTATATTGTGCATGTAGTAAGGACAATTATATGATATTAATTTTGTGTTATATTGCCATATAAAAACTTTAATATATATATCATATATATATTAATCATATAATTAAAATCTTACAGGCACACATATGGTGATTATTATGTTTTAATTAGAACATCATGCATTTTCATTCATCAGCAATTCCCGTCAACTTTGTACAAAAATTAAGGGAAAAGTTAAATTTGTTTTTATTAATTCCTATTTTGTTACCAAGATTTTGTTGATTAATTGAGATTTTATTAAGTTTTATTTCGTCATTAAGGTTCTCTAGTATCTATATTTTCTTAATTATAACAATTATCCTGTATATATCTTACGAAAGTCGAATTATATTACTAAATGTTGGTAACAAAATAGGATCAATTAAAATTTGCTGACGTGGCGTGGCATTGTACAAAGTTGACGGGAATTGCTGTCATAACCGTTGAGGTGGAACTGTTGATGATGGACAGAACGGCACTGTTCAACGACTTTTAGCTCATGTTAGAACAACGTATAAAACAATGCAGGGAAAGGGTTGATCCGTAACTTGAGGGAGAATACCATTTAATTATAAGTCGATTAAAGTGCAACTATTATATTTGAGTAGGTACCCACATCTCACAAAACAAGAAGATATAAGCAATACAAACATTTTATAAGATTGTCTAATCAAGTAGATCATACGTCGGATTAAGTAATTATCAACTATACATAAGTAGAAGTTAGGGAAACTATAATTACAAGATGATAATGAGAGTATAGATTAAGGGATAGTGAAGGCGCTACTCACAGAGGTAGCTCATACTGATAGTTAGGGTGGTGCAAGTCGTGCAGCTGCAGGTAGAACTCGTGCACCCGCGGGAAGTCGTGCGTGTGCGACATGCCGCGAGAGGCGCCCGCGGCGCACGACCGCACGGCACGGCGAGACCGCCCAACTAATGCGCCACGCCACCTCGGCCTACGCGACTTAGCCCTGTGTAGCGCCTTCACCCTGTCCGCTGTGATCAACCCTATATCATTTTTTTACAGAATTTTACGTTTTTGATGTGTTTATTAGTTTACACTCAGTAACAGACCAGCCTCTATCAGCAAGATTTACATCAATAACCAGTCAGCATTACGTTTTCCATTTTACTTTTCATGGACAGTTATTAGGCCTATCCTTTAAGTAATTTTGACAAAGAATGATTTATCAAATAATTAAAATCTGACAATTGAGATCAAATAATTAAAATCTGAATACACATGTTACTAAAATAATCAACTGCACGAGCGAGATAAGTTTACGTGATTCTTAAATCCTGAAAGATTTCGAATTCTGGACAAAATCCATTCGTTTCGCGTACTGTTTATGATTTTATTTATCAGCAGTTCTCGAAAAGTTTGTACATTAACCACGTCAGCAAATTTAAATTGACCCTATTTTTAACCGCCGCACCCAAATCTCAAGGAAGGTGGTTTTGAATTCGTCTGTATTTTTTTTTGTATGTTTGTTCCACGATATCTCCGTCGTTACTGGAACAATTTTCAATTTTTTTTTATTGAATGTATTGACAGATTGGTCCCATTTTCATCAGAACCCAGCATGCACTTACGTCCAATACAGTGACATTTGGTGCAGTGGAACTGCTGATGAAAATCAGGACGGAACTCCTTAAATCTGAACGGCACGCTTATAGTGATTTTCGTATTTTTATAGGAACAGCATGAATTTAAGTTCAGAACAGTCACATTTATTTGTTAGGAGATTTGTTCTCTTTGTTATGCTTACATATTGAGTTTTAAAATTTTGTCCAGCTCAAGCTCGATTTCTTATAATCGGATATCGGATTCATGAGGAAACTCTTCAAACCTTAACGGTATACGTATATGCATTTGTGTTTCCATCAAATAATCAAAGATTGACAATAAAAGCAGTTTTAAAAAATACCTACACATTTCTACATAATCCAACATTCGCAAGTACCTTTCACCAGAACCCCAAAAGCGGCGGGTTTTTTTTTTTAATTATGTTACCAACATTTAGTGATAAGTCGACTTTCGTAAGATATATACAGGATAATTGTTATAATTAAGAAAATATAGATACTAGAGAACCTTAATGACCAAATAAATTTTACTAAAATCTCAAATCTTGGTAACAAAAAAGGAATTAAAAAAAAAAACAAATTTAACTTTTTCCTTAATTTTTGTACAAAATTTTCGAGAACTGCTGATATATCAGTTACCGTCCGACCGTAGCTTCAATCAAAATTTTGTCACTTTAAGACAAACTGATGGTCCTTATTCCTTAACGCACAATAAAATTGCTTACCAGCTTTTATGTATACTTGATTATCTCGTCCAGGAGCAGAAAGTTGAATTCCTAAATGACATGTAGTTAGGTGTTCGTTATCCAAATTGATGTAAAGTATATTTATCGTAAAATATAATGTTCTTTACAACTTGGAATAACTTTGGAATGAAAAGGAAAACAACATTGAAACAATCAACCCTTAAAAAGTCGCAGCGGAGCATTGCTAAGTAACAAACTTCAATAGGTATCCATTCTGAACTTATCGATACTAGGGTGTGCAAACCGGTTAACCGGTTAACCGAAAAACCGGTTAACCGAGACTTTTTGGCCTCTGTTAAAAACCGGTTTTTACAGTCTCTAACCGGTTAATAACCGAAACTGTATTTATTTCTCAAAATTTGGAAATTAAGCATATAAAGGTTCAAAAATACGTAATTATTTAATGTTTTGTAATAATAAAGATTTATTCATTACTTTTCATTGACAAAATTGTTATCTGTAATGATTTTATTTTAAAAATTAGTCCCGAGTCTACTACCGAGTATACATTTTATACAATACAGTAGAGTCCGGTTAGTATATTACGACTCCGCATAGACCTAACGTCCAACCTCTTACAGCGACATAAGCATAGGTATTTATTTGGTTTTCGTATGTGATAGTATGAAAGTACATCCGTTTATTACGACTCCGATTTTAATGACTAGCCGCTTTTTATGACACATTTTACACAGAATCCATCCATCAAGTCCGGTTGCAACGACGAGCGACAAAGTTTTTAATTTTACTAGTAAACTAGCTTTTGCCCGCGGCTTCGCTCGCGTTAGAAAGAGACAAAAGGTAGCCTATGTCACTCTCCATCCCTTCAACTATCAGAACTTAAAAAATCACGACAATTCGTCGCTCCGTTTGGCCCTGAAAGACGGACAAACAAACAGACACACACACTTTCCCATTTTTAATATTAATATGGATTTGTATATTATATAATTATATCGTTGTCTGAGTACCTGCAACACAGGCATGTTGGACTCAGTCAATCTGTGTAAGAATATTTATTTATTTATTACAAACAGCGGGAAATCTAAAAAAATCTGCCAAAAACGATGAGATGTTATAAATTTGACGTGTTTGTCTGTCTGTTTGTCTGTGGCATCGTATCTTTCGAAAGGGTGAACCAATTTTGATTTAAATTGTTTGTGTTTGAAAACTGAATTAGTCGAAAGTGTTTTTTTTTAATTAAATGTTGGTGTCGTGGTTATTTCTAGTAACAGTTATACTGTTTTTAGTTATAGTACCTAATTCACAGTAGACATAGCGTGCGACGGTAATATTCGCAGACAGATGTTATCGCCGTCATCGAAATTCATTTACATTTTATTAATGAGACTAAAGTTTCCATCGTGATAATAATAACTGAAACTTGAATTTAGAACGGAATAATCAATCTAAAGTATCTAAACTCAATAATTATGAAAACAATGAACGCAGAGATATGAATTTTAATGGTAAATGTTAAAATTCATGATATATTAAATTTGGCGCCCAACGTGGGACTAAAACTCAAGGCATGGCCCTAAGATTAAAAAGAATGTCCATCCTTTATGAACTAATTAGGTATACAATGTTTATTCTATAGCTCTTCTTCTTCCTCGTTCTTTCAATGCTCAGGATCGCGACCACAAGTAAAACGTCTCCATTGAATACGATCCTAAGCCATGTGGACCGCATTTCAACCACTAGCTTTTACCCGCGGCTTCGCCCGCGTAATAAAAGTATTCTTATTGAAACGTTTACAAAAAATAAGATTAATTTGGATCCGTAGGTTTCTTTGTAGGTACATCTGTCCGCGATTATTTCGATTAAGGTAAAGCGGGGCAATTCTCGACTGGGGGGCATTGTAACTGATCTATTTGCTGTACGGTCAGCCAAGAAAGTGGTTTACCACTTTTCGACTCTATGGATTGAAAAGTGGTAAACCACTTTTTTGGCTGACTGTACCTTACACATATTACTATTGTTTTAAATGAAATTCTTGCAATGATTGTAGAATTGTTACACAGCGACCACAGCTTAGGTAGTAGGTACGAATATGTATGTATTTTACCTATATAAATATTTATACTGGGGAAACTTCATACAACCCACATAGCCAGTATCTCGACGCTATGGTCGGTAGGGTAAAAAGTACTTTCTAGCATTATCGCTTACAATTTTTTCCATTTTGCTTATACTTACTGCAAACGTAAACATATAAAAGGCAAGCAAACAACGATCTTCTTACAGCACATTGAATGTAATAGTTATTACGGATGCAGGATACTCGCCAATGCCTACTTAATCCCTTCCCACTGAGCCGCCTGCATTTTACACTGCCTAGATATCGATTGCCGACCGATTATTCCGACCCCAATCCCTATTCATATCCCCGTCCCTATCTCTATCCTTGTCCCCGTCCCCGTCCCGTCCCGTCCCTGTCCCCGTCCCTCCCCTATCCCTATCCCCGTCCCCGTCCCCTATTCCTATCCCTATCTATCCCTATCCCCATCCCCATCCCTATCCCCATCCCCATCCCCATCCCCACCCCTGCCCCCACCCCTGCCCCTACCCCTATCCCTTCCCTATCCCTATCCCTATCCATATCCCTATCCCTATCCCTATATCTATCCCTATCCCTATCCCTATCCTATCCCTATCCCTATCCCTTCTCTATCCCTATACCTATCCCTATCCCTATCCCTAACCCTGACCCTATCCCGTTCCTGTCCCTGTCCCTGTCCCTGTCCCTGTCCCTGTCCCTGTCCTTGCCCCTGTCAAATTATCATGCTAGAAGGTGAACTTTGAAAAATCCTTTCTTAGTGCTCCTCTAAGGAACTTCCGTGTTAATTTGAAATCTCTTGAACCAGAAGTAAAGATAAAAACTAAACCTATACTTATGGCTATTTTGGATATTTTAACCCCATTGCACAACAACAGGGGAGAAAATTTCTTTTGCACCTCATTAGATTTTAAAATCGTTGTATTTATCGTGATCAGCGACCCGATAAACCATAAAAACGATACCCATATTGTGTTTTTAACTTTACCCCCTTTGCACCCCTTTAGGGGTCAAATTTTCAAAAAAACCTGAAACATGTATTTATTCATATGTCTTTAGGAATCCTCCTGTGAAGTTTCGAATAAAATAGTCAAACTAATCTTGTTTCCCCATACAAACTTTGAACCCCCCATTTCACCCTTTTAAAAGGAGAATTTTGAAAAATCCTTTCTTAGTGCTCCTCTACGCCATATAAGGAACCTATGTGCCAAATTTGAAATCTTTAGGACCAGCGGTTTCGGCTGTGTGTTGATATGTCAGTTAGTCAGTCAGTCAGTTTCTTCTTTTATATATTTTTTTGATATTTAAACCCCATTGCACTACAACAGGGGAGAAGGTATTTCACTTCCGCCTCGTTAGATTTTAAAAGAGTTGTATTTATCGTGATCAGCGACCCGATTAGTCATAAAAACGATACCCATATTGTTTTTTTGACTTTATCACCCCCTTTTCACCCTTTTAGGGGTTAAATTGTCAAAAAACCTGAAACACGTCTTTAGTCATATGTTTTTAGGATCTCTCCTGTGAAGTTTCGAATAAAACAGTGAAACTAACATTGTTTCCCCATACAATCTTTGAACCCCCATTTGACCCCCTTAGGAGGTGAATTTTGGAAAATCCTTTCTTAGTGCTCCTCTACACTATATAAGGAACCTACGTGCCAAATTTGAAATCTCTAGGACCAGCGGTTTCGGCTGTGTGTTGATATGTCAGTCAGTCAGTCAATATCTTCTTTTATATATTTCTTTGATATTTAAACCCCATTGCACCACAACAGGGGAGAAGGTATTTCACTTCCGCCTCGTTAGATTTTAAAAACGTTGTATTTATCGTGATCAGCGACCCGAGAAACCATAAAAACGATACCCATATTGATTTTTTGACTTTATCACCCCCTTTTCACCCTTTTAGGGGTTAAATTTTCAAAAAACCTGAAACACGTATTCAGTCATATGTCTTAAGGAATCTTCCTGTGAAGTTTCGAATAAAATAGTCAAACTAATCTTGTTTCCCCATACAAACTTTGAACCCCCATTTGACCCCCTTAGGAGGTGAATTTTGGAAAATCCTTTCTTAGTGCTCCTCTACACTATATAAGGAACCTACGTGCCAAATTTGAAATCTCTAGGACCAGCGGTTTCGGCTGTGCGTTGATATGTCAGTCAGTCAGTCAGTCAGCTTCTTCTTTTATATATTTAGATTGAGGAAACAAAGCTAATTCCACCCAAGCACGGCCCCCTGTCTTGCCTACAAGAAGTAGCAAGATGACATTGTGGCCATGTAACTTTTTGGAGCATTGCTTTTAAAATTTTAACAATTTGTTCGCCTCGGGTCTAATCTTATAAGCTAAATAGAACCCAATTTGTATTTTTCGATTGCGTATAACGTATAAACTAGCTTTACTTACAAATGATGAGCAAGCACGCATACTAAAAATGACTTTTTCACAATAAGGTATTAATACTATGATAATAATACCCTGTAAATAAACCTATTGATTGAAATGTTTTAGTAATAGAGATGTAGATATTACTTTTAATTAAAATAAATGAAATTCGTTTTTTACGACATCCTGTTAGTACGACGTAATATCAGCGGTCCCTTGAGCGTCGTTGTGACCGGAGTCTACCGTATATTTCAAACTATGTTTTTTAAAAGAAAGGTAAAATGGAGATCTTGGTTTTCTTACATCAATTGCTTGTATTACTAGGGGCTCTGGGATAGGGTTGTAAAAAAACGGTTTTTTTTCTGGCTTGAAAAAAAACATGAAAAAAAACCGTGAAAAAAAAACAGTTTTTTTTCTGGAGTATGTTTTTTTTCTAAAGTACGAAATCTCAAAATTTGCAAAGTAGTTAATACTTTTATACGGTTTTTTAGACTTAATGTTAACTATTAAACGAATTTAATCAAATAACTTTAATTTCTGGTCTTATAAAAGTAACATTTACGAAATCTGTAGTTTGTAGTTATCACTATTTACTGTTGGCAACACCACCACCTCTCCACGCTACACGCCGCATCGGGGATTCCCCAATAAACGTTTGTATACTGAATTAAAATGTACGTTATTGTTATTGAAACACGTTACAACTCACGAAAAACCGTTATTGTCGTATTATTTGTTCATCTGAAAAAAAACCATATTTAGAAAAAAAACCAAGGTGCTCGGTTTTTTTCATGTTTTTTTTCATAATTCTGAAAAAAAAACATTTGGTTTTTTTTCTATTTACAACCCTACTCTGGGAGCTGTATTAGACCTTCGCGACATGCCTAGAAAACGCAAAACTGACGAATCACATTCAAACCACACAAGCCTTTTTTAGCAATTTCCGCATTTTACAAAATTTCTAAAAACTGGATAAAAATGATCTTCATCGTGCAAGTAATACCTGCTACGATATAATCAACATCAGAATTTTTAAAGGTAATGGTAATTGTTGCGTAGTACGGTCATTTACTAAAAATCCTCAAAACCGGTTAATAACCGGTTAACCGGTTTTGAAGGAAAAGTCTCGGTTATTAACCGGTTTTTTAAGTTAACCGGTTTTTGCATACCCTACGATACCCTATCGAAACTTTGCGTGACCACAACAAAAAATCTAGAAGTACTTTGCATTGTTGATTAATAATAAATATTTCTGACTTTTTAGGGTTCCGTAGCCATATGGCTAAAACGGCACTTCTTGTATTATTATTAGCATTGCAAATAGGAAAAAAGCCAAATGTTTTTTTTTTTTTTCTGAATTATGAAAAAAAAAACCGGCCAAGTGCGAGTCGGACTCGCCCACCGAGGGTTCCGTACAAACTTAGTAGTTGCATCATCAAATGTTATTCATATAACTCTACAGACTTGACTAATCCCTCAAGACTCAATTTCCCACATAACAAGTAATATTTTAATATACAATTTTATTGTTAGACATCGTCCAATGAACATCAAGACTATTCGACTTCAATAGTTTACATATCGTAAGGATGCTCCTGAACCGATGACATTATATCAGGAAAAACGCGATGTAGGAAATGAGCGTTCAACGTACAGCGACATCTATCGGCAAATTAAGTAAACTAATGTGAGCGAGCTAGTATGGAAGATGATTTTTATGGGATAATTATTTATTGCGTGAACCGATTTTAACCTTTTTTCCTCTATTTGAAAGCAGGTACTTTCATTGTTATTCTGTAAAAAACACAGGTACAATAAACACCGACAAAGGTGTTGAAATTGAAAATGCAATTCTGAAAGGTTTTTTTTTATAAATAAAAAAAAGTTTAAGATAAGTGTACGATTTTTCGAAATAGTTTTGATATGTACACTTGTACAGTTTGAGCTCTTTCTAAAGATACCCCACTTGACCTAGTAACTTGAAATTTACAGTTTGCCCCTTTCATTTTGGCCATTTTCCGTAATTAAATAAAACATTTAAAAAAAATCTTCAATTTGTTAAAGTTAACAATATTCATTAATATTAGTAATGTGACAGACGTACAGAAGGACAGAGCGGCGCCATAAGGGTTCCTTTTGTACCTTTTTGGTACGGAACCCTAAAAACGTGCAAAAGACCGAGCGTCATTGCTTATTTTCTAAATATTTTTTTTCGAAACAAATAATAGTTTTTCGTGATTTGTAACGTTTTAATATCAATAACGTATATTTTAATTCGATAAACATTCAGTACACAAACGTTTATTGGGAAATCCTCGATGCGGCGTTGAGCGTGGAGAGGCGGTGGTGTTGGCGACAGTAAATAGCGATAACTACTAACTACAGATTTCGTAATTGTTCGTTTTATAAAACCAGAAATTAAAGTTATTAAATTAAATTCGTTTAATAGTTAACATAAAGTCCAAAAAACCGTATTAAAGTATTAACTGCTTTGCAAAATATGAGATTTCGTACTTTAGAAAAAAACATACTTCAGAAAAAAACGTTTTTTTTCACGGTTTTTTAAATGTTTTTTTTTAAGCCAGAAAAAAATATCGTTTTTTTGCAACCCTAATTATCATGTCCGTCTGTTTGTCTGTCCGAAAACCATCGTTCGGAAACTATTGAATGAATATTGATAAGATTTTAACCAAAGGTGTGTTTCTTTCTAGTGCTGTTACCAAGTTTTGTTGCAAAATCGTTCACACAATATTTATATAGGTCACTTTATCACATGTTACAAAAACGTTAACAACCTTTAGGGACAGGTTTTTAGAGGGTGTGTAATGATTGGTATAACTTTTTTTGGTATAGTAACATTTGATATAACAACATTTGGTATATATTTAAAGGATATAATTACTCACTTGACATAATTAACATTTGGTATAACCACAAAATATTTATTTTTATTTTGTATAATCATTATTTCGTATAACACTTACAGTAAAACCCGGTTTAAACGATCACGTTTAATACGATTTTCCGCATATTACGCCATTTTACGCCGGTCCCTACAATTTGAGACTTGTTTTCAGACATTTTTTCACGGCTTAATACACCATCTAAAACCACCCACCTTGGATTACTTTACTACTTTATTTATGCGGGTGACAAAAATCGGAACTAATTGTACTGTACTAATTACGCCATTCTGGCGACACCGACACCCGTAAAGATAAATTTCTAATTTGTCGTCTTAACTCAGCGGTTAGTGCGATAGTTCGTACCTACCTACATACACTTCGCTCATTATCACTGCTGCGGTGTTGGGTTTCTTCTTGGGAATTCTTTGTCCCACCTTTGGTTCAGTGATGTCAAAATAAGAAGAAAAGCATTATCGCTCCAAGAAAAAGTAACCATATTAAAAGTTTACGATGAAACACAATTTTTTCACGTTTAATACGATTTCCCGTATTATACGCTTTTTTGGCTGGGTCCCCTCAGAATCGTTTTAAGCGGGTTCTACTGTATTTATAATAACCGTTATATGGTATAACTATCTATTGATATACGACTAGTATAATATAACTAGCAAACAGTATAAAACATTTCATGAATTAATTTTATTCTTTTTTGAAGGGATCACAGTTCTAACCTAACCTAACCTACTTTTCTGATAGCAGTACCTATGTATAAGGGTCACAGTTCTAACCTAACCTAACCTATTTTTCTGGTAGCAGCGCGTTGTGTGTAGGGGTCACAGTTCTAACCAAATTTACTTTTCTGGTAAGTGATGGATTTAATTTATTGTACATTTTTTTGTTATGTGCTTAACAAAAAGTAACTGTGCTTTAGAAAGAATTTGTGTTATACAATTTGTTTATTATCGGAAATAAGCATTATACTCAAAGTATGTTATAATAAATGTTATTCGAAAAAATGAACATTATATTAAATATGAATTATACAATTTGTTAGTATATTATTTGTTGTTATATGATTCAATAATTATATCAAATGATCGTTATAACGACTAAAAATATATCAAAAAAAGTTATATCGATCGATACGCACCCGTTTTTAGAAGGTCCTGTAATTGTCTGAAACATTTTTTTTCTATATTCAGTATTATGAATCGTGCATGGAATTATTTACTTCACCTTGAAGTGTAAACCAGGTCGGAATATAGTAAGGACATCATTTTAAAATTTAAATTTTTTGTGACGACATTCTGGACACATTAATGCCGAATTAAACAGGTGTTATTATTTTCGTAGACTGACAGCTCGAAATTTTGGGTTATCCTTTTCAACCAGCTCAACGAGGGTGCGGAGTGTTATACATAATTATGATAGAGTGTCATCATCGCGCATTGTAACACCTCGGAAGTTGCAGGCTTCCAGAAGCTTCGGAAAATGCTTACTTTTACCTTAGATTTTGACAATTCCTTTCCTCTTAAAATCAAAGCTCAGATCAGAGTAAATAGTGAAGGTACATTTTATTTGCCTAGTTACTTGTGAAATACATTTAAGTACGTCTAGGGCGTAGGATTAGAGGCTAGACTAATTGGACTGTTCAAGAAGAATCTGAGTTTCTACCCAACGTCTTTCATACCTTTTTGGATTACAATACAGCTGCCATAAATTTTATTAGTACCTAATATCTTACGGCCTTTCTCGAGGGCTCTTAATCAATTCGAATACTTCGCTTTGCTAAGTAGACAGTTCAGAAGACCACGATTACCACGAACAAAGGTACAAGCCTTGTATTAAAAGTGTGTTTCCATGACAACCCATACGATTTGACAGTTCGCGCACTTGTAATACAAGGCTTGTACCTTTCGAGAAACGGGCCCCAGGTGCATTTTTTGAATTGTATTCGACATAACGTATGCGGAATGAAATCTGGACAAAATTCAATGTCTTATAAAATTAATATAACATAGTTTATTTTTGATATCTTTCGTGATTTTAATTATGTATTGAATATCGATAAATAAAAGAGTTAGTTTTCGCCAATGTGAGGCTTCTAACAGAACTTGTGATACTTTATGTCCATCGGTATCGACAAAACCAATGTTAGCATTTTTAAGGTCCAAATTCATCTTCCATGTGATAACTTTTTAAAGAAGCTTCGTGTGCTCGACATTTTTCATATTCTTGTCCGTAGGATTATTAGTGTTCTCAAAATAATAGTTTTCTTGTCGGGAAATTCCATTTACTCGACATATTATTAGTCATTCAGAAACATATACCTAGAGAGGACACGGCGAACAAAAAGTTTGCGCCACGAACATAAGTCCAGTGGACTTATGTTGCCTCAGTCAGTCTCTGCGCGTGGTGGGAGGAGGTTGTCTCTGACTGCACACAAATAAAATGAAAAAATGCCTTCCTGTGCTATAAGATACTGTTGAAACCATACGAGAAAATCTAATAAAAGTGACGGTGTCACATTTCATCGGTTAGTAGACAAACTATTTTGATCTAACTTAATTTAAGTAATTAGGATAATGAAGGGACGGCCTCCTTAAACGCGATGCTATGGCCGCCATTTTGACAACTGGAATCATAGATGAATCGCGCAGACATGACATGTAGGTAATAGGGTATAATAATTGTGATCATATTCTATTTTCAATATATACCTAATATAAAAATATTTATTTCAATTTGAATATTACACGGTTCTAAAACGAATTTTAGTCGATAATAATACAATAAGCATGATTTTGAATTATTTCTGAATTATAATTCTCATTATTGACGAAAAATAGTGACACCAAAACTGAAATAGTATTTAATGCAACCGGTGTTTAAGGGAGGTAAAACAAGGTGAATGGCGCGATTATTATTCTGAGCGACAGAAACTTACAAAACTAATTTTATTCAAAGGAAATTAAAATTTATGAAAAAAACAATTACTTATTTTTATTTCACTGAGTAGAAATTAAATATAACACAATGTATAAAGTGCTAAAAGTAAACTACTTAGTATTTCACACACAAAGTATAAAACAAAGGTCTACACTAAAAGTGTCGCGTCTAGGTGGTCAAGTCTTACTCTATGACACAGTTCGCTTCACGCGCATGCGCCTCGCGCTGCCGCCGCTGCCGGTCGGCGCACAGCCGGCGTATCATACTTCGAATTTTATCACTTATCCACGTGGATAAGACATCTGTCACTCTCACACTGACATACTTGCTAAAGCGTGACGGATGCTTTATCCACGTGGATAAGTGATAAAATTCGAAGCATGATACGCCGGCTGAATATGTTCGAGTTGTCATTTCTAGTACGTAGTACATAGTAGTTCAATGTTCAGAAACCCAGAAATGCAAAAACAGCTGTTTTTTACATTTTTTTGACTTAACGGCGTAGCAGCATTTTCAAAGTTTTTTATTTTATTTTTGAAGACTATAGGCCTAACTTTTTTTTGAATGTGTATCGATAATCATGTCTTCAAGATAATTTTTATCACTTTCGCTGCCCCATTCGAATGCTGTCTCGAGCTCTCTGTAAGATTTTGTGCCTTAGGGGGCCGACATTTCTTTTAATCAAATCTCTCCCAGAAAACTTGCCAATGCTGTAATGTTTTCTTGAACCACGCTTTGTTGCGGTAGTTTTTGTAAAGAAAAAGGACGCAAAAATATTATAAATTGACTGTTAGCTTCTAACCCTTCCTACAAAACTTTCCTCGGGCTTTGCATTCGGTCACAGAAAATCGGTATGTAGAAATTACAAACTGTTTCGCTAGGTCGTCCTTCTCGATTGACCATCATTTCGAGAAAAGGAATCCAATACTCATGAAACTTACCAGTTTAAATAACAGATAACTTGACTTTAATCTGGCATTTATACATTATTTTAGTTTATTTATTTACTTACTCTGTACGATATCAAAAATTTGTCCAGATTTCATGCCGCATACGTTAGCATAAGTATCTACCGTAAGTAAGTAATAGTAGTACCGTTATTATTCTAAATTTTAAATTTGTATATTACCAGAGGCCGAGGTAGACCAAAGACGAGATAGCGGAAGGACCTATACTCATTTTGTGGCGGCTGGCGAGAGCATGCACACAGGCGTGACGAGTGGTGGAAAACAGGGGAGCCCTTTGCCCAGCAGTGGGACATGGCTATTAAAAAAAACTGTAACTTTTGACGTGTAATGTATCTGTGCATGTACGAAATAAATGAATATGAATACCTCACTTTATACATCTATTATTTTATTCTTATTGCTAAAATAAACATGTTAACAACGATTACGAGTACTACTGGTTAGGGTTACTGCTTATAGTGCCATGAATGACTTATGGGCCTGTGAAAGATTTTAGTTTTCTACATAATATAAGGACTGATTTATAACGAATTTGACAATTCGAAACTGTGTTAAGGTACCGAAGCCGGCCGAATCAAAGTTTGGTTTTTCTATAATGTGCTAAAAATGTATTCAATTTTTTTTACTTATTAGTAAATTCATCATTCTCAGTTTCTCCTTGCTCATGTTGTAAGTTTTGTTGTATGCCCTCCATCATACATCCGACAGTGTTTTTTGACACATTCTTTGTTTTAGTCCTAACAAGGACTACCTTTTTTTAAATATTTTGGTTGCTCATCGTGGGTATCATTTCAATGAACGAATTTCTTGGACATTACAATCCTATACCGGTTAATGGGTCAATATGTGGGACTTCGTTAAATCAAGTCTTTCGTCCCGATTTCGAGAGCACTGGCTTTAGCAAGCTGCTGGCTTCATAAATATCCTGGATGATATCCAGCTATTGTCAGAACGAAGTTGAAAGATCGTATTATTAAATAAAATCTGCTAACAGATTCTTTCAGCAATTTTTGCTGTAGATTTCTCTATCGAAAAGTAACCAATGCCAGGTAACTAATACCGCATCAACTTAATTCCTGGTAAAGTAGATATTTGGAGATACGTTTAAATTTTCATTGTTTCACAGGAATCGTAAAGAAATTGCCTTTCAGATATGGTATAATCTTGGTTGCCAGGTAGTGTTGAAAATTATTTAAATGCAAGTTTCGTCAACAGAAATCAAGATTTTAACAGCAGTTTGTCGCCGAATTATTTTCAGCGTTCACTTTAATTTTATTTCTCTAGTTAGTTGTGATTTGCTTTTAAAAATAATTTTAAATATAACAATTTTGTGATTCTGGCAATTTTAATGGTGGAAAGTATAATCAAAGTAAAGTAGAAATTATCCAAGAAAATACACTCTGCATTTGTCAAATTTGTTACGAATCAGCCCTTATGTACCTCCTACAAGACAATTGTGATACCTACTATTATATGATTATGCTCATCACATCAAGCACGACATTCGAATACAGATATTTTACATTCAATGCTTAAAAATATTAACTACGAGTATGAGTACTTAATCGAATTAGATGAGACTTCGTGAATTAGTTCTCCAAAACAACTCAAGAGTATGCCAGTTTTACGGGTACTTTATTTCTTTATTTCTTTTATTTCTTTATTTATAAATTCCTTAAAATTAACACTAACAGACAAGCTATACATGTTAATAGGAGGGTAGTTTTAAATACTCATACAATACGTAGGGTACCTACACACTTATGGTCTTATGATTGAAATCAGTAGCTAATGGAACTTGGAGTCGTATTAGGTTCCAGGTATCGGCTACTAATCGAAAGGAATTGCGATTCCGTGCTGTAAAACATGTCCAGATTGCTGTCACTGGCCAGTATTTCATTTAGAAGAGTTAATGCATGGTGTAGCGGAGAGTATGATAGGGCATGAGTTCGTGCTGTCGGAATAGCGAATAGAGTTTGTGGACGGGGGCGGAGTTCTATGCCAGTAATAGGGCGAACTTTTAATGAAATCAGAGATAGCATGGTAGGGTTAGTAATTTGGCCGCGTATTAAACGTAAAAAGAACTTTATGAGAGCTATATTTCTTCTGTACTCTAGGGAAGTGTAATTTACCATCCCAAGGACGTACTGTGGTGCAGGTACCTACTACCTGGCGAGATAACAATAATCTGCGTCATTTCATTGGGCGTCTTACACGTGCCGCGCGTCGCGCGTCGCTATCGCCGATTAGTACATATAACGTCACATTATGCAACGGAAAATGCAGGCGGCAGCGCAATGCCAACTTCACGCATCTTATCGAAAATGTGGCATTCATAATAATCATAACATAACACTGCCTGAGGTTTTATCAATTACTCATTCTGACTTAGGCTGTTCGCGAAGGTCATATATTTAGATAGTTAAATATCGCAAAAAATCATAATACATTTGAAATTAAACAATACATTTGAGCTGTGCTTTACAATCCGACTATTAGGTAAATAATGTATACTTAGGATCCATGTTTTAACGATTATGTATAGTTTTTGTATACGTTTGAAAATCGTTACATACCTACCTTATACCTGTATTAACCTACCTTATCGCTGGTCACATAGGAAAACTAGCCTGCTATAATTGCGTAATATTAGTAACTAGCAGGTGCGGCTAAGTTCTTCGAGCATGAAACTCAAACTTGCTAGAAACAGACAAATATTATGAAATTAAATAGTTTCCTTTTTAAACCCCGACGCAAAAACGACAGGGTATTATAAGTTTGACGTGTCGGTCTGTGTCTCTGTCTGTGGCATCGTAGCTCCCGAACAGATGAACCGATTTTGACTTCGGTTTTTTTTTGTTTGAAAGCTGAATTAGTCGAGAGTGTTCTTAGCCATGTTTCATGAAAATCGGTCCACTATGTCGCGGTCGGGGGAAATTTTCAAAATTGTAATTTTGTGGTTAGGTTATTATTAGGTATATCGGTGCATACCAGAACAAAAGATTGAGATTTTATTTATAGAAAATGTACTCAGCACTCACTACAGTAGTTAGTGGATGAATAGGAAAATACTTATCTAGTTTATTTTCTAAGTCGTGATTAACACTGACACTGGAGCTACCTTTGCTGTTATTCCTAATGCACCGTTGAGGAGGCCTGTCGATAAATATTTAGATAGTGAACGCCGAATTCGAAATATTACTATATCCCATTAGTAACATATTGTTGACAATTAATAATTATGCTCACTATGGCATTAAAATGCAACAACAACAACATACAATCACGCCTGTATTCCATAAAGGGGTAGGCAGAGCACATGAAACTACTAAAGCTTCAGGGCCACTCTTGGCAAATAAGGGGTTAAAAAAAACGAAACTATGGCATTGCAGTGACAGGTTGCCAGCCTCTCGCCTACACCACAATTTAACACATATCCCATAGTCGCCTTCTACGACACCCATGGGAAGAAAGGGGGTGGTGAAATTCTTAACCCGTCACCTCACAGGCCACAGGCCACAGGACACAGGCATTAAAATGCATATTTATTAAAATTATTAATTACTATCTAGCAACTACTTCATTTGTAGATATCGTGTGATTCTGTCACTGTCACAACCGCGGCCCATTGGGGTTCGTGACGTGAGGTCAATCGCTAGCAAAGTGCTTAACAACAACTACAGAAGCCCAGTTCTGTTGTGGCTGTCCAGTTTGTCGTTAGTAGGACAACTTGTCCTATAAACGACAACCATTGTTAAAGAGCAACCCGCAACAGCCGTCGTAGCTGCGAGGTGGGCACAGCCAGTCCACTCCTCCAAGACAAGAGGTGTCGAAAGACATCCATCCAGTCGACTCTCACATCAGGGGGGTTACCATGAAGTGCTAAAGCCGTTCAGTTTAGGTTGAGAGAAAGGGACGAAGCTATAGCAGTTCCATAGCTCCGTCCCTCTCTCTTAACCTAAACTGAACGCCTTTAGCACTTCATGGTAGCCCCCCAGTTATATGTTACTGGTTTACTCGGTTTGCTGAGTCGAACATTCCACTAATCTCGACAAGTGAGACCAGGGGAACAGAGACCGAGGGACAATCAATTTCGAAATTCGACACGGACACCCGACTCCGGCTACTCTGTGTATACCTATTCATATAAAAATACGTTAACGACTACTCATTTAATATCTGCTTCATTGTATCTACAATATTTCGGTTATGGATTTTGATAGGCCGGAGGGGTGGGTATCCGAGTATACAAACTATTAATATCTATAGTTTACATGCGTTAAGTCATAAGTCTAAAAACTTTTTTTTTGTGTTACATACGAATTTCGGTGATTTTATGATGTAAGTATTAAAAACGCCGAAAGTGTAGACATAGAAAATCATTGAGAACGTATACCCGGTCAGTCCGCTTGGCTACTCAAAGCACAATTACTATAGGATACAATGTTATAAGATAACCTAACCACAAAATTAAAATTTTGAAAAAACCCCCGACCGCGACATAGTAGACCGATTTTCATGAAACATGGCTAAGAACACTCCCGACTTACTCAGCTTTCAGACAAAAAAAAACTAAATCCAAATCGGTTCATCCGTTCGGGAGCTACGATGCCACAGACAGACACACACACAGATAGACAGACAGACAGACAAACAGACAGACAGACAGACAGACACACACACAGACAGACACGTCAAACTTATAATACCCCGACGTTTTTGCGTCGGGGGTTAAAAACAGGTTTACGGTATACTCCAAATTTGAAATCGAGTAACAAACCTTCAAGACCTGCACTTTTTCTGTGCGCGTTTGGTCGTTTCCGCATTACATATTACTACACTTCGTTTTACACGCGCTTTACATTTGTCCCTCTTTAGTCAATAACGTACCCTCTCCCCAACTAACAAAAATTAGTCTTATAGTGGCTTATAATGCCAAAAATAGTACTCTTATAATAACCTTGTAAACCCTTTACAAGAGGGCATTTGGGTACACCTTATATGGCCAAAAACCTTATATCCCCCTTGTAGTTGCTATATTATTAGCTTTCTTATCTTGTACGTGCTTTATTATGGCATGCAATAAGAAAGTTAACCTTATAATGGCAAGAAAAGTGCTTTTAAAAGGCTAATCTAAATATATAAAAGAAGAAGCTGACTGACTGACTGACTGACTGACTGACTGACTGACTGACTGACTGACTGACTGACTGACTGACTGACATATCAACGCACAGCCGAAACCGCTGGTCCTAGAGATTTCAAATTTGGCACGTAGGTTCCTTATATAGTGTAGAGGAGCACTAAGAAAGGATTTTCCAAAATTCACCTCCTAAGGGGGTCAAATGCGGGTTCAAAGTTTGTATGGGGAAACAAGATTAGTTTGACTATTTTATTCGAAACTTCACAGAAAGATTCCTTAAGACATATGACTGAATACGTGTTTCAGGTTTTTTGAAAATTTAACCCCTAAAAGGGTGAAAAGGGGGTGATAAAGTCAAAAAATCAATATGGGTATTTTTTTATGGTTTATCGGGTCGCTGATCACGATAAATACAACGTTTTTAAAATCTAACGAGGCGGAAGTGAAATACCTTCTCCCCTGTTGTGGTGCAATGGGGTTTAAATATATAAAAGAAGATATTGACTGACTGATTGACATATCAACACACAGCCGAAACCGCTGGTCCTAAAGATTTCAAATTTGGCACATAGGTTCCTTATATGGCGTAGAGGAGCACTAAGAAAGGATTTTTCAAAATTTTCCTCTTAAAAGGGTGAAATGGGGGTTCAAAGTTTGTATGGGGAAACAAGATTAGTTTGACTATTTTATTCGAAACTTCACAGGAGGATTCCTAAAGACATATGACTAAATACATGTTTCAGGTTTTTTGAAAATTTGACCCCTAAAGGGGTGCAAAGGGGGTAAAGTCAAAAACACAATATGGGTATCGTTTTTATGGTTTATCGGGTCGCTGATGATCACGATAAATACAACGATTTTAAAATCTAATGAGGTGGAAAAGAAATTTTCTCCCCTGTTGTTGTGCAATGGGGTTAAAATATCCAAAATAGCCATAAGTATAGCTTTAGTTTTTATCTTTACTTCTGGTTCAAGAGATTTCAAATTGACACGGAAGTTCCTTAGAGGAGCACTAAGAAAGGATTTTTCAAAGTTCACCTCCTAGCATGATAATTTGACAGGGGCAAGGACAGGGACAGGGACAGGGACAGGGAAAGGGACAGGGACAGGGTCAGGGACAGGGACAGGGACGGCTGTCAAACGATAAGCAGCTGATTTTGCTAGGTCCCTTTAAAATAATTATTTTTTAAGGATATTTTGTGTAATCATTACTATTTTAAGCGTAAACTAAGTAGATTTAACATTAAGTTTTGTATAAATATAATAAGTGAAGTGTTTTAGTGGCGTTTACCAGTGTCTTTGATGTCTCAGGTTTGTAGCCGTTATAGGTTATAAATTTGAAATATCTGTTCGCCTTTATACACTTTCTAGGTCGTATTGTCACTAGTTATTGTTAATTGTGTTTTTCAATTCAGTGTTAACGTGTGTACAAGGCTAGAACAAGTGTAGACATAGTTAAGCGTCATTATTTCATGTAAGTACCTACCTGCAACCGCTGAGCTTGAGTAAGCAATTTCTTGCTTTGTTTTAGTGTTTAGTACATTAAAAACCCATCTACAATGCAAACACGCAGAGCAGCTGCAGCAGCCGCAGCAGCGGCTCTCCAGCAGGAGCCTGAAAAGTGTGATAAGCTCCAACTTACCTTGCTGGAATTAAAACAATCCAAGGAATTTAGTGCTCAATTGCTCAGTGAAAGAGAAGACAGTGAGAAAGAGCTTTTATTAGTAATTGATAGGAACGATAAGTTGAAAAAGGAACTGTGTACATTAGAGAGTGATTACAATAATGTAAATTCAGAGCGGGCCCGGCTTCAGGAGACGGTTGACAGGTTTATGGAGTGCAACGCTGCATATGAACAGGCCCTGAAAGACATCGACTCATTGGAGAGAGCACTGCACGACGCCCACGAACAAATCTACGAGCTACGGGAGGCCCAAAACCAAGCAGCTGCGGCACACACTCAGACCTTGTTCGAGGAACTGGTCCGGCCTGACTCCCAGTTGGTTACCGCAGCAATTGAAATCCCTTTGGTCACTACAGATTTAGCCAATGATACCACCACACCAAGGTTAGTAAATTGCAGCGGAAACAAACTAAAGAAATATATTAAATTGAATAAAGTCATTAGAAAAAAAGAAAAACTGTCAAAAATAAATAAATTGTTTTTCAAAAAATTAAAATATTGTAAAGTTAATATAGGCTTAGTGGATAAGTTGGATTTGTATTCTGCTCAGTTAGAAAATAGTAAATTACAGTATGAAACTGACACACAGGCGTTAAAATCAAAAATTCAGACTTTGGAGGATTCAATAAAATCTTTGGAAGGCATAAATGAAAGTTCAAAAAAAGTTATTAATGAATATTCTTTGGCTATGGATGACTTAATATCCCAGATAAAGCATAATTCAGACCGCTTTGAGTCGTTGACCAATGCCCAGTCATGTGCATGTAAGCAGGTGACCGGGGATTTGTCAACCAGCACACTCTACCCAAGCCTGTATGACAGTTTACAACAACAGCATATAAGTGGTAGTAGCTCTTTCGACACTTCTCTAAAATGTATACCTAAGCCTAATGTTATTATGTACTGTGATGAAATTGGAAGCGATATGAGCTCATTTCTAAACTTTTACTTAAAGGGACTTAGTACAATCAACCATTGTTTGCCTCATAGTAGTTTTGAAAATATTTTAAAACAAATTTTAAATGACAGTGATATTCATTCTCAGACGACACTGCTTATCTTTATGGGAAATAGGGGCAATGTGAACAAAAATAATTTGGTCAAATACTTTGAACAGTTAAACTCAATGGCAGTGCATAAAATTATTTTTTTCACATTCCCCTACTGTTCCCAAATGTCAGAGGCAGAAAATAACACTAGACATAAGTTAAATATAGCTTTATATAATCTTTGTACATATAGTAGTAAGGTTAGCATAATTGACACTAACAAATTTGTTAGTAAATACCATATGCCTATGGTATTTTTGACTAAAGGTAATTGTTACCTTTCAAATTATTACAAAAGACAAATAGCATTATCGCTATCCTATTTACTTGACATTTCTGCCAAAAATTTGGCAGACAATTCTGCTCCTATTGAGCAGCAAAGTATGAACTTGGAATTGGTTCCAGTCATAACCAATGATTTAAACTAGCTTTTAAGACAAAAGATTCTGTCTCTGGCAATCTAGACTTAAGTAAATATAAGGAAAAAAACTGTAAGCAAGGGAAGTATATCCACCTGGTGCATCAAAATATTCAATGTATTAGAGGTAAAGATTTACAAATTGAACTTTTTATGAAGGATTTTTATATAGATATTTTATGTATTACTGAACACTGGTTAAAAAATAATGAATTAATGCCTCAATTTATTAATCACCAGGTAGGAAGTTCGTTCACCAGGCATAGTTCCATACATGGTGGGTCGTTAATTATAATAAATAATCAGTTAAAATTTAAGGAACGCAAGGATATTGTGTCCATGTCTGTTGAACGGACTATAGAACTAAGTGCAGTAGAATTGGAGCAATTTATTGTTGTGTGCGTGTATAGGCCGCCATTAAGTAATTTTGAATTATTTGAAAGCATAATGGAATCTGTGCTACTGAAAATATCGCCTTCCAGCAAGAAATTACTTATTTGCGGCGACTTTAATGTAAATATTTTAGAAAATTCGACATTAAGTTGTAGGCTGTTGAATGTTTTCAAATCATGTAATCTGAACCACATTTTTATGGAGCCTACTAGAGTGACTGCTACTAGTGCAACCTGTATAGATAATATTTTCACAGATATTTTTCCTATTACAAAAAATGTAATCAGCAATTTAGAGTCCGACCATTTAGGTCAATTAATGGTATTTGAAGCTGCTAGGAAAAATACCTTGAAAAAACAGATAACTTTTGTACCAGTAACCTCGGACCGCGTGGAAAGAATGAAACAGAGTTTAGTTCAGGCGCTACCCGTTCTGTCTCCAAACATGAGTCCTAATGATATGTATAATTCATTCTTTCACACATATATGGAAAATTATAATACGATATTTACAACAAAAACGGTCACGGTTAGTGATGCATCAGTTTTTAGTGAGTGGGCAACTGCAGAGTTACATCAACGAAGACGTGCATTGTATGCCTTGTATGAGGAACGGCGGTTTAATACGAGTGATGAATTTAAAGAACATGTCAAACAATTTTCGAAACAGTTTAAATTAGATTGTCATACCGCTAAACGTAATTATTTAAGCAAGAAAATTAAAAGTAGTTCCGATATAATTAAAGCAACGTGGAAAGTAATTAACGTGGAGACTGGTCGGTCAAAGCAAAGAACAAATGAACTGAAATTAAAAATTGATGGCAAAATTGTAGATTCCAATTTAGAAGTAGCAACAGAATTTGAAAAGTTCTTCACTGATATACCAGTTTCCACAACTAGGCACTTAAATTCATCACCCGCATCTGCCGTTACATTGTTAGAAGATAATGTCACAGAATGTAGTAGAGACCTTGTATTTGAACATGTTAGTACCTCAGATATAATTAAGGCATTTCAATCAATTAATGTTAAAAAAACTTGTGACCTCTGGGGAGTCTCTGTCCATGGTGTTAAATCTTTAATAGAAATTGTAGCGCCTGACTTGGTAGTTATCTTTAATAACAGTGTTGATTGTGGTGAGTTTCCTGATCTTATGAAACACAGTAAAGTCATTCCATTATTTAAATCTGGTAGCACATCCGACCCCACTAATTTTAGACCGATATCAGTGTTACCGACATTCAGCAAAATTTTTGAAAAGTTAGTGTTATTTCAGCTATTGCAACATTTTAACATCAATAATCTAATGCACAATAAACAATTTGGTTTTACACGGGGTCGCTCAACAACCGACGCTGGTGTTGAGCTAATCAAACAGATTTTCGATGCCTGGGAGGAGTCACAGGATGCCTTGGGTATCTTCTGTGATTTATCTAAGGCTTTCGATTGCGTCTGTCATGAAACACTGATCAGGAAATTGCACTACTATGGAGTGCGAGGATCGGCACTGAATTTAGTCAAATCTTACTTACACGATAGAATACAAAGGGTCGACGTGAATGGACAGCGCTCACCGGGGTCACTAGTCTCTATGGGTGTACCGCAGGGATCAATATTGGGGCCTTTCCTGTTCCTTATCTACATTAATGACCTGCCATATCTTGTAAAGACCCACCATGATATAGTATTGTTTGCAGATGATACTTCCCTTATTTTCAAAGTCAAACGTCAGCAACAAACTTGTGAAAATGTAAACAATGCTATTTCCGAAGTAGTTAATTGGTTTAGTGTTAATAACTTATTGTTAAATGAGAAAAAGACTAAATGTATTAAGTTTGTAACGAGTAATGCTAAAAATGAACAAGCAAGTGTCGTTGTGAAGGATGAGGAATTGGAACTGGTAGATAGTACAGTTTTTCTTGGCATAACTTTAGATTCTAAACTTCAGTGGGGTCCCCATATTGCTACCCTCTCGAATAGACTGAGCTCTGCAGCATTTGCAGTGAGCAAGATCCGTCAGTTAACAGACGTGGAAACAGCTCGATTAGTTTATTTTAGTTACTTTCACAGCATTATGTCATATGGTATTTTACTATGGGGCAGTGCTTCAGAGATAAATACCATATTTGTTCTGCAGAAGAGGGCTATTCGAGCAATATACAAAATGAACCATAGAGACTCACTTAGAGATAAGTTTAAGGACATTAATATAATGACAGTGCATTGTCAATATATTTATGAGAATATTGTGTATGTACATAAAAACATTTATAAATTTAAGAAAAACTGTGATGTACATAATATAAACACTAGAAATAAGCATAAGCTTGCAGTGCCCTTCACTCGGCTCCATAAAATTAAAAAATCATTCATGGGTAATTGTGTAAGATTTTATAACAAACTTCCTAATGCCATCACTGAACTGTCTTTTAATCGATTTAAACATTATGTAAAGCGTATACTGATCTCTAAAGCCTACTACAGCACACAAGACTACATGAATGATGAAACACCGTGGGATACAAGTATTGTTGAAAACCATTAATTATATAGCTTATTAATGATGATAATTATTGATAATTCAATGTATTTTTATACAATTTTTTTGACATTTAGAATTTATTCTAGAAGTTTTTATACTAGTATTTTTTTATACAATTTAGATTGATATCATTTTATTAAATCAATGTAGTTTTAAAACAATATTGTTTATTGCACCAATAAATTGCTCTGATATTTAGAATAAGATGAATATTGTACACTGTTGACAATTTAAAAGTGCTTATTGTAAGCCTATTTGAATAAAGAATATTTTGATTGATTGATTGATTGATTTAGGGATAGAAATAGGGATAAAAATAGGAGACGGGGACGGGGATAGGGATAGGGGAGGGACGGGGAAAGGGACGGGACGGGGACGGGGACAAAGATAGAGATTGGGACGGGGATAAGAATAGGGATTGGGGTCGGAATAATCGGTCGGCAATCGATATCTAGGCAGTGTAATATGCAGGTGGCTCAGTGGGAAGGGATTAGTAAGTAGGCATCGACGAGTATATCCGTAATAACTATTACATTCAATGCTGTAAGAAGAGCGTTTGCTTGCCTTTTATATGTTTACGTTTGCAATAAGTATAAGCAAAATGGAAAAAATTGTAAGCGATAATGCAAGGAAGTACTTTTTACCCTACCGACCATAGCGTCGAGATACTGGCTATGTGGGTTGTATGAAGTTTCCCCAATATAAATATTTATATAGGTAAAATACATACATATTCGTACCTACTACCTACGCTGTGTCGCTGTGTAACAATTCTACAATCATTGCAAGAATTTCTTTAAAAACAATAGTAATATGTGTAAGGTACAGTCAGCCAAAACCGGACCGTACAGCAAATAGATCAGTTACAATAGCCCCCCCAATCGAGAATTGCCCCGCTTTACCTTAATCGAAATAATCGCGGACAGATGTACCTACAAAGAAACCTACGGATCCAAATGAAAATCTTATTTTTTGTAAACGTTTCAATAAGAATACTTTTATTACGCGGGCGAAGCCGCGGGTAAAAGCTAGTGTACTAATAAGAATCATATTTAAAGCTTTAATAAAGGCAATTATACTTGTAAGAATCATATTCAAAGCTTTAATAAGGGCAATAGCTCTTGTACACGTTTTGTGATCATCAGATATAAGGGAGTAAAACTCATAACGGCGAAACAGGATGCTGTTTTAAAAGTTTATTGTGCTTTTCGTAGTGATTTATGTGTACATCATCATCAAGTCATCCATTTTGCAAGTTAGTAAACGGTAAGTTAACTTACATATTACAATTATTTGCTTATTTATTATGAAAACTGTGTGGGAATCCAATTTCATGGTGAAATGTGATATAAAATGTGTTGTATTATTAATGCGCCCTTGTATTTCAACGGTTTTGTACTAAAAATGCGGTTAATTAATTTTGACATGTCTTGAGCAAGGCTGTTATAAGAGTAAAAGCAGTAAGCACATCATTTACAAATACTCTATAAGAGTAAAAACTTTATAATAGCCACCGGTGTTACTTAAGATTCGCCATTTTATATATCTTTAGGGTTCCTTCTCACAATTAGTGAAATCCCGAACCTTACCATCTAGTTAAATATTTGTAACGGATACCAGTTAAAAATTCATAACGTTATCGTTAGAGAGCAGATTTCAGGTAGCGATTTAAATATTAACATTATGAATATGACTCGCATACAATATTTATTATTTTTTCTACACACGAAAAAATGTATGGGAACATAAAAGTAAAACCCTTTTTGGATGCTTTTGTGAATATTGGGCAAAAATTATAATGATAATAAATAAAAATAAAAAAAATATTTATTTATACTTATTTCTTTAATATTTCTTCTGTGCATTGCACAGTAAAAACTTCTATTATGGCTCAAAGAATATAAAAATGAAAATAATTCCCTTCTTATATATATTTAAATTGAAAGTCCATTATTTAGAATAAAATACTTTTTTTTTTAAATGTAGTTTGTTGAAAAAATAACATTAATTTAATCTAATTATTCAGTGAAGTTTGTGGTGTGCGATGTAGGTAATAATAATAGATTATAAACCACATGACATGTATTTAAAAAATTGCACTAGTCATATCCATATTAATATTTAAATCGCTACCTGAAATCCGCTGTCTAGTTATCATGTACTTGGCGCAAACCTTTGAAATTGCATTTTTGTTCGAAAGACCGTTCTTTTTAAACCGGTATTTTGGGGAACGCTTTGATAAAGGTTTGGTTCGATTAACCGGCATAGAACAAAATAAAACCGTGTAGTCCGCAGCATGTCAGGTAATACTGATATTTTCAATATTTCATTAGGAGGTTATACCTAGAATTTTCAATTTAAAACAAACTTGTGCTTCGGAATATTTAATCTTCTGGTGCCTTATTTTATTACTTCCTATTGATTTATTGTAAATGCTGAGTCAAATACTCTATTTGATATTTATTATTATGGTTATTGTTACAGAATCTGTGGATGAGATACATAGTCAGCCGTTTTTAGTGACGTGAAGATGACAACTCTTCTCCTCCTCTTAGTAAGTAAGTGCTATTGAAAACCACAGACGATTTCAGTACCGCCATCACAATGGACTTTGTGTCGATAACTATAAACAGCCTAGCCTAAGACTTCGAATAATTTTTTTTTTATTACAGATGAACTACAAAACGGCACATATTCTGATGGAGAAAATCAGTCACAATCATTACTTACACCCAAAAATAAGCCAGGAGTGGTGGATCAAAAAACATGCAAAATGGAAGAGGACGCAGGAAATAGTTTAGGTTGTAAGAAAATCACACCAAGCAAAGATGGCGCTGATAATTCAAAACAAGAAAACGAAAATCAATATATCTTTTGTGAATTTGATGAAGACCTCGATAAAAGAAACTACTTATTATTTTGGAAATTTACTGATAGGTTAATTACAATTTCTACCACCGTGTAGGCGCTCTGAAGAATATATTAATATTTTGAAGTATGTAGACTCATTGAAACAGCAACATCGTGAGCAATAGAACTGAAAATATTAATCTTATAAAGTTACTTGTATGGGTTTGGTTTCGTTGCACATAAATAAATATCTTAAAAACAGTGAGTTTGTCTTTATTTGTCCTCAATTTTAATCTGTCTTAGTCCCAAAAGGACTACATATAAAATCGGTTTCTTCTTAAAATAGCCGAACATTGTATTCACTTATTCAGATCGTCCAACATTCACAATGATAATCCGCAATAAAAGTTTTTTTTTTATTTCAGACCAAAGTCCATAAAGTAAGGAATACACTTTTGGAACTTATTCAAATAAAGTTAATCTTAAAAATTAATATTAGCAGGTACTGATGGATAAAAAAACTAAGTGCCTTGGTAATAGTCTCTTATACGCTCAGTTATGTATAATTGGCTACCTCCGAGTGCATGCTATTCTGGTATAACCGGTGGACACTCTATTTAATAATGTAAACATTTTAAAACATGGAAACAATGGACCAGTTACATTTGCCCTCCAGTCGAGATCTGCCCCGCGGCCCCGCTGTATATACCTTAACATTTTTCACCGCAGAGCTACAGACACCTTAAATAAGAACAAAAAATATAATTATAGAGCTAAATCCAAACTCAATTCATCATTTAACGATATACCTGTATTACTGTCACTGCTGCTTGCCTGCATATTCTTATAATTATTCCATAATGGCATCCTCTACGGAACCACTAATCGATAAGTTGGGATCAGATTGTTCACATTCGCTGGATTTTCAAAATGACGAATCAAGTTTTATAAAAACTTTTAATACGACACTTTCAAGAATAATGCCTTTATAATTGTTGTATAAGAGAAAATGTATTGCTTTAATTCTTTTAAACACTTTATAAAATGCTATAATTTGTTTGCTGGATAGACGTTTTATAATATGCTCCTATGAGGCATAAAGCATCATAGTTATCTTATGCATTACTTTTATAAGAATAATTGGCCATAACAAAAGCTTTTATAGTGCTTTGAATATTATACAGCGAAAAGGCATTTTAAATGGCTTCTATAAGAATACATATTTTTAAACCCTTATTGCAGTCATATAAATTGGACTTATTAACGTGTACATGGCCAAGTTATAAGAGTAAATGTACTATTGGCCAAATCCTCTTATAATGAGCTACTATAAGAGTAAATATTTTTAAACCCTTATTGCAGTCATATAAATTGGACTTATTAACGTGTACATGGCCAAGTTATAAGAGTAAATGTACTATTGGCCAAATCCTCTTATAATGAGCTACTATGAGAGTAAATATTTTTAAACCCTTAAAGCAGTCATATAAATTTGACTTATTAACGTGTACATGGCCAAATTATAAGAGTAAATGTACTATTAGGCCAAATTCTCTTATAATGAGCCGCTATAAGGAACTCTGGCATAATGAATGCTATTTTAAAACTACTATGAGTGTTAAGCCCTTATAGATTGATTTTATAAGGATATTTTGTTTGTTGGGTCCCTTACCCGGAGATATATTTTCTTCAGGCTGAGTGGTAATACTTTACCAATAATCATACATTATTTTATAGTTACCGATACATATCAACCAATATTTGCAAGTAAATGGATACATGGCAATGCTTGCTCGGAAAGCCACGAGTCTATACAAACTTCCGCATTGGGGATCTCCTACGTCCTATCTCAACAAACCGAAAGCTCCTGAAGGCGGTTTCAACCTCAACATGTACCTAGTTTTCATGTCGAATATTGAGATGATTTCAGCACTATATTTCCGAGAGTATATCCAAAACAAATTTTAAGTTTCCGTTAAAGTTAGCTCGAAGTGAAAAAATACGAAACCTGTGTATAATTTTTATTGAATTTCAATAGTATATTATTACTCTGCAAAATGAAACAGTAAAATTTTCATATAAATGGCTAGTGAGATATCATCGGCATTTTCTTATTTAAATCCGAAGTATAATTATTGAGGAACTCGTCTAATTATCGGCGGTCGTATAAGTTTCGTGCACGCATATTTTTATTCCTAACTTTCCAAAGCTTTTCGGTGAAGGAAAACATCGTGAGGAAAACGGACTATGGACTTCGGGTTGGATGGGCAGATGGCAGTTTCGTAAAACTAGTGCCTACGCCAAATCTTGGGATTAATTGTCACTACAATGCAATAATACATCTGTGTTCATGAAGTCTCTGCATTAATTATTATAAATTTACATCACACAATGAACTTGTAAAGTACAGGAGGGAGGGGGGTACTGATGTCAGTGATAAAGGGACTAGTTTTTCCCAGATACTTATTTAAATATACTAAGAGACCTATGCTTATTCATACTATGTATATCGCTAGCAAAAAGCTAACAAATACAAAGCTAATACTCAGCTGCCTTGAACAAAGGTTGTATCTGCTACTGACAGTCTTATTCCAATGTCCTCTCGCCCTCCATCCTTGCGTACACTATTAAGGGTATTCAATTGTGATGTGCAATGTTTTGTGTTACTTGTACGCATTCAACTTGTAAATTTACAATTATGTACTTTCATATAGGACGAATCGTTACGATTAGGAGTTAGGGCAAACTCGCCTCATTCGGTGACACGCCTAATTCGGTGAAACAACCAAAAATCGTCTTTCGGAATAGTGCTTCAAAGCTTGTATCACCGAATTAAGCGTGTCACCGAATGAGGCGAGTTTACCCTACTTGACTTGTTACCTAAACCAACACAAATCACATCGGGAAGTAATAGAATTACGAAGCAATATTATGACTGGGCATTTTCAGAATTTGGGACACCCCAATTACCGAAAGTTTTTAACAAAAATTAACACTGTCAGTTTTGTGACGATAATTAAGCAATTGGGGGGACCCAAAATCTGCAAAATGTTCGACTACACGACTGTTTTTGCGTATTATGGGATCGCGTATTAACTCTATTTTTAAGCACTCCATCTCCATGACGGACTGGGAACGGAAGTTTAGTGTGCCTATGTTTGGGGTAAAATAAGATACAAGCCTAGGGTTGTGTTTTTGTGCATTTATATCATTTATATGCATAGTATAGGTATACGTTCCTATGTATGTAGTACATAGTTACATACAAGTAAATTGTTTTTTAAGTTCTCTGCTCTCCAGTGCCGAGCACAATATTTATGAACACAACAGAGGTTGAAAATATCACATTCAGTTCTTACTTCTATTACTAATCTAATGCCATCTTGCCACCGCGACTCGTGAACTCACATAACTACTAGATGTATCTACGTGAACTGCAAGTTTTCAATCATAGTACGAAATAGCCACACTCGACATACAAAACACTAAACAGTCAATCGAATAAACAGGTGAGATGATTTGGTTGTCTGAACCAGATGTGCGGAGCAGAGGCAAGTGATCCAGGCGACGCACGGCGGCCAGTGATGCGACCGACAGCGCAGCGGGGCGCTGAGCGCCGGCCTGCCGGCCTACCATGCTTCCAATTTTATCACTTATCCACGTGGATAAGACATCTGTCACTCCCACACTGACATACTTGCTAAAGCGTGACAGACGTCTTATCCACGTGGATAAGTGATAAAATTAGAAGCATGATACGCCGGCTGTAGGCCCGCCCGTCCGATAACACTCATGCGATTTTGTTATTATGCAAAGTTGTTCAATAAACATACCTTCACTGCCCCACCTGGTAAAGGCTCTCCTGATACTTCAAATACGGATGGGATCAGAAAGTTGCATTTTATCCACTAGAGTGCAAAGTAATTTCATTTTAACTTGATAGCCAAAACTGGCTGGTAGAATGGGCGTTAATTATGATTCTGAATCATATTTGTTAAATAAATAAATGGATTTGATTTAGTAAATGTTTTACAGTTAATATTTTCCTCGTGTTGGTGTGGTGAAAACTTGTGTTTCAATCAAAATTTCTTTGACCCACGTGCGTTGAAACCCTCGCACCGCTCATAGACTCTAGACTAGACTACATAAGTTGAAAAATTGACAAGTATTAGTTAGTGAAAGATTACATACCTACGAATCTTATGATACGATGAATTTTTAACATCTCTTTAATATTATGGTAGTCAATCGTTGTGTAGATGCAATGCACCTTATGCACCTAATGTAATTACTAATTAGTTAATTAGAATTACACGATTTATTTCGATAAATTATTTATTCTAATATTAATATCCTGTAATATGAAATATGATCCCATAATAGGTCGAGCCAAATGTTTAACTAGCTAGTGTCAAGGTGGACCGTACCTGTCGTGGCTAAAGCGCGTCATGATTGGCGCTGCCCGCGGCGGCCGCCCCGGAGGCTACCTGCGAACAAACGGCACACTCAAACTACATCGACTGCCTTCGCCAGCCAGGATACTGTCCCAACAGTGTCCGCCTTACGTAACTGTAAGTACAGACACTGCGTTTTTGAGAGTTCCTGACCGAAGTCAGAAGATTTTGTAAATATCAAAAGACAATACAATACAATACAATACTCTTTATTGCACACCTCACATAGTCACAAAAGACATGACATAATGTCGAACTACTGTAAGATAAAATAGTAACATAAAAGTTTCACTGATAGATACTTATCCATGCAAGTCTGTAGTGTTGTTTTTTTTTAATTCATTTCTAGTTGGTAAGAATCTGAATGTAAGTCTGAATGTCTATTTATATCTGGAGTATGCTAATCGCAATGATGAACTACTAGAACTAAATAAATAATTTTACTTAACCTTAAACATACACATAGTTCTAAATCGTATCTAAACACCTAACTTATTTCAATATTCTCGAAAGTTACCATTACCAAGAGTGTTTACATTCGCCTAAATTGACGGCGACATGAATAGGTAACGCGGTCAAACCATTATACATAATGCAATTGTAGTTTTGTGATCCATCGAGATGCTTCTTGGTGAGTTATACATTCAAAGATTCGACCAGTCGACCTGCTGCATGTTTTTGTTCGGAACTCGGCCAGTAAAAATCTGTAGAAGACGGGAAAAATGCCATTTCCATAAAAACCGAGCTAGAAATTTAGTTGCATTGACTATCACACGTTTTTGTTGCTATTAGCAGAATTACAATATAGTAGTAGTAATAGTAGAGGACTGAGTTTGATTGGAGCCCCACGAAATAGAGCACTCGAACATTTACATAGATTAGCACAATCGATGTTAGGTGTGATTTAGAAACATTCAAACGCAGGGGAAATTAATGATTCGACTGCCGATGCCGTGCCGTCTACGCAAGGATTTTTTTCTTCTTTATATTCATGTGGGACCCAGCAAGTAGCAACAGAACCAAATATATGGAATTCGTAATACAGGTACGTTTCGTTCTCTAGCTTAGACCCATTTAAGCCTTTGAGGCTTTCCTTGCGAATAATCAAATAATATTGGTTAAAAATTATAATTAAACAAGATTAAGTCACAAAGCTTATCCCTGTTCAACCACCTGAGCTTTGGCATGCTTCTGTGTCTGGCTCCCCTTCGAATAAATAAATCAATACTATTCAATACTTATATCCAATACTCTACCGTAAGAATTTTTGAGGGCCTTCCTCACAATCTCGTTTAAAGTTGGGGTATGGTAAACACACGTCACAAGTGCTTCTCGAGAGGCACTACTGGCAGAACCGGTTCTATCAATTTGATATTAGTAAACTAGCTTCTTCTGGAATAAATAAAAAGACCTTTAATACAACTAGAGACTTGTCATTTTTTTATTTCGTGTATGATATCTATAACGTTTAATATTTATTAATTTTGCTATTTAAACTTTATTGCACAAAATATACACAAAAACGTACAAATGGCGGACTTAATGTCAAAAGACATTCTCTACCATAGGGCCAAGCAGAGATTCATACAATTGGTGTAGAGAGAAAATATACAGAGTGGGGCCTGTAACAAAGGCGAAAAATTGAATTGTAGGCTATTCTCCTTATACTCAGTTCAGTGACTTTTAAAAATTATGAAGTCTTTAAATTTTTAATTTTTCATACAAAATAAATATTAGCTTCAATGTACGCCATTATTGTTGTCATTGACGTTGTCTGTCACACTGTAGACTTAACAGAATTCGCAATACATTACCTCTTAGAAAAAACTTTCAAGGGTGATAAAAATCAAAATACAAGTTATTTTTAAAGTCGCCGAACAAATGTTGATCAGTATAAGGAGAATAGCCTACAGTTCAATTATTCGCCTTTGTTACAGGTCCCACTCTGTAAAGGTAGGCAATGAAATGAACTAAAAAGAAAAGCAAACTATATTGGTGAATAAGCCTCTGCGAGTTCAAAAGGTCCACACCACAAAAGCATGTGAATAAACGTATACTAAGGAGTATCATCATCATTCGCTTGACCGTACCCCGATTACTTGGGGTCATCGCAGCATCTTTTTCTTCCATACCTCTCTATCGGACGTCATCCCATCATTCACTTACACTCGTTTCATATCATCTCTCACACAGTCCATCCACCCTTTCATACTAGGAATAATAGAAATCTACCTGCAGTATATGCGGCCATTAAATATTTACCCGGGCCAATGGCGAAATCCCATCGAGCGGATGCAGGAGATCGGCTAAAGTTCGTTAGCGGACGATTAAGCTCGTTAACCTTTGTGTGTGACGGCCCATGGAATTTTGAAAGCATATTTTGCAGATTACCAGAACGAGGATTAGGTCGCATTTATGCACACAGAATGCCTAATCTCTAGTAAAGCAAAGCCTGGGTAGGCTAGGCACTGTCCACGGCGGCGTCATTTGATGATTGCGCGCGATTGTATCTCCAAAATGAGGACAGGCATATGTTGTACCACATTTAGATTTGTCCGCTAAAATCGTTATGCAATCGTCATCCAAGATACAAAACGGTTTCTTTATTTATTATAAATATCCGTAATATTTTATTATCGTTACCTTATAGCTTAAGTTTGTATGTGGTTTTTTATTTCAACTAGATATATGTACCTACTAGCTTTTGCCCGCGGCTTCGCTCGCGTTAGAAAGAGACAAAAAGTAGCCTATGTCATTCTCCATCCCTTCAACTATCTTAACTTAAAATATCACGTCAATTTGTCGCTCCATTTTGCCGTGAAAGACGGACAAACAAACAGACACACACACTTTCCCATTTATAATATTAGTATGGATATACACGTATTTCTGTGGTGGTTAGAAAAAAGGTCGGACAACGAAATTATCCCACATGCATTTTATGGGACTCAGAAATAAATATTTATGCATGTTTGATCAATTATTCATACGGGTGCAAAATGGATAAAAGTCAATAAAAACAAATGACATAAAATATAAGGCACCCAAACGACGTACTTACGTAACTTAGGTAAACAATAAACACATTGAACCACTTACCTACCTAAAGAAACGCTTTAGGCACAGATGTCATAGCCCACTCCTTCTAGCTTTTGCATGAAACTGAGGTACAAGTACAAATGTGCCAAGATAGATCCCTTTAATCAATCCACACGATTACATGGCATGTGGCAATGGGACCAAAAACATAGATTTTTGTAAACAACATAATCGCATTTGAGTCATTGGTGTTGGGACCTTGGGACTTACACATGAGAAAAAGATCCCGCGTAAAATTAGATAATCTACAAAAGCACTTTTAAATAGTTGAATAAACGTTTTTTAAATTGTCGTTTGCATGAGAATGACAAAAGTATTTCTGTTAATCAACCGCAGTAACGTCATAAAACATGAATATTAATAGGTATGCGTGAAAAATATGTTTATTTTCAAGGTCAGTGTGTTTCATTGAAATTAAATATTTTGAACGGCATTGAATGCCATACATTACAATGTTAAATGTCAAAATCAGATATCGAACAGGGGCTTGCTCCTCGTATCGTACTTCTATAAACAGTCCATACCTTCATAAGCCTAACCATAACGTGTTCTAAATATTTCCTATGTAAAGAGGTAAAAATTGTGATGTAAAGTAAAACTATACTGCGTGTAATATCAGTTATGCAAGGGCATAAAGGTTGAACACGCCAAAAATGGGGCACACTTAAATGTTTATTATAAAAAAAATATAATAAATAAATAAAAGATGTTTGATTTCTGAAATCTTGTAGATCATTCAAATACCTTTCATAATATGTAGACATATGCTTCTGTGTCATGTACTGTTGAACAATTATACGACTTTAAAACGAAATTAAACAACAAATGTATGTGATAAACGTGTAAAATATGTATTTCATGAACATGATTGTATTACGATGCTGTATAAATGCATTCACACAACAGGTAACAATACAATTAGCTGTACATAAAGGCCTTCTCACACCCACATCTACCACTACTACAATCTGTAGTGCACCGGCAAAATATTAACTTCAGTATTTCTTCCGAAGCAGCTGGTACCTACTTTGGTTTGCACAGGAATCAGTAAGTTGCTTTCGTTCCGTGCCCATCCCCATTCATCATCCTCCTTGCGTTATCCCGGCATTTGCCACGGCTCATGGGAGCCTGGGGTCCACTTTGACAACTAATCCCAAGATTTGGCGTAGGCACTAGTTTTACGAAAGCGACTGCCTTCTGACTTTCCAACCCGAAACTAGGACTTATTGGAATTAGTCCGGTTTCCTCACGATGTTTTCCTTCACCGAACAGTGACTGGCAAATATCAAATGACATTTCGCACATAAGTTCAGAAAAAAGTCATTGGTAAGAGCCGGATTTGAACCCGCTACCTCCGGACCGAAAGTCAACGACACCCCCAGGATAAAGGAAGACACTGATGATAACGGCGGGGAGGATATTGTCTAAGATACAGTTGTCACATCTGATCCAGATGACATGGAAGAAACAGTTTCAATTTGTTTAATTTATTTGGGACAACAAACACAGTAACACACAAGGTTATAAATGTTATAATAGAGAATTGCAGAGTTGACAGTAGTAAGATTTGAGACCAATTTCGCTTTCAGAAATGAGCTGTCAGAAACGACCTGTAGGTACACACTCCGGCCAAAGAACTCTTTAAAAAATAAGAATCCTTACACTGCCTGCAATAGTTATAATGCAGGTAGCCATTTATGTAAGACAGAACTTGGCAGCATACAAAACTGTACTATTATATATTCTGTGACAAAACTAACAACATGTATTCCAAGTACAACACTCGAAATGCCGGAAAGTTAGTAGGTATCGACCGTAAATTGGCGAAATCCAACAAATTAACACATGTGATGGTCTGATGGACCCTGCCGTCTATAATAAATTGCCGCAATATATGGTTGAAGCGCCTAGTGTGTCGAACTTTAAGTATCGCTTAAAAAATTTGCTGGTCGAGCACCCGTTCTACACTCAAATATGACAATTTTTTTATTACCTAATTAGAAAAATATTTTTGTTCATTTTTTATGTGAATATTGCCTAACTTTTTGTAATTTCAATCTTCTGTCTATTTATTCTCTAAGTATTATTTTTGTATGAATATTATTTTTTTAAATCAAATCTTGACGTGTAAAATGGCGTTACAAATAAATGAATATGAGTATGAAAGAAATTTGTACGGAACCCTCGGTGGGCGAGTAAGACTCGCACTTGACCGGTTTTTTATTTGACAGTCTTTGGGAGCCTCTGTGCTACTTTTGTTAGTATAAAACTCTTGGCCAGGGATTTCTTAGAAATCGGATTTTATGTAAGTTTCACCATCCATCAGAATGCAGTCAAATTTTGTTAATAAATTTTCGTATAGTTTCTCAATCGAGTTTCTGCTGCTGGTTTCTGTCTTATATCCGATCTGGTGCCGTTCTGTGCTTTAAAACTTCTTAGCCCTGCTCTACGTTTCACCTTTTGAACATACAATTGGGACATCTTTACTTTTTAGCCACGTCACGAGGTAACATCATACAATTTGAAGCAAATATCCTTAAGATTTGTTCCTTCTTTTTTTATAATTTATACCCTGCAACCCACTAATTCCTGGCTTTCGTTTTAAAGTTAGGCGTTCCCGAAACCTTTTCAATACGCAACAAACAGTGGATTGTGGGAATTTTAATCTTTTACCCACATCCCTGTAGCTGAGTTTTGGATTTTTTGTGTTTTCGTGCAAAATAAGTTCACGTTGTTTCAGTTGCCTATTCGATATCGCTACATATATAAATCTTTCACGAAAGTATAGCCTGACAAGTTTTTATTTGACCCTCGCCGCGTTGCGGATTTTCAGCTGAACTAATTTCTTTTACTGGCAAGGATTACTATTTGACACCCGTTGTCGAAAGTCATCGAATGTCAGTGATGTAAACATGAAGCAAATATTTTAAATTTTCTAACGGTTTCATCGCAATTTTGTCCAAAATAATATGATTAAAAGTGAAAATAATTATACTAAACGTGATAAATTACTTACAACAAAAAAGGATGAAGGATTCGACAGTACCAATGTTCTGAAATTGGTTATTGACAAGTCCGGGACTGACAGTTTATAGTGCGGTTCTCCTGTATTAATTTGTTGGTTTCGCGTTTAGCCTAATATATTTTTTGTTCTAATTTAAGGTGTCTGTAGCTCTGCCGTGAAAAATATGTATAGAAATAAGGAGGCCGTTCCATAACTGCCACCAGTACAGAACAAGGACCCACGAAAAAAGAAAATAAACATCGATGTCTTCGATTAAGGCACAAGATTCATGGATTTTAGGCTGTGCGGAAAGAAGTAGCGAGTCTTAAAACCTTGCTTTTTAAATTTTGATTCTCTAAAACCATGTTTTAATTTTCTACAAATATTAACGGGTAACCAGTACACGCTGTCCCCAATACGTATGACGTCGGCACATTATTGCCATATGAAAGCGGTTTGTAGCGACACTTTCAGGGTCAAATAAAATCTTGTCAGGCTATAACTGATATATTTAAAAACTATACTTTTTTACGATTTATTTGGCATCAAAAAAATTCTATACCTTTAATTATAACGAAGCAGCAAATGAGTTTATATGCCTCAGTTTTGGCGTGTTCAACCTTTACCTACGAAGAAAAGATATCAAATTTGGATAATAAAACCGGCCAAGAGCGTGTCGGGCCACGCTCAGTGTAGGGTTCCGTAGTTTTCCGTATTTTTCTCAAAAACTACTGAACCTATCAAGTTCAAAACAATTTTCCTAGAAATTCTTTATAAAGTTCTACTTTTGTGATTTTTTTCATATTTTTTAAACATATGGTTCAAAAGTTAGAGGGGGGGGGACGCACTTTTTTTTCCTTTAGGAGCGATTATTTCCAAAAATATGAATATTATCAAAAAACAATCTTAGTAAACCCTTATTCATTTTTAAATACCTATCCAACAATATATCACACGTTGGGGTTGGAATGAAAAAAAATATCAGCCCCCACTTTACATTAGGGGGGGGTACCCTAATAAAACATTTTTTTCCATTTTTTATTTTTGCACTTTGTCGGCGTGATTGATATAAATATTGGTACCAAATTTCAGCTTTCTAGTGCTTACGGTTACTGAGATTATCCGCGGACGGACGGACGGACGGACGGACGGACGGACGGACGGACGGACGGACGGACGGACGGACAGACAGACATGGCGAAACTATAAGGGTTCCTATTTAACTACGGAACCCTAAAAACGATTAATGACGTCAGCGCCGTGAAGACTCATGACGTGTTAGTTTGTGTGAAGGTGCCTTGTTTTGATGATACCTCTTTATATCGTACATACTATAAGGTCCAATAACCTCAAATAATCGTAGCCTAAAACACACTGTTCTGTAGATATTAAATAGTAGTAGATAATAATAGATTTCCTTTGGAAATATTTGTCCCTTGGACTGAGGATGGATTGATTATATGTGACGTAGAAGTGAAGTGAAGTCACACGGTGGTTGGGATTGGTCTCGATACACAGTGGGTAAATCTAATACGGGCGAATAACTTAACGGTGGTTAAGGACATACGAAATGTAATTAGATAACTTTTACTTAGAATTGAAATTAAAATTTTATCTACATATACAAAATAATTTGGCTCGCAACTTAATGCAAACACACTCGCGTTAAACGCTTGGTGACAGTTACTTTGAAACTCCAGATCGCGTATATGTATGTAATATCATTAACTCTCATCGCAACCATGTTTACAGTACATTGCTCTGAGAAAATTTTCTACAATTAATTATGGGGTGAAAGTTAAAAATAACTTACAAACAATCCTTAATTAATGACTAAAGAATTGTATGCCTGGTTTAATTTATCGCCCGTATTAGGCTTACACACTGTATATTGATATGCAGGTAAACACTAGCTTGTTAGGAACTGCTTGTTTATCTCTAAAAAGCAATGAAATCCAGGCAAGGTCGTGCCAAGTCTAAGGTTCCTTACTGCGATTTGTTTATATAGTTAATGTTGTGTGACTTGGTTGTTGAAGGGTAGCGGTTCTGGCGACAGATTGGTGCAATGATGACATGGAGCACCTGGTTTTGTGCCCTTGTGTACCCATACATTAACTATAATAATAAACAAATTGCAGTACCCTTAGACTTGGCACGACTTTGTCTAGATTTCATTACTTTATAGAGATAAACAAGCAGCTCCATCGAGACTTGGCTAGTTTTCTTAGCAGAAATGGGCATGAAATAAAGCGGCAAACCAAGTTGAATATTTTTGTAAAGGCGGCATGTTGATCTCTAATAGTTTGGTTCGGCTCTTGTGTTTTCTTATCAGGGTCACCAGGTACTCCAGATCTTTGATTATCCTAGTATTTAAAGCTTTCCCTTTATGTGGCCATTAAACACTATGACTGACTGACTCTGTAGCAATTTCAGCTCTCTGAGGTTATGGGAAGTACTAGTTTTATTCTGATGATCATGACTGAGTGTCATAAATGCGAAACTTTGCTTTCGCTTAACTTTTGGACTAAATGACCTACAGACTTGAAATTTTGATTTTTAGTTTGTGGTTATAGCTTACAGGATGACGAAATTTCTACGTTCTGGTCTTATCCAGAGGTTGTCAAATAGGAGCCTGAAAATGCGGCGAAATGGTTGCAGCAAAAGGATGGTACGGTAGATTATTTTAAAGCATATTCTAGTCATTACGAACAGATAACACGAAAATAACATAAATATAGAATTAAATATATACAGACGCACTTCACCAGTACGAAAAAGTTAGCGAGTTTATGTATCTTGGGTCGTTGATAACCTGCAACGATGGCAGCACTGACGAAATACGCCGTAGAGCCGGTATGGCGAAGAGTGCTGCTATGGCTAACCTCGATAAAATTTGGAAGAACAGAGGAATCCGACTTCAAACTAAAGTGCGATTGGTTCGAGCACTTGTCTTCTCGATATTTATGTTTAGCTGTAAAACTAAGGGTACTCTCAGCCATGACTGCCTCAGCATTTCGCACCTCTTTTGCAGGTCTCTGCAAAAGTGGCTGTACAGAAAAAGCACGCCTGAAGCTATTCGCGATATCTTTCTTGTCGCTAACTCCCCCTATACTCACAGGAACACTAGGTCTCACATTATGCTGGTTTGTGCTCTTCCAAAAGGCTTTAAAGTCATTTGTTGCCCGTTTGGTGGCCAAAATGTCTGCTTTAATTTGTTCCTGCGTATCTTGGCACCATTTTAACTTTGACTTGAAAGCCCTCCTGGAATCACGCATACCCTCATATATTGGGCCCTGCCTAGGTTTATTGTGTGTGTGTGGATTGAGTGAGCACCTTCCGAAAATAAAAAAAAATATGCTGATCATTTAGTAAAAGTTCTAAAACAATTGTAAAACGAAACTCTGAATTTGTAAAAAGATAAATCAAAAGATACAGCCATTATTAACATGTGCTCACTCAGTTCTCACAAACTACCAACGAAAACAGTGAATATATTCATTTAACATATAATATTTATATACTAACATTTAGTAAAAAATAGGCCAACCTACCTCTATAAATATTAGACCACCTAGTTACGTATTTAATTTTTTACAAATAGTTTCTTATGCTCACTCAATCCTCACACTTTTGAAAAGCCGAATTTTGATGAAAAACATAAGATTTAGACCGCTATTATATGTGTATAGTTTAGTAAAAGTGAAATGGGAATTTGTAAAATACAAAACGAACCACTAACGTGTCAGGTTTTTTTATAATAAATTTTTGTAAGTGCTCACTCAGTCCACACGTTTTGAGAAAGTTACAAATGTAAATATCTTACGATTTGTAGCACCTAAGATACTCGAAAGTACTTCAACATTTAGTAAAAATTTTTACTAAATATCCACCATCTAATATTTTAAATTCGTTGTCTGGTTTTAAAGATATTCAGACATAACTTTTCTCATACAAATGTATCAAGTAGGGTGACCACACTATGTCGGCTCCTGATTTTCCCCACCTTCCCATTGTCATATTGAGATTGGGGAGTTTCGTTCAATTTTGATAATAGTTTATATTAAACTAATACCATATTAATTCTCCATCTGCAAACTGTTTTTAGGTTATGTTCTTGGCCTAGTGATGATGTGTATTGTGTAATTTTTATCGACGTCAGGATAATAACCATATCGACATTCATGCATTAAAAAGGACATGAATGATAATTGGTAAGAAACAAAGAATATAATACTTCACTAGTAAGAAACCAGAACCTGGTAATCTAATCGTGCTAACAGATGAGCGTACCGGATTTGTAAGTGGGAGCGAGAAAATAATAACTATTTCTCGCTCCCATTTACAAGCTAGCAAGCATCCATATGGATGACCTTGGTGCGGTACGGTGCTCGTACGGTCATGTGTTAGCAGCTTTACAGCGTGCGTAGCCGAATGGCATTACTCCGACGCCAAACGAAAACGAAACGCCGTGCCAGTTAGTCTGGCTCTGTCGCGCCAGTACGCGCGAGCGATATAGATGTCGATATGGTTATTATCGTGACGTCGATAAAAATTACACAATACACATCATCACTAGGCCAAGAACATAACCTAAAAACAGTTTGCAGATGGAGAATTAATATGGTATTAGTTTAATATAAACTATTATCAAAATTGAACGAAACTCCCCAATCTCAATATGACAATGGGAAGGTGGGGAAAATCAGGAGCCGACATAGTGTGGTCACCCTACTTGATACATTTGTATGAGAAAAGTTATGTCTGAATATCTTTAAAACCAGACAACGAATATAAAATATTAGATGGTGGATATTTAGTAAAAATTTTTACTAAATGTTGAAGTACTTTCGAGTGTCTTAGGTGCTACAAATCGTAAGATATTTACATTTTTAACTTTCTCAAAACGTGTGGACTGAGTGAGCACTTACAAAAATTTATTATAAAAAAACCTGACACGTTAGTGGTTCGTTTTGTATTTTACAAATTCCCATTTCACTTTTACTAAACTATACACATATAATAGCGGTCTAAATCTTATGTTTTTCATCAAAATTCGGCTTTTCAAAAGTGTGAGGATTGAGTGAGCATAAGAAACTATTTGTAAAAAATTAAATACCGTCACTAGGTGATCTGATATTTATAGAGGTAGGTTGGCCTATTTTTTACTAAATGTTAGTATATAAATATTATATGTTAAATGAATATATTCACTGTTTTCGTTGGTAGTTTGTGAGAACTGAGTGAGCACATGTTAATGGCTGTATCTTTTGATTTATCTTTTTACAAATTCAGAGTTTCGTTTTACAATTGTTTTAGAACTTTTACTAAATGATCAGCATATTTTTTTTTATTTTCGGAGGGTGCTCACTCAATCCACACACACACGGTTTATTAGCCGACACCCAGGCCAGAAATTTGTCTCTTGCTAGTCTATGCGCGCTTGCGACGTGCTTGTTCCATCCCACAACGACCTTCCGTTTATTGTGCCCTCTCCTGCTAGACTTTCTCGCCGCCTCCGTCAGAGCGTCAATTATATCGTCATACATCTTATCTAAAATTACCGAATGATTGCGGTCCATACATAGTTTGTCGGCACACGGCGTTAGCTCGGCTGGAAAGTCCAGCATTTTCAACCTGTCATTACAGAGTGCTTGGTACAATTCTATTTGGGAGGGTTGCCTTTCGCCCCATCTTACCCCCTCATTACGTAACCTGCCACTACTACACTTAATCTGTATCTTGTTTAGTTTACATTCAATTATGAGCGGCAGGTGGTCGGACCAATATGCCTCATATTTTACCCGTACGTTGCAAACCGTTTGCCGCGCTGCCTCCGTGACAACACAGTGCCCAAAAGCCTATTTATAGTACCTACAAAAAAAATCCTTAAGCATGATAATATAAATTAAAATAAAAACTAAGAGCAAAAAAAAAGAAAAATATATGATATTGAAATATATGATTTCAGAAAAATATGTACAAACTATAAAAGAAATGTACTCAAAGGATTAAACTAGAGTGAACATGTAATAAGTTTCCCATAAAGAAAGGTATCCTCAAGGTAACCATAATAACCAAACTGTTCAAAAAATACATATTATAATATGTGTTGGTGTTCTTGAAATCATGTTAAATATATATAATTAATTAATTGAGGAAACTTTGGGCTCAATCACTTAAAATCAATAAGCTCATAGGCGACCATTAAGATATGAAGACTGTTATCTACTTTATCTATTTCCATTCGCATTTTCATAAATATGTCAAAATCAAATCAATATCAAAAAGTACCAACAGTACACATTGGAGAGTTGTTAATGAACCTACCTATAGGCAAATTCACTTATTTGATGATTATATACTATTTAATGCAATATTATACCCATAACTGGGCATTAACTCGTTAATCCGTTAATCGTAAATTAACGAAGTTAACATCTCGATTAACGGATTAACTTTTAAGTTAACTTGAAAAAATGTTAACGGACTCGTTAACTTCCGTTAAATTTCTCCGAGTTCGTTAATCGTTAATCTAGTAGGGCACAGGCGCCATCTGCGCTGCGAAAAACACGTTCTGAACGCTACTATAAAAGCCCGAAGTACGGCAAATCCTATGATTTGCCGGTAAATCCTAGGTTTTACCGATGTCGATTGCTAAAAGTCCGAAATATTACCTAAAAAAGTATTCTTCACGTGGATTTGCTTTTACTTTGATTCGGTGAATCCTAAGCTTTACCATGGCGACTGTTGTAGTGATAGGGCAGCAAATTCGAGCCCTATTTACGACCACATTCGCTTCCCTAGCCTCTACTGCCCAAAGTGCCACAACAGTCCCGTCACCGCCAGCATCTCTCCTGACACAGCTCTTGGCAGTAGCTCAGGCGATCACTGCCTTCCACGTGCAGCCTAGAGTTCAATAGGGGTATAATAGCTGTACTTCGGCCTTTTACAGAAATATAATACGTTATAGTGGATACTGATGCAACTAAATATTTAAAGAAAAGGTCCTTTTTTTCAAGTGTTAACGGATTAACAATTAACTTTAACTTACGTCGAAATGTATCGCTTTAACGATTAACGAAGTTAACTTTTTTAGTAACGGATTAGCGATTAACGAAGTTAACTATTTCATTAACGGCGCTCAGCTATGATTATAGCTAATGGAAAGATCAAGGTATAAGTAGTACTGAACTCTTGGTGGGTGAGTCCAGTTTCATACATATATATTTATATAGTTTTTATTAGACTAGTAGTATAATATTATTTATATTTTTTGTTATTTTTTCTCGAGTGTCTGTAGTCTGTACTATTTATTTATTTCAAAAATAGTGATACAGCATGACAATATGAAATACTAAATCACTGCAAAACTAAAAACTAAAAACAAGTACAAAACATATTATATATATATATATATATATATATATAATACATGATAAACTGTTGAAAGACGTACGTCCATCCAGGTGCTGATGCTAAGAGAGCATTCAGGAGGGGCAAAGGGCGAACAAGAGGGGATTTTCTGTGAGACACGGTTCGCAATACTGGGCCTACAAATAAACCACGACCACAAGGCCGGAAATTGACTCTGGTCGGCATAGGGACATAAAGGCGCAGTAATGGCGCTACGAATTCAGGACAGTCTGATTCACCTCGCAAGACGCCAAAGGCTGTAGTAAGATGCTTAAAATTTCGTCTTACCTCTAAGGAATTAAAGCCTAAACAACCAAGCAAATATTTGCTTGGATATAAAAAGGGGTAATACCCAAACTCTTTTTGATATAAGAACCGGAGGAACACTTTCTGTACTCTCTCCAGGAGCAAGATGTAGGATACCTCATAAGGATTCCAAACAGAGGAAGATGCTTCAAGCTTACTACCGACTAATGAAGTATATAGAAGCTCTACAGTATTTGAGTCCTGAAAATCCCTCGCATTCCTAATAATGAACCCTAGCCTCTTGTAGCAGTCACAAGCTAATGTTATCATATGCTCGTGGAAGTTGAGGTGCGAATAGAGAATGACGCCCAGATCACAAATAGTGTCAACCCGGGCAGGGTTATGGCTCTGATCCCAGGTAATATTTATAGTACAGCGGATGACGGGCCCTGCTGAATGTCATAACGGCACATTTAGAGGCACAAAGGTCAGCTTATTTTGGAGACTCCACTGGTGCACTCTGTCCACATCCACCTAGAGAGATACACAATCTGAGACCTCTTGGACACCGTAAATGACTTTGAGATCATCAGCATAAAGCAAGCACCGGGCAGATTTTAGAGTTGTTGCTAGATCATTTATCATGATTCCAAAAAGCAACAGTCCATGTATCGAACCCTGGCTAACACCAGAGTGAGTGTGAAAGGTTTTAGATACGAAACAGCCGTGTTGCACATACTGTTTCCTGTCGCCCAAGTAGCTCGCAAAAAATCAGAGCAGCTGTGGTGAAAACCCAATACTGCACAGCTTGAACAACAAGACGTCATTACCTACTTGATCAAAGGCTTTTTTAAAGTCAAAGTACAACACGTCTACATGTATGCCCTTGTCTAGGTGACTCGCAACTGAGTCAGCCAGGGTTAACAGATTAGTTTCCACTGACCGCCGAGACCTGAAACCATGTTGGGAGACTTGGGAGACACAGAGGTAAGGCCCAATTTGATGGGCAAGAAGTCGATTTATAGTAGACTCAAAGACTTTGGCCACCGACAAGAGGATAGCAATAGGTTGATGATCCTCAACCAGGGTGTTATTGCCAGTTTTAGGTATAGGCTTAACTCTCGTTATTTTCCATTTAGTTGGATACTGCCCGGTACTTAAGACCAAGTTGAAAATGTGCATCATGGGTGCCAAAAGCCACTCTTTGCAACCTTTTAAAATAAAAGCAGGGAGATTGTCAGGACTAGGTGAGCTTCGTGGTTTTAGACGACCCAATGATACTTCTATATCTGTCTTCGAAATTTTATTAATATGGACATAAGTCGCGTTACAACCAACTACTATAAGACTGTTTAATATTATTTGCCAAAGTTCATAGTTCTAGGTCAGGGCAGTAACCTATTCATTTTTGGCTCTCGAATGTGGAAATTATGGCAAAGGCTAAATCAAAAGATATATACAGAGCTTATGTCAAAGGGTGAGTTACAGTTTTTAAACTAAATTAATGTGGTACTCATTGTAGCTGAAAAATTGTACTAAGGCTATTATTTACCTGCTGTAGGTGCGTGTTTCACAGTTAAATATGAGAGATGTGAGTAGGCTTAGGCACATTGTTGAATAAAAGAGATAGAACGTGGAAAATTTAGAGAATATTCAATTAAATACTGTCTTGTAGGTACCAAAACCAATATAATTTGATAAAAGTTGTTTTTTAGCAAATGGTCTTATGAATAACTTTAACTGGATTCAAAACGAAACATAAATTAATAAAATTTGTTTAAGTAACAACAGCAAAATTTAACATAAAAAGTACTTCCATAATAAAGTACCAAGTCTTGAGCAAAACATACCCTCTTGGGTGTTTGGAATTGAATTCTTACTTCCTACGAATACTTACTGCCTGCCTTTCGATGAACTAGGTTGGTTGAGAATATCGTCCATTCTGTTTGAAGGAGCATGGAAGCTTCACGAACTAATTAGATTTTTATGCTTTCGAAACTTGGCTTCACTTTTACCAGCGCAAAGTTCGATAACAACGTGTAAAACAAAAAGTAGTAGTACCACAGACACAAATAAATTCAAAATGTCTATAAATTAAATAGATAAATAATTGAGATTCAAAACATTTAAGGATAAACAATAAAAACACTTGGCACGCACTTTCGATTAACACAAACCAACCATACAAAAAATTAGAATCTAATTCAACTGACAAGCGATGGTCAAATGTCAACGTCAAAACATTACGTGATAACAGAGGGACGTTCGAAATTTAGTAATGCGAGTATACTTAGTAATACTCGCGTATGTTATATTATTAAATTAGTGTCCCGGCATAATATACTAAAAATGCTTCTGCTTAATCTTTCTAAAATATTCCATTTGATCGACAGGCAACCAAAACATGGCACTAAAAAACGGCGCGAAATTCATAGTTATAGTCTCTTCGACGTCGATCATTCTGCCAACGTCAGGCACTGGTCCCACCGCGAGCTAGTAAACTATGACTATGAGCTATCGGCTGTAAAAACGAACAAAAGATAAGCACTCCCGTGCAAATAAAAGAGACGCGGCGATATTGATAGCTCACCGCTGGGCGAGTAAATATAAACATCGCCGTGTCTCTTTTATTTACGCGGGAGTGATTATCTTTTGTTCGTTTTTTAACCCCAGACGCAAAAACGAAGGGGCTGTAATAAGTTTGACGTGTCTGTCTGTCTGTTTGTTTGTCTGTGTGTGTGTCTGTCTGTGGCATCGTAGCTCCCGAACAGATGAACCGATTTTGATTTAGTTTTTTTTGTCTGAAAGCTGAGTTAGTCGGGAGTGTTCTTAGCCATGTTGTATGAAAATCGGTCCACTATGTCGCGGTCGGGGGTTTTTCAAAATTTTAATTTTGTGGTTAGGTTATATAGCCGATAGCTCAGTTTACTAGCTCGCCGTGGGACCAGTGCCTCAAGGTCTAGGAAAGCATGCGTTCAGGGAGAATAGAAGTATATTTCTAATCTCCATACATGCGTTATTGGCTGGCGGTAAGCCTATGGTGTTTTTTTACTGCCAGGAATTGGTTGACCGTCTATCTATACCAAGTCTATACTTATTAAATTTACAAGAGTTAATATACTCTGTTGGACAGAATATACTTAACACGAAAAGCAAAGAAATGCTTGGCTTCGTTCGATTCAACGTACTCCCTGTTTCTAAGGGACCGGCCACATCAGAGCGTCGCGCCACGCTACCTGAGTGTTATTCAAAAAACGTCTCCTCAGTACATTTTGTATAGGAAGATTAGGAAGGACGTAAGACGCGCCGCCAAGCGGCGCGGCGCGCGCCACGCCACCTGGGGCGCGTCTTACGTCCTTCCTATACAAAAACTGAGGAGACGTTTTTTTAATTACACTCAGGTAGCGTGGCGCGCGTCCGCTACCTTAAGTGGGAACGCTGGCTAAGGGAGAAGATTCTGTGTAAGAATGTCGTATATTTATAATATATATTCTAGACCTACTTTTTCCAGATTTTTACTATTTCATTTAAATAGTAAAAGTTCTGCTAAGGGGCATAGGAATAGAATCGATTAGCATAAAAACTTATACTCGAGCCGAGCAAGCGAAAGATTCTAGTATTGAAGTGGTTGAACAGGTGGAATTTTGAGCATTGCGAGGGTTTCAAAGTTAAACAAATTTTTCCACCGAGTGAAACACTTAATTTTTGTACCACATAGACAAGAGGAAAATATTACCTGTAAAACATCAAACTAAATCCAATCCATCAATTTATTTAACTACCAACCAGGTTTGGGCTTCAAGTAAAAATTGTATGCAATCACTTTGCACACTTTTGGATAAAAGTGAACTTTCTCAATTCAAGTTGTAAGAGAAACGTTTCCCTTGATTTGTGGCGATTCTAGCTCGTGTGGGGTAAACTCATACAAGCTTTTCTTCGGTAGTTAATTGTAGATCTACAGCTTGGCAAAAGAGGCAACATCGTCGTGTCTTGCCGTTTTCTCACACTTATTGATTTGAAAGGGACGATACTACGATGTTGTTACTTTTTGTGCCCTGCTGTATGGCAATTTTGTGTACTTATTAATCTTATTAAATTCTTTGGTACTCACCTACCTAAAAAGGGATAAAGAGATATAGGACTGGTAGCACAGAAGGTACCTACTAAAATAAATAAAAAAAAACGGTGATTTTTAAACTTTTTTTATTTTAATGCTTTATTTGGCATTTGACCTATGTTATAACAATTAGGGCCAGTTGCATCAACTACATTTGACAGACACATCGTCACGCAGCAGACGCCTATGGAACTTCCCATACAATAAAATTTAGCGAATGATTTAACGGTGACAGACGGTTTGGTGCGACCGACCCTTAGTGTCAATTACTCAAGTAGCAGTAAGTTAAAGACAAAACTATTATATAAACGTAGGTCTTTCTTGATATTTGCAAAACCATGTATTTTGTCCAACGGATTCTTCTGCGAGCAATACTGCAAGGAATACATTTCAAATGTATTAGTAGTAAAGTATCGTTTTTGCAACTCTCAACTATTATTATTACATTTCATTAAATTTCACTGTTATGATATTTGGCATCATCTACCCTACAAACCTTATTACGATCTGTGCAATTCAGGTCGTATTTTATAATTATTGTATGACGTTGTTTAATTATCATGTATGTCTTTGCGTCCTAAGGTAACGGACCCAATCATGGACAGTTTAAGAAAAAAAATCGCCTGTTTTTGATATTTCACTGATAAGTGTACCGCTAAGCGTGTTAAATTTTGAATGTCCTATCCTTCTTTTACGTTTCAAGCGTATTGCAGAATAGATACTCCTATTGGTTTCTTCATAGTTAACAAATTAAAACTAGGTGTTTTTTCTCCAATTATGGACGGCAGTTCTCCAGTAATGGATCCCCCATTATGGACAGTGAAATAAGTTTAAAATTTTACTTTTAAACGTAGGATTGATACTCAATGAGTCAATTTTATATACCATAAATAAAATTAGTTTGGGTTATTTTAACATAGGATTGTTTCTTGTAAATTTTGGTTTTGTAAATTGTTCCTTGTCCATCATAGGAGGTACGCAGTTTTCCGGTTCCAGTAATGGACACTCGCAAAATAACGCTATTTCTTTATATCTTTGGAGCAACAAACTAGTATGTTTTATGTACCTTATCTCATGCTTAATGCAGTAAGTAAAACTTATTCAAGTTTACACCGAGTATTATTTTATACATGAACTCAACTCTCTTAGCAACATTACTAAGAATTCGTCTTGATATTTTTTTCAGTAAACTGGTGAATTTTACCTTGCCGCCAAATCCTTCAGAAATAACAGAATTAATTGAAACTTCAAAATTAAACAGCTCTACAACTGTAGTTAATGGTACATTGCCGTCAGTTTTTAGAAACTAATTTTAGATACTTATTTTTAAGGATTTGAGTTTTTTTGTCCATAATGGCATCACCGTCCATTATAGGGTATTTTACATTATTTGTACAAATCGAAAATAACCTAACACTGTCAGCAAGTACGTGTACGTGAAACTTTATTAGGGTACAATAGTGACTGACGTTATGTAGTTTATTTTAAAGTCATTACATTAACGTAAGGGAGAAAATAAATTGTTTCCTGAATAAAATCTCACATCACATAGTCCCATAAAATCAAACATTAATTTAAAAGAACTATAGATGTTAGTGCCAATGACTTCGGGGTTAATATGGAGTTTACAGAACGTGTACAGTCAAGGTATTAAATATAGATGCGGGAAAGTCGTGTATACATACTTTTGGCACTACGTCCGCATCTACATATATGTACAAGTTTTTTATTCGCAGTTAGACTATAAATACGACAGGCTCTCATTGGTTGCGCACAAAGCGATTTGACATTAGTGTACCGAATGACCCACATCGTTTCGACCCTTTACGTATTGTTACCTGAACATCATCTGCACTATCATAGGACTGATTAACGTGGGAATTTACCTCCTCGTTCACATCTGGTGATGAATTATTTCCAAACCCAACTATCCTGCCGATAGGTACTTATAGCTAAATATCTCACATATTATCTCCTGGCTTCCACTTTCCATAAGTATAATTTTATAAAATAGGTAGTACCTATCTAGCAAAAACACTTTTGGTGTTATTATTAAATCATTTTGTTTCTAACTTAGCCTTAGCTTTAGAGTCATTCGTGAAATAATGTTTATTTTCCTAGGTATTGTAAAAAATACACATAATACGAATTACGCATTTAATGGAGTAGGCGTTTTTCTTATTGATTAAAGTATGACTTTAGAAACAATTTACTTTCCCAAGACTACAATTAAATGCTTAATCTTAAGTTTTCGTTTATATTGTGCGCAAAAAACATGCACGATACTGCATTTTTCGGTTAGGTACTACAAAAGTACACCATCAATTATTATCTAAAATTACATAGTACTTATAATATTCTACGATTGATAAACAGAAATGATGATTTGAGAAACTTAGAAGTGTGAAACTTCTCTTGCTTAAATAAATTCAATAAATTTTGACACATTTTGGCAGTTACTGATAAAGATAAAGATTATCCACTTAATTTTCGTTGTTGTCCACTTTGATTGAGCTTAGTATCCGAAAATATCTAAATATAACTGTAATTAATGAAATACAAGTGTTTTATCTAGTGAAGCTTACTGGCTTACACATGAAACATTAGAGATCAAAGAAAACGGGAGGATACGTTTCACCTTTTACGTTTTACTAAGTAAGATAAATACTTAGTGAAGTAACTCCCGTATAAAGGTGACTCTCGTGCGATGAATAATAAGTAAGTAAGTAAGTAAGTTTTATATAAACACATTATTCATTTTAAAGTTTTGTACAAAGTATAAGAGTAGGGGTAGATTTTGAGAAGAATAACTAATGCGGACGAGATTAGCCATGCCATACAGTCACTTCCTGTTTATCCAGAGCTCTTTCTATGTATTAACTTTTCATTTCCTGCACATATGTAAATTAGAACGTAATAAGTGATCATGAAATTCATGGGTGTGTAACTATATGTATAGTATATACACGCATGTAATCTATTAATATTTTCAAAAACATTTAACAAGTATTTATAATCCTACATAAATATTCGAAAATGTTTTATTAAACACATAATGACCAGTCTGCAGAGCTTATAAATCTTATCTTGTAAGTTTAAAGAAATTGTAAAGACCACAAGCCTTTGGTCTGCGAAGGTCACCATACAATGCAGAACAATGACGTGTAATCTCCTATTTCTATTTTTCATAATTGAGTTAAAATAATAAGTATGGCTGTTCTAATAGTTATTTGTTTTAATTGAGATTGAGCAAGCGAAAGATTCCAAAAATAATAAGTATGGAAATCAAATCCATCAATTTATTCAATATTTATGATTCAAAATCATCATTTATAGGTAAAATCTAGCAGCCAGATTAAGACATCGTGTTACACTTTGCCCCCTTGTGGATAAAATGTTCGAATAGCAAAGAAAGCCTTTAAGTTGGTGTGGTGAAAATATATTTGTAAGTGATTTCCACCTTTGCTTTAAGTAGGTGTATGTACTCCTTTGCGCGAGCGATGGTATAAGTGGATGTTCTTCACCGCGTTTATACATATAATATTAGAGTTGTGTTATTTTTCTTTTCTCTGACTACATTGAAATGTAATATGATCATACCTACTTATTCATACCAGGTACTGCTTATTTTTAACTCAATTACGTTTAGAAATACAATATTGAAAAATATGTTAATACATTACATTGTGCTAAAATATCTTATAAGTAAGTAAACCATAATTCCATATAGTGGTGCTACACCATTTATATATTCTAATTATTTAACCATAAGAGGTACCATTTCATGCCAAAACTAGCCATCTGAAGCACCTCTCATGGACATAGAGTTTATTCTAGACATAGTTATTTTAATCAATTCCTTCAATTTATAAATATTTTCTTTTATATTCACTAAATTCCATAACCATAGAGAACATTAATTTCCAAGTTAACAATATTTAAAGCACTCGAAGCGAATTTCCCATATCTAAATTAATATCATCCGGAAACAATGTGCCTGTTTTTTTTTAAATATTGAAACAGAAAATAGCAAACGTTTCAATAATCGTAAGGTTTAATTGTGGATATGACGAGAGTACGAATTGAACCAAGTTACGATTATTTATTATACTTGCTATAGCCATTGTCTTTGACAAATAATTATATGCTAGCATTTTATTCCAATGAACAAACGATGATATAGATATTTAATAAAAATTACATCTTACGTAATACAGAGTTACCGTTTTAGTAGGCACAAGAACATTATTTACTAATAGTACGTGCATTTTGGGGTTTTCATTAACGTTTATTAACATTAGATAATAATGCAACTATCATTAACAGTTGGAATGTAGGTTGGTTTGCGTGGCATGGTGTACTACCGACAGATTGATAAAGGTTTGTTCGATATTCGCGTCCAACTACCATCCATTTCTGTAAAGCTATATTCATTATTACAAAAAAGCGGCAAATTTCAAAACACGTACAAGATATTATCGTTCTAGATTGCGAAACATTTTCTTGGAGAAGCATTTTTTTGTACATTGCTCCATTCTTTTCGCGCGCGAGCTTTTCCTAGCTCCTTGCCTGAATTTCGTCCGTCCATGAATGCATCCATGACTTGTGTGTACCTACCTACGTACATCCATGTTTTGGCACTCATCGAATAAATGAGGTCATCTAATGCAGTCCCCAAACTAGAGGTTTTTAAGAACAATTTATTTCTTTGGTAGCACAGGGTGTAAACTTGAAATATTACTTTTTCGTTCTCTTTTTAGTGGGTAGTAATTTGGGAATACCCATAAATGTTAACTTTTGGTCATAATGCACAACAGACTTAGTTTAGGTAAACTGTGCTGTATACACTATCATTGACCATAAGAAATTTCAAAATACACTACAAAATTATTTGATATTAATTTTTATTTTGAAGCCATTGTGGCCCTAAGCCTCTGTATGCGTACTGCACAACCTTGGGGCTTACTTACCGAGGTTATGTTATAAATATAATGTACTTACGACCTAAACATTTCACATTTATTACAAACTATGTTTTTATTTAAACTGAGTACTTTTGACGGTTAAATATAAATATATGAATGTGCCCTTTAAAATTATGCAGACCATGATAAAAAAATCTGTAAATAATTCTTATAATTTACTATACCTACATTACTTACTCCTTGTTGCGAATTTCCCATTTTTGCACATTTAGCGTAAAAGACATGACGTTTAATAATGTAAATATTAAATTGTGACGTCTCCAATTCTACAACAAATAAGTCTAGTTCTTATTGGACGCGCTTCTTAACAGTGTTTGGCTATCGGAAAAAGCGATCTATTAACTATTATTTAAAGAATAATAACAATGAACAGTCATGTATTTATTCGTGAGTACGTAATCAATATTTTTCTCACTCGTTGCCTTGGTTACGCCACACGCCCTTTAATCGTCGTCGAGAACTTGTATTTTATTTTGCTTTTTGACCTTTCCATAATGGAGCATTTTCTAAGCTTGGGTGATCGAAATAGTTATCCTAACAAAATATGACATTAATAATAATATCTGACTGTTCGTTGATCGACCCATATCCATCTAAGGAAAAGGTCATCATTCGCTTTTAAAATTCGTATTAAAATCATGACCATTAATTTATTTTCATCAATTTTGTCACAATGTAGACATAACTTGTATGTATAAGTATTCAAGTAAAGTATAACAGTTTTAGTAATATTTAGTATAAAAAGACGTTAAATTTTATATTAAACAATTTTTGGTAAAATCAGAACCCAAGAAATGCAGAACAAACGTAAACTTATGCATCAGGGCTCGGTATATCTTTTGCAGTACAATACGTATGTGATGATGTAACGCACAGCTGCAAAATAATGAATAATCATGTGTAGGAATGAATTCGATTCTCAACGGCTGTTTAGACGGAACGAAATCTCGCATAGGAGTTTCATTACAATGCGGTGTTTGATCGGCCAGCTGAATGGGATGTAACCTCAACAATAGGCTACTTGCCTCCTAGTCAAATCAGCTTATTTTTAAGAACTGTCAAAACGAATTTGAACGACTTGCTAATATGAACTAATATGAAATCGAATTGAGTGACGTCACGGTCAATTTATTTACTTTATATATTACTACCTGACTTATTAAATAGAAATTCGATTAAAAAAAAACTTCTGTCAATGTTTTTCTAATAATTATCTGATGCTTTATTTCGTGCATGGTATAAAATATTTTATTTTAAGAACAGTCAAGTTCCCTATTCCCATTGTATATAAAATCGCAAGCAAGTTTGTGCGCCGTCTAAACGAGCCTTAAAGTGGGTGTGTACTTTTGCAACTCGCTGTACAATGTACTGTGTGATGATAGTTCCGGGTTCGGAGCATATTGACAAGTTTATTTCTTTACGTTTGATCCTCCCTTATTGCGGCGATTTTCAGACGATGATTGTAACGGGATCTAGAAAAAAATATATATATTTAATACCTCGACCTCGTTCTTTCTAATTTATATTATGAACTGATAAATGTTCTTATTGTTTAACCTTTTCAATGCCAACAACTGATGATTTCGTTTCAGTCAACAAAAGAACATAGATCTTACGCCAATGGACAAGTTGGATAACGTCTCCGATTTTGATAAAAATTGATAGGCTGATAGAGTCCATGATGCTGAGCAAGATCCACTAGGTTTCCCAAAATGTCCTAGGTAGTTTGTATGAAACCTTCATTTTTTGTTACCAGATTTCTATACATTTTCGGTGTACAATACAAACTTTTCGGGAATTGCTCAATTACTGCTATTAATATTATTAATTATCAGGTGTTTTTGAGTTACTCTTAATGTTCACCCCACATAATTAATATTTGAAAATTTTCTCAGCAGCAATCCAGAGTGTTAGTTAACATGGTTGCACTGATAGTCAATGACAACTGTAAACGTGCGTTTAACGCACACGCACTCGTTTGCATTACATTACAGACACAATTATTTTGTATCGATTTTTTTTTTCAACTTCAAGTAAAAGTATCTAATTACATTCCTTATGTAGACATAAGGAATGTAATTAGATACTTTTACTTGAAAAAAAAAAGTATTAGAATACTAACACCGTTTGAGATTTGCCCGTATTAGCTTTACGCACTGTAACTATTTTGAAGAATATAACTTACAGTAGCTCTTTGGTCCTCCATCCGTCCAGCTTGCGCGCGCATGAGCAGAGCGAAGAAATCGTCATCGGGCACGGTCTTCGGCCGCTCCTCCGGCTTGGGTGGGGGCAGCTCCGACCGCTGGTCTTCCAAACGAGAGCCCTGAAGTCAATGTGGTCAGTCGTATCATTTCGTAGAATACTTACAGCATGTTCATTTGATATCGGATGTAGGAAGGATGTCAAAGGCAAAAATCAAAGATGGCGCCTTTCATAGGTATGTAGATTATTGGTCCTACATACGAATCCGATCGGATAATGTGAAAACGCACTTAGATTCAACCAGTGGCGACGAGTCCATGAGACTTGAAATAGTTTCGTTGTCGTATATCAAGTTACTTTAGTATTAAGGATAAACTCAACTGGGATTTAAGGAAATGTTTTCATATGGTCAGTTCACGGTTTCGCCAAGTCTGTTTGGTCTGTGCGTCAGAGGTTCAGTGATTATTAAAACTAAAAAGCTGCAACCTTTGTTACAGAACAGTGTTAATGACTGTATGCTTATGTACACGTAACCACACCTCGGACACTGGCGATCAAATATATGAAAGAGGCGCGATCCTAGCACACATTCTAAGCTCGTGTAGGTGAACGAGTACTATGCTTGTATGAGTGAAATATGACAGATCGACTGTTCGCGTTTTTGACAGGCGGTAACTGTGAGGTAACCGAGAGGGGGTGGGCGGCACTTTCAGCGGGGAGCGGGAGTGGCCATACTGTACGATAGTACTGTTTATTATACTGTGACGTAACTGCCCGCCAATATTGAAATCGATACAGTACAGTAGTCGACTATGTACTACAGTCGGTTCATCTTTACTTGTCCTATCATGTAAACAAACGAAACGTCAAATATGATCAAAGACAATTACTAGTGATTGGAAATGTCTATAAAATGATGTATTACCGATAATTTGTAAATAAACGCTGCCAACGTCATCAGAGGATTTTCAATTTTACGTCACACAATATATCTGTGTAAAAACCAAAATTTAACTAGGTTTCGTCACATTTGCAACAATCCTATGGAAAAGGCTAGTACAGTATTCATTTTATAGTACCTAACATTAACATTAATACAACAAAAAATATACTTATAGTAAAATATTTATTGTAAAGAGGTAGGAAATAAAGCGTAAAGAAGTCTGTTAATAAATCTGATAAATTATTGTAATTAATATCAACGCACTTTTTCCAAGCTATACAAACTCAAACGTTAATATCGATCGTTCATAACGATAAGTTGTCATCCCAACATTACGACTCATAGACAATTTAGACTTCGTAATGTCAGGAGTTTTTGATGTCATCCGTTTGTAATTACAATTATTGGTGAAAATCGTTTTAGAAATGATATATTTCGGTGGTTTTTTGATTGATTACAATACTTTTTGAGTTTATTTAAGTGTATAATACATTTTTAGTGATGGACCATGATCACTGATGGTTAATGTGCAATTCCAGAGAAAAGTGAGATAATGTTTTCCAGCAGTGTTTGTGTACATGATTGGACAAGTAAGGTTGAACTGAGTGTACTTTAAAGTAGTAGACACTAATAGACCTGGCGGTCGGAAGCACAGCTTGCGTTCTGGCGCGCAGTCATCTAGCGCTACTTCAAGTACTTATCGATTTATATAACCGCCAGGTATTCCATTCAACGGGTAGAATTAAAAGCGAGTGATCATCCCAAATTTCCATTCCTCGCATTTAAATACAAAAAAAAGCGAGTGACGAAATCGAACGTTCAAAATACAATAATGAGCCCTTAAACTGAATAAAAGTAATATTGAATTAACCTGGACACGAGCCAGCATGTCCAAGAAGTCGTCTTCGGGCTTGGTGCTGGTGGTCTGCTGCGGCCGCAGGCCCGGCAGAGAAGCGCCTTTGTTCTCTATGCTCAGCTTCTTGGGCGCGGGGCGCAGCTCGGCGCGCTGCGAGTCCATTCGCTCCGACTGCTTGTCCGTTATCATATCGAGCATCGCTTCCGTGGGTCTGGAAGAAGACAATTCATATGAAACGACTGGACATTATTACACCATAATTTATGTCTTCCCACCAGGGTGCGTAGCCGAATGGCACAAACGCTCACGAAACGAAACGCTCGTAGATATCTATCTCTATCGCTCTTGCGTATTGGCGCGACAGAGCCAAACTACCTTTCGCGGCGTTTCGTTTTCGTTTCGCGTCGTAGAAATGCCATTGGGCTACGGGGCCTGTAGTAAAAATGCAGTATTATCACTAGTAAAAAATAGTGACCAAAAATGTGAGCTGGTCATTCACTCACTGCGAAGTAACACTAAAATACTAAATTAAATAATTATCTATTATACTCTTCAAGTAGTACAACCAATTCAGCCAGTATTACCCTTCCATAATGTATGATAATAGCGAACCTGATAGCGACGCGAAACTACAGGACCAACTGTTTTTTTTAAATCGATTTCAGCACGTTAAGTGTATTTATAGAAGTGTCAATCAGTGGAGGATCTGCCATCTGACCGTTCAACCCGAAGGGTAACTAGGCCTTATTGGGAATTTAGTCTGGTTTCCTCCAAATGACATTTCGCACATAAGTTCCGAAAAAGTCATTGGCGAAAATCCTGAAATATTATCCTAATTATTGGAAAATGCTTGAATGGTTGATTTGATATTAGAATGGACGAATAAACAATTTTTCTCTGGTAGTAGTACCTAAACATAGGTAGCCAATTTTACTTCTTATCTGTGTACAAATTTTGATGTTTATTTGCGGTTTAAATAAAATAAAAGTCAACAATAACAACAACAAAGCAGGTAAAAATCCCTAGTAATAATTACTATTCACACAAATAGAAACTAGCATACTTTCCTGATTCCGTAATATCACTTTCAATGGGTGTTTTGGAAAACTTTCATGGCAACTATAATTATAATAAATAATATACGCAGGACGCCGTCAGGTAAAACTAAACGTACGTACTTCAATAATTCCTCGGATTCATGGCTGTCCATTTTTGCGTTTCTATGGCGTGAAACAATGGTACAAGTATATCGAGCATGCGAATTGTCGCTCAAGTGACATTGAAACTGCGCGCGAGAGCCATTGTACATGATTGCGCACACGCCGTTTTCAGGCACCGTGTTGACTTTACGCGTCTAGCGCTCTACTTTAAACCCAAGGTTATTGTAAACACATTCCTACTTATCTACAATCATGGAGCATTACTGATAAGTGAGGTTCACTTATTTATTCATATGGTTTCCGAGCGGAAATTTAATTCACATATTTATTTTTCAGACCTAGCACAAAACAATGATACATCTTAACAATCGCTATTGTAGGAAAACGTTGTGGTTTGAAACGATAACAATGATGCTACGATCAATCTTAAGTGCCAATCAGATAAGTATCATGGAACTGTCAAGATCATGATAAACTGAGGCTTTGTGTAATGCCATCCAATAGATAAACTATTTACCTATATGTATAGTTCTTTTCTTCTTTTAGTAACACAATGTTTTTTTTGCCAACTGAAGTAAAACTGATTTAGCTTTCAAAAGCTACTGGACGCAACCGTCTGTTTTTACTTTGGTAACACTACTAACGGGTCGACTATTCTCCTTTTTGACGATTACTATATAACAGAGGCCGGAATAATTTTTAAGAAAAAAAAAACCGTCGCCTTTCGGGTTCTGGTGAAAGCTACTTGCGAATGTTGGATTATGTAGAAATGTGTAAGTATTTTTTAAAACTGCTTTTAATGCTTTAATTATTAGATGGAAACACAAATGAATATACGTATAACGTTAAGGTTTGAGGAGTTTCCTCAATTCCTCATGAATCCGATTATATTATAAGAAATCGAAGCTTGACAAACTTTGACTTCAAAACATATGCTTAACAAACATAACTAAATAAATGTCACTGTTCTGAACTTAAATGCATGCTTTTCTTACAAAAATACCAAAGTCACTATGAGTGTGCCGTTCAGGTTTGAGGAGTTTGGTTCTGGCCATCATCAGCAGTTCCACTGCAAATGTCACTGTTCTGGACGAAAGTGCATGCTGTTCTTATAAAAATACCAAAGTCACTATAAGTATGCCGTTCAGATTTGAGGAGTTCGGTTCTGACCATCATCAGAAATTCCACTGCACCAAATGTCACTGTTCTGGATGAAAGTGCATGCTGTTCTTATAAAAATGGCAAAGTCACTATAAGCGTGCCGTTCAGATTTGAGGAGTTTGGTTCTGGCCATCATCAGCAGTTCCACTGCACCAAATGTCACTGTTCTGAACGAAAGTGCATGATGTTCTTATAAAAATACCAAAGTCACTATAAGCGTGCCGTTCAGATTTGAGGAGTTCGGTTCTGACCATCATCAGAAATTCCACTGCACCAAATGTCACTGTTCTGGACGAAAGTGCATGCTGTTCTTATAAAAATGGCAAAGTCACTATAAGCGTGCCGTTCAGATTTGAGGAGTTTGGTTCTGGCCATCATCAGCAGTTCCACTGCACCAAATGTCACTGTTCTGGACGAAAGTGCATGCTGTTCTTATAAAAATACCAAAGTCACTATAAGCGTGCCGTTCAGATTTGAGGAGTTCGGTTCTGACCATCATCAGAAATTCCACTGCACCAAATGTCACTGTTCTGTACGAAAGTGCATGCTGTTCGTATAAAAATACCCAAGTCACTATAAGCGTGCCGTTCAGATTTGAAGAGTTCCGTTCTGGCCATCATCAGCAGTTCCACTGCACCAAATGTCACTGTTCCGTACCTAAATGCATGCTGTTCCTTTATTAACACAAAAATCACCATATGTATGCCTTTCAGATTTGAGGAGTTCCCTCGATTTCTCCAGGATCCCATCATCAGAACTGGGTTCTGAGAAAAATGGGACCAATCTGTATGTATATACATTCAATCAAAAAAAAAATTTTCAAAATCGGTCCAGGAACGACGGAGATATCGAGGAACAAACATAAAAAATAAAAAAAAAAAAACATACAGACGACTTGATAACCGTCCTTCTTGAGATATGAGGCGACGGTTAAAAATGAGGATTTTCAGCCAAGTGGGTATGTAATAGTCTCTGGATAGGGATACGAGGCCGGGAATCCGTTTTCACATCGAGGAATGTGTATAGTTGTTTAGATGAAGATCTAAATCGCGAAGTTCCTACTCAAATTCTAATAGCAATGCAGCGAAAAGGATAATTTGTAATTCCTTCTTCATATGTACATACTTCTAATTTCAATTGTTCTGTCATATTTTTTCCTGTCAATATTCATTGCCGATATTCATTGTGAAGACCTTTTAATACATCGTTTTTTTACAAAATCTGGAGTTTTACGACATAATCCCGTTATTCCCCGCCAACAATAGTGCTATTCTCAAACATGCAATGAAATAAAAATAATGCCTCAAACCTTCGCTCCCGACATTTTAGTCTGACAATATAACAACCAACCTTTATAAACGAAACCTGCTTTTTGTCAAACCAGCCTTGTCGAAGTATGAATGACAATGTTGTCAAAAATAAAAAGTTACCTACTTAGCAAGGCCTAGGCATGAATAATAGTAAAGAAAATAATATGTTATTATTAGATTTTTTTTTCTGTCAGTTGTTTCTTAGGCTCGTGCATTTAATTCTCCTGCGCTAGCTTATAAAAACAGTGCCATTTATTGAATACTGTGTTATACAGTTATGTAAAAAACTTATACGAGTATTAAAGTGCTCCTTCAAATAAAATTTCAAGCGTTTTGTAGGCTTGGCCTACAAAACTAGCCTGACTAGTATCAAGCTCTCATTACCCGTTATTAGGATGTCCACTGCTGGCGGAGCGCTGCAGCTTATTGCTGGAGCTCTTGGTCTTGGGCCGGTTCTCCTTGTTGCCGTTGAGCGTGGCCCGCTGCTCGTCCATGCGCTCCGACTGGCAGCGCGTCAGCAGCTCGAAGAATGACTCCACGGGGTTGTCCTCCGACTCTGTTCGGACCACCTCAGGCTTTTTGTCCTTTTCCTCCTCCTCGTTCTTTTTGCCGTCAGGAGTTATCTAAAATTTACATTAAATTTCGTATTACTTGATCATGATGTCATCATCATACAGATGTACAATATAAGCACAAGTACAAGATGTACTGACATTGACTGAACTAACATGACAAATACGAACGTTTCCGGAAAAATACGAAGGAAACCCTTTTCGCACTACATCTGTACTAGGATCATTCCTTTAGTTTAGTCGATTTCGACCATGGCGACTACTTCAACTCTCAGTTAATTCGGCACTCGTAAGCTGGAAGATGTCTCATGTAGTACACTCCCTCACGCATTTTTTAGTAAATTGTAGCAGGCAACAGCCTGTGTTTTCAGCTCGCCGCGGTTATTTATTTATTTAATTAACCATTATTGCACAATAGATATGAGTCACACAATGGGCGAAATTAATGCCATAAGGCATTCTACTTGTACCAGTCAACCTTCGCGCAACGCTGAAAAGTTTAGTGTCGGCTTTAACTGTAAAACGAGCCTGCCTCGATCATAATTGTAATCAGTTTAAACAAGTGCTGATATAATCATCTCTTACTCGACCTTTCTTAGTTACTTTTTCTGCCAGAACAAGATACAGCTCGCAAGATTCCCAAAGGGCCTTTGTTTTTCAGGTGAAATCTACCGCAATCTTCACACTCTGCCAGTTTCATCAACCTCAGTTAACAGACACATCAACATCACGCAGCAGAATTCTATAGAATTTGTCATACAATACAATTTTGCGAATTCAAAATTCTCTGATAGACCGTGTGATGCAACTGGCCCTTATTCCCATATTATCGCTCTAAAACCCGAAGGCCTTTTTGACAGCTCACGCACTGTACTTTACACTTACAGGTATGAGGGACAGTTGCTCCATGCTCTGCCGGCGGACGCGCAGCGCGTTGAAGGGCGTGCGTGGCGCGCAGCCGTCGTCCGGGATGACGGGCGGCGCCGCCTCCGTGTCGGTCGGCAGCCCCAGCACCTTGCGCAGGTCGCTGATGTTCATCTGAGCTGTCGCCATTCCCAGGACATCGCCTAGCTGCAAAATCGTAACAGTTTAAAAAAAAATCGAAAACGAAGGGAGATGTAACAACATTGTATAGAATTGTATTGAAACACACTGGCATTTCGCAGAAGGTATTTCAGAAAATTGGTAAGTGATTAATGTCAATGGTAAGCGATTGAATATTTGCAGATGGTTGTTTTGTTACATTACCTCTAGTAAGTTAGGAAAGCAGGATACCATCCAGTTAAGAAATAATAAATATAACCACAACCAAATCTTACTGGTGAATAAATTATCTGAAGATCCTTCCTTGCGGGGATGTCGCTACAAGTTCTAAGAGACAAAGGCTTTGTTGCAGCAAACCATATGTCACCGAATTTAGCGTTAGCAAAATTTTTTGTAATTGATTTTTTATAGAATTCTGCTGGGTAACGTTGATGTACTCTCTGTTAACTGTGGTTAGTGCAACAGGCCCATAGTCGTACAAATATTTTTAATTTGATATACAAACCTCTTTTGAGATATTATAATGCTCGTTAGCATAATAGAGCGCCTTCTCATGGTTCCCCAGCGCGGCGTGCGCGTTGCCTAGCGACCAGCAGGCGCGGCCCTCGCCGACGCGGTCCTGCAGCTTCCTGGCCGAGGCCAGGTGGCGCGCGTGGTACTCCTCGGCGATGCGGTACTCGCGCAGCAGCGTGTACGTGTTGCCTAGCGAGTAGCACGCTTGCGCCTCCACGGCCGCGTCGCCTAGCTCCTCGGCCAAAGCTAGAGTACGCCTGTGAAATCGTACTTCTATTACAATAGGGAACTCGACTGTAGTTAAAATAAAATATTTTATACCATGCACGAAATAAAGCATCAGATAATTATAAGAAAAACATGGACAGATGTTACTTTTAAATCCAATTTCTATTTAATAAGTCCGGTAGAAATATATAAAGTAACTGAGTTGACCGTGACGTCACTCAATTCGATTTCATATTAATTCCACATTAGCAAGTCGTTCAAATTCGTTTTGACAGTTCTTAAAAAAAAGCTGATTTGACTAGGAGGCAAGTAGCCTATTCATTATTGGTCGAGTCATACAATACAGAATTTTAGGACAATTGAATTCGAGTATTTCGTAAGCAGCGCATTTTAGGTGCCTGTTTATCTGTTAATTATTTGACATTGATAAGTTATTGATCTACTCGATGACATATCCAGCATTGTATTCAGAGGGTTGTCAGGCGGTCAATTTGTAAGCTCAACCTAGGACCCCCTTATTGATCTGCGCTTTAGCTTCACAATTTTACACCCTATGTATTATAAATTAGTATTCATTAAATTCGCACTTGCGTGTATTATTCACAGCATAAATAAGTAGCAATAGCAACATGTTTACACTATAAATACTGACTATTATCAATCAATCGCATGGCTTACTGATATATCATCGCAAAGGCATGGTTCAATGAATGTAGATAGATCTTACATACATACCTATCAGCAAGTTGTATTGCATTACGAACATGACAGTATTAATAAAATAATAACTTATTTCATATTTAACAACTACTCTTGTTTTTGGTAGCTCTAGTTACCAGCTGCCACCTTTGGATAGGGGGTGGTGAAATTCATAGAACATCACCAAACGGTGTAACAATAAGTAATAACTGTAATCAGAGGCCAAGAGCATTGAATCACTACGATTTATAATCAGAGGTAATCACTATACTAATCATTTCGCAGTTGCCGTATATTGCTTATGCCGAAATAGACTTACTCAGAGAATGGACCGGTACATTTTAACTTGCTCGACTTAAAGATTTTATAATTTATATATATAGATATTTAGTAATTTTAATCACGCCAACTCTTAAACGATCTATTTATAAAGAAAGAAGGTCGTTCAAAAACAAAAAAAATGTTCTAAGTAATATAAAACAAAAACTTACGTAACGCCGTTTGACCTTTTCATAAAATTCATAAAACCTCCTACGTACGGTAGGTACGTAGGTACGTACTTCCAAAAATAAATGTCATGGTGGTGTCATGTCAGTTATTTGAAGGCTCTTGTCAAAGTAATAAATTAGGAATTACTTGCAGTAACGAATGTATTTAATAATTTCGTTTATCCACGGTATGATAATAGTTATATGTATTTCGTAGCTAACTATCAGTAAACTATCAGTGAGTAATGTGTAACGACGCGTGTATTTCGCTGAAGCAGAATTGATGGCCCTAGAACACGCACAGAGGATATTTCAAAGGTAAGGTTGCTTCCTTGAATTTCATAAACAATAAATTTTATTTCAAATACTGATAAGTGATATGACGAGATCGATATGCTAGGCTAAGAAACCAACCCATTTTCACAAAATCCAGTAAAGTAAAATAATCACGCCTATCGAGTACAAAAAAAAATAACAGAAATTCTTAATAGAGATTTAAGAACAATTTACATACTTGTAATGTTCAGCAGCGTTCTCAAATTCCCCAAGGAATATATGTGAATTGCCAAGGTTGCTGTTAGCGCGCCGCTCCGCAGGTTGGTCGCCGAATTCTTGAGCGATCTGGAGTCGTTCGGTATGGTAGCGGATCGCTCTCGCGAAATCACCTAACAGGTAGCAGGTGTTGCCAAGATTGCCGCAAGCACGGCCCATCGCTT